>NC_091000.1:66686500-67314666 GCF_041146395.1 Eulemur rufifrons | reverse complement strand
TTCACGTACATGATCCGCCTAGTCTTCACAACAACCCTAGGAAGTGGTTCCATGAGCTTCACGTATGTGATCCGCCTAGTCTTCACAACAACCCTAGGAAGTGGTTCCATGAGCTTCACGTACATGATCTGCCTAGTCTTTACAACAACACTAGGAGGTGGTTCCATGAGCTTCACGTACATGATCCGCCTAGTCTTCACAACAACCCTAGGAAGTGGTTCCATGAGCTTCACGTACATGATCTGCCTAGTCTTCACAACAACCCTAGGAAGTGGTTCCATGAGCTTCACGTACATGATCTGCCTAGTCTTTACAACAACACTAGGAGGTGGTTCCATGAGCTTCACGTACATGATCTGCCTAGTCTTCACAACAACCCTAGGAAGTGGTTCCATGAGCTTCACGTACATGATCTGCCTAGTCTTTACAACAACACTAGGAGGTGGTTCCATGAGCTTCACGTACATGATCTGCCTAGTCTTTACAACAACCCTAGGAGGTGGTTCCATGAGCTTCACATATGTGATTCACCTAGTCTTCACAACAACCCTAGGAAGTGGTTCCATGAGCTTCACATATGTGATTCACCTAGTCTTCACAACAACCCTAGGAAGTGGTTCCATGAGCTTCACATATGTGATCCACCTAGTCTTCACAACAACCCTAGGAAGTGGTTCCATGAGCTTCACATATGTGATCCGCCTAGTCTTCACAACAACCCTAGGAAGTGGTTCCATGAGCTTCACGTACATGATCTGCCTAGTCTTTACAACAACACTAGGAGGTGGTTCCATGAGCTTCACGTACATGATCCGCCTAGTCTTCACAACAACCCTAGGAAGTGGTTCCATGAGCTTCACATATGTGATTCACCTAGTCTTCACAGCAACCCTAGGAAGTGGTTCCATGAGCTTCACATATGTGATCCACCTAGTCTTCACAACAACCCTAGGAAGTGGTTCCATGAGCTTCACGTATGTGATCTGCCTAGTCTTCACAACAACCCTAGGAAGTGGTTCCATGAGCTTCACATATTTGATTCACCTAGTCTTCACAACAACCCTAGGAAGTGGTTCCATGAGCTTCACATATGTGATCCACCTAGTCTTCACAATAACCCTAGGAGGTGGTTCGAAGAGTTTCATGTATGTGATCCGCCTAGTCTTCAAAACCCTAGGAGGTGGTTCCACGTGTGTACGAAAGAGGAGAAGGCTGAGCAAGGTCACTCAGCTGAGCCAGTGAGCTGCAGAGCTTCGATCTGAACCCGTAGCAGTCTGGCTCCTGGGTCTGTGCTGGGTCCCTTCCTTCCTCACCATCCTGTTTTGCAGTGGCCCCTCTTTTGACTATTTTATAGGTGAGATGCTCATTCTGACCATTTTTAAGATTTCAAATCACATTAAAAGAAGTTCGGTGGGCTAAATTGGGCTCCATGCAATTTGGGAATTATCTGTGGATTTGACCTGTCCAGGCTGAGTTTGTTGTTAACAAACACAATTGAGACATACCCAGACCTTGGTATCCAAGACTGAAAATCTACAAAAATTAAATCTACTAATGTATTTCAAATGTTGCATTAGTAAAACAAGAAAATATAAGTGTCACAGCATAATGGCAACTTTTCAAGAATGAATACCTTGAGTTGTGGCGAAAATTGGCCTTTTGGGTCATTTCACTTTAGCTCTTCAAGGAATAAAAACTATTATATATATGTTGTGATATTGAACAGCTGGGCTATGGTATATTTTAAACCAATGTTTAAAAATAACCCCAAACAGTGGGAACTGATGCAATCCTAAAGGGAAAGAAAGCTTAGAGGAGAGTCTGGCTTCCTCGGGGCTTGGAACAGACAGGCAGATCTTGTATACTCTGGTTGGTTTTCTGGCATTAGGACATTATGCAAATGGACCAGTGCCATCTATCCCGGGAAGGAAAGTGTTCACTGGAAATGTTTTGGCAATCACAGATTCCTCCAGGTGCCTGCCTGAAAATTATTTTCTTACATTGAGGATTTTCTTCCAACTGGGCAGAGATGAGGTAAGTCTGGACTTGTTTGGAATATGATCTTATCAGTTCTCGGATATTTTTAGAGCATCTACCTAACCCCAGCCCTTCAGTACCCCTACAACGATCATGTTGATTTCATACTTGTAAGTCGTCGGATGTTAAAAATAGGAAGGACGTGAAACACAAATGTGGAATTTACTCTTTATTCCTGGCATCGGCTAACTCAGACTAAGATGGGTTCTGACAAAAATAATTAAAGCGAGTAGTTTAACCATTCTCAGAAGAGTATTTGTTTATTAGACATGCTGCTAAGAGTGTCTGATCTCACAGAGATTCATTCTCTTTCTTCCACACAAGCTTACTTACAAGTTCATGCTATCATGGTCTTTTGCCATTTTCTTGCTGTTGCCTCGCCACTCTAATAAAACAGTTTATTAGGCAGAATTTCTCTGGAATCAGTGTTGAGTGAGAGCTGACTGCAACGTGAATCATGACGCCGTGTCATACTGTTTACGTAGCAAGGAAGATTATGGAGATGAGAGGTGAGGAGCCGACTGCTCTCTATTCATCACAGTCGTTCCACCCTACTATTTCTCATGCTGAGAGATTTATTGGTAATTATTGCTGCAGATAAGCTGTCTTGAAGGGAGCAAAAACTTTCAGGAATCGAGGTGCTTCTGAACCAGAGGGAGCTAGGATACCGTCATTAACTCTGATACCGAATTACACAGAAGAAATGCAAAAGACTCATAAGCATTTAGAAAAACAGTAATCAGTATGTGTTGATTATCTCAACCAGAGTGTACCTTTTCTTTCCACCCACATTTCCAGGGCGATTTGCACTCTATTTCCATGTTTTACATTGGGGAAACATGGTGTAGTGGCTGGTGGGGGCTGGCGGGGGCATGTATTGGCATAGCTTAAGATGGTGTGCTCAGGCTTGTTTCTTTTTTGTAACCTACTAAACCCAGTGCATGTGCACAAACACCATTCATACTTGCTGCTTTCAAAGTAAATTTCATTTTGATTTCTCCAATCTGTCCAAAGATTTGCAATGTGAAAACTTTGAGTTCAGGAGAGATTTTTGTTGTGGTTGTTTGTTTTTTAACATTGATATCAGATCTAGACATGCATTTGCTAATGAAGATGAGAAGTTGACTGTCCAATGTCGTCATCCATTAGACGTGGCCCCCAATCAAGACACAGATCATTCCATTTCCATACCTGTTTCTGCAGCAGGCCTGCAGAGACCCAGGCAGTGTTCTTAGACTATTCTATAAATGTTCGATTAAGAGAAGCCTATTGATGATCTATTATTTGACACTAATGGCCAAGCTGGGAATTTGGTGTGTAATTTCTACAGGCTACAATGAATGATTTGTGAGAAGAGGCTGTTGTGTTGAAGGAGAAAGGGCAAAGGACACTATCGCAGAACCGATTAGTAGGATAAGTTACTTGGCTCCCAGTTTGAGATTAAGGAATAATTTCTTAAGCTCTTTCTCTGTCTCTCTCCTTCTTTGTGCCCTAAAAAAAACCCTCAACGGTCAGAGAGTAGAGACACAGAGCAAGAGCAGCCCTTAAAAGTGTTCCATCAGAGCAATTTATTGATCGCCCAAGGGGTGGAAGGCATGTGTGCTTCACACAGTCAACTCAATCTGACACTGAGACACAGGAACCAGAGGCTGAGCCATTGCTTGCATATTTCAGGGCTCAAGTGCTTGGCTGGCTGGTTGTTTGCTTTCTTTTGAGGACCAAAGCAGGCTTCTTGGGGGAAGTGACTGAGCTGACTGCTCAATCCTGAAGCCTGTTTGAGAATTTATTGGAAAAGCCATGGGCAAAAAATCCACTTAGTCTGAAAAGCCTCTTGGGCACAGTGGGTTGCAAAGACTCAACTGGGCTGTCATTTCCCAAGATCTGATCTTTTCACACACCTTCCTCCACAAATAGAAATTCTCCCCCCAAAATTTGCTATTAATACTTCCAACTGCACAACCATGCGAAGGCCTTGCTGAGCACAGCTGTGAGAGTCAGGAGAGCAGGATTCTAGTCCCAGACCTGCTGCTCACCCACCCTGACACTGGGCCAATCCCTTCCTGACTGTTCTTGGCCCCGTTTCCTCCACTGTAAACCGAGGAGGCTGGACTAGAAAAGGGGTAAGTTCTGCTCTCGCTCAGCACTGGCAGCGTTCCCTACTTTCCAATCACACCAGCCAACGTTCCTGACGAAAGCCCAGTGTGGCGTTCCCCTGTCTCCAGCAGCTTTTCTGCCTTTCCATTGGGAAGCTTTGGCTTTTAAGCTTGAATGAAGCAAAACACCAGATCTTAATGCTGCTCAATCCTTGGAATGCTTCCTGGCTCCCCACTGCCTACAGAAAGCAAACTTCCTCCATTGTCACCTAAAGTCCCCATGAACTGACCCCATCGAACTTTCCAACTTTATCACTTATCCCTGCTCACGTTGCTCCAAACCCATCACCCCATCTCTGTCCCTGCACCCTTCATGTCACCGCTCTCTGAGCCTGGGCTCTTCCTTCTCTTCCCGTCTGGCCCCAGAGAGGCAGCCCTCTGGGTCCCAGCCCCACCTTGGCTTCCAGCAGAGCTGCTCTTGACCATCTCATCTATTCATACTCCAAATCCGGCTTTTATCAAACAAAGAGATTCCAGACAAAAATTAGTTTGAAATTTACCAAATGCAATGATTGTGTATGAGCATGGGCTGCTGGCTCTCTCCCAGGAACTTGACCCAAGAGGCCACATAACAGTTGATGGCTCCCAGAATCTACTGCAAAAACTGTGAGAAGCCTTTGGGAAGACGGAAATTGAGTGGGAGGCGCAGTGGAAAACTCAGAGTGGGAGAGAGCCTGGTATTGGGGAGTGGGTTTGAGCAGCTTTCTTTCTAGCTGAATCCCCCCCACCTCCTGTCTACTATCCCCTCACATCACTCCCCCTTGACAGGGAAATGGATAGTAAGAAAACAGCAGCAGCAGCTCAGCCAGCCGAAGGTGAGGAAAGAAAACTGGGGAGTCCCAGAGCCTGGATGGGTGGAAAGTGACGGAGTAGCAACATGTGGGAGGACGGGGAGGACACTGAGCATCCTGTCCTCCTGCCCGCTAGCTGCCATTCACGGGCTAGCAGTCACATGCCGGGGAGCAGATCTTGGAACACAGAAGTGCCGTAGCGCAGGCTCACCTGTGGCAAGTGGGGACGAGTCGTTGAACACAGATTGCAAAGCCAGGAGAGCCTTCCAAACCCCACCCCTTCTGTTCATTCCTAAATTTAGGAAGAGGCACAAAAGCTGGGGCCATGTTTTTTTTTTAATCAGCTTTATTGACGTATTATTCACACACAATATAATTTGCTTATTTTAAGCATTCAGTGATGTCAGTTTTGACAAATGGGTACATTTGTGTAATAACCAACACAATCAAGACACAGAATAATTTTTTCACCTCTAAAAGTTCACTTATACAGAATTTCCCTCCTGCTACCCACCTTGCCATCTCCCAGAAAGATAGACCTGCTCTCTGTCATTATCGTTTTGCCTTTTTTACAGTTTCATATAAATAGAATTGGTTGGTATGCAGTCTTTTGGGTCTGGCTTCTCTCACTGAGCATAATGCTTTTGAGATTCATTGATGTCAGTAAATGTATCAGTATTTGTTCCTTTTATTGCCAAGGGGTATTACGATGCATGGAAATACCAAAATTTGCTTAGCCATTCACTGGTTGATGGACCAGTGCTTGTAGTTGCTTACAGTTTTTGGCTATTACAAATAAAGCTGCTATAAGCACTCATGTACAGTGTTTTTCTTTTTCTTGGGTAAATAGCATTCCTAGGAGTAAGAGTGCTGGGTTATGTGAAAAATACAGGTTTACTTGTATTATTATAGCAAATGCCAAAGTGTTATCTAAAGTGATTGTAACATTTTGCAGTCCTAACAGCAATGTTTGATTGTTCCAGTTGCTCCATATCCTAGTCAACACTTGGTATGGTCAGGTTTTTTTTTTTTTAACTTTAGATATTCTAATACTATGTATTAGTATCTTGTGGTTTTAATTTGCATTCCTCTAATAACTAATTATATTGTGCATTTTTTGTGTTTTGTTGTTGCCATGATATATTTTATTTGGTGAAATGTTTGCTCAATTACTTTTTATTAGATTGTCTCATTATTGAATTCTAAGAATTCTTTATATTTTCTAAATATAAGAACTTTATCATGTATATATTATTCACATATTTTCTCCAAGTCTGTAGCAAGGCTGTTTATTTTCTTCACAGTGTCTTTCAAAGTTTTGAAGCTTTTTATTTTGATGAAGTCCAACTTATCAGTTTATTTTATTTTATGTTTATACTTTTTTTATTTTATTTTATTTTTCAGCTCATTATGGGGGTACAAAAGTTCAGGTTATATATATTGCCCATGCCTCCACATCCCCCCGAGTCTGAGCTTCAAGCGTGTCCATTCCCCAGGCAGTGCACATCGCACTCATCAAGTAGGTATACACCCATCCCTTCCTACTTTTTTTAACCATATATAAGAAATATCTGCCTAACTCAAGGCCACAAAGATTTCCCCCTGTATTTTCTTCTTGAAATTTTATAGTTTTATGTATATGATCGCTTAGGTATATGATTCATTTTGAGTTAATATTTTCATATGGTGTGAGATAAGTGTTGAAGCTTATATTTTCCCATATGGATATAGTTATTCCAGCACCATTTGTTGAAAAAACTGTCCTCTCCCTGTTGAAATACCTTGGCAGCTTTGTCAAAAAAACAGTTGACCATATGTGTGTGGTCTATTTCTGGACTCTCTATTCTGTTCCACTAATTCATATGTCTGTCCTTACACAATTACCACACTGTCTTGATTATTGTAGCTTTGTCCTAAGTCTTAAAATTAGACAGTATAATCCCCTAACCTTGCTCTTTTTCAAAATTGTTTAGTCTGTTCTAGCTAAATTTTTTACTTTTCCATATGAATTTTAAAAGCAGCTTGTTAATTTAGATCTTGTTGAAATTTGATTGAAATTGTAATATATTAAATCTATAGATTAATGTTGGGGAGAATTGATATCACAGCAACCTTGAAATCTTCCAATGCATGAACATGGTGTATCTCTCCATTTAAATTAGGTCTCCTTTAATATGTTTCAGCAATGTTTTATAGTTTTCAGTGTACAGATTTTTAACATCTTTTGTCAACTTTATCCCTAAATATTTGATGTTTTGGATGCTACTAGAAATGCTTTTTGAAATTTTTGATTTCTAATTTTTTCTTGCTAGAAGATGGAAATGCAGACAAATACCCATAAAGGCCCTACTTTCAGTGCTTGAAGTGACTGACACATAAGGTCTAGGCTAGCATGCATTCTCAGTGGAAGTAATATTGACCCCAAGAGGGTGAAAAAATCTTATTCTTTTAATGGCTAAGGCATAGAGATATACATTTACATAAGCCAGTATAAAAATGTATACATTATATCTGTTATATTAAAATTTCACAGGGATGCAGTGATTATGAAAAATTATTTAAAAGGCTCCCATAGGGGAGCAATAATGAAAAACAATGATTGAGAAACACTGGTTTAGAGTGTTGTTCATACCTCCTGGAATGTAGGATACTAAAAGTATGCAAGTATTGTGAGTATTTGAACAACTAATCTCTCTAAATTTCTTACAGGTTGATCATATTCTGATGTGGTAAATGGATTTAAATAAGACCTAACTCAAAGCTTCATGGTTTCAGGAGAGGTTAATTAATACATATTATAAACAAATTTTAAATGTTGAACAGCAAGAAGTTTAAGTTGGCGAATGCCGGACTGTGCTGTATTCATTCCTTTAAAGTACTGGCCTGTGTTCTTCATACAGTTAAGTTGCTTGCAGATCAGATTGACCCCTTCGAGGCTTGCTTTTCAGGTGTGCAAGGGCAGATCCAGAGCAGCCTTTACCCCAGGGCTAACAGCCTCGCCACTGAGATCTGGCCCTTCTGAGGACTCTGTCTGTCCAATGCCCTCTGTATTATGAGGCCTCTCCCAACTGGTGGGACTGTAAACTCTTCCCAGTCCCGTGAGAACTCCAGGAATTGTTCAACCTATTGCTTTTCAGGGGTTCTTTCCCTGGTGTTGTGCGGTTTCCTTCCAAGCATGTTCAGATCATCATTTGGCCAAAGATGCCAGGAGACTCCTCTGATCTCTCCAGCCCTCACTCCATGTAGCTGCCTCTTCTCCAGCCATCTGCCCAGCCAGTTCTAGCTGCCTCTGCCTCCCCAAACGCTGATCTCTGTCTGCTCACTCAGTGAGCCTGCCGAGCTTTGTCGTGCTTCCCTTGCACCATAACCTAGCAACTGCTGTCGGGCAGTAAGCTGGTACAATCGTAGGGCTCGCTTCATTTGTTTTCATTCTCTCTGGGGTCACAGTCTGGTGCTGCCTATTGTTCAATGTCTGAAAACACTTGTGTAGTATATTTTGTTTTCCAGTTTTATAATTATTTGTGGTAGAAGGTCAATTACCAGCTTTGACAGAACCAAGGAAATATGAGCTCAGAGGAAAAAAACAATGATATATTTAAAGTGTGAAAATACTATAAAGTAGTACAAGGAACTGAACAAAGTACACTGGACAAATAAGAATTAATTAGCCAAACAGAGAAAAGAAATTAAGTAAGTTTATACATATCTTCAAGTAGCTAAGAAAGGATATTCAAACTATGAGAGTGAAATAATAATTTGGGAAGAACCAACTGAAGTTTTTGGGTTTGAAAAATAAAAAAAATTGGCTTATTTCCAGAAGTATTACAGAGCAGATATTCTGAAAAACTCCCCATGGAAAACATCTAGATGCTGAATAAATTGTGAAATGTTTTAAAATACAATATTGAATCTATAAGTAATTAAGTCTGGCCTCCGCTCCCCTGTCCCTCAACAAACAGAGAGCTGAAACAAGTATAGCCCAGGAAGGTGGAAATGAACGCTGCTCTCATTAGGATGTGATCTCTGACTATTTTATGTCCTGGTGAAGCCCAGTCCCTGGAACAAAGCCTGAAACAGAGTAAGTCCCGAGTACACGAACGTTGAATGAATGGATGAGTGAATGAATGAATGGATGAGTGAATGAATAATGAATGTTCTGAGGCAACAATGATCCCAAGAACCTAGAACTCTGAATGTTAACAGCTTGTCACACAGGGTGTGGGAGACCAGCCCCGGGAGACTGGAAATGTTGTAAGAGCTGACCACTGTACCTCTTCCTATGAAGCCACCACTCAAGGGCCTGTTCTTAGTGAAGTGTTGGTTTTAAAAAAAACCCACTTGCCTGAGATGGGAGTCACTTAGGAAACATAATTATCTCCAGCATGATGCTGGGAGGGAAAAACCCAGTCATAATCCCCTGAGAATTTGCAACCACTGGCCTTTCCTCATTTGCATCTGGTACTGAATTTGTACTTCCTGAATGGTCAGAGAAACATTAATCTCAAATCAAATTAAAAGAGTCCCAGGTCATAGCAACCTAGAGCACCCAGCAGAATCAAACACAGATTCTCTTCGGTGGAAAACACCCTAGATTCAGGCCCTCGAGGTCTCCCGCAGATTAAATTCAGGCAAATGAGAGCTCACAATATAAAAATATATAGATATACTAAAATCAGGAAGAAGCAAACTTCCCTTACTGAGAGTCAGAGAGAGCAACCCAAAATAGATTTAGACTCCAAAGGCTTCTGATATTGGGATTATCTAAAACAAAGTATAAAATAACTGTGAATAATTTATTTAAAAATAAAAGATTAGATAAAAAATGAACAAGGAAAAAATAGACTATTAAATATAGTCAGATAGATTGGAGAAAGAAGCAAATGGAGATTCTAAACATGAAGGCAAAGAACTTCAAATTTAGTATTTTACTTGCAGCTAAACAGTTTTAATATAAGGGTGAAACAAAGATACTCTCAATTACACAGGTCTTCATAACTTTTAATGTACAATGAAAGGATTCTGTATAGAAGTATCCTTGAAAAGAAAAGAAATAAATCCTGAAGAGGCAATGAGATATAGAAAGAAAGGGTGAATAAATAACTTAGAAAAATCCTACTGCTTTGGATATGTTGAGTTAAAAAAAAACATAGTATTAAAAATTAATTTCAACTAGGGTTTTGTTTATTTTATCTTTTAATGTAGAATAAACACTGTTACTAGAAAATGTAATAAGGTGAAACCAAAAAGAAATGTAAGGATTAAAACAAAAGAGACAAAAATATCACTATTTCCAAATGACCTTTATAGATAATCTACCAGACTCAATAGGTAAACTACCAGTGTATTGAGAAAATTCAGCAAGGCAGTTGAATATAAGGTCAATTTATAGGTACACTTATACCAGAAATAATCATCTAGAAAATTTCCTAGAAAATGAGACATTTGCAACGGTAACAAGATGATAAAATATCTAGGAATTGAGAAGGTAAAGAAATTTTTAAGAAAAAATATTTTAAACTTTATTAAAGGACATGATGCTAGGCCTAAATATGAAGAGAGTTTTAGCAAATCCAGACAATAAATAATGATGGTTTTGACTGAAGTGGTAGTGATGGTGAGAAATAGTTTGATTCTGGACATATTTTGACAGTAGAGCCTACAGAATTTCCTGATAGATTGGATATAGGTTTTGAGAGAAAAAAGAGTTAAGAAAGGATCCAAGATTTTTGTTCTGAACAACAGAAAGAATGTAATTGTCCTTCAGAAGGAAGACTATGTGTAGCCAGTTCAGCAGGAAAGACTGGCAGTTCGTTCACGGACAGGCTGTGTGCGAGACGTCTGTTGAACACTGCAGTGGAGACGTTGAAGATGAAATGGACACGTGAGTCTGGAGTTCGGGGAAGAGGTCTAGGCTAGAGACACATGAGAGCGAGTCATCAGTGAATAAATGGTACTAGCACCATGAGGATTACCAAACTCCCAGAGGCAGTGAACACAGACAGAAAAGTGGTTCAAGGATTGAGCCTTGAGCTCTCCAGTGTGGCCAGAGGGGGGAAAGAAAATGAGAGTGAGACATCAGGTGACAGTGTGCCACGGGGGAGAGTGAGATCAGTCACTTTAAGTGATAGGATGAATAAAATACAGACTGAAAATTGACCATTGGATATAGGACATAGAGGTCATCGGTGACTTGAAAAGGAACAATTTACATTAGTAAATTCTGTCAGCTCTACTTTCAAAGGGTAATTGGTGGGGGCAAAACCATTATGGGACTGCTCAAGGGAGAATGAAAGCAGAGAAACTGGAGACAGTCACTATAGACTATTCTGCTGGATGGTTTTTTGTGTGTGTTTTCTCCAGAGTCATCTGCCTCATTAACAAATTTTTTACCTTAGAAGTCTGATTTTATAAACGGACATGATTTCTTGCTCTGTTATAAATGCTCACTACTCTAGTCCTTCAATAAGCCTTTCATACGTTTTCACCACGTCATCTATAGACACCTTTTCTGCAGTGTTGACAACATCCTCCTCATCATCACTATTATCACAATCATCTTGGTTCAGAACCATTCTGGCTATTTCACCAGCAGTCAGTGAATGAACAACTGGAACCTCATTATTGATGTTAAAAACTTTGATATCCACTTATTCCAGACAGATTCTGAAGATACATTTTTTGCATATGAAAGGAGACCAGACATCATTTTTTTTCTTACTTAACATGCAGAATTCTTTGAAGTTACCACCTTGTTCATCACCATTATTGAACATAGTCAGAGGCCAGAGGTTGTCCAAACATGCATCTCTGTGGCCTTAGTCACTGGGCACCAAGAGTTGGCAATAGCATATTTGGCATCCTTCATGCTAAACTCGCTTTGAAATCCTTCCATACCGTGCCTCTGTTCACTGCTGCTAGCATGCTGTTCAACAAAGTGTTTTATATTAACTCTTCATTGAACTAAGGATACCCCAGTCGCATGGCTGCATTAATGGAGTCACATTTGGAGGAAAGTACATGGCATAGACATTATTTTTGGTGAGAACTTCAGCTGGAGGATGAGCAGAACAGTTGTCAGGAAATAACAAAGTTTTGCAGTGATCATTCTGTCTAGATTCCTGCAGGGAGCACAAGCCGCCAGTACAAAATGTTTGTGAAACCAAT
Source organism: Eulemur rufifrons (assembly GCF_041146395.1). NCBI lineage: Eukaryota > Metazoa > Chordata > Mammalia > Primates > Lemuridae > Eulemur > Eulemur rufifrons. The sequence goes on along the minus strand of NC_091000.1, from coordinate 67,302,521 downwards.
CAGAAAAGATGTCCCTGGTGATCATGCCTTTCTGTTAGCATAGCAATAACTGGAAAGAAATCTGCTCCTTGAAAACAGCAAGGACAGAAGCGTTTGCCTATCACAGCAGTTTACACTTACGCATGCCTGCTGCATTAGCACACCCAGTATACTTATTCTGCCCTTGGCATGTCTAATTCCTGTAGGGTGTGTCTCCTCAGCTGCAGCCAGTGTTTGTCTTGGGCAATAACACCATTATCAGCATTACAGACTTGTTCTGGTGTCAGATTTTCATCAACGATGATTTTGGCAAATTTGTCAATGAATTTCTCCACTACTTCATGGTCAGCAGATGCTTTATCACCACAAATCTTTAAAAGTGCGATTTCATGTCTTTCCTTGCATTTATACAACCAGCCTGTTGAATATTCACAGTTCTCTTCAATTTTCAGTTCAGCGTGATAACTCTTTGCTTGTTTCATGATCAGCATATCATTAAGTGGCACGTGTTCATTGTGATGCTGATGGATCCGTCTTTCAATACACAACTGAGATCTTCATTAGTAGCTTTGTGCAGTGTTTTTCTAAGTTTCATTAACCTTTATGCTTCACTTTCAGCATGGAGCTTCAACAGTTTATCCTCTTTCTTCGGGTCACATATGGTGGGTCGTTCTGACACCCTATCTTTTGTAACGCATTTTACACTCACACCATTGTCCAATTTCTCCAATGCCTGGACTTTCTGTGCTACAGATAAGCATACATGCTCTCTCTTTTTCTTATCACTGTTACCCTTAGGGGTATCTGCAGGCCTTTTTGACATTTTAAACAATATCTTTATACCACAGAGCAGAGAATAAGCGAAAAAACACAGTGAGTAATACACATAGGTCTTGGTCCCATGTGAGTCATTGTGGGCAACCTCTGGTTGGTGCTTCCGGCCTGCACAGGCGCCATTTTATTTCCTGTGTAGGCATGCTTGAATGGAGGCCTCTGGGCATGCACAGAATAGATACATCACGGCTGAAGGGGGCTGGAAGGGTCTTTTTTCCCTTGGGGATACTGAATAATCTGTGTGTTCCGCATCTGCGTTTTGGCTGTGACTTATCACATGAGGTCAGGTGTGGAATTTTCCACTTGTGGCATCATGCAGGTGCTCAAAAAGTTTCAGATTTTGGAGCATCTCAGACTTTGGATTTTCAGATTAGGGATGCTCAACCTGTACTCACTGTCTCTCTTTCCTCAGTGCGACTCTAAACAGTCTTCTGTCCCTGCCACTCCGTTGAGACTGACATCTTTAAGGTCAACAATGCCCTCCACGAGGATAAATCTCGTGGGCGATTCTCAGACCTAATGTACCTCCGCCTGGCAAGAGCTTCAGACACAATGAGTTATGCCCTCTGTCGAGATACTTCCTTCACCTGGCTTGTGGAATCCCACAGCCTCTTGGTTTTTCCTTTACAGTCTCGGCTTCCTTTGCTGGCTCTTCCTCCTTTCTCACACCTCAAAATATTGAAAGTCCCCCGGTGATAAGTCTTCAGCCTCTGTCCCCAGGAATGCTCACTTCTTAAGTGATCTCATCTAGTTCTGTGATTTTACAAATATTATCTCTATACTCATGACTCCCAAACTTATGACTCTGGCCATGGTCTCTGCCCACAAATGCCCCATACATACAATTGCCTCTTTGGCACCTCCCTTCTAACACCAGTAGCCATCTCAAACTCAAACTGTCCCAAACCAAACTATTTATTCCCCTCTCAAACCTGTCCCTTCCTGAATGTGCCACATTTCATTAAACAACACCATATTCAAGCAATCTCAGTGTTACCCTTGACTCATCTTTCCTGCCCCAGCCCCTATTTAATCCACCAGCAAACTTTATCAGCTCTACTTGCAAAGTCTGCCAGGCTCTGCCCGCGTCCCAATGTGCCCATTGCTTCCCTGCCCAGACCCTGTCATCCCTCATCCGCTCATGGGAAGTGTTGCCTGGCTTGCCCTCCCCGCCTCCAGTCTCCCCACCCCCCACCCCCCACCTCTTCTCACAGTGTCCAAATGCTTTAAATGCTATTTGAAGTAACTGATTCATGTATTTAAATACTGAATTTATTCAGTCTCCCACTCAAAACCCTCCAATGGATTCCTAGCATTCTTACAATAAAATCCAGGGTCCTTACCTTGGACTTTTGGGTCCTACACAATGTGGTCCTTGATCTCATTTCCTGCCCCCAACCCCTTCACCGTCTGCCCTCTGGACCCTCTGGCCTTTTAGCTTTTCCAGGAGCATCTGCTCAGCTCCAGGCTGGGTGAGCCTGTGGTTTGCTCCCTCGCGGCATCCAGCTCTCTGCTCCAATGCCACATCTGGAGTGAGGTCTCCTGACCCATTGGCCTACTTAAATACCACCTCCTGTTAAATCTCTTTCTGTTGATCTTGCTTTATGTCTCCTTACAGTTTTTATCATAGTCTCTGTGTGCATGTGTATGTGTGTGTGTGTGTAATTGTTTGGGCCAATATCACTCACTAAATTATAAATTTTATGAGAATAATCTCCTGTTTTTTACACCACTGTTTCTCTATTTATTGAATAATTAAATGAATGAGTGAATGGACAAATGACTGAATATTGCATTGTAGATAGATCATGTAAACATTGTGTTAAGTGAAAATTAAGAAACATAATGGAAATTGTAGCACAATACTCTTGATGTAAATTGTAGGCACAAGCTTCAAGGAAATTCAGTGGGGAAAGGAAAGTCTCTTTAACAAATGGCGCTAGAACAATGGAATAAATGTATAGAAACAAAAATGAATCTCAAAGCTTATTTGTACCATACATAAACATTAACTATACATGGGTCATAGTTTAAACACAAGAGTCTAAACTATAAATCTTCTGGAAGAAAATATAGGAGACTATCTTCATGAACTTAGGAGAATGTAGGCAAAGATCCCCTAGCTAGTACAAGAAAATCACCTATTATAAAGCAGACAAAAAAAACCCTGATATAATGGACTTCATTAAAATTTAAAATGTCTGGCTTATCAAGAGACAACATTAAGTAAAAGAAAAGGTGAGCCATGGACTGGGAGAAAATATTTACCATATGTAAATCTAAAATATGTAAAGGACTTCTAAAAATAAGCAATAAAAATATAAACAATGTAATTTTTTTTAATTTCAGCATATTATGGGGGTACAAAAGTTTAGGGTATGTATAGTGCCCATGCCCCTCACCCCCCGAGTCAGAGCTTCAAGCGTGTCCATCCCCCAGACAGTGCGCATCGCACTCATCATGTAGGTATACACTCATCCCCTCCCCCCCTCACATCTACCCGACACCCAATTGGTGTTATTCCCAAATGTGCACTTAGGTGATAATGAGGGAAATCAATATGCTGGTGAGTACATGTGGTGCTTATTTTTCCATTCTTGGGATACTTCACTTAGTAGAATGGGTTCCATCTCTATCCAGGAGAACATAAGAGATTCTATATCACCATTATTTCTTATAGCTGAGTAATACTCCATGGTATACATATATCACATTTTATTAATCCACTCATGTATTGCTGGGCATTGGGTTGTTTCCACATCTTTGCGATTGTGAACTGTGCTGCTATAAACATTCGGGTGCAGATGTCTTTTTTATGGAATGTCTTTTGTTCTTTTGGGTAGATGCCCAATAATGGAATTGCTGGATCGAATGGTAGGTCTACTTGTATCTGTTTAAGGTATCTCCATATTGCTTTCCACAGGGGTTGCACTAGTTTGCAGTCCCACCAGCAGTGTATGAGTGTTCCTGTCTTTCTGCATCCACGCCAACATGTATTGTTTTGGGACTTTTTGATAAAGGCCATTCTCACTGGAGTTAAGTGATATCTCATTGTGGTTTTGATTTGCATTTCCCTGATGATTAGAGATGTTGAGCATTTTTTCATATGTTTGTTGGCCATTCTTCTATCTTCTTTTGAAAAATTTCTATTCATGTCCTTTGCCCACTTTTTGATAGGGTTGTTTGATTTTTTTCTTGCTGATTTTCCTGAGTTCTAAATAGATTCTAGTTATCAGTCCTTTATCGGATGTGTAGCATGTGAAAATTTTTTCCCATTCTGTAGGTTGTCTGTTTGCTCTCATGACAGTTTCTTTGGCTGTGCAGAAGCTTTTTAATTTAATCAGGTCCCATTTATTTATTTTTGTTGTTGCTGTGATTGCCTTAGGGGACTTCTTCATAAATTCTTTGCCTAAGCCAATGTCTATAAGAGTCTTTCCCACATTTTCTTCTAGAATTCTAATAGTTTTACAACTAAGGTTTAAGTCTGTTATCCACAGTGATTTGATTTTTGTGAGAGGTGAAAGCTGTGGGTCCTGTTTCAGTCTTCTACATGCGGCTATCCAGTTTTCCCAGCACCGTTTACTGAATAAAGGTTCTTTTCCCCAGAGTATGTTTTTGTCTACTTTGTCAAAGATTAGATGGCTATATGAGGGTGGTTTTATATCTGGTTTTTCTCTTCTGTTCCACTGGTCTGTGTCCCTGCACTTGTGCCAACAATGCAATTTTTTAAATGGACAAAAGATCTAGACTCTTTATAAAAGAAGACATAAATAACCAGTAAGCACATGAAAAGATACTCAGAAAAATTCCAGTTAAAACTACAATGAACTCTTCTTACACAGCACCAAGAATAGAATGTTCATACATCACTGGTAGCAATGTACAATGGTACAAACATTTTGGAAAGAAGTTTTCCAGTTTCTTATGAAGTTAAACATACATTTCTCTAATGAATCAGCAATTCCAGTCCTGGGTATTTACCCAAAGGAAATGGAAACCTATGTCCACAATAAAGACTTGTACACAAATGTTCACAGCACCATTATTCATAATAGCCAAAAAGTGGTGCCAACCCAACTGGTCATCAGCCCGCTTGTTCGTTCACATGATGGAATACTGCTCAGTGGCAAAAAAGAATGAACTACATGGATGACTCTTAAAAACATGTTGAGTGAAAGAAGCCGGACGTAAAAGACTGTATGATTTCACTTCGAGAACAGGCAAAACTCATGCAGGGTGATAGAAGCCTCAACAGTAGCTGCGTATGGGCGTGGGGAGGGGGAGCACTGACCAGAAAGGGCAGGAAGGATTTGGAAGAGATGAAAATGTGCTGTACCATGTTTGGGGTGGTGCTTATACTGGTATATACCTTTGTCAGAACACAGTAAACTGTACAATTATGATCTGTGTATTTAATGAAAGAAAATTATACCTACAACATCACCTACATATAGAATAATCCCATAGATTTTTCAGGGTTCATTTCTTACCTAAGGACACATATAGTAAGTACCCTTGAAGGGGCCCTTTCTGGCAGAGGGGCGGCTATGAAGATGGCTTATAAAATTTATTATAAAATCATAAAACAAAAACAAAACTCAGAACTTGATGAAGACAGTATGCCATGAAATGAAGAGAGTGACTGTATATGAAACTTACACCTGAGAAGAGAAAGGAAGGAGTTAGGCAGGAAGACAGGAAAGAAGAAAGACAGGCAGGAGGCAGGGAAAGGGGAGGAGGAAGAGAGAGGAGGGTGAGAGAGAGAAGGAGGGAGGGAGAGAGGGAGGAAGGAAGAATTAACTGACTACTGTCCCTATATTGCCTATTCTTTGATTCTATTAATCTTCTCTATTAAACCAGGCCATAAGCTCTTGGGGGGAGGGGCTATTTTTATAAGTCCTTGCACCTGCCAGTGGGCAGAACTTGTTGGCTGGCTGGTTCACGGGCAGCGAGAGACTGCATATCAAACACCAGGTGTCCATTCTGTAGCACAGACAGCCCTTTCATCCAGATGAAGGGAGGAAAACCTGGGTAGCATTTTATTGGAAACACTTTAAAGGCAGGGGCCTCCGTGGTTTCCTCACCCAGGGCACCCATAGGCCACAGGTGGCCCTTTAATTATGGGGAGGGTCCTCCAGGAGGCCTCAGTCTGACGCCCTACAGGTGCTTGGGGTGTGATTTTAAACACACACGGTGTGACTCTTTTTCAGGGGCAGAACTCATCGCACTGAGCCACCACCTGGTTCTCACCTTCACTGGCTGTCACCCAGGCCTGCCGGCTCCCTGTGTTGGGGCAATTACAGCTGTCCTGGGGTCCTGGCAGCTCTGTGCCCCCCTTCTGGACCTGTGAATTAGCTTCGCTCACCCCTGCTTCAGTCCAGCTTGCCTCAATTGTCATTAAGTGAGCTCCTTCCTGATGCAGCCCCAGGCTGGGCGCTGGAGGTACAGGATGACTGAGTCGTGGCCCTGTGCTTGAGGAGCTTGGGTGTAGAGTGGAAGACACAGACAGACAGAGAGAACTCCAAAATGAAGCAGCACATGCAAAGAGAGCCATAGGGGCCTGGAACCAGGCACTGGGCCCAGGCTGTGCTTCCAGGGAAGACTTCCCAGAGATGATGCCTGAGCCGAATCTCAACACTCATGCAGCTCTGAACTCGCTCTTGCTCCCTAGGCATCTGAGGCCCGCAGGGGCGAGCCCAGCCGTGCTTCCGGAAGCCCCAGCTCCTGGCTGCCAACACTGCACAGTCAACACACAGACTTCCATGACAGAGGAGAGTGTTGTCCCAAGATACTCTGGACCTCACGTCAAGCACAGCATGAGCTACCAGGAGCCACAGAATCAACAGACACGGGTTCAAGTCCCAGCTCCAGTTCTGACTAGCTGAGTGACTATGGAGGGCTAGTTAATCTCTCTTGACACAAATTTCCCCATCTCTAAAATGAGATCAGAAGATGGTGATGAGGATTAGGGAGGTAATGTTTTTACAGCTCATATCCCCGAGGGTGGCACATGGTGTGTGGTAACCATCATCTTCCCATCTTCCTCTTCCTCAGTGGGTGCAGCCGGAGTTTCAAACTGTGCTTCACAGAAACCACATTGTAGCTGGTTTGCGTGCTGGGGATCACAGGGTGCTCGCAAGGGGAACTAGGCTCCACGTCATTGCAAAAGTAGTGTGTTCATCTTTTAAGCATCTGTGGAAACATTATTTATGAATCCAATTTCTCTTTTTTTCTATCTGCAAATTACATTCTTATCATCATCCTGTAGAGGTAAATTTATTCCCAAACATAATCACAGATTACCAAAAATAAAAAAGTATAAGTATTATCACCCATGGCTAGGAAATTTATTGCATTTGTTTTACAATGACCCAGATAAATGTAATAAGAGAGACAGAGAGAACAGGGACAGATGATACTATGTCTCCCAAAGCTCTATCTCAGCTACCTTCTACCTTGATACTTATTCGTATCAGCTCAATCTTAACATGTCTCAGTTGAAATGCTTCCTAAAACCCTGGTTCTAGGATGCCAAACTATGAAAACACTCTAGGTATTCCAGCCCTAGGTTATACACAGAAAATCAATTCACTGAAAGTCAATTCATCTATGGACCTATTTCCATAATGACCAATTCATCAAATTTTCCAGCATATAAAATGCGTGCTCCTCTTAACTGCTTATGAAGCTTACAGCAATTCATTGCGGATGCATGAGCAGTCCCAGGAGCTCTGTGGGAAGGTGGGACTGCAGGGACCTGGGCCTCACGTTCTCCTTTGTTCCTCAGACTCCTCTTCCAGCCACCTGCAGAACCGATTATCCCCAGACTTAATGGCTTAAAATAATGACAAATATTTGTTATCTCACATGGTTTCTGCGGGTCGGGAGTTCAGGGGCAGGTTAGTCAGGTGTTTCTGGCTTGAGGTCTCTTGTAAGATGGCAGTTAAAATAACTTGTCATTTGAGACTAGAGCTGGAACGTCTACTTCCCAGATGGCTCATTCACACGGCTGTGGGCAGGAGGCCTCAGTTCCCCGCCATGTGCACCTCCCCCTAGGCCTGCTTGAGTGTCCCCATAACACGGCATCTGTCTGTCCTAGAGTGAGTGATTCAAGAGAGAGCAAGTGGGAAACTGCAATGTCATTTCTGCACCATCTTCTTGGTTACACAGGTCGTCCCTATCCAATGCGGGAGGGGACGACACAGGGGAGGGAGGACCTGAAGCTGGGGCTCATTGCAGACTGGGACCAGCCTGCCCCTCTGTGCCCCTCACCCGGACCCTCAGCCACAGCCTTGTTCTCCTCTCTGCTTTCTCTGCCCTTCAGCATCTCCCTTCTCTGGACGCGCAGCCTGGCAGTGCCATGTGGTCACTCTCCGTCTCCTGACCTTTGCCCCCTCAGCCACAGCAGCAGGGAGCTGAGCCAGCAAACTGACCTTCCTCGCAACAAAAGCTAGTCAACTACGTCCTATTAGAAATTGACCAAGCTATTGAAGCCATTTCAAATCTATTGCTAGACATTTTATAAAAAGCTAAAACAAACCTTTTTATTCTGGTAAATCAGTCAATTCAGCAAAACTGGGAAAAGAGTCTTTAAAAGGCTAAAATGTTGGCAAGATAGAAAATGGCTTTACTGAGGACTAGAAAGAAATCAGTAAAAATTAAAAACTTCCCATGGGAAGGATTGAAATTTGGATAATACGCATTAAGAGGAATATACTCAAATTCACTGCCTATGGCCAGGAAGACTTCCATAAAACAGGCTTTGTGCAAGTAGGTAAGTCGGGCAGCGGCCACTCCAAGCACTATCCTTGCACAGCTGGGGGTCAGAGAACGCTCTCTGTGGAAAGCCTTCTCCTTTTGGCTGTGAAATCTTTGTGGGCTCCCAGCTGCCTTCTCGGGCTCCTGTCAGGGGCAGTGGGGGCGCGCTGAACACAGCACCTCCCCCGCCGGCCGCAGCTCCCGACCGGAAACATGTTGCCGAAGTCCCCTCACTGTCCCGCGTCGTTTCTGGCCCCCCGACGAAGCAGTCTGCACTGGGGGGTCCCACTGACAGCACCAAGGCAGCTGTCGTTGTCTCAGCAGCCTCATACTGGGCATTACCGTTCTTCCCACGGAGGTCGGGAGGGGCCCGGGACTTGGCACGCGGGCCGCGCAGGAAGGGCCGAGTAAGAATCCAAACCTTGCTCTGCTTCCAGCCCACACCTGGCCATCCGGGTGTCCCCTCCGCTTCTGACGAGGACTGGAAGAGTTGCTTCCTCCTCAGCATCCTCGGACACCTGTGCATTCCAGCCGTGGAATTCTGAATGTTCCTACCCGGAGAGGGCTGCGTGACCGCGGTGTGGCTGCGGATCGGGCCGGCGGCGGTGGGCCGGCCTTCACCGGAGACCTCTGCACGCGCCGGGCAGCAGTCCCCAGGCTGGCCTGCCGTGCGGGAGCGCTCGCGGAGGTCAGCAGGTGTGCGTGCACCGGGCCCCCTGAATGCTGCAAACAGCGCTTCTCCCACCTGCTCAGAGGCCCCTCCCGGGCCAGGCTTTCTCCTGGGAGGCTGCAAATACGCATGAGCCGATTGGCTCATCACGGCAGCTATTCTCTGGAAGGAAAGGGAATGAATCATTTCAAAGAACTCTCAAGCCACCAGAAAGAAAAAGGGAAAAAAAATCCTTTTCAGTCTGCTGTCTTTCTCTCCTGCCTTTATGCTAACCGTGTCTTTCTCTCTCCCTTTCTCCCGCTGGCTCTGGGTGCTGCCATCTCACTGCTGTGTGGCTCTGTCTCTCTGTTCCTGTGTCTCTGTCCCTCTGGTCTAGGTTGTCCTCTGAGGTCGGGGACTAGCCTGACTCCCCCTTTGCCTGGCATGGGGAGCACCAGCAGGTGTAGCTGAGGAATGGGGAGCTCGCGGGAGTGACAGAAAACTGCCCAGAGTGGTTTAGGGGCAGACCCACGTCCCTGCAGTGGAATTTCATGACCTCCGTGGGTTTGTGCGCCATTGCTGCGCTGACCCTTAGGGTGGTCTACAGCGGAGAGGAAGGATTGTGAGTGAGAGGCTGGAAGGCTTCAGGAATCCACCTGCTGCCTTATTTGTTGTGCAGAAAACCACAAGCACTGACTTTGGTTTTCCAACAGGCTTGGTTGCTCTCTAGAACGTGACGGGCTTTGCCGACACCACTGCAGGGTGGCATGGATTGCCATGTTGTGCGTAGGTAACAACCCAGTTCCTGCTCTCTGCTTGTTGCATAGAGAAATGGGTGGGGAAACCCAGATGTCCCAGGGGCATGTCTCAGGCAGCCTGGGCCACCGTCCGGAGCTCTTAGCCATGAGGTGCTGGACGGCACTCACTCTGTTGGACGTTGGCACAGAGTGGTGCCAACAGGCAGTCAGAGGGGCATCTCCGTGAGTGTCCTTGGAAAGCACAGGTGTATCACGGGAGCAGATAGGGGCAGCTGGACCAAACTAACACCCATGCCTCAATGACAAATTATGAGCACTTAATTTTTATTAAAAATAGACCATTAACAATATTTTTCCTATTCATGAAGCTTCATTTCTCCTTCAAAGTACAACTGTCTTCTCTACAATACCCCAACAGTGTATTTTAAGTTGCCATAAGTATTTTGAATAAGACAGTCATCAAATTTCTGGAGGTTATTTCTAGAATCTGTTCCCTGCTTCTACGAAGATAGCTCATTTCATCCCGAAGTGACTCTGGCTCCTTTTCATGTCTCTCTCTCTCTCTCTTTTAAGGAAGAACAACTAGCTAGCTGATTATCCCCATTTTTGCACAATTAGGAAGGGTCTGCTGCACTTTCATTTCAGAGTGATGTATTTCATGGTGATTACTGAAACGGGGTTGACCAGAGAGCGGAGAGAGATGGAGTGCTGTAAGAAATCTTGGCGGAAGAGGAAGTGATCTGTAGAAGATGAGATGGAATTAGCACAACATTACTTTCAAACTCAGTGGCCTGGGATCCATATCGGGGCCAAAGGTAGCCCGTAGCAAAACTGTGGAGCGGCACATTTTGTTCTGAGTCTCGCCTGTCCTCCCTCTTCACAGCCTTCAATTTTGGCATCCCTTGCTTGCTTTATTCCTGAAATGATATTGAATATATGCTGTTTACATATTGCTAGGGCTTTTAAAAACTTACTTAAAAAATAAGATGCTAGTCTTCATATTCTGATATTACAAGTTGTAAATACCTCTGCTAGGATCTGTCCTTACAGAAACAGTGCTGTGTGCTGTAGGCATCTCCGATGTGCATGGAATCACAGGTCAACAAGCAGAGGAAAAGGAAAGCCTCGCTCTTGCGCTGCATGGCAGCAGGAACACGTGATGAGACTCTCCGTGTTCCTGGGTGGAAGAGGCCCATGAAGCAGCCATGAACTTGAACCATGTCAAGTTCATTGACATTGAACTTGATGCTCCAATGTGATGAGTTCATTGATACAAGAAAGTTAATTTAACTTAGCTAGACTGCACATCAATGCCATTGATGTGGTGACAGAATACGCCCTTAGGAAAACAGCACTGTACGGATGAATGGGACATCATGCCAGCCCCCAGTTGTCCAGAGAAGGAGGTAAAGCACATGGAGGATGCAAGGCATAAAACGTGGGAGGCACCGTAAGAAAGGCGTGGAGGGCTGTGGGGCTTAGCGGACAGACAGACAACAAAGGAAAGGTTTTGAGGAGGAGGGGCTTTCGGCTTGAGAGCCGCATGGCATTCAATGGGCAGAGGGACAGGTTACGGATGACTTTGAACAGCACACTGTAGAACTTAGCTCTACACCCCTAATAGGGCAAGAGAAGCGGTGCCAAATGCTCTGCTCCAGTGCCACAACTATGCCAGTCCATGCCCACCTGCCTGCTATACAAAGCCAAAAAAACAACAGCGATCGATAGTGGCACTTTTTCCTGACCTGAATATGGCCTCAGAATGCAGATGCTTCTCAGTATATAAATGCAAAAACACCAAGTGTCTGCCTGCTCAGAGCTCCCTGCAAGAGAACCTTCTGTGGGTAGCACGGTGATTGACGCTTCCTGGCAGCTGCACCCCTGGATCTATCATGGCACTCACACCTGTCCATGCTTCTGCCAGCTGCCCCCAGCCAGTGACCGAGCCTGGCCCTGGTGCTAGAACTGGGCCATTCTTGCTCTCTGGGCAGTTCCTCTCAAAGGCAGCTTTGGCTCAAGGACTCACCATGCATTTGCCTGGGACTTGCTCAGGACTGCTGTGGGATCTGGGGCTTTTCCTGCCAGGCCCTCCCTTCCCTCCCTACCTTCTCTGGCTCCCCGCTCCTTACCCTTCCCAGGTGTCCCTCCCCCAATCTCTTGCACCTTGAATTCCATGTTGGTGTTTGCTTCTCAGAGGGCACAGGCCCGTGACCGATTCGACTGTGTGGCTTTTAAGTTGAAAACATTTTGGCATTTCTGTTTTCGGACATGGGAAACCATGGACAACTGGGAGGCACTGTCTAGCATCAGGTGTGCAGAATGCATTCGGCCAGAGTCAGGGAGACCAGTTAGGGCTGTTGCCATAACTGAGGTGATGAATGTCTGCAGGAGGGTGGTGGCAGTGGGATGGGAAAGGAAGCGTGGCTACAAGCAACGCTGCAACATTCGCCTCAACTGACTGTCCTCGTCACCGCCGTCTCTCCTATCAGCATGGAAAAGAATGATGACTAGTAGGGTTTTGAGGAAAGAGCACTGGCATGGAAGTCAGGAAGCCCGGGCTGGGCTCCAGCACTGACTAACCCTGCACCCCAGGAAATGACTGCAGCTCTCTGAACTTAGCTTCCACCACCTGGAAACGGACAGGGTGGGTGGGATGAGCTGATCTTGAAATCCACTCCTGTTCTAGCATGCACCCCCCTTAACTTGCAGCATAAGGCACAGAGCATTAAATTTACTGTCCTAATCATTTTTCAGTGTACAGTTTAGTAGCACTGAGCTCATTCACCTTGCGCAGCCATCACCACTGTCCATCTCCAGGACTTTTTCATCTTCCCAAACTGAAACTCTGTCCTCATTAAACAGCAACTCCCCGTTCCCCCTTCTCCCAGGCCCTGGCAACCCCCATTCTAATTTACATCTCTATGAGTTAATTACTCTAGGCACCTCTTGTAAGTAGAGTCATGCGGTGTTTGTCCCTTGTGTCTGGCTTTTTTCAGTGAGCATAATGTTCACCCGTGTTGTAGTGTCAGACTTTCCTTCTTTTTTAAGGCTGAATAATATTCCATTTTACTATATACACCACATTTTGTCTACCCATTCATCATTAATGAATGGACACTTGAGTTGCTCCCATCTTTTGGCTATGGTGAATAATGCTGCTATGAACGGTGTACAAATATCTCCTCAAGATCCTGCTTTCAATTCTTTTGGGTGTAGACCCAGAAGGAGACGGCCGGGTGTGGGATCACATGCAGTTTGCTGTTTGTAGGCAGTGCCTTCCCCTACCTTCCAGCACAGTGCCCACAGCAGCCGCGGGGAGTGAATTCAGGAATTCAGTAGTCACTGTCCAGAATTGGCCAACACAATCTGTTATAAAAATTCACCTGAATTCGGCATTCTGCACCATATTATATCCTTGTTTGTTTTAATATAAAAATGATGTTTTAAACTACACTCCAGCTTAAGGAAAATTTTACTCTGCAGGGTCCAGGAAAGTCCCTGCTCCAAGGTGAGCCCTATTTATCCCGTGGCTGCCCCAGGACTTCCCCGTGGTGGCTGCACCCAGTCTGACACGCACACAGGTTGCTGCTGAGATCCCGCCCAGCCCTAACACCCTCTAGCCTGGAGCAACAGCCTCCCAGGGGGAGTCTTCATTTTTAACGAAGATGAAGTGAGTGAAGGACTCTTGTTCCTGAGCCAAGTGGAATGAGTCACTAGTGCGGGGAATTTCAGGCATCTGCGTGTGTGCGATGGAGACTGGAAATGGAGGGGGGACGTTTCTAGAGCAGAAATGTCGCAGAGGCACAGTGCCGGTGGGTCTGGCTCAAGAGCAGCGTTCTATTAAGGGAGGCTAGGCCCTCCATGGGCTTGTTTCTTAGCTTCTGCAGTGCAGAGGGGGTTCTAGAAGATGGTCCAGGTGCTGACTCATCCGTGCGTTACCGTAACGAAGTAGGTAGCGCTGTGACACGGAGGCCATGGAAAATCTCAGTGTCTACTCAGGCAGGTCTGGTGTTGTCTGAGTGTATCTTGTCTCCCGGAGCTGCTTATGGCAAAGTGGGGGGACGTGGCTGAGGCACTGTCATGGGCCACCAGAACCTTTTTGTGACTCCACAGCCACCATGCTGGGAAGATGCCCTGAAAAGATTCAGGGACTGTCCGTGTGGGCAACTACAGTGTCAAGGCCACTGGGAACCTTTCCAAATCCATTTAGCCAGCGCTGCGGCTGCCACTCCCTGGGGTGGAGCCCTTGGCCAGAGCTGGCTGTGACCGGTTTGCACTTCCCTGCTCTCCATTCCCTGACAGTAGGTGCTGGAAGTGTCCGCAGGCAGCGGGGAGGGGAGGAGAAAGTGAAGGCGGATAGGAAAGGCTGAGGAAACCCTCTCAGAGGAGTAAATAGTTCTTGGATAAGTAAACAGTCCCTTTAATATGAACATATTCCCTTGAGGAAGAGGAATGGGAGTGAAACTCAAAATTCCCATTAATAGCAGTTCCGTATTCTGTCACTTGCACATGCTCAAGGGATGTGAGCAGGATCATAACGTCCCCACTCTTGCAACGTTGCCCACAGGCCCACTCATGCTGGGGTCTCCTGCCCAGCTCCCCCGTAGGAATTGAAGGGTTTATCCCCCCAGCAGGAGACGGTCTTTAGCGGCCAGCTCTCTCCCGGAACACCCGACTGCAGAGAGCTGCTCTGCCCGAGCCACGCGGGTCTTCCTGAGGCAGGCTGCGTACCACCATACTGCAGGAGATAGCCTGAGAGTGCAGAGGGAGGGAAGATAGACCAAAAATGGCCTTGGGTTCACAGCTGGCTGTGACAAGGGTAGTAGGAGCCCAGACCTGGGGCAACTGCAGGCAGCAGCAGGCGAGGTGGCCCAGACAGAGGCCCGCTGGTCTGTGAACACCTCCAGTGAAGCCAGGGCAGGGCGTGGGCCGGGCATGCCATCCTTCTCCAGTGCCACGGTGGCAGGTGATGCTTGAAATGTGTGTGCAACCCCAGCAAGAGCCAGGAGCAGGACACCTGAATTCACCAAGATAGCCCCACACTGCCTGAGAAAACTTGAACTGACAGGGAAGTTACTTAATTTGCTGAATTTACTTTTGCACACCTGAGGCTCATGATTCTACACTGCGTATCTCCTCCACGGTGTTTGCTTTCCATCGCCAGAGGTGGTGAGCCGGGGAGGGCCTGGGCCCCGCTGCCTCCTAGAATGGAAGGTAAGCTGTGCTTGCAGCTGGGAATCTGACACACACAGCTCAGGAAGCCATTCAACAAAATTCTGCCTGTAAGGGTGTGGCAGCCACAGAGGTGCCTTGCTCAAATCTCCCTCCAAAAGACGCTTCTTTGGGGAGCACAGATGACAACAGCATCTGGCTGCTATGCCTTAGATCCACCATGGTGGCCACAGCAGGTCATGCTTGGCCAGGCTGCCCAGAGAGGGTGCTAGAGCCAGGCCTCTGAGGGATTCCTCCTCTGGGCAACTTGGGCTCAGAGCTGCCCCCTCGACCCAGCTGGGACTCTCAGGACTGCTGTGAGCTCTGAGGCTCTTCCTGGCCAATCCCCTTCCCTCTCCCCTCGCCAGGGTCAGACCGCACTTCAGCCTGAGGGCCAGTCCCCACTTCCACTGCTCCCTCCGTTCCTCACAGACGTCTCCTCCAAGAAAGCCTGGCGTGTCTGTTCTGGTCTTAGCTTCTGCTTCTCAGAGGGCCTGAGCTGACCACAGAGGATGAAGAAATTCCCTGGAAGAGCTCAGTGTAAGGCAGGGCGAAGTGGCCTGAGGATCTTGGCTGAGGAGCAGACTTTGCTGGAGAGGCGCGGGGATGTTGAGCACCGTGGCCGCCTGCGTCCAAATCCCTCCCTGGCTGAGCTCCCTGGGCTCCTGCTTGGGTTCTGATGTCAGAGGATGTGACAAAGACTTTCATCAAACTTTGAGACACACTAGAGGGTGGCCCTCCACCAGAGTGCAACCCAAAGGGGGGCGTTCTTTCTAACTTTGACACTGAGCTCGGCTGGGACTCGCTGAGATCTGCGGGTGTCCCCGTGGGGACTCCTCCAGGCCTGCAGCCGCCTGCAGGGGCACCTGCAGTATATGGGTCAGCATTTGAGTGGCGCCGAGACTTCAAAATCAATTGAACACTTGTTTGTGTGGCGGTGGTTTTATTTTCTCTAACTACACCCCTCCAGCCTCAAAATACCATGGTCCTGTTCTGTGTGGGTCTTGCAACCCTGGCCAGACCGTGAAATCCTTGATGTCAGGGGCTTTTATTTCTGTATCTTTATTCATTTCTAGGTACCTAGTGGGTGTTCAGGGTGTCTTGGTTGGTTATTGGTATTTATGTAATTATCTGACTTTCATTCTAGATCTATTCTCTTTAACTCTTTTATGGTTTCATGCCCAAGAGCACTATATCGAAACTGTTTAATGATGGTTATTTTCCCATTGCTGTTCCTCTTGTTAATGAAAGTTATCATGACCAAGAAATTCAGATGAATTTATCAAGTCACTACTGCATACCAGGCATAGTGACAGAGGTGTGACAGGTTGGGTGGAGAAATGATGACACAAAGATGAGAGAGTCCCTGTGTGGGCTTGTAGCCTGGTGGAAAAGACGGACACAAGTCGGCAGGTCTGGTACCCGCGGAGAAGCGCGGCAGAGAGCTCTGGCCGCACAGGCGGGGTGGGGCCGACTCATCTGGAAGAGCCCAGGAAAGCCCTGGAGAGGAGTGGCAGTCTGACTGGAGCTCACCGGCTGGGTGGTGTTCGCCAGCTGACAAGGGATGGAGAGGAATATCCCAGAAAAGGAGAGAAGGTTCACAAGGGCAGCCAGGAAGGAAGTCCTGGCCTTGTCAGCACGTGCCGGAGGATGGAGGCTTTGGGAGCGTGGCCAGTCGCGGGCAGAGCTGCAGCTTGGCCCAGGGTTTTCAAGGCCTTACCCATGGCCCTCAGCAACCTGCACTCTGTCCTGGAGTTAGTGGGGAGCCCTGCAGGGTTTGGGGGTGGCCATGTTTTATATTGTAATTATAAAACATTACTGCTTTGTTAAATAGGAAAATGTCAATCACTGGTTTTTGCATACCTCGCCCTGTTCACTGGGAGACAGTGAATTGATAGGGATGGCCAATCACCCTGCACTTCCAACTGGGAGGTGAGATCACCAGTCGTTCCTCTTCCGAACATGCTGATGGAATACGGGATTTATCTTCCCAGAATGAAAGGGGTCATTTTTCCTTTCACAAGTTTAAGAGGAGCCTCCTATTCAAACTGTGAGTGTTTTCTGAGTTTCCCAGGCCTCGTGTCTGGGACATAAGGGCAGGTTTCACAAGAATGGAAACAAAACAGTATTTGCTCTGCTCTGCTTTCGCATGCGCTGGGGAAACCCAGCACCCTCCGGTTCCTCCCCTACAGCTTGCAGGGCCCCACGGGGGGTCTCCAGGTGTCCAGCATCGCCCCTGGTTCCGCCCGAATCAGTCCGTGATGCGGTGATGCGCCGTGCTCAGCTGTCGAGGCCCCTGCAAACGCCCGCGCACGCCCATCGCCACTCCGCCCCGGGGTGCGCCTCAGTGGTACAGATTGGTAAGCAGCGCCATGGAGTGTCACAGAGGGGTTTGGCTGGAGACAGAAAAAACACTGCCAGCAGTGGGGGCAGTTCGTGACCAAACTGGCTAACCCTCCAGTGCCAGCAATTAGCTCACGGTTTTCTTCCGCACCACTTGCCGCGAACGAGCCAACGCAGAGAGAAGCAGACTGGTCCAGGGTCGGAGGTCGCAGGGTCAGCGCGGCTGGACCAGGGAGGGAGGGACCTCGCAGTGCGGTGGTGAAAGGGTCAAGGGACCCAGCTGCAGAAAAGAAGCCGGGGAAGCCAGGAGGGCTGGGCGCGGATGAAAGCGCCTGTGCAGCAGCGCTGGAGAACTGGTTCGGTGAGCAGGGAGGGGGAGAGCTGGAGAGGCCCTTGGGGTCGGTGATTTTATTTGTCATGGTTTGGGCGCCCTAAATTAGAGAGGAGAATTTCACAGATGAAGTAATGACGTTTTAAGATGAAAAGTCAGCACATCAATACACGCTTTTTATCCCCTTAGAAATGTTTAGTGTTTTGAGGTGTGCTCCAGAAGTCAGGCCCAGCCTCGTAGGCTTTGGCTGAGCGCGTCTCGCTGAGACCCTCAGTCTGTGTGAATCCGCGTAGCTGCTTCTCTGCAGCATGGTACGGAAAAGGAGATCCTTTTGCTGATGTTCAGACCGTGTGGATGGGGTCCCGGCCCGGCACAGGCCAGCAGCGGGAGGGTTCCGGGACGGGCACTTGTGGCCGACGGGAGCCTGCAGCCAGATCAGATCGCAGGGCCCGGGGAAGGCCTGCGCTCTGGGCACCAGTCTTGGCCATCCTGGGGCCAAGCCCACAGCCCAGGACAGGCCCGTGGGAGGGGGAAGTCGAGTCATTCTGCATCACATTTCGTGTCACTTCTGTGAATGCTGGCTGAGTCACCCTGGATGCAGAGTCAGGATGCTACAGCTGCTGCCGGGAAATTCTGAACTGGGAAGCCCGTTCCACCGGCAGGAATGAGTGGGTGTGGGATGCATCCTCTGCTGGCGTGCCTTAGTCACCAGGGTCGCGGGTCCTGGTGTGAAGGGCAGGCAGAGGTGGTGGGCTGGGGAGAAGGGAAGGAGCATGCCTGTGTCATTCTGGGCTTCCTCAGCAAAGGGAACGTTAGCTTCCCCACGCCCTTTCTGTTCATCCTTTAATATTCCAGTCTCCCATTCAGATGATTTTCTAGCTAATCAGGCTTGAACTGTTGCTATAAGACAAAGTTTCAGCCCTGAGCCTGGCATTTAAGGGCCTACAATGTCAGGCCCAACCACAAAAACCACTGTGTCCTGGCAGCAGCCGTGGCTGGAAGAGGAGGTGGCTCTCCTGGCCGGCCGCCACCTGCAGCCACTGTCCCTCTCCTTCCCTCGGCTTCCTGAATCCCAGGCTTAGTGTGCAGAGATGAAATGGGGAGAGCTCACAGCTCGCCACTCCCCAGCCTTCCCTGTTCGTTCCAGAGGCCTGTGGTGGCACTTACCTGCAAAGTAGACGGGAAAGAACGGGGAGATGAGGCCCTCCAAATCGAACTCAAATCCAGATCGCCTCTGACTCACTGTGTGTCTTGTACAAGACACAAGCCTCTTTGCCCTTAGATTTCTTCTTCTGTGAACAACACTCCCAGGTCCACAGGGGAAATGAAGCTCAGATAATGTCTGAGTGCTGGGCATGTGGGGGGACTCTGGCCACAGCCCTTCCACCCTCCTGTTTGTTTTACCACCCCTTCGGCATCCGTTATGTCCACATATGTTTGTACATATCTTTATAATTATCATATTATAGTCTGACTCTCTAATTGAATTGATTGTGTATTTTTCATTCATTCTTTGAAAGAATTGTTGATGGAGGGTCTGTTATGTTCCACGCCTTGTGGAACTAGGCACTAGGGATTCAAAGAGGAAAAGATAACTGTTCCTAACAGGAAACCTGTCTTACACTTCTTTGTAAAGGCACCATAAATACTTTTTAGAGACAAGGAGAGTAAGCATAAACAAAATATTTCTCCACATAGTGATAAGCAAAAAGGTGCCAAATAAATACTTGTGTTCTTAGCTTTGGAGTTTGGGATGAAAGATGTGAAGTGCCTTCATGATATTCTTATTATTTTATTTCTGAGCTTAACGTATTCCAAGCGTGACCAAATGCAAAAGTCTGGACCTTCAAAACAAAAATGCTTGGCAATGATTGCTCATGACCTAGAAGGATCTGTCATGGGCTGCCTCTAAAAGTCAGCAGCCTCATATGGCCTAGTGTGTGTGTGTGTGTGTGTGTGTGCAAGTGTGTGTGTGTGTGTGTGTGTATCTTGCTGGCTACCAAGAGAAGTGAGGGTTGCAGACAATGCTCTAACAAGCCCTTCAAAGCGAAAAATCAATCAGACAATAATCAACTACTGTTCTGGAATTCTAATGTACGTCAATGGAGAGATAAGATTTAACCTACACAAATTTGAATTGCATGCAAAATTTAAGTCACTAATCTCTCCTAAAGTCCGGGTTTCCTCCTGACACCCCAGCCTCATTGTCCAGGCACTCACACAGGTCTGAGGGTAGAACTGGTTCTGTGACGAGTGCAGGCACTGTGCCACCCATCACTGCTGAATAAATGCCAGGGCATAATACGTTTCTAGTTCTTTAAAATGTCCAACTGCTTTCTGCAAAAAAGCCAGAGCCGAAATAACACTCTTCTGCTGTCATCCCTCAGGCTCCAACGCGTCCGCTTCCCTGGTGGAATCCCACGCTTCATCTTTTCTGTAGATTCTTGCAGAACTTCCCCACAATGCGAAGCCCATCAACAAGCCACACTGCACTGCCAGTGTTCTTCAGTACCTGCTGTCTGCTGGGTGGGGTCTGTGGGCTGGGTCACGGCTCTGTTCCAGGGGTCTGCTGGTGGCTACCCGATACCACAGTCTTCGGTCCTTGTTTACGGCGCCTGTTCCTTACCTGAACCTGCAGTCCCAGCCGCCTCCGGGGGAGCAATGTGAGCTCACTGCACCTGCCGCTAGGATCCCAGCAGCCTGGACGACACTCCCTGCCACCCCACGTTCTGCTGCTTCACTGGATGCTGTATGTCACCCACAGCTGCCATTGTTAACCATAACCACCGTAATGAAACTTTGCATTTCCACAGGAGATTAAAACATACAAGGGCTTTCACGGACATCGCCTCACCTGCCACACGCCTGCCCATGGCATTCCCTGCCCACCAGCCTTCAGTGGCCCCACTGTCCTCAGGGTGAAGTCCCGGCTTCTTCCCATGGCACTCGGGTCTCCCCATCCCACCTCCCACTTCTCGCTCCCGGAACATCCAACTGCTTGCCATTCTCGGCACACAGGCCACCCTCCTCTCGTGCTGGCCCTGTGTCCTGTGTGGCCTTCCCTGCTGGCCTCGCCCTTTCCTTCACCTGCCACTGCCATGCCCCTCCCCAGCTGTGCCAGGCCCCTTCTCCAAGCTCATATGTCCTGTGCATCCTCTCTGATGGCCACTGTGTGTGTCTCTGTGTGTGTGTGTGTGTGTGTGGCTAGTTTATTGTAGCAAAATACACATAACATAAAATTTGCAATTTTAATGATTTCTAAGTGTACGGTTCAATGGCCTTAAGTTCGTGCACACTGTTGTGCAACCATCACCATCATCCGTCTCCGGGACTTTTTCATCTTCCCAAACTGAAACTCTGTGTTTGTTTGTATTAGTCTGCTAGGGCTTCCATAACAAAGTGCCGCTGCCTGGGCAGCTTGAGCAACAGAGATTTATTTTCTCACTCTTCCGGAGGCTGGAAGTCCAAGATCAAGGTGTCAGCAGGGTTGGTGTCTGGGGAGACCTCTCTTCCTCACCTTCTCGCTGTGTCTTCATGTGGGCTTTGTTGTATACTTGTGGGGAGAGAGCCAGCTCTGGTGTCTCTTCCTCTTCTTATAAGACACCAGTCCTGTTGGATTAGGACCCCACTCTTATGACCTCATTTAACCTTAATTATCTCCCAAAGGGCCCTGTCTCCACATACAGTCACAGTGGGGATTAGGGCTTCAACATATGAATTTGAGGGGGAGGGGTAACAATTCAGTCCATAACACCATTAAACAATAACACCTTATCAGAGCTCCTTATTACTTCCCAAGCCCCTGACACCCTCCATTCTATCTTCTGTCTCTATGAATTTGACTACTCTAGATACACCATATAAGTGAAATCACACAATATTTGTCTGTTTGCGACTGGCTTATTTCACAAAGCATAATGTCTTCACAGTTCAGCTGTGTTGTAGCATGTGTCAGAATTTCCTTCCTGTTTATGGCTGTATCATATTCCATCATCTGCATATACCACATTTTGTTTAACCAGACATCCATCAATGAAACTCCTGTTGTGACAGGTGTCTGTGCTTGTCTCTACTCTGAAGTTGGACACTTTGTCTGATTCTTCTCTGCATCCCACATGTCAAACACAGGGCCTGACATATTGTAGTCTCAATAAATGTTGAATGAATGAATCAATCAATCAACTAACATACTGGTCATCGCAGCAGCCCTAAGAGTTAGGCAGGCTCCTCTGTGACTACTTACCTCTTACAGATGAAGAACTCAGGCTTGGAAAGGTAAAGAGACTTTTCATTGGACTCAATTGCCTTTCTTATCCTGCTCACAATCATCCTGAGTAGAAATCCACCTGCCTTGTCTGACCCCCAAACATTATGCCCTATTTCAGACATCAATCATATAGTTCCATTTCCACCATGGTGACTAAACTCACAGGGGAAGAGACAGTGCCACTCTCAGGATGATGCAGAGGGAAAGCCATGGCGTTCTGGGGCTGTAGGTAGGAAAGGGTCAAGCCCAGAATCCATGGTATGCAAGGTCCTAACACAGTGGTCCCCAGCCAAGGGCAATCTAGCCCCCCAGGGATGTTTGGAGATCTCTGGAAACATTTCTGGTTGTCACAACTGGGGGGTGGGGTCGGTGCTCCTGGCATCTCATGGGCAGAGGCAGGATGCCACTGAACATTCTGCAACGCACAGGACGGTCCCCACAGCAGAGGCTTATCTGGCCCAAATGCCAGCGATGCAGAGGTTGAGAAACCCTGTGTTAAAAGGAGCCATCAGAAGCTAAGTGGTCTCAGCAGGGAGGGGGCAAACAGAGGAGAATAGGAGACTCCTTAGAGGGACCGAGGGCAGACTTCTGAGGCCAAGTCCCTGGCCTGACTGACATAGGTCCTGAGTGACTTGTCACAGGTGTGGCCGAATGATTTGGTGCGTCCTGGAGCCCTAGGGCTTTTTGGAGGCAAATATTAACACAATGGTTCAGTTCCACTTCCAACTTCCTGTGATGCTTCGTATGTGTTGCCTCCAGGGATGAAATATAAAAATGATGTGTATGGACTATGCCAAAACAGACATGTTTGTGCAAAATAATACCGAATGGGAAAACAGCAGAATGTAAAATGCCTTGTATGTGCTGGCACATCTGTGTTCCAATGTGCATTAATGTATGCAAAGATCAGAAAAGTCTGGAGTGACACACAGTTTGTATTTGGCTGCGATCTTTGTTAAGTTTTTACTTTTAAGGTGTTTTATATAAATATCCACTTCAAAAATCAGGAGTATAGCCTTTCTTTCAGATTAGCAGCTACCATTTGTTGAGATGTTATCCTCAGCCGAACACGGTACTGAGTGCTCTTTGGATATCACTGCATTAAACCCTGAATTACCCAGTGCGGTAGGCGCTGTTGTGCCTCTTTTACAGATGAAAACCTGAAGCTTGGCGATTAAGTAGTTGACCAGCAGAGCCAGCAGATGCTGAGTCTGGATGTCACCAACTGCACAGTGTCTGCTCTAGAGCCCTGGGACGTGCCACGCTGCCCGCAGGGTTTGGTGATCTGGCAGCCGCACGGCCAGTTTTAACAACAAGCTCCCAATCTGACTCACTGAATAATTAACTCTCTGTGTTACGCAGGGCTTTCTAAAGAAACAGAACTGATGTGTGTGCATGAGATTTATTATGGGAGTTGGCCCATAGGATGATGGAGGCTGAGAAGCTCCACAGCCGCCATCTGCAAGCTGGAGAACCAGGAGAGCCAGGGCACAATTCAGTCGGGTCCAAAGGCCTGAGCACCAGCGGTGCCAGTGTCTGAGGGCAGGGGAAGATGGATGTCCTGGTGCAAGCAGGGAATGAATTCACCCTTTCTCTGCCCTCTCATTCTGTCCAGGCTCTCGGAGGGCTGGGCGAGGCCCATCCACAGTGGTAGGGTGATCTGCTTTATGCAGTCTACTGAGTCAAGTGCTCGTCTCTTCTGGAAACATTCTCACCAGAAGTAACGTTTTACCAGCTATCTGGTTGGTCACCCCTTATCCCAGTCAAGCTGACATATAAAATTAACCATCACACTCCCTGTTTTGCGACTCGGCAGCTATGCAAATAGTTGGCATTGTCTCCGGGATCTGTCTGTGGTCATGATTTTTTAGATTTCAGCTTTTACATGATAAATACAGCAATATGTCTCTAATGTGCTGAAATTATGACCTACCTTGGGTCTCCATCATTTCATAAAACCAAAATGAATTCCAAGTGGTATTTATATCAATGTCCACAAAACAGAAGTAGCAGCTGAATGTGTCCCTCCAAATCATGATCTAGCCTTAACTACAAATCATTCAAATTGTCTATTGCCATGCCAGGTAAAAATGGTTTATTCAAAAATTTTCAGGGAATGATCAAATTTTTCTCCTTTCCTTGTTTTTCACTGGTGACCTAGTATTTCACGTTTTCGAAATGTAAACAACACAGTGCTGTCATTTTATGGGACTCCGATTGCAAAGTTAGGGCTCAGTGTTAATGCATTTCCAGTGACAGGTATGTGGCCAGGCAACATACCTTCCTGGGAGCCTGGGGAACATTTGGTTTGCTCTGTGGTTATTGTCCCAGATCAGGGTTCCTGGAAGCAGAGCCTGAGGCAGGGGTTTGTTGTGCATTATTTAGCGTAGGTGTGCTATCCAGGAAGAACTATAAGCCAGTGAGGGATGCAGGGTGGGGAAGGAGAGGGGCTGAGTAGGGATGTTATTCTCACCCATAGTGGAGCACAAACTTCATCCCAGTCTTGTCTCCCACTAAGGCAAAGGTGTCACCCCTCTGTCCCCTCCCCTGTCAGGCAGCCATGAGTATGCAGCCTCCCCAGCAAGGGGCCACTTATGAGCCAAGAACAATTGGCAACCAAACTCACAGCACGCAAGGGACGGGTAGGGAAGAGGCAGGAGAGGGGACCAATGTGGGGCACCAAGAACATCCACTAAAGTTCTTTCTTTCTAGGGTCAAGTTCTTCCAAAGAACACTGTATTATAAAAGATTCACGTAAACAGCAAGAGCTAAAGGAAACATATAGCAAGTATGATCAGTTATCTCTCTTACTAAACTTTCACTGTTATACTTCTTTTTGTTGTCTTATTCCTAGTCACAAGTCTTTAGGAGCACATAGTTTTGTAGCTTATCTCACTGTGAAACCCCAACTCACAGACAAAACCCATGGCTTCAAGTACCTGGAGACCTCACCACCATTTTGATAACTGCCAATTTGAGCTTCCTTAGCTGGAGAAACTAGGTTGGCCGGGTCTGGCCCCTTCCACCAGTGGTATCTGGGAATTTTGTCACCAACCAGGCCACAGCTTTTCTGACAAATGCAATAGAGGAAAGAGCTTAACCTCATCGGGCTTCTCTACCCAGCGTGAGATCCATCCTGCCTGTCTTCATCCGTCAGAGGAAGGCTCCTCCACGCACCACGCCTCCTCATCTGTCACTTTTCTATTCTGACTCGGTGGAGAGAATCACTCCCCTTGGCCTCCTGCTCTGACCAAACTGGTAAGGACTTGCAGGAACCAAAGTTTGCCTTTGGCATCCCCATGGCAACGGGCAGCCTGGCAGCCTCTTCCCCGACACCGTGCGCTTTCAGTTAACTACTGCTCCAAACCCTCGCTCTGTACCAGAACATTACTTTTTAAAACACATTTAAATAGAGTCTGACAAGGATTTTATTCAGAGCCATAAAGCAGTTTCACCACAGTGATTTGTAAATATCTCAATGCGGTTAATGATCATTATCCTTAATTTACTCCATAATCATCATCATCAGCCTAACGATATGATGAATGTCACAGAGGTCTGCGTGGAGATTTATGTGTTTAAGCTGTAAAAACATTTAGAGAAAATAATACCGTGTGAAGACTTTTCATGGATAAAGATTAGAAGGGTGAACTGGCGAGTCAAGGCCTGAACGGAAGATTTGTAATGGGCCGGTCTGTTTCCCACTTGTGCTACAGTGTGAGCCTTACAGAGTGGGAAATGCCACTGCAATATTGTTATCTGCTCCCGAGATGACAGGGCACTTTTTGTCAGGTAATAAGTCTCCGTCGTCTGCGCTTCTGCTGTAGGGCCATCTGCAAACTCCACTTGGACACCATCACCATCCCTCACATTAGAGTTTAAAATGTACCAATTAGAGATAGCTCATGGTTGAGCTACCGGTGACAGCTGACATGGCCCAGGCTGCCCAGTAGAGAGAAAAGTCTATACTCCCAGCCACTCATTTCGTAGAGCACTTAATTCACTTGGACGCCCCGTGGTTAGTCCCGCCAAGTTTGCTCATGGGGCTGCCATGAAAGGAAGAGAGGCCAGTGGCTGCTTTCGTGTTTAGTAAGTGAGCGTCTCACATAGTTTGCATCTGATACAGAAGGCGTGGCCCTCCAAATCCTGGAGTCCTCGTCTCACATGTGTGAGAGCATCAGTAAAATTCACAGTGAGGGACAACAAACGTAGTTCAGGGCAAAGCAACAGGCACTTTATAAGGCTGAGAGCCTGCCAGCCAAGGCTGCTGGATTCCAGTCGGGACTCTAATCAGTTTCTCTCCAAAGCTAACACTGGCCCGATGCTCACATCTTACCAAATGGACGTTAATTCTCCTGTTGGGGTTCATGAAAGCCTAATGGCACCCTTTGTCTGGCAGCTCCGAGGCAAGGAGGGCCTCCCTCTGCTCAGGAATCATCTGCAGGGACTCTGGGTAGAGGCAGGGAGAAGTCCTTCCTCTGGTGCTTGAACAATGAGCATGTGGATGAAATCCAGAATCCCAGGCTGAGAAATCTCCATAGCAACCATTCCTGCTCTACCCCTGCTTGGTCCAAAACATCCAGACCCGACCTTTTAGTGGAAAGGTGAGGTGGGAGGATGCATTTATCCCAAAGAGACAGTCAGCTCTTTTCTTTCCTCCTTAAATCCTGCCGCCTGCCCCTTTGCACCCGTCTCCTGCCGGGTCTCCCCAGGGACCACCCGCAGCGGGAAGCCAGAGGGGAAGAGCCCTCTGAGGTAGCCCATGTGGACGGCCCTCAGTGTGCCAGGACGGGAGAGATTCAATGAGAGAGGAAGGAGGAAAAGAGCTTTGCAGAGTGTCCCTGGGGAAGTGGTGTAGCGTGTTCCTGAGGCTCCTCGGGCCCTGCCGGCCCCACTCGCCCACGCCGAGCCTTCCTGGTCATGCCCTGGAGCGCCAGCGTGTGGTCTGCATGACCATAGTCATGCCACCAAGATAAACATGGCATGGGCTGAAATTTGAAAAGTAAGAGGACATCCTGCCTGAAGACTTGAATCTCCTGTGTTTTTTTTCTTTGTTTAATCATGTGAAGAAGAAATTAGAGACGGTCTGGTTGTGGAGAGCCAGAGCCAGCAAGCCCATGTTTATTGGTGGTGACACAGGAATGGAGGAGCTGGGAGGCAGAGAGACAGGTTAGCAACTGAGGAAGCTGCTCCCGCCCCCAGAGCCAGGGGCAGTGGGAGGAGGGGCCTTGCCAGAGTCTGGAAGTTCCATGAGGCTGCGGCACAAACAGGAAGTACAGAGGGGAGAATACTCTGGGTGTCCCCCTCCACCCTCTCATCTCCTGCCTGTTGTCCCCATTGGCCACATCTACCCAGACACTGGGAAACGTAGTTCCATCTGTGCAGAGCAGGGGACGGGGTGGGTGTGAGCCCAGGCAGGCCCCTGGCTTGCGGGACATCTTTAGGCTTGTGATTGGGAGCAAGCAGATCACTTTCTCTGGTTGGTGAGTCCAGGGAAATGAGTTAGTCCCAGTGGGGCAGAGTAGTCTGAGTTAACTCCATCGGCCCAGATCCTAGGTCGCCAGGTCAGCCTTTTACAGCCGTGTGTCAGTCAGGTTCTCCAGAGAAGCAAGACCAATAGGAGATAGATAGATGACAGAGATAGATAGATAGATAGATAGATAGAAGAGGGGGTTATGGTGGGAATTGGCTCACATGATTATGGAGGCCAAAAAGTCCCACGGTCTGCGGCCTGCATGCTGGAGGACAGGGGAGCTGGTGGTGTAACCCCCAGTCTGAGGCTGAAGGTCGAGAACCAGGCCACCAATGTCTGAGGACAGGAGAAGATGGATGTCCCAGCTCAAGCAGAGAAAGCAAAATCACCTGTTCCCCACATTTCTATTTTATCGAGGCCCTCCACGGATTGGATGGTGCCTGCCCACATTGCTGAGGGCCATATTTCTTATTCAGTCCACTGATTCAAAGGCCCATCTCTTCCAACAACACCTTCACAAACACACTCAGAAGTAATGCTTTACCAGCTATCTGGGCACCCTTAGCCCAGTCAAGTTGACACCTAAAGTTAACCATCACCCTGTGCCACCCCTTCCCCACCTCCTTTAAGGTCCCTCCTCATCCCTTTCCTTCCTGCATGTCTCAGCCCTCTCCTCTCCCCAGGCAGGACACAGAGCAACAAGCAGCCTCTAGACCTCCACCTGGTGGACCCTCCCAAATGGACTCTGATAGCTGACTCTTCGGTAAGCAGACTGCACACTGTACCACATCTCATTCTCTGAGCTCTCTGGTGCATTTGGTGAGTGCTGATGTCTCTGCTTTGCTGGAGGAAACTGACCCAGAGTGGTCACCCAACACATTAGCAGGAGTTCCAGATTTGGAACCGAAAGCTCCTGAGTCCTGGCCCAGTGACGAGCGCTGTTGCACCATGTGGCTTTTTGTGGCTATAAAAAGATCTGTCTCTGGAAAGAGCCTCCCCCAAGGTTCACTGAGATAAGCTGGCCACTGGCACTCTGTGTGCCTTAGCCAGGCAGCCACCAGTCGCTGATGGGAGTGACTCCAGGGCCCAGGAAGGGAGAATGCCTCAAGGAGCTGAAGAATTCAGTCTTTTACCGTGGATGGCCCGTGCTCATTCAGTTGGAGACAGGACACAGTTATGTGTCTAAATTATAGCCTGATCTGCCACAAGTTGAGAAAAATCTTTCTCAATTGCATAGCTGTTTGTAGCATTTGTCAATTTTCTTGGTGTAAACACTTTCTCTGTGGCCTATTTCAAGCTCCCAGCAGGAGGCCACTGGACACAGACTTCAGAAGAGATGTGCATAATCGGTGCTCGCGAGCTGGCTTGAGCAGTCTCCAGTCCCCAAGAGCCCTAACCTCATTCCCCTACCCTCTGTCAAGGTCCCCATCTCCAGGTAAGAACTCTCAACTCATACTGATTGGGAATTTTCCATCCAGAGTTTATCATGTATGACACTCATCTCAAAGAAGTAAGATTCTGATGCCCTGGTATATGAAGTGGCTTAGATATTATCTTTGTTATGTCACGCCTGGAAATAAACAGGTCCGTCCTCATAGGCACTAAATGCACCACTACAACATCTGCTGGACGGTTTCGAGGTTAAGGGCACGGCCCTGCCTGGGTTCAAATCCTTGCTTTGATACTTACTAGCTCTGTAACCCCAGGGTTACCTTCTCTGTGCCTTAGTTTCCCCATATAAGTAATGGGAATGCTAGTAATATGATCTCAAAGGTGGTTATGAAGATTGAATTATTCAGAAAATGTAAAGTGCTTAAAATAGTGCCTGGTAAAGCAGCCCCTGATAAATGTTAAATGTCATTATTACTACATGCCAACAGGTCAAAGGTGCGCCTGCAAACAGATGGGGAAGGTATGGCAGGGGAGAGCTGGCACGTAGGCCATTCTGGGTGTGGCGAGAACCAGCAAAGAACACATGGATGAGAGACTCCTTTCCAGAAAAGGGTGTTGAGGGCATATAGGGTGATCTCCCCCCCAGGGGAAGAATCCCTCTACTGCCCTGGTTTCTGCTTGTGCACCTCTAGTAACAGGAATCCTGGTACTTCTCAAGGCCATTTGCAGCCCTCTCTAATTAGTAGGCTGGTGTCCCCCCGATTCTGACTCAGAATCAGCCTCCCAGCAAGCACAGCTAGTCGGTCCTAGTTGGTCCAGCTGGAACCACATGGAAAAGTTTGGTCCGTCTTCCACCTGAGGAGGCATCAGTCAGCATTCTGGGCTCAGCGCAGCATGGCAAACTCTGTCAGCCAACTCCAAACACCAGCGACATTAGCTCACAGAGCCAAGTGACTGAGAGCTGACAGCCTGGCACTCTGAGGTCTCAACACCAAGACCACTAGCCAGCCCCTCGGTCCCCATAGATCAGGCCCAACCGGGCTCTGTCTTTGTGTCCCTCTACTCACCGCTAGGAGTTGTGCAGAGAAAGCCCAGCTGGCCGTCTCGACTGGAACACCACCCCTCGGCCCTGGGAGGGAGGGGCATTTCCCTAGCAGTCCCACTGGGACTGCACGCAGCGAGGATGAAGTCGGGCTCCAAACAGTAGAAAAATATAAAAATGAACTGGAACCAAAAGTAAGGTGGAGGGAGGAGGATGTCTTCTACGAGAACTCTCCGAATATTTGAAGATGCTGCCCTGCCCCGTGCGAGGAATTCCTTCCCCAGCCCTCCCGAACGGCATCTGCGGCATTAGTGACGAGCGTGGCTCAGGCACCAAACTGAGTTTGAGTCCTTGAGTCCCCCGCTTGCAATCCGTGTGACGTGGAGCAAGTCGTGCAGCTTCCGAGCATCAGTGTTCTCAACTGTAAGTGGGGATGATAACAGTATATACCTCGTAAGGTCCTTGGGAAAATGAAATAAATGTGTTAGAACAGTGCTTTGTGCTCAGTAAGCACTGAAACCCTGTCCTCTTGGTGCTCACATTTCTCCCCATAGACACACATTACCTCCACCCTGCACCATCTCGTTGTACTGCATATATATGCACTTACATATTTTGTCTAGATGCTTCCCAGCTCTTCTAGACACTGTACTTTGTTCACCTCCATTTCCGATGCCCAGGTCATACAAGGTGTTCAGTGAGCACTTAATGGATTAATGAGTAAACAAATGAATGGTGGAAGAAATGAATAAATGTACATATTCCCCACAGTGCTTGCATCTAGCATGCAATGTCCGATTTTCTAAAACACGATCTTCCCCTGTGACGAACTATGAAGGGTTGTGTTGAAGTATGGAGACACCCACTCCCGATGGCTTTTCCTCCCCAAAAGTGTGCAGAGAAAGGGAGCAACACTGAGCTCTGAGATGACAGCCCCATGTGGAGAGTAAATTACAAACAGTTTCTCCAGAAAGTCCGAGAAGGAGCAGCCATGGGACACTACGGATGGACACGTGGGCTCTGCTTGTGCTGCTGGGAACCCAGGTGTGGCTGCCAATCGCTCCTCCCAAGGCAGGTGAGCCTGAGAAATGCAACCGGGCATTTCTTCCTCGTCCTCCACCTGTTGGCCAGGGAAACAGACCTTGACAGTGGCTTTGAAGAACCCCGTGGCTGCCCTTTCAGAGGTTTCTTTCAATGAACTCTTCTTTCAGTTGAAAAGCAAGTCCAAAGTGTGGCACTAACTAGGGGAGTAATTCAGGGAATTGAGACAATGTTCACTCAAATGCCTCCAGCAAAAAAAAAAAAAAAAAAAAAAAGTCCTTTCCTCATGACAGTTCTCAGGGAAATGAAGCAAGAGGAATTTTATTTTTGCCTGCAGAACTGTTCTGCCTAATTCTGTGAAGATTTACTGCACACCCACTAAGTCTCCAGTGCCAGGTCCAGGGCCCTGGGGGTCACGTAAGTGGGACGCTGGTCCCCTCCATGCAGTTGGGCATCCCAGGGGTTGAGCTGGGTCCACTCCTCAGCCTCTGCTCACCCCAAGATAGAAACCCAGGCCCCATGCCCTGAATTCTCCACCGGCTACCTGCTCATCCCACCTCGGCGGAATGCTGACCTGTCACTTAGATGGAGTGTCATCAAATAGTGTCTGCCACCTACTTAATTCAGCATCCTCCCAACCCCCCCCCCCCCCCTGCAGATTTTATTTTGGCTGTGCTCGCAGTGAGTGATTGGTTCACACTAGCTGTTGCATACTGGGGGGCTGAACCGAGCCCCATTCCATGGGCTCTGACCAGGCTCCTGCGCTCGTGAGACTTCCTGAGGAGTTGCCCTCGCAAAAACCTGCCAGTGTCACTGTGTGTTTGTCCTCAGGCAGCCTGGCTGCTGCAAACATGGCTAGCCTGTGACCTGCAGCCTCAGGCACTCACACAATTACGGGGACAAGATGATGGTTCCACCAACAGCTCTGAAGCCTTCTAACTCGCCAGTTCATAGCCTGTATCCTGCTGAATTCAGCCCCTGCTCGCCATATCCTTCTCATTTCTCACCCTTTCCCCAGTGACTTCATTCACTTCCTGTCTTCAATTACTACAGCCTGGTAATTCCTAAATCTGTGTCTGCAACCTCCTCTCCTGGCCCCACGCTGGCCACCTGCACCAAGCGACTGCAGACAGTTTATGGTCCTCATGCACCATGGCAGTGCCAACCATATCCCTAAAGACACTACCCTGAACGCCATGATCCTGAATGTTGCGATCTTGAATTATTAAACCCCCTAAAATGTAAAATCTTGGAAATCACAATCCTGAAAGATTAAAGTTCTGAATGCTGAAATCCTGAAAGCCGAACTCTGGAGCAGGGATTGATGCCCTCTCAGCTGTGCACAGGACACTTGCTCATGTCAGTTGCATCATGTTAGAACAATTATCTCGTTATTGTCTTTATTTGGGAATTAAGGATGGTTTAAGGAGATGTGTATGGGTGCCAAGTTGACAAGGAGTAGACTTGTGGACTTAATTTTAGGCTTACACCTGACTAGATTGAAGAATACCTCGAAACCCGAAAGCATTAAGCCTTTGGGGATTATGGCTCAACCACCTCGCAGACCTTCTTCTCCTCCAAAGCACCCCTGCCTTGCTCACAGGACACAGGGTCCCCCAACTCTTTCCC
The DNA here is from genome assembly GCF_041146395.1 of Eulemur rufifrons. NCBI lineage: Eukaryota > Metazoa > Chordata > Mammalia > Primates > Lemuridae > Eulemur > Eulemur rufifrons. The sequence continues at coordinate 67,269,814 of NC_091000.1, read as the reverse complement.
CTCCCAGGATCCCCCAATGCCACTGGCCCCCAAGTCCTGCCGCGTCTTCGTGGTATCCCAGCTCTTCTTCACCCCAGCCTACTGTCGCAGGCCCTTTTCATCAAGAAGGCTGGAATAACTTTCTGTAGGATCGCTCTGTGTGTAATCTCAGCACCCTCGCCCCAGTCCATCCTCCAATGTGCTGCCAGACTCCGATTTTGAAACACAGATTTAACTGCACTATTCCTGCTCAGAGCCCCTGGGGGCCCATCGCCCACAGCAGTGGTGACCCCCAGCCCTCGCTAACTGCAGCCCCTCAGAGCAGCTGACCCGCAGTAGCTCAGCCAACCCTCACAACTACCTAAGGGGAAAGTACTGTTATTACCCCATTTTAGAGATGAATAAACTGAGGCAAAGAGAGGTCACTTGGCTATTCAGTGGCTCCAGGTTCTTCATCCCTGTGCTACACAGACTCTCAAGCTGTTGTTATTTCCCTTAGCAGAAAGGTCCTTTTGATTTTCAAACAAAACCTCTCGTGGAATCCTAGAACCTTACAGGAAACTCATGAAAGCGAAGGGGAGGAGGACACATGACCAAAGCCATGTCCACTTAGTGTCCCCTCCCTTCCCCAGGCCCCATGGCCCCTTCCTGGGACCGCAGGCTTCTACAGGGCTGAGGTCTGGCTTCACTGCTCCTGCGGTTCAGAAGCTGGTTCCAGGCCTGGGTTCCAGGTGGTCAGCGAAGGGCCACGGGGCTGTGGGGGCAAATGTGCTCAGAGCCAGGGCATCGGTTTGGAAAGTGGTGCTGCGGAGCCACGGAGGCCGTGGGTGAGCGAGGAAGGTGGGACCCCAGCAAGGAAGGCAGGGTTCTGAATAACCCTGGTGCAAGGGAGCTGGGGTCCCGGGGGGCCAGGAGCTCACAATACCAAGTGAGGGTGCACTTGCCCTCAGCTGCCCCCACTCACGAATCCTCCTGCTCGCCACCCCCTGGAGCCTGCACACACCGCCCTCCTGTCTGGAGGCCCTTCCCGCCTGCTTTGCTGGCCAGAGCCTACCCATGCCTCGGGACACCGCCTCCGGGCGGCCTCTTCAGCCTGGCTGAGTTCGTCTGGCCCTCCTCTGCGCTCCTACCGTGCTGCAAACACAACCTTTCTGGGGGCATCTCACCACCATCTTTTGTTTATGGACTTACCCCCACCCCCAGTCCCGACCCATCTCGTTGGAATCATGGGGCGAGCGCGCAGGCGTCAGTGCGTCTCAGAGCTCCGGAGGCAGAGACCCTCGGCACGTGTGTGAGCAGCAACGCCGGCTCCTCGCAGGGTCCACACCATCCTCCACCTTTCCTTCCAGACTGCCCTTGGATTGTCCCAGGTTTCTTCCCTCCTGCCCCATCCCATTAAACTGCCCCCAGGCTGGCTCCCAGTGGTCAGCAGAAACCCCGGACCCCTTCGGAGCCCAGGCAGCTGTAGCCGGGTGTCATTCGCCTCCCACCGGCCGCGGGTGCAGCGTCTTGTCAATGACTCCCCCGCGTCTGCGGGGCACTGCTCTGCTCACCCCTCCCCAGGAGCTCCAACCACCGCGGTCTTTGCCGACTGCCCCGGGAAGCCGCGTGCAGTCACATGGCCCCGGGTGTGAATCCCGTGGAACCTTCTCTCTCTGCATTCCAAAGTCCTCATGTGTAAAAATGCAGTCACTGATGTTCACTCCCAGAACAAAGCGTCCGTGATTTCCATGTGCTTCCTGCATGCACTTAAACAGCGACTGACACGCCCAAAAACGGCGTCCTGGAAGACTAACTGAGAGGAGGCAGTGCGTGTGGGGTGCCTGGCACCTCCAAGTGCTGGGTAACGAGTTGTGCAGCCAGCATCCTTCCCCAGTGTCCCTGCCCCTTTGTCCTTGCTGTGTCCCCTCCGTCAGCCACACTTCCCGGGCTCGTTGCCCCGGGGGGAGGAATGAGATGGAGCATAAAGTGAAAAATAGCACGTGAGCCTTTTTCTGGCTTTAGTTTCAAAGTCCTTGTGGGAAATACCTTGCCCTGGGCAAAGACAAAAAAAGATGAGAAGTAGGATTGGGGGGGGGGGGGGACGGGGGCGGTTCTCCCAGAACCAGGGGAGGCAGAGCTGGGGAGAGAGCAGACGAAGCTCCCTGAGGCCGAGGCACTTCCACAAAGAGCCACCGCCAAGGAGGAGCTGGAGGAGGAGGGGTCCAGCATCCCCTTACCACTCGTCACCGGTCACCGTCAGCCAGGACCCCCAGGGGATCCACAAAGGCTCAGGGGCCCGGCCAGGGGCTGAACTGTTGCCCGGCTTTCACCCAGTCGCGGTGCTCACTGCCTGCTATCCCAAGTGGCCAAGGCAGGCGACCTTCCTGCTAGCGTCCCCAAGGATGTCCTATAAGGGCCGCTGGACATGCCTGCCAGGCGTCCAGTGAGAGAGGGGGCTTCTCTGTGCCCTGAGACCAAGCTTGTCCTCTTCCTACCTACCCCATGGTGGCGGCCCCTCACCAAGTCTCAGGAATCCCGCCAGCCCAAGAGGAGGAGGCATGTCAGTGTGGCCCACGTAAAGGTCCCCCCATAAAGGAGTGAGGGGCAGGCCTCGGTCCAGCAGAGGTCCCCCTTCAGAAAGACCATCACAAAACATGAGCCAGTTACGATCACATTTACTTTTCTCTTTAGGAGATTTTTTTTTTTTAACTCAAATTTGCTTCAATATCATGACCAGCCACTGGTTACCACTTCCACTTAAAGAATAAGCCCTTGGAGAGCCCTCCATGTGTGGGTGACTGCCACGTGCCCCGAGACTCCTTGCCCTTGTGTGGACAGCCCCAGTTCCCACAACTGAAGCAGGACCCAAATCTTCTACCATTCTTTGCCCCTGTCCCCGATGCCGGCTCTGTTAATGTCTCTTGAAATGTTGTGCCCAAACTGATCATGAAGCCTCTGTCTCCTATTGGACCACCTCTCTGGGAGGGCGGGGTTCCCTTAGCTTCTGGGACAAACCATGGCTGCGGCAGGTGTTTGCCCCTCCCCCTCCCTGGACGGTGCCCCCAGGGGGTGGGGGGGGGCGTTACCTGTCGCAAGGTAACCGCAACTGCACATCAGACATTCTCTCTGATTGTCAGTAAAGCCAAAGTAATGAGCTCCCTTGGCTGAGAGAGGGAGCAATTCTTTATTTGAGACAAGAAACCATTTCCAGGAGAACTAGATGGAATCATTAATACAGGCCTTCATAAACATCTAGCAAACATTTTCATTTTGTATATCCTTTTTTTTTTTTTTTTGGCTTTTAAGAAAATTCTTAGGGCACTTTCACCAAGGGTTGTTACAACTGCAAAATTTTAGTGCTTTAGTGAGCACCTAATACTCTATATAGATCCCAACTTTGAAAAGCCACTTTTACTCACATCTACTCAATCTTTTCAAATGCCTTTCAGGGCCTCTGTCTGGTGTGTCAGTGAGAGGAAGGATACACGTGGTTATTTTAGTTCAAAATTAGCCATTTATGAGAGTATGCATCCGGATACCCAAAGTGTTAAAATCCTGGCGGCTTGGCCAAGCACTTAAAGGGGTTGTTGGACATAGAGAGAAATGCTTAAGAAGAGAAAGGTGGGAGAGGTGAGTGAGACTGCAAGGTGCGCTGTGTCCCATCGTGGGGGCACATCCTGTGATGCTCCAAGAGACCTGAGAAGGAAATCCGGGAAATGACGCCTTGCCTCACCCCACGTCCCTGAAAGTCAGCAAGCAGACACGTTACCCATGACACAGAACCTGGGTACACAACTGGCTGGAATTTCGGCAGGAGGATCATCTGTTTATTTATTTATTTTTTATTTCAAAATATTAAATGAGTATAAATGTGTTGTTACATGAAAGTCAGGGCTTTTGGTGTGTCTGTCACCAGAATAGTGTTCATGTACCCAATAGGTAAGTTTTTATCCCACGCCTGCCCTCGCACCTCCCCCTTCTTGGTTTCCAGTGTTCTTTGTATCTCTTTGTGCCTGTGTGCACCCACTGTTTAGCTCCCACTTGTTAGTGAGGACATGCGGTGCTTGGTTTTCCATTCCTGAGATATTTTGCTTAGGGTAATGCTCTCTGGTTCCATCCAAGTTGCTGCAAATGACATTATTTCATTCCTTTTTATGGCTGAGTAGTACTCCACAGTGTGTGTGTGTGTGTGTGTGTGTGTGTGTAATATATACCACATTTTCTTTACCTACTCATCAACTGATGGGCACTTAGGTTGATTCCGTATCTTCGCAATTGTGAATTGTGCTGCAATAAGCATTTTGGTACTGGTGTCTTTTGTATAAAGTGGCTTCTTTTCCTTTGGGTAGATACCCAACAATGGATTGCTGGTAGGTCCAGCATTTATTTCTTTGAGGAATCTCCATACTGTTTTCCATAGAAGTTGTACTAATTTGCAGTCCCACCAACAGTGTATAAGTGTTCCTTTCTCTCTGCATCCATGCCAACATCTATTGTTTTTTTGACTTTTTAATAAAGACCATTCTGATAGCGGTAAAGTGGTATCTCATTGTAGGTTTAATTTGCATTTCCCTGACAATTAATGATGTTGAGCACTTTTTCACTTGTTTGTAGGCCATTTCTCTTTCTTCTTTTGAAAAACTTCTGTTTGTGTCTTTTGTCCACTTTTTGATGTAGTTGTTTGTTTTTTTCTTGATGATTTCAGTTCTTTATAGATCCTGATTATTAATCCTTTGTCAGATGCATAGTTTGCAAATATTTCCTCCCATTCTATAGGTTGTATATTCACACTGTTGATTGTTTCCTTTGCTGCACAGAAGCTTTTTAGCTTAATTAAGTCCCATTTGTTTATTGCTCATGGGTCGGCAGAATCAACATTGTTAAAATGTCCATACTGCCCAAAATGATTTACAGATTCAAGGCAATTCCCATCAAAATACCAACATCTTATTTCACAGACCTAGAAAAAATTAATCCGAAGCTTCATTTGGAACCAAAAAGACCCCCAATAGCCAAAACAATCCTAAGCAAAAAGAACAAATCTGGAGGCATCACACTACCTGACTTCAAATTACAAGTCTGTAGTAACCGAAATATCATGGTACTTGTATAAAAGTAGAGACATAGACCAATGGAATAGGATAGAAACCTACAACCAGCTGACCTTCGACAAAGCAGACAAACCACACACTGAGAAAAGGAAGCCGTGTTCAATAAATGGTCCTGGGAAAATTGGATAGCCACATGCAGAAGGAAAAAGAAAACAGGACTCTCTTGCCATGTACAAAAATTAATTCAAGATAGGTGAATAAGACTTAAATGTGGGGCATGAAACCATAACAATTCTAGAAGAAAATGTAAGAGAAACTCCTCTAGACATTAGCCTAGGCAGAGAATTTACTACTAAGACCCCAGAGGCAAATACAGCAACCTCTGTTTATTTTGGAGACAAGCTAGTTTCCACTTCCCAGCACCACTGAAACACCTGAGGTATGGGGCTGTCGGTAAGGACTCGTTCATTTGATGCCTGGCTTCTGGGAGATGCCTGGGCAGGTGATGACTGGCCCATCTTTTCCAGAATGCCTGGCCGAGGGGCAGGCCAAGGAACGGAAATATCAATGTGAACTGTCTGAGAAGGCGTGTCCCATCCATATCCTTTGCCTGGGTGTTTTGAATGTGTGCACTGGAGGGTCCAGTATGGGAGTGCAGTGGCAAAAGTTTATGATGGCCAAGTATAAACTAGAGAAGTTACCCCAAATTCTGATTTTACAGTCTTTTATGTTTTCCAAAGTGTTTGCGTGTATTATCCCAGTTGATCCTAACAGCGATAATACCATTACACAGATGAGGAAACTGAGGCTCAGAGAGAGCATGTGACTCACACACACTGAGACCACTGAAACCCAAATCCAGGTTTTCTAATTCCAAACGCAGGCTTTACCAAAGCTGGACACAAGGGGAAAACTAGCATTGAGTGGAATCCACCTGCTGCGCATCTGGCACTTGGTTTTCCCTGTTTAATCCCCGCACAGTCCTGCCTGGCAAGTGTGAACTTGTTCCCTTTGCTGAAGAGGAAGCAAGTTCTGCATTAAACAGCCTGACTGACTCGCAAGTGGTGGGGAGTTGGGGTTAAACCCAGTTCTGCCGGTCTCCAAAGCCAAATTTTCTCTCCTCTCTGATGATCTAGTTTTTTTGTTAGATGTGAGAAAACAAAGACCCAAGAGGTTAAGTGACTTTGGGGATCACACAGCCAGCTGGATGAAGAGCTGAGACCAGAGTCTGACCCGGTGCAGCATGAGGGGTTGGCCGGGTTATTGTCTAATCGTCACCGCCCTGAAATCAAACAAGGCAGTAATGAGGTGCCTGGTTAGTGCTTTACAAGCAGCCCTAACATTTAGTAGAACAAAATGTTAAAGGCAGCCTGGCACCTCAAAATGCCTGAAAGAATGGAATCAAAGCCAGCGGCCAGGGGTACAGCCAGGTCAGTTCTGTATATAGCTGTAATTGTTCACCAGCGTTTCCAACTAGCCGGTCTGAACAGCCCCGGTTCTGTAGCCTGCTATCTCCACGGGTGCCAGGAACTGTGCTGCGAGTACCTGTGGATGCCAAATCGTTAAGCCTATTGCATATCTCACTGTCTACAGGTAGCCCAACTGCGACTCTGTTCAAATAAATAAAGGTACCTAATGGCAATGACCGGAATGGTGGGCATATGGCCCGAGTGGTAACCAGAGATGGCCCCTGTCGCTGAGGCACAAAACCCACAAGAGGTGCAGAGAATAACAGAGGTGCAGACGCTATTCTTAGATTCCCACTGGAGGTCCTTTGAGCAGTGACAAAAGGAGACACAATGGAGGAGAGAATCGCAGCAGATGGTCTCCATCCAGGGAGGGGTGGAAGAGATGCTGATGTCAAGAAAAAAACGGGGGCTGTGAGTCTAGCGATGACTCTATTTCCTGTTCCAGGCTCCTTGGCAGGGATTCTGGTAGGAGGAACACTTATTTATTGTCAAACCTTACTATCTTCACAATTATTTGAGCGTCTGAAGAGACAAGAGGTTCTTACAACTGGAGGAGGATATTTTGCTTGGGGCTCAGTTGCTGCTGTGAGTGAAGTTCCGATAGCATCTCTCTGCCCTTGCAAATGTTTATAACAGCTAAGTAGTACCCTCGAGGGGTTGGGGAAGAAAGAAAGTGGGTCTCTGAGCTTCTTGAGGGTTAAGAATTGGAAAGCATTTCTGCTGCACTGAGCCATATTCCAGTGAGGACAGCAGAACCCAACAGAGGGAACTCATCATTAGAAAAGCACTAGGAACTACTGTGAACAGTTGTGCAGGTTGTGTACTGAACAACACTGGGGCACCATTTACTTCTTAATCTCCTTTTAGATTTGTGTAGTACACAACATGCAAATTGTATGTGACAGCCCTGGGAATCTAGGCTGGTGAACCTTATACAGCCCAAAGTGTGAAGGTCAGAGAAGAGAACCAATTCTAGGCACAGCATATTGCTAATACTAGAATCCACCCTGAGCTGGCCACCCGGGTGCCCTAGTATATCTGGAGAAAGCTGGCTTCAGGTTTGTTTGAACTTACAGAGCTATAGCACCAAGTATTATTACAGTTTGGGACACAGGCAATTTTTGCATGGAACATACCATTCTCACCCTCCGTTCTCCAGAGTCAGGGTGAACTAAGAAAGGTTTACCCTGAGGCCAGCAGAAGCAGGTGGCTGAACTGGAACCACCACCCTGGGGGCAGTGGCACGTTGGCCATCAAGCCCTGGGCACAGCAGCAGTGTGGTCAGCAGGTTTTCCTGGTGGAGCCCATGGTGGCCAGAGCCTCCAGCTCTATCACTCCATTGGCTCTGTCAGCTTGGTCAGCCGTGAGGTGGGGACATGGCAACAGCACCCAGTGATACAGTGGGAGTGGCATCTCCAAGGACTATCAGGGAGCCATGGCTGTGGTTGTTCAAGTTACAGGGGCCCAGTGAAGTTCCCACTTGGCTGTCCATGAGTGTAGATTGAAACCAGTTCAAGAAGCATCAGAAGCAGCTCGGGAGCATCGCACACATTTGGGAAGGAGACGATGTGTGGACAACAGACAGGGGCTCCGCAGAGCTGAGTTACAGACACTGGGGTAACATGATGCATTTATACCCACCTAAGGCATGCTGGCTACACAGATATGCTCATGTCACCACAGAAACGGGGAGGCGACCGTGGAACGCTTCCTGCTGCAATCCTAGCATCGGCAGGCCACAGAAGAAAGGTTCTCCACCCAGACACAGGAAGAACAAAGCAGTGTGTGCTTCCCAGGGGTCAGAGTAAAGCCAGTGATAGTCCTATCAAATGGGGTCACAGAGCCAGCAGGAGGAAAGCACCTGGGCACCTAGTAGAGAGGTGGGAGGGAATCTTTGAGGTCTTAATTACCTGTAAGGTTTTGACACAGGGTTGGGTTCACTGCTAGCTAGAAGAGGACGTAGGATCTTGTAGTCTTTTCTGAAACTAATTCCTCAGGGTGTTGCTGTGGCCCAAATCGGGAAGAGAATAAAACTCTCTGCTAAGATCAGTTGCGCTCAGAAACCCTGGCTGGGCTGATGGAGTATTTAGCACGCTGAGTGTGTTGACATTTTCCAGGGCTTGTGCGAAGGTCCAAGCAGAGATATGTAAATTAATCCAACCAATGGACAGCCTTCTACAAGAGGGAAGACGGAACAAAAATATAGCCTCTTCTGCCCAAGATAGTACAAGCTGGGAGAGAACATCATAAAGTTTGTAATATTTATCTGAAGGAAAAGAGAGGGAAGTGTACTGTTTCCGTGCAGCAAGAAGAAAACTTGTGGGATTATTACAACAGATGGTGCTCTGAAGTCAGTTAGGAATTGCTGGAATTCCACTCTCACATGGTAACATCCCTCTCATTAAGGACAGTTGTGCCTTCTCAGAAAGTTCCGTGGTGCCACTGCTGCCAAGAAGACATCTGAATGGACTGTTGGCAGGGGCGTACATCTCTCCCACTGCTGTGTTTTGTTTTGTTTTTTTTTTTGTTTGTTTTTTTTTTTTTTTTGAGACAGAGTCTCACTCTGTTGCCCGGGCTAGAGTCAGTGCCGTGGCGTCAGTCTAGCTCACAGCAACCTCAAACTCCTGGGCTTAAGCGATCCTTCTGCCTCAGCCTCCCGAGTAGCTGGGACTACAGGCATGCGCCACCATGCCCGGCTAATTTTTTGTATATATATATTTTAGTTGTCCATATAATTTCTTTCTATTTTTAGTAGAGACGGGGTCTCACTCTTGCTCAGGCTGGTCTCGAACTCCTGACCTCAAGCGATCCACCCGCCTCGGCCTCCCAGAGTGCTAGGATTACAGGCGTGAGCCACCGCGCCCGGCCTTGTTTTGTTTTAATGTGATTTGGGGAATAAAGGACATTTGAAAGAATCCTGGGGGCACAGTAAGCTGAGATGTTTGCTGGGGACTCCGTACTGATTGGACTCTGAAGGTCACATGTGGGATTTAAAAAAATAATAATAGCAAATAGAACCCAGACAGCATCAACCCTATGTGGTCTGAGCTTCCCAGGAGCCCCCAGGGACAGTACATCTGAACCAAAAAAGGAAACAAGGAAGACCAAACTGTGGCTGCTCACTTTTAGGGGCTCATAAAAGGTTCTGGTGGCATTTGTAATGGAGAACAAGTCTTTAACATAGTTTAAGAAATGTCACCAACAGGATTTCCACTTACCACCCAAACGATTTACTTGACAATTGACGAGTCTCCGCTTTCTTGCATCTTTTCTTTTGTTGTCTCAAATAAATGACTCACAACCAGTGAGACAAAAATCACTGCACGGGCTTCAAATCCCTTTGTGTGGCACATGTCATCTGTGGATTTAGTAAATACTTCTCATACATTATATGTCCTACTATTTTTCATATTGGTATTAATGGGATCAGTAAAATACAAATCTAATACAAAGCATTACTGAAAGGTATTGACCACTTTTGTCATGTAGTTCTTCAATCAGCAGACACTAAATAGATCCAAATCCTATTATAAACTTATATTTTTCAAACTATGGTTTAAAAAAAATATTGATTGTTACTTTTCTCTAATTACAAAAATAATGACTTGTTATCTAATGTTCATTGACCAATTATTGTGTGCCCAGCAATGTGTGAAGCCCTTTGCATGAAATATCTCATTTCATCATTATGACATTACTTCTTTTTTTTTTTTTTTTGAGCATACACTTTACTAAAGCAGATGCATGTAAGCACATAAAAACATGCTAAACATCATTAGGCATTATGGAACCACAATGAGACAATATTACAAATTTATTTTTTCCTTTTTATATATTTATTTATTTATTTATTTTTATTTTAGCATATTATGGAGGTACAAATGTTTAGGTTACATATATTGCCTTTGCCCCACCCGAGTCAGAGCCTCAAGCATGTCCATCCTCCAGATGGTGCGCACCACACCCATTAGTTGTGAATATACCCATCCCCTCCTCCCCACTCCTATCTGCCCAACACCCGATGAATGTTACTACCATATGTGAACTTAAGTGTCGATCAGTTAATACCAATTTGATGGCAAGTACATGTGGCACTTGTTTTTCCATTCCTGTGATACTTCACTTAGTAGAATGGGTTCCAGCTCTATGCAGGATAATATAAGAGGTGCTAGATCACTATTGTTTTTAGTGGCTGAGTAGAACTTCATGGTATACATATACTACATTTTATTAATCCACTCAGGTATTGATGGGTCCTTCGGTTGTTTCCACATCTTTGTAATTGTGAATTGTGCTGCTATAAACATTGGAGTACAGATGCCTTTTTTATAGAATGTCTTTTTTCCTTTGGGTAGATGCCCAGTGATGGGATTGCTGGATCAAATGGTAGTTCTATTTGTAGCTCTTTGAGGTATCTCCGTATTACTCTCCACAGAGGTTGTACTAGTTTGCAGTCCCACCAGCAGTGTATGAGTGTTCCTATCTCTCTGCATCCACACCAATATTTATTGTTTTGGGACTTTTTGATAAAGGCTATTCTAACTGGAGTTAAGTGACATTTCATTGTCATTTTTATTTGCATTTCCCTGATGATTAGAGATGTTGAGCATTTTTTCATATGTTTATTGGCCATTAGTCTATCTTCTTTTGAAAATTTTCTGTTCATGGCCTTTGCCCACTTTTTGATGTAGTTGTTTGTTTTTTTCTTGTTGATTTTCCTGAGTTCTATATAGATTTTTGTTATCAGCCCTTTATTGAATGTGTAGCATATGAATATTTTCTCCCATTCTGTAGGTTGTCTATTTACTCTCGTGATAGTTTCCCTGGCTGTGCAGAAGCTTTTTAATTTGACCAGGTCCCATTTATTTATTTTTGTTGTTGCTGTGTTTGCCTTTGGGGTGTTCTTCATAAATTCTTTGCCTAGGTGAATGTCTATAAGAGTTTTTCCAATATTTTCTTCTAGAATTCTTATAGTTCCATGGCTTAGGCTTACGTCTGTTATCCACCATGAGTTGATTTTTGTGAGAGGTGAAAGGTGTGGATCCTGTTTCAGTCTTCTACATGTGGCTATCCAATTTTCCCAGCACCTTTTAAAGAATGAGGATTCTTTTCCCCAGTGTATGTTTTTGCCTGCTTTGTCAAAGATTAGATGGCTATATGAAGATGTTTTTATAACTGGGTTCTCAGTTCTGTTCCATTAGTCTATGTCTCTGTTCTTATGCCAGTACCATGCTGTTTTAGTTACTATAGCCTTGTAGTATAGCTTGAAGCCTGGTAAATTGATGCTTCCCAATTGGTTCCTTTTGCTTAAGATTGCTTTTGCTATATGGGGTCTACTCTGGTTCCATACGAAGCATATAATTATTTTTTCTAGATCTGCCAAAAATGATGTTGGTATTTTAATAGGGATTGCATTGAATCTGTAGATGACTTTGTATAGCATAGACATTTTAACAATGTTGATTCTGCTGACCCATGAGCATGGTATGGTTTTCCACCTGTTTATGTCCTCTGCTATTTCCTTCCTCAGTGTTTTGTAGTTCTCCCTATAGAAGTCTTTTACCTCCTTAGTTAAATATATTCCCAGGTATTTTATTTTATTATTTTTTTGTTGCTATTGTGAAGGGTATTGAGTCTTTGATTTGGTTCTCAGTTTGACTATTGTTGGTGTATAGGAATGCTACTGATATGTGGACATTGATTTTGTAACCTGAGACTTTGCTAAATTTGTTTATCAATTCCAGTAGTCTCATGGCAGAATCTTTGGGGTTTCCTAGATAAAAGATCATATCAACAGCAAAGAGGGATATTTTGACCTCTTTTGTCCCCATTTGGATGCCCTTGATTTCCTTTGCTTGTGTGATTGCTCTAGCTAGGACTTCCAGCACTATGTTGAATAGAAATGGTGATAGAAGGCACCAGTTCTGGTTCCATTTCTAAGCAGGAATGCTTTCAATTTTTCCCTGTTCAGTAGGATGTTGGCTGTGGATTTGTCATATATAGCTTTTATCATTTTTAGATAAGTCTATGCCTATTTTGTTAAGTGTTCTTATCATAAAAGGGTGTTGAATTTCGTTGAATGCTTTTTCTGCATCTACTGAGAGGACCATATGGTCTTTGTTTTTGCTTCTATTTATGTGGTGAATTACATTTATAGATTTGCATATGTTGAACCATCCCTGCATCTCTGGGATGAAGCCCACTTTGTTGTGATAGATTATTTTTTTGATGAGCACCTGAATTTGGTTTGCTGGGATTTTGTTGAGAATTTTTGCATCTATATTCATAAGGGATATTGGTCTGTAGTTTTTTTGTTGTTGTTGAGTGAGTCCTTGCCTGGTTTTGGTATCAGGGTGATGTTGGCTTCATAAAACGTGTTGGGGAGGATTCCTTCATTCTCTATGTTGTGGAATAATTTCTACAGGATAGGCACCAGTTCTTCTTTGTAGGTATGGTAAATTCTGGTCTGAAACCATCTAGTCTGGGACTTTTCTTTTTAGGAAGGTTTTTTATTGTGGCTTCAATTTCAGTACTTGATATATGCCTGTTCAGGAATTCTGATTGAACCTAGGGAGGCTGTGTGTTTCTAAGAATTTGTCCATTTCTTCCGCATTTTCAAGTTTATGTGTATAGAGGTTTCTATAGTATTCATAGATGATATTTTGTATTTCCATGGTATCAGTAGTAATTTCTCCTTTTTCATTCCTAATTGAGGTTATTAGAGTCCTTTCTTTTCTGCTTTTCATTATTCTAGCCAGAGATATGTCAATTTTGTTTATTTTTTGAAAGAACCAACTTTTTGTTTTATTAATCTTCTGTATAGTGTTTTGTTTTTATCAATTTCCTTTAGTTCTGCTCTGATCTTTGTTATTTCTTTTCTTCCATTGGGTTTGGGGTTGGTTTGCTCATCCTTTCCAGTTCTTTGAGATAATTCATTAGATTGTTGATTTGTGATCTTTCTGTCTTTTGAACGTAGGCATTTATGGATATAAATTTTCCTCTCAGGACTGCTTTAGCTGTGTCCCACAGATTTTGATAACTTGTGTCTCCTTTATCATTTAATTAAAAGAATCTTTTGATTTCCATCTTAATTTTCTCCTTAATGCAATAATCATTCAGCAGAAGGTTGTTTAGTTTCCATGATTTTGTGTAGAAATGAGATTTTCTATTGGAGTTGATTTCTAATTTTATTCCACTGTGGTCTGAGAAGATGCATGATATAATTTCTATTTTTTTTAATTTTTTGAGACATTCTTTGTGGCCTAGGATATCTTCTATGTTAGAGAATGTCCCATGAGCTGATGAGAAAAACATATATTCAGTGGTTTTTCAGTAGAATGTTCTTTAAATGTCAGTCAGCCCCATTTGTTCTAGAATTCTGTTTAAGTCCATTGTTTCTTTTTCTATATTCTGTTTGGAGGATCTGTCCTTTTCTGTCAGAGGGGTGCTGAAGTCCCTGGCTATTACAGTGCTGCTGTTTATCATTTTGTTTAGATCAAGTAGGATTTGCTTTATGAATCTGGGTGAACCTGAGTTATCTGCATAAATATTTAGAATTGCTATGTCTTCTTGTTGAATTGTACTCTTCATCATTATATAGTGACCATCTTTGTCTTTCATTACTTTTGTTGATTTGAAGACTAAATTATCTGAAATCAGAACTGCTATGCCAGCTTTATATTGGCTTCCATTTGCATGAAAGATTGTTTTCCATCCCTTCACCTTGAGTCTGAATGCATCCTTGGGGGTTAGATGTGTTTCCTGAAGACAGCAGATACTTGGCTTGTGTAAATTTATCCATTTGTCCAGGCTATGTCTCTTTAGCGGGCAGTTCAACCGATTCACATTTATTGAAAGAATTGAAAGAGGGGAAGATTTCTGTTCATCCTGTTGAGTTGAACTTTGTTGCTTTGTTTTCTCTCTTTAGCCAGTGTGGTATCTGGCCTTTGACCTTTAGCTTTTAGATGATTTTAGACTGGTGAGTGTTTATTGTGCTAATCCGTGTGTAATGCTGTTCTGAGTACTTCCTAGAGGACAGGTCTTGTCTTGATGAATTCCCTCAGTCTTTGCTTGTCTGAGAAGGTCTTTATTTCTCCTTCATATAAGAAACTTAGTTTTTCAGGGTACAAGATTCTAGGCTGGGCATTGTTCTATTTGAGAAGAGTGAGAATGGGGTTCCGGTCTTTTGTGGCTTGTTAGGTCCCAGTTGAGAAGTCTAAAGTTAGTCTCATGGGTTTTCCTTTGCAAGTTACCTGCTTCTTTCACCTTACAGCTTGTAGGAGGGCTTCTTTCATGTTTATTTTGACCAGTCTGATGATCATGTGTTGTGGTGTCTTCCTATTTGCAATGAATGTCCCAGGAGCCTTTGAGCTTCTTATACTTGGATATCTAGATTTTTAGCAAGGCCAGGGAAATTTTTCTCCATTATATCATCAAATAGTTTATCCAACACTTGTGTATTTTCTTCCTCACCCTCCAGGATGCCTATAATTCTCATGTTGAGCCTCTTCATATAATCCCACATTTCTTGTAGGCTTTGCTCTTTTCTCTTATTTCTCAGCTCTAGCTCTGCAACTGACTTATTTAATTGAAAGGTGTTATCTTCAATCCCTGTTATTCTTTCTTCTGTTTGATCTACCCTATTTTTGAGGCCTTCCACTGTGTTTTGTAATTCCTTGAATAAATTCTTCATTTCCAGAAGTTCTGTTTCATTTTTCTTAGATATTTCAATTTCTTTAGTGAATTTTTCTTCCAAGTCCTGATTTTTGTGTGTGTGTGTGTGTGTGTGTGGTTTCTTTGTGTTTGGTATCCATTTTCTCTTGCATATCATTGAGTTTTCTTACAACCCATGTTTGTAAATTCTTCTTCTGTCATTTTAGTGCTCTGAATTTGGTAGAGAGCTGGTGTTCCCCTTTGGGTGTGTGATTTCAGTTTGATTCTTCATACTTCCAGATTTCTTTTGCTGATTCCTTCTCATCTGGAGCAGCTGTTGCTTACCTTTGGATAATGACACTCCTAGTTTAGTATCTGAGCTGGTAGGTTGCTATTTGTGAGTGAGATTCAGCCACACGCTATATCATGAGTCAGTAAATGCAGTACAAGAACATGCAAATTGACCTCCCTGTCAGTTGGTGGTGCTTGCTGGGAGGAGCAGGCTGCAGTGTTGTTTTGGGGTCCTGTAACCAGCTCTTTTTCCTCTGAAGAGGCACTCTAGTGCTTTAGGTGGTGGATGGGGCCCTGGGATTTCCAGATGTGTCCTTATTCTTCACCTCAGTGGGGAAAAGTGGGGGAGTGAAGCTGGGCAGGGCTGGGTTGGGTGAGCCTTCCCTCAAGCTCCACAAATGCTGTTAGCAGGGGTCAAATATCTGTTCTCTGATTCTGGGCAAAGCTGCCAGGGAGGGGTGAAATGGCCCTACTCAGTCAAAAAGTCTGCATGTGGAGGTGCAGCTGTCTGAGACCTGTAGTCTAGAGCAGGCCTCACTCCTTTCTACCCTCCCCTATTCCACAGTGTCTCCTGGGCCCCTGCCAGCAGATAGGACCTCAAGCCAGTTGATCTCCCTTGGCTGTGATGGGAGTTGGAAGTTTCCCTGCCCAGGATCATAGCCTGAGGTGGGAGCACAGCCCTCCTGTGGGAGGAGGGTAGCCCCTTGAGCACACTGCAGCTAGGACCCACTCTGATCTGCCCCTGAAGGCACACACACCTCAGTAGACTAGTTCACAAATATCCCTTCTGTGCCTCTGGGAAATGCGATCAAGCCCTGGGTGTACAGGATCTGGCCTGCAGGCCTGTCCTCTGAGCCCTGGAGATCAATCCCTGACTCTGCCAGGGAGAAGAGCACTGGTCTCAAGTCACCCACAGGGTACCCAAGCTGAATCAATGTCTCTCCTCCTCAGGATTTTCCCTGCTTTGCTGGAGTCACCAAGCAAGCAGCACTTGGAAAGGCCAGCAGGTAGGAAGCTCACAGTCTGAGTACCCCTCAGGCCACTGCAAGGCCCCAAAAGGAAAGTTCCTGTTCGCTGTAGATTCCTTTGAGTGGTGGCTAAATTATCTCTCTCAGCAGCCATGGGTAGGGAAGGGGAAGGGGAGAATGAAGCAATATGGCGCCTGCTGGTCGGCTCAGGTCTGTGGGGCGGGAGGTGCCCCAAGGGGGCTGGTAGCCTGGTGCCTTGTCCACAAGAGGCTCACTGCTCACTGGTGGCAGCTATCTCTGGGCTGATGTTGGCAGGTCCCTCCGGCAGCTCGGGAGTCTACCAGCAGTCCGAGATGCAAGGGAGGGGAAATTTAACCGCTCCAACCTACCCTTGTCACTGGTCTCCAAGCCTCTCAGGGTTTAGACCCTACCGATGCCTTTCTCCTTCCAGTTCTGCTCCCCAGCGTCTTCCAGTGAAGTCTCCTGTAGTTTCAGACACCCTTCCCTTCTACCCTAATCTGGTCTCTGTTTGTCTGCCTGTTTGTTTTGTTAATTTTCATCTAAAATCTTTCCTTCTTGCAGAGACACTCTGGCTGGAAATTTTTCTCACCTGCCATTTTTCCTCCCTGTATCCTCATGACAACTTTATAAGGTGCATTATTGTAACCCCCATTTTACAGATAAAGAAATTGAGGCTTGAAGAGTTTCAGTAACTTACCTATGGTCGCACAGGTAACAAGAGGCAGAGCCAGGCCAGGATACCAGACCAACCAGTACTTTAATTACACACAATACTGCCTTGTGTGCTCTACCAGAAAACTTAGAAAACTGGAGAATATAAATAAACATATCTCTCATAACCCTGCCATTCATACATAGGAGTGATAATGTTTTAGATTTTGTCCTTTGAGTCCTTTTATTCAATGCTTTTTTTTCTCCCCCACTGAAGTGGTTTTACACAGCACATTTTGTTTTGTGTTTTCATTAAGCATCTACATCTATCAAAATGTTTTTGTTGTTTTTCTAAAAAGTGTTTTGTATAATATCATGCATTTTCCAGCATATGGTTGAACTAT
Organism: Eulemur rufifrons; assembly: GCF_041146395.1. NCBI lineage: Eukaryota > Metazoa > Chordata > Mammalia > Primates > Lemuridae > Eulemur > Eulemur rufifrons. Next base: position 67,252,346 of record NC_091000.1, on the reverse strand, counting down.
ATTTTATTTGACCATTCCTCTGTTTTTGCACACGTAGGTGATTTTCAACATTCATTATGATAAATAATGTTGTGTGCTGGATTAGAAAACCTGCCCACATAACATTCTCCTCTCATCAAGAGGTGGAGTCCATTTCTCCACTCCTCAAATCTGCTGTGGCCATGTGACATGCTTTGGCCAACAGGATGTTAGCAAGTGTACACAAGCTGAGAAACTTGGAATGAGCTTGCACACCAGGCTAGCTCTCCTGTCATTCTTTGGAACCTGCTGACCCACAGAATCGTGAGCTAATTAAATGTCTGCTATAAGATTTGGGGTGGTTTGCTATGCAGCAAAAGCTAATGCATGCTGTAAACAATAATCATGAACATAAAAGTTTAAGAGAAGTTACAATATCGAGTGAGAGATGGCATGAGGTTTAAGAATGGTATGAGCCTCAGAGATGAAGGAAGGGAGGGAGAGGCCCCAGGTTAAAGGGGGGACTTAGGAATGGGATACAGTCATAGAGGGGCCAAGAGTTTGGGATGAAAATGGCAGGCTCCAGAGTCAACGAGGCATTTACTTGATAATTTTCAAAACCAGAATGTTTATTGATTTGTTGGTTATGCTGCACCAAAATATCATTTACAAAGAGTGTAATTCCCCAAATACTCACCAACGGTATGTATTGTTCTTTTTCCTCCTTGCCAATGTGCTAAGTGAGAATGATTATCTGCATGCCTCAATTTTGCATTCTGCAATTACTAGTGGAGTTGAATTTGTTTTTATGTGGTCACTGTCCATCTTTTTTTTTTTTTTTTTCCAGTTCATGTCCTTGGCATATTTTGTCACCAAATGTTCCTCTTATTCTACAAACATTTTGTCATAGATGCTGCAACTATTTTTCTAGTTCCTAGTTTGTCTTTCAATTGTTTTCAGAAGGCTTTAAAAAATTAAAAAGTTGAGGTGCGACTTACATGTAAAAAGATACAGCCATTCAAAGTGTCATGTTTGATGAGTTTTGTCTAATGGGTATGCCTGTGTCACCACCAACAACATGACCAAGATTTAGAACACCCCCTCACCCCAGAAAATTCTTTCATATCTTTTCCCAGTCAACTTCCACCCCACTCCTCGCCCCAAGAAACCATCAATCTGCTTTTTCTATCATTATAGATAAAAATCATCTAGTCTTTTTGATATATAAAATGTACTTTAAGCTTCTCATAAGCTGGTCAAATCTAACAATCTTTTCCTTTATTGAGTTGGTTTAAAAGGCCTTTGCTACACCGAATTTACAAAAAATTCACCTGTATTTTCTTCTATTCATTTTTACACTTAACCTTTAATTCATCTGGGATTTATTTTAATGCATACTATGAAGCATCTATCCTTATGATTTTCCAAGAGTTTATCAATTATCCCATATTATCTTATGCCACTAATAGCGCGCACGTGCACACACACACACACACACACACTTGGATCTGTTTCTATTATCTTTTATGATCCTAAATTTTTGCAGACTTTTATAATTTCCATGGTTCTATACTGCTTTTGAATAACTGGTAGTGCAAGCACCCTCTGCTCCCAATCAATGCTTATCATTTTTTTCAAAATATTCTGGCAGTTCTTGCCCATTTATTCTTCCCAATGGACTTTAGAATCACTATATCAGGTTCTTTAAAATATGTCTGGGAATCATGATTTTTAATCATAATTTACAGTTTTATTTCCTTGCCTTATTTGTCTGAGTAGGCTATAGACTTTCTAAGGACAATAGTCATGTCTTATAATATGTCTTTGTCATCTCCACAATGCCTGGCACATAGAAGATGCCTAGTAAGTGTGTGTTGACATAGCAACCACTCCCCAGAAATCTATGTCACCAGAAGCTTTTTAAAAATAAATATTTTTAAACCACCTATTAAAAGAAGGAAATAGAAATGTATACTACACATCTAAGTTCAGCAAACCTGGTGAAATATTTAAAAAAATTGAAATGTCCATCAATATTTAAATGATTCTACACAAAATAAATTAATAGATAAAATTTGAAGTTAATGCCACAAAAAGTATTAAATGTCTGTTTTTTGTACTTGGCTTTTGTTGTTATGTTGAATATTACTGGGTCTAAAATTTTGCTGGAGTTTGCATTATGTTACATTTTGTATGTGTGTGTTTGTGATGAAACTTAATAAGACTGACTTCTGTTATAAGAATGTCTCCATATACAAATTAAAAAAAAAATCTTAAGAAAGGTGAACAAATCTAGGTGGCTGATTCACAGTCCTGACTTTTTAACCTTGACTGTATCTATTTGTTAGAGAATTCTGTAAGGTTAGAGCTGAAAGTGCCCTCAGAGATCCAAGTCCTTCATTTAACTCTCTGGGAAACCAAGACCTAAAATGTAAGATCAAAGTCATATAGTTATAGTAGAGCTAGGACTAGAATTGAACCTGCTCATTCTAACCCTAGTGTTAAGATTACAAATTTCTTGTTCTTTTCTCAAGACCAAATTAATTTAAAGTTACTTTTTTTTTAGAAGCAGGCCTTGTAAAATTTTTGCCCTTGTTTTTCGGAGAAGAGTGTCATGAAATCAAAGTAACTAACAACAACTAGCTAAGGAAATCAAAGTAACTAACTAACCACAAGGGCCCTAGAACTCTAAAAAGATGAGTTTTTGCAAAAATGTAAAGTTACTTTTAAAAAAGAGCAAGATCACTATTCAACACAGTGCTGGAAGTCCTAGCCAGGGCAATCAGGCAAGAGAAGCATATTAAAGGTACGCAAATCAGGAAAGAGGAGGTCAGACTATCCCTCTTCACTGGCAATATGATCTTATATCTAGGAAAACCCAAAGATTCCATCAAGAGTCTCTTGAAATTGACAAATAAATTCAGCAAAGTTTCAGGATACAAAATCAATGTACATAAATCAGTAGCATTTCTATATACTAATAACAGTCAAGCTGAGAGTCAAAGACTCTCAGAGAATCAAAGACCCAATACCATTCACAACAGCTATGAAGAAAATAAAATACCTAGGAATATATTTAACCAAGGTGAAAGATCTCTACAAGGAAAACTACAAAACTCTGAGGAAAGAAATCACAGAGGATACAAACAAATGGGAAAACATATCATGCTCATGGATAGGTAGAATCAACATTGTTAAAATGTCCATACTACCCCAAGTGATTTACAAATTCAATGCAATCCCCATCAAGTTACCAAAGTCATACTCACAGATCTAGAAAAAGTAATTCTACACTTTGTTTGGAACGAGAAAAGAGCCTGAATAGCCAAAGCAATCTTAAACAAAAAGAAAAAAACTGGAAGCATCACATTACCAGACTTCAAACTATACTACAAGGCTATAGTAACCAAAACACCATGGTATTGGTACAAAAAAAGAGACATAGACCAATAGAACAGAACAGAGAACCCAGATATAGAACCATCTACCTACAACCAACTGATCTTGACAAAGAAGACAACAATGTACACTGGGGAAAAGAAGCCCTAGTCAATAAATGGTGCTGAGAAAATTGGTTAGCCTCATGCGGAAGAATGAAACAAGACCCCTACCTCTCACCACTCACAAAAATTAATTCAAGATGGATAAAAAAAATTTAGATCTAAGGCATGAAACCATAAGAATCCTAGAGGAAAACGTAGGAAAAACTCTTCTAGATATCAGTCTAGGCAAAGAATTTATGAAAAAGACCCAATTGTAATCATGGAAACAACAAAAATTAATAAATGGGATTTAATTAAACTAAAAAGAAGAATACAGCTAAGGAAACAATCAACAGAGCAAATAGACAACCTACCGAATGGAAGAAAATATTTGCAAGCTACACAACTGATAAAGGGCTAATAATCAGAATTTACAAAGAACTCAAACAAATCAGCAAGAAAAAAACAAACAAACCTATTAAAAAGTGGACAAAAGACATGAACAGATGCTTCTCAAAAGAAGAAAAACAAATGGCCAAGAAACATATGAAAAAATGCTCAACATCACTAATCATCAGGGAAATGCAAATTAAAACCACAATGAGATACCACCTTACCCCAGTTAGGATGGCTTTTATTAAAAAGTCCAAAAACAGTAGATGCTGGCATGGATGCAGAGAGAAAGGAACGCTTATACATTGTTGGTGGGGCTGCAAACTAGTACAACCTCTATGGAAAATAGTATGGAGATTCCTCAAAGAACTAAAAGTAGACCTACCATTCAATCCAGCAATTCCACTACAGGGTATTTACCCAAAGGAAAAGAAGTCATTTTATCAAAAAGACACCTGCACTCGAATGTTTATTACAGCACAATTCACAATTGCAAAGATGTGGAATCAACCCAAGTGCTCATCAATTCATGGTCCATGTACACCATGGAATACTACTCAGTCATAAAAAGATGAATTAATATCTTTTGCAACAATCTGGATGGAACTGGAGAGCATTCTCCTAAGTGAAGTATCCTAAGAATGGAAAAACTAACACCACATGTACACTCTATTAAATGGGAACTAACCAATGAGCACACAAGTGCACAGAGGGAAGTAAAACTCAGTGAAGAGCAACCAGGGGAAAGAGGGGAGAAGGGAAGGGGAATAAACTAACCTAATGGGTACTTTGAACACTATTTGGGTGGTGGGCACACCCATAGCCAGGACTCAAGCATTACAAAAATGATCATGTAACCTAAAACATTTGTACCCCTTTAATATTTTGAAATTAAAAAAAGAAAGAATTGGAAAGTGTATTCATAGTAAGGTTTTAGTAGCAATATATTTATTACCCACCCCAGGAATATTTGCACTTTAAAAGAAGGCTGAATAAATGGAACAATGGGTAATCCAAATAAATCAATTACCAATGAGGAAAACTCGAGAGTTTGGCTCTTCGGTGAGCAAAATAGGGTAGGAGGACTCCCATGCCCTTCAAATCACACCTCATGGTATAATAATCACTTCTCCCACATATATGTTTACCCTTGGTTGTAAAACCTGATGCATATTCATAATCCTCAGCAGTCAATTTTTATTGGGGAAATTTTCAAAAGTTGTTTTCATGTTACATCATGTTCACAACTACAAAGTTCTGTGTATTGAAACCAACATTACTACCAACAGGAAAGTGATATCATAGTCAGATAAAGAGGACTAAGAAGAAGCCGAAGCCTTGGACTAATTTTCTTGACCCATGGTAGAGGATGGCTGACTTACATCTTCCGTTTACAAACAACCTACTCTTACGTCAGAACCACGGGATCACTGACACATTAAAATAGACAAACCAGTAAAAGTTTAATGTCAGACTTCCAGGAATTTTACCAGTTATTGAATACTTGTATTAAAATAGACAAAGAAATAAAAGTAAAATATGCAGGAAAAAAAAGAGCAAGGTCACTCTCAAAACAAGATGGCAGCCCAATAAAGCCATTGATGATTATATAGAGTGGACATAAACAGTCATGAGAGGCAGAGAGAGGAAAAGTGTGGCAGTACGTGCCAAGGGGGAAGTGACTTTCAACAGACACTGTAAATGGAAAAATCTGTCAGGCTGACCAAGGAAGTGGAGCAGGAGGCACGTGGGGCAGTACTAAGGAGAAAGCCTAAAAAACATTTAGAATAACTCTCCATTTCACAGGATTTCACAAGTGACTGAGACACTATACTGGGTTAAAACACAATGTATTGAGGAGGTTCCCATATTGTGGAGAAGACAGCTTGATGACCGAGGGTATAAACATCTAGCCAGAGGATAAATGGCCCCAGTCAAAGACAATGCAGCCAGACAGCTATCTGACCAGAGACCATCCATCATTTTCAGCCAGGTAAGGGTGAGTTACAAAAGATGAAGGACAGGTAAGTGACCCACAGATCTTTAAATTTAGTACAGCAAGACAGGAGTTCATAGGTCTAGGCATTATACCACAAGCAAAAGGGAAATACTCGTGTTCAATCTCACATTTAGAAAAATGCCCAGTTACTTGAGAAGCTGAGACAGACAGGAGGATCGCTTGAGCCCAGAAGGTAGAAGCTGCGGTGAGCTGTGATCACGCCACTGCACTGCAGCCTGGGGGACAGAGAAAGACCCTGTCTCTAAAAAAAGAGAGAAGAAAAAGAAAGAAAGACAGACAAACACCAAAAAGAGTATAAAATAGAGTCGCAGCCCATCCATAAGGATAAGGAAGCCCCAGAAGCTTTAGGTACTCCAACAGTTTCCTAACACTTCTGTAGTTATCAATAAAATGAGATTTAACTTATTTTGCTTTTATGTTTTTATAAATTATGGTTAAAAGAGTATTTTCTCATAGGGAAAAAAACAGCAAATAGAGAGGCTGTTCCCTGGGGGCCAGGTTTTTCTGGCACGTCTGAATTATTTAGCTTGAAACATTATGATGAATATATTTGTAAAAAGCCCAGCAAAATTTCAGGTGGATTATAGATTAACATGTGAAAGGTAAAATAATACAGCTTCTAGAAAATAACATAGGAAAATATCTTCTTGGTTCTTGGGATAGACAAATATTTCTCAAACAGGACACACAAAAAGCACAGACTGTAAAGAAAAGTGATAATTTGGACTGCATTAAAATTAAGAACTTCTGACAAACAAAAGGCACTATTAGGGGAGAGATTGAAAAAGCAAGCCACAGAGTGGGAGAAGATACACATATCCAACAAAAGCCTAGTGCCAGAATATATAAAGAACTCCTATAAATCAATAAGAAAAAGAAAGACAAGACAACTTTTTTTAAAAAACGTAAAAAAATAGTTAAAAGACTTGAAAGGTGCTTCATCAGAGAGAATATCCAAATGGCCAAAAACATATGAAATGGTGTTCAACTGTATTGTTTGGCAGGGAAATGCAAATCCAAGCTCCAATGAGATTCCACTGTATACCCAATGGTGACCAGGAAAAAGACAAACTAAACCAAGGGTTGGTATAGTTGTAAAGTCACCAGAAACCTAATAAACTGCTGGTGAGAATGGAAACTGGTGCAACTGCTTTGGCAACTCCGCCAACAATACCTACAAAATTTGAAAGATACCCTACGATTCAGCAGTTTGACTCCTGGGTTTACATTACGTATGTGCACAAAAAAACATCTCCAAGAATGCTCATAGAAGCATTCATTGAACTAATAATGAATATTATTCATTATAGCCCCAAACTGAAAACAAACCAAGTACCCATCAACAACAGAATGAATAAGTGAATTGTGCTATATTCATACAATGAAATACTACAGCGCAATGAAAAGGAACAAACTGCTGTTACTATGACATGGAGGAACCTCTCAAACATGTTGAACAAAGGAAACCAGACACAAAAGAATACAAATAATATAATTCCATTCACATAAAGTTCAACAACAGGCACAACTTACTGCTACAGTGCTAGAAATAAGGATTGTAGTGACTGTCGGGGGGGAGGGGGGTGGCTGTTGACTGGGAGGGACCCGGGGAGAGTTCCGGGTACTGATAATATTCTATTTTCTGCTCTGGGTTGGATTACACAGGAATGTTCATCTTGTGAAATTCATTGAGTTGTATGTTTAGGATCCGTATACATTTCTATAGTAGCATACCTCAATTAAAAATTTATATAAAATTGCTTGCACGACAATGTCAATGTATATTGAACTGTACACTTAAGATGGTTAAAATAGTCAGTTTTGCGTTATGTGCATTTTACCACAATTACCAAAAAAATGGTTTAAATAAGAAAGAACCAACCTTGCTGATGCTCTGATTTCAGACTCTGGCCACCAGAACTGTGAAATGCAGCCAAGCCCCACAAACCCCCGCTCCGTCGCACAGTGTCATCATGCAAGTGTGACCAAGATGTGCCACACTGAGTTCCAGTGAGTTCCCACATCCATACTTCTAAAGCTCAGCTTAGTTTCTTATATTGGTAACATCTGTCGCCAAAATATTTTCTAATCTGAAAAATTATTTAAGATTTAAATAAGGGAGTCTCACTCCACACACTAGTTTGTGCGTGTGCGTGTGTGTGTGTGTGTGTGTGTCTCAGTCTGTCAGAGCTCACCGAGCTCTGTGACGAGGACAACTCTTCCAGAGTGTGAAATCCAGCAAGCAGACTTAAAAACTCGAGACAAGCTCCCTCCACCTGTGGCTATGGGCCCCTGGTGGGGAAGCTCAGTCTGTAGAAAGTGCACAGGGCCCACGGGTGCCTACTGAGGCACAGCACTTGCCCCCAGGGTTTTCCTGACCCTCGCGGCGTAGAGTTGAACTGATGCCAGGGCTGAACTCAGCAGCTGTCCCCACGGACCACGTCTGGCGCACACTAAGGGTGAGGCCAGACCACGGCTCCCCGAGGCACAGTCCAGCCCCACTGCTGACCTCGCCGGCAGCAATCCCAGGAGCACTCAGCACCCTTCCCAAGAAGTCTGTCTAGAGGGGAAGCTCGTCACATGGCCCATCTGTCTGGCCAACCACACATTTGTTCACTTAACAAATATTGGTTGAGTATACATATGTTTGAGGCCTTCCCCTTGGTTCTACAAGAGAAAGTTCTTCGCTCCATGGAGATCATCTTATATTTTTGTAAGTGTCAAAAGTTCTACTTTGAAGGAGCAACATAGGATATGGATATTCCCTGGACAGAACTGGTGGGACATATACAAACAATAAACCTCTGTACCTTTTCCTCAGATGTTCAATCCCCTTCCCTGACCACTGCCTGTGTCTGCTTCCAGAACACTCACTCTGGATGGGAAGTAGGCAGGAGGAGCAGAGAGCAGAGGAGGCTTCGTTTCAGCCTTTGCTTGGCTCAGTGGGCACAGAAAACCTGTCCTCTTCCTTGGGATAACAGACACCCTTGGGATTCACTGTAAGTCACTTCTCCAAACCAGCTCTCCTCTGGGAAAGAAACTGTAGCTGACACCATCAGCTCCTTCTTTGGAGCAGAATCCTGCTCCGGTATTTTGCTAAGGTATGCATCCTCCTCTGCCTGTGTCTCAGGGAAGGCTCCAGCCACACGGTGGACCCCAGCTCAGAGGGCAGATCCTGAGAGGTCTAAGCCAACGGTGGCTTCCCCCCCTCCCCCTGCCAGCGGCTGGCGTGGGTTTACGAGGAGCAAACTGCAGCCTGACACCTGAAAGAGCTGCTGCTGGGGCTCTGGGGAAGTTGGCTGCCTCGGACAGAGCCGGTCTGTGGCTCTGTGATGCCAGGTGCTGCAGCCATGTTCACCACCAGCCTGGGGAGGGAGAGGGAACCCAGTCCATTCCAGCACTGCTGAGCTGCCGAACCAGCCGGCTCCCAAGGGAGAATGACTCTATTTCCTCATTAGATAAGCCTGTGTGAGACTGGGTTTTCCCAGTAGTTACAGACGGATACAGAAACTCGGTGAGCAAGCTTAGAAATCCCCTTGCAATTAATTGTTCAGTGAAATCAGGCCAGGACAGAGGCAAGATTGAGGTTTCACAAAATCTACTCTGGGCCTTTGGTCCACTGGCTTTCCTTTTCATATTAAGTGTCAACAGGGGAATGGCAGACACACTGGAACACAACACACCGTTTGAAAAGGGACCAAAGATCACATACACTAACAGACCTGGATTAGATTGGTCATTGTTTGAATGATTTCCTAGTCATGGATCTTTTTCTGCTCAGGAAGCAAATTTCTCAACTTGCTACCCCTCCGTTAGAGCCAGTTTAAAAATTGAAATGATTCTCAACAGTTGTCAGAGGTAGAACACAAGTCACAGGGCATCCAACTTCTGCCAGAGAAGTGGCTATGAGGGATTCTTCCTCAGCCCTATCTCCTGACATTCTGACTCAGCAAGTCTGGGCTGGTGTCCTGGAATCTGTTTTTTTTTTTTTTTTTTGGAAACAACTCTGTCACCCAGGCCAGAGTGCAGTGGCACCATAGCTCACTGCAGTCTTGAACTCCTGGGCTCAGGCGATCCTCCTGCCTCAGCCTCCCAAGTAGCTGGGACTATAGGCATGCACCACTGCACTTGGCTAATTAAAAAAAAAAATTTTATTTTTGGAGATGGGGTCTCACTGTGTTGCCCAGGCTGGTCTCAAACTCCCAGACTCAAGCTATCCTCCAGCCTCAGCATCCCAAAGTGCTGGGATTACAGACATGAGCCACTGTTGCCTGCCCTGGAATCTGCATTTTTAACAAGTTTCCCAGGTGATCCTGATTCAGGTGACCCAGGGACCTTGCTTTGGGGATACTGGTCCAAAGCACCCAGCACCAATGCTGGCTATTTCTCCAGAATAGCCTGGGACAAAGGAAAGATGACACGTTGAGGTCCTGGCTCTGCTTCACCGATCTCAGTTCTCCATATGCAAAACAGGACAATACTCAGCCCCGCCAACTGTGTGCAGATGGAACACAGACTGTGAACCCGCAGTGTGGCTCAGCCTCACCAGTGTGTTCACTTGTCAGTGTTTTCATTCTGCCAGGCTCTTCAAGACCAGAGCCCCGTCCCCTCTCCCACAGTCTGTGCCAGCGTCTGACCTCTCAGGCTAGGTCCAGGTCGGCTTTAATAAATCCATGCCCCGAGCTTTCCATCGGCACAGGAGCAGCTCCCTCCCACACACCTTCTGTTTGGTGCACACCGACAGTCCCTCTGGGTCAGCCTCTTGCTAAAGCTGCCCAGGATTCCCAGAGGCCAGAGTCTCACAGCCACTAAAGTGAGGAAAGGAGACTCTGCTATTCAGCAAGGAGCATGCGGCCTCTTCCCTCCTTTGTAGACAAGAAGAGGAAGGGAGTTGGCAAAAATCAACCTCCACCTGACTCCCAGCGGTCCACTCATCCCACACCAAGTTATTGAACACTTACTAGCACCAGACGCCGGGCGGTGGCTCAGAGTTTGCCTCCGGCCCCTGCCACCTTCTCACCAACAGTTAGCTTGCAGGAACACGCTGGGAGCCACGTCTGGAAGAGAATGAGGCAACAATTTTCTTGACTGAATTTCCACTTCTCATCTCCCTTCCTGCAATCATTTCTTCCCCAGCTCCCCGGCACTAGGGGAGCGCCCCGCTGCTGTCTCTGGTTGCACAAAGGCCGATTTGGGGGCTTGCCCTGTCCTGCTGTTCCTCGGGGGACCTGCGCTGTGTGGTTACATTGGGGTTAGTGATACAGAGCAAGCCTTCCCAGCCCCGGCTCATGGTCCTCGCAGTCCGCCGTGAGATGCCCCAACCAGTGGTTGAAGACAGAACTCATCTCAAGATTGCAAACGCCTTAGTCTGTAAAGTACTCATTAGAGCCAGTTCAAGGCTGCCCGCATCCATCCTGTGTGCTGCTTCCTGGCCTCACCAGTGGACTTGGGGACAGTGCTGTAGTTTACACAAACCTCCTCAACTCACCTGCAGCGGTGCTTGGGGCAGACGGGGAAGGAGACTGCTGTGCACAGCCCCGATCGATGCTGCTCAGTCTGCATTTTCTCTAGTCCTCAAGAGAGGGAGGAAAATCCTTTCACCCTTGTGAAAATTCTCTGGGTAGAAAGAGCCCTGACATTGTCCTTAGCCCCTCCTCCCTGGGTAACCTGAGAGGGTCCCGGCCAGGATGATCAGCGATCCCCTGTCCCTTTGATCTTTATGCCCTTTCTGTTCCTCTTTGGTGTCTTCACCAAAGGTTATGTTCAAAACTGGACATCATGCACCAATAAGGCTCTAACAGGAAGTGGTGGCACGCACCTGTAGTTCCAGCTGCACGGGAGGCTGAGGTGGAGGATCGCTTGAGCCGGGAGTTCAAGGCCAACCTGGACAAATAGTGAGACCCTATATAAGACAAGGAAGGAAGGAAGAAAGGAGGGAAGGAAAAAAGGAAAGAAGGAAGGAAGGAAGGAAGGAAGGGAGATAAGGGTCTAACTAATGGTCAAAAGAATAAGATGACTCCCAAGCCATGGCCTGGCACAATACACTGTCATATTTCTTGGGGTTCAGCTGGTCTACAGACAGACACTACTAAACCCCCTGCAGTTGCAGCGAACACACAGGAAAGGGCTAGACCCAGGCCCTGGAGTTCTGAGGGATTTCTCCCAGGTGCAGAGCCTTGGGAAACAGCCTAAAGGAAGCTGCCGAGGCCCACACACGACCTCTGCTCCCGGGAGAGCCTGGAGGGCCATGAGGTGTACGCACGTCTCCATCTTAGGCCGACCGTGGGACTCCTCCGTGCACCCCACTCCCCAGCCACATCAGGGTAGTCCCCATGCTCAGAGCAGGCTGCACAACTTGGCCTTCTGTGCCACGGTCTGTGCTATCCTGTTAGCCTGGGGTGCCCTCGATGTTCAAACCCCTCTCTCCCTTCCAGGTGCTACCCAAATGCCCCACAGCTGCTCCGGGTGCAGTCCTGCAGCACGTTACCTGCTGTTTGCTGCGTGAATCCCCATCCTAGTTTGTGACTCGGTAGTAGTTTTCGCGACACTGTTTCCCACGAGCTACTTTGCCACTCCCTCAAGGACAGAAAACTTCGTCCACGATTGCCTGCCACATGCTACCTGCCGGGTGCCTTGCGTGAGAATTCCATCTGATCCTCACTGTTCACTTCGTCAGGTGGGCATCGGTACACCCATTTTACAGATGCGATTCGCCACCTCGCAGCAGAGGGCTAGAATTAGGGTTTAAGCTCAAGACTGACTCTAAAGCACATGCTTGCAATGACCGTGTTATGAATCTTCTATTAAGCTTTGTTTGGCCTTATCACTTGGCACATTGCCCTGTGCATAAACAATTCCCGCTAGCCGTCTGCTGAGTGGGATGCATCATCTCAGAGTGCTGAGGGAAAGCAACGGGGCATCTCGAGTAATTTAGACTTTGGCATAACTTTCTGAAGGGGGAATTTATACTTTAAAGGGAGAAACTTAAAAGAAATGATAAATGAATCTCTAATTGGTGGAAGGCAGAGGTGTTTCCCAGCATCCCTCCCTGCCCCTTCTCCCGCCACCCTCAATCTATATCCGAGGGACCAGGCCCGGCTGGCCAGAGGGAATACGGTGGAATACGGTGACTGGTTTGCCTTGGCCCTGGCGGGAGCCAGACGCTCTGCCCGCCCTGGCGGGAGCCCGCCTGGGGTGCACCCACATCTCGCCCCTTCAGTGCGCTCAGCTGAGTAGGTTCCAGGCTCTCATTTTGGCAGCACGCAAGACCAGAATCTCTGCTCCAGATGGAGACGTGCTCCCTCCCTGCTCTGCCATGCTGGGGAGCCAGGAGCCGAGCTCCTGCAATGGGAAGGCTGTTCCTTCCCTCCTGGCCTCGGCACCAGAAATTGTCCAGAAGCTTCTTCCTGGACCTCGCCTCCTTCCATGGGAACAGGGTGGTCACGAAAGGTCGCTGCCCATCAGCTGTAACAGCTCTATCAGGCTTCAGCCAGGGGCGCCGGCCAGCTGCCTCTTGCCACCCCCCCACCCCGGTCTCTGTAAGTCATCTGATGGCCCGAAGCCAAGGGCCATCTCCGAATCATCTCCAAGTCAGTCCGCTTAGGTTTCCTCCTCCTCAAAGTCAGACGCTTTGCCCAGCCGCTGGGGGCCACGTGGAGGGAGCAAATGCCACCCAGGCTTCCCCGAGGACTCCGACATGTCCTTCTACGCATCCTCCAATGAACCCACTGCAGAGAGTCTTTAGCTCGAATACTTTTCCTGGAGCTGCTCGGCAGAAGTGAGGGGCTTGTCCTTTCCCCGTTGGTTCACCGGTCGGTCGGTCCTGCTGTGTCCTCGCTGGCTGCCAGTTCCAGTTCCGCACGTCTCTAGCTGCTCCCTTCCTCGTGCGCTTGGATCGGGCTCTGCCTCTCAGAACTTCTGCTGAGTCACAGCTGGGAGCCGGCAGCGAGGGTGTCCGTTCAGCTCTCGAAATTTACTGTCCCCAGTTTGGCTCCCCACTGTGTCCATTTGACCTTGACCAGGTTGACTTCAGAGGAGCCAGCTGGATTTAGGCGGGAGCCTGGCGGCTCCAAGGAGGAGGTCGCCTCTGAGCGCGTCTCCCCATCCTGGCAGGGCGCGAGCAGGATGAGAGTGCGTGTCTGGCCCTGCCGCCACACGGAGGCGTGACAGGTTACTGTGACTTTTGGCTGGACATTGGAGTTGTGGGCATGTGGCCCTGGGGCTTGGCTCTGACCCCTGCTTGTTACTCACTCGGAATTCTCTTCTGGGTTTGGAGATCTGTGAGCAAACTGAGAAGACACATAATTCTCCTGTTCCTCTTAGCGTAAGCATTCTTTTTCTTGGGTTCTTTTTTGGGAACAGAACAAAATTAAGAGAGCCAAAAGCAGCAGCACCCAAGGCTACAGCGTGGGACTGAAGAAACACATTTAAAAATGTGCGTGTGTGGCCATCTCTGTGGTGGCTGCGTGACTTTGGGCCCATTGTTTAACTTCTCCAGACCTCGTGCAGCTCATGAGACCCAGTGGCACTGTCATGAGGAATGACTGTGAGTATTCCTTGATTTATCTGGTTTGCTGTGCTTGGCTTACGTTAACAACAGAAAGAGCCCAAAGCACTAAATAATGCTGTCATGCCATGCCACGGATGGTATTGTGGCATTGCGTTCAGGGAGCCAGGATGACTATTATTTTCTGTTTTTCCAAAAGTTAACAGGAAACACAGAGTTCCATTGTGAAGCAAACCTTGTCCATTTCCCGTGTGGCGAAAGCCCAGGCACATGCCCGGCTGTACAGCATCGGCGTCCTGGCTTTGCTTGTTCAGATGCTGACGCCTTTTGGAAAACTTCCCGGAGTTGTTTTTCTCTCTCTGCTCCACAGTGTGAGGGGAGAAAAGATAGCTGGGTTTTGTTACTCAGCCGTCAACAAAAATGAGGCAAGTGGGAGAGTCGTCCCAAAGAAACAACTATTGAGGGAGGCACACTATTTGAACTATTTGAGACAAATACATTGAGTTTTATAGTTGACTATTTCCATCTTAACTCACATGCCATGAGTGCGCTGCAGTCAGGCCAGGTGTAAGTAGAGAAATGGGGGTGCTGAAACGTTAGACTGTGCGGGTCGGATGTCCTATGCAAAGTTGCGTTAACCACTGAATGCCAGCAGCAGGGCAACGACATGGTAAGGACACAACTTGCCAAGAAGCACAATGTGTTCTGCAGATTCTGTTCCATTCTTCATGGACCGGCGAGTTCTCAATTTAGGGTGGGGATGAGCAGGGCAGCATGTGACAGTCCCCTGGGAGTTTTCCAAACCCCAAACACCCATGTTTCTCCTCCCCACTCTTCCACAGAGCTTTCCGCACCCCTGCTGTTTGAGAAGCATTGTGCTTTCTAAGGGCATCCTCCCAAAGATAGCTCGTGGTGCTTTCGTGCTGTTAATAGAAAAATGAATTTCTGCTACTTCCCGCCAGTCAAATTCTTCCCCAGGCCAAACCCCAGCACAGGTGATGGAGTCTCAGCACCAACTCTCAAGGCTCACCGGTCTTTATGAATCTGATCCTTTTCATTTAGTTAAAAGAAATCATTTAAGCTTACAGGCAACCTTAAGTCGTTGGTAGTCATGGGAGACCAGAAGGTCGTGGATAATTGATATCCACTGATAATCCCCAAACCTCATTTCAACTCTCCCTCCATAAAAGCAGCTGCTAATGATGCAGCTACCTTGACTGGTTCGTGCCCTACCTCTTATCCTGCATCAATCCATCTCCCAGCGGAAGTGACAAGCATTGCAAAGCCAGCCAGGCAAGGAAGGAGCCGAAACATCCCATGGCAGGCAATTGCTACCTACCTGTGCCCCATTCAAGAACTAATACAAAACATCCAGATCTTAAAACCTACAAATTAGTGCATGAGCACTACAAATGTATGTGCATTACAGACAGATTTTTACTTCATAAACGGACTCTTTATGAGCTATGGACCCCTCTCCCAGAAAATCATACTCACACTTATATACATAAAATTTTGCTTATAATTTCAGGGGTTTCATGGGACTACTAAGTGACTGGTAGATACAATGCAATATATTGGCTCTAATGTGAATAATAAATGATGTAATTTCTTTCCCCTATTAGCCCACAGCCTATAAGAAAGAACAGTAGATGCTACGAGACTGGCTGTGCCAAGAGTTAGAATGAAACACATGCAGCGCACCAACAAAATGTGTACATGATTTAATTATATATATTTTTTCAGGCAGAGTAGACATGCATTATCCAAACCTATTTGAGTTACTTTAAAGTTACATCAAAGGCCAGGCGCAGTGGCTCACGCCTGTAATCCTAGCACTCTGGGAGGCCGAGGCGGGTGGATCACTTGAGGTCAGGAGTTCGAGACCAGCCTGAGCAAAAGCAAGACCCCGTCTCCACCAAAAATAGAAAGAAATTATCTGGCCAACTAAAAATATATATAGAAAAAATTAGCCAGGCATGGTGGCGCATGCCTGTAGTCCCAGCTACTCGGGAGGCTGAGGCGGTAGGATCACTTGAGCCCAGGAGTTTGAGGTTGCTGTGAGCTAGGCTGACGCCATGGCACTCACTCTAGCCTGGGCAACAGAGTGAGACTCTGTCTCAAAAAAAAAAAAAATAAAATAAAATAAATAAAGTTACATCAAAATATATACATCCTTTATTAATACCTAAAGTCTATTGGGAACCTCTACATAGCTACGTGTGCAGCAGGCAGAGTAAGGATTGATTATTTCTAACAAGAATGGGGTTGTCAGGGATGATATCACAAAGAAGTTGATATTTAAATGGAGCCCTGAGTGTGATTTTAAAAGAATTTCAATGGGTGGAAAGACGTAACGTTAATGTGCTAGGACTCACAACCAGTGGAAGGTGAACCAGCAATACACACTCTACCTCTCTGGGATCGACAGTCCTCGGCATTTATAAAAATTTAGGAGCACATCAAATACATAGGTAATAGGTCTATTTGAAAGCCATTTTCTCCTGCCTTTCCTCATATCCTCATAATTTTATCTGAAGAATTGTGTTCCCTCCACAAAAGGGGTCTTCACAAACCCCATCTGAAGTTGGCTCTCCAGGACTTGGGCATTGACGGCCTCTCCCGATGACAGGGGAGATTGAAAGGAGGTGCCGGCCAACAGAAATGCGCATGTGCAAACCGCCAACCCCAGCCACGGCGGGTGCGCGGGGACAGAGGATCGTGTTGTGCCAAAACCAACTGCAATTTTAGAGAGATGGTTCCCCGGTCAGGAGAGCCAAAGATGGAGATTTTCGCTTTGCAATAGCTGACACTGGACACGTTTAGCCTTTACAGTGCTTGAAGCAGAGTAGCCTTGCAAAAACTATTTCTTGAATGAACGAAAATTAGATCTGTAAAGAATTCCAGAAGTTAAACTCCTTACTCCTCCTTTAACAATGGGAAGTAGGATTATTTGGTCATATGTCTCTTTCTTTTAATTGAAAATTCATCCTGAATATTTAGACCAGATGTTTCTTAAAATTAGATCTGCTTTAAATTAGAGCTATTTTTTTTTTTTTCAAATAAAATCTGAGCTAAGACTCCCACAAAAAGGGGGTCTGCTCCAGTTAAAGCAGAGTAGCAAATCTGGGAGTGGGGAAGCAGGACCCACCGCTCAGCCGTCCTCCAGCATCTCATCAGCTTTAAATTCTTGCCACTCAAAGTGTGGACCCTGGACCAGCAACATCAGCATCCCCTGGAGTGTGTGATCAATGCAGCGTCTCAGACGTTGCCCTAGACCTTCCAAGTCAAGACCTGTATTTTGACAAGATCCCAGGTGATTCAAATGAACATAAAAGTTTGAAAAGCTGTGCTCTCAGGAACTTTCAGCCTTGGGGATGTGCAGTGTTTGTAAATGGAAAAGATGAACTAGAAGTTGGAGTTATTTTCATTTTAAGATGGAAATAAATTAGAGGTGAAATTGCCTTCTCGGGAAGTTTATGAAGCAGGGAGGGACTGCATGATCAATGAGCCAAAGGTCTGGGCAGGTCAGATCACTCTGAATTCCACTCAGGCCCTGCTGACCTTCGGAGAAGCCAAAGTGCCTCTGCCTTGAGGGATCCCATCCTCCCTGCTGAAATCACAGAGCCCATTTCAGAAGCAGCCGTCCTCCACTTTCCCTCATAGGACAACCACTATGGGACCTTTAAAGGATATTGGCACCTCCGTCACCAACGTATGTCTCAATGCCTCTGGATCATCTTGAGGACATAGTTAGGAAGTGGATGAACAGATGATGCTCAATAAATCCACTCCAATAGGCCTGTCTCCCTAAATGTGCTTTTACAACATATCTAAGAATTTCTGGAACCTTCACTTAATTTCATGTAAACTACCTGGGTTTTATGTAAGCCACTCCGGTTTCAGCCAACTAATCGAGCCAACATGAATCATCCCCAGCTATTCAAAAATCCAAAGTCTCAAATAAATGCACCATTTTGTTAAATTTTACCCCAAAATCATTTCAGAGGGACTGTGAGCCTGAGGCCTAGTAGAGCTAAAACAGTTCTAGGTAACCCACCAAAGTCCTCTTGATTCATATAACCAAAAGCCAGACCGAAGAAACAAAATAAAGAAAGAAACCAATAAAACCTCTGGGCCTGATGACTGGAGGTCCTCAGAGTGGTAGTGAGGGCTCTAGTCACTGTAACAGAGTCAGGACCTCTCATCCACTCCTATGGTCAGTTCAGAGACACAAAACGAGAAAGATGCTACACCACCACCAAAAGGGCATGGCATAAATCTTCCCTTTGGCCTTCTGAAAAGGGGTCTATGGCCATTATGAAATTAACCATCCCATCCCAGGCTCCTTGCTGTAAGCTAAGGTGAATGCCTAGGAGCCTGGAATGCTGCTATGGTTGTCTGGATAGACTGGGAACTTGTGAAAATTATAGAATGAAGTTCGAGATCAATCATGTCCCACAGTGCATGCAATGCATTCTTGAAGTCATCTGTGGTTATTGCCTTCATTTTTGAACTGCATATCCGGAATACACATACTTGGGACTTCTCACATTGTCTCCCTGACCATTGGAGTGCGTGTTATTAAAGTAGAAAGACACAAGCAGAAGCCTATGGCCCTCACTACTAAGATAATCAAAGGCAACATGTCATCCAGGGGACTTCAAAGATTAAGGCTGCCATCAAAGCCTTGGAAAAGCAGGTGTGAGAGTCCTATCGTACCCTATTCTGACTTACCTTGGCCTGTGTAGAAGACAGATTTTTCTTGGAGAATAACAGTCGACCACTGTAAACTCAGTCAAGTGTGACTCCAATTTTAGATGCCATTCCAGATACTCATTATTTACTGGAGCAAACCAATACAACTGCTAGAACCTGGTGTGCAGCTATTGATCCAGAATATACTTTTTCCTCTCTTACAATAAGCAAAGAATACCAAAAACATCTTTCTTTCTCTTGGCAGGGACAGCAGTACACTTTCACTACCTTACTCCAGACGACATCAGTTCTATCACTGTGTCACCTTCAGTCTGCAGAACATCCCACCGCTGATCCACTGCACTGATTACCTCATACTGACAGGACTAGTCGGCAGGAAACAGCAGGTGCCCCGATACCTCGACAGGGTACACGTGTGTCAGAACGCCAGAGTCTGATGGTTTATTCAAGTTTCTGATATATAGTATAGCAGTCTGGAGCACAGTAGAATTTCCTCTTTGAAATTAAAGACAGTTTCTGTACCTTGCATCCTCACCATGAAGAAAGAGGCGCAAAGCTTGATGAGTGTCTCTGTATTATAGAGACAACTTATTCCAAATCGGGTTGCACTGATCCAAGTCATTCACTGAGTAGCCTCAGGGCAGCCAGTTTTAAGTGAAGCTCAGAGCAAGAGAAGGCCTTTCCACTTGCAGTGCAAGCAGCTTGTCGCTCGAGCCTTATGATCCAGTACCTCAAAGTGTCTGTGACAGAGCAGGCTTCTGTGTGGCAGCTGTAGCAAGCCCTGTTAGAAGAAAGCAGCACAGGTCCCAAGGTTTTGGAACAAGCCCGTGTCTGTCCCTTTGAGGAACAGCTTTTGGCTTGCCGCTGGTACCTTTCAGAGTCTGACCGCGTGGGAAACCTGAGCTGCGCATCATGAACTTGCTATCCTGACCTCCAGACCCACCTGTTGTGCATGCCCAGAAGTGCTCCATCACCAGTGGCAGTGAGACATACAAATCAGGTCAGAGAAAGTCCTGAAAGTGCAAGTAATTTGCATTCACAGGTGGGCTTCTACTCCCAGGCATCCACTCTTACCGTATCACTGCCTCTCTTTCAGCCTATACATATGGCCTCATGTGACATTCCCTAGGCCCAGATGACTGAGGCAGAAAATAATTCAACATTAGTCTGCAGATAGCTCCTCATGACGTGTGGATTCCAGTCACACGAGGACCACTGTAGCATTATGTCCCCAGATAGAGGTGGCCCAGAAGCACAGCAAGGAAGATAAATTGTCTCGAGCAGAATTTTGAGTGGCACAGCTGACTGTTCACTTTATCAGGAAGGAAAGGTGACCAAATGTACGAGTCATGCTGACTTGTGAGCCGTGCCTGACTGGTCAGATGGCGAAGCCACACTTGCTGGATGAGCTTTCAGAGAGGGTTCCGTTCTCCACCAGGGGCTCCGCCTGGGGTTCTCCACCAGGCCGATGCCCTGGCAGGGGTTCATGTTGAAAATAACAGCTCCGGAAACAGAAACTGATTTCCATTCATTTAGGCTCGATGGACTGTTTTGGGGCACTTGTACTGAGAAATAAAAAGAATGGATCAATTGTATTAACTTGTTAGATAAACGGCAGTTTCCAAAACACTTTGGAAAGTGCATTGGTCTAATGTGTCATTGTGACCCTTTACCTCTGAAAACAATTGTTAGGGCTCAAAACACACACTGTATAATTTGTAATTAACAGTGTGAATCACTACAAATATAAACGTGCTCTCACAGCCTGAAAGGCAGCACGCCCAGTGGTTTGGAGCTCCGGAGCCACGTGGGCTTGGACTCAGATAGCGGGTCCCCCGCTCGTCAGCTGCTAGACTGTAAGCGAGTCACTCGCCCACCCTGGACCTTATTTTCTTCTGCTGTAGATTGGGATAATTATGGTACCTGCACCATAGGGGTGTTGTTAAGATAAATTGAATGGATATATGGAAAATGCTTGGAGCAGTGTCTGGGGCCTAGTAAATACTCCAAACATGGTTGTTGCTGTTATGATGATTATTTTTATTTACATTAACATGTCAGCTTCTGGACCTAATGATAAAAAGAAGCTGCAGAAAAAAATGAGCAAAGAAAAAGAAGATATACTATTGTGATGGTTAATTTTCTGTGTCAACATGACTGGGCTAAGGAATGCCCAGATAGCTGGTAAGACATTATTCTGGGTGTGTCTGTGAGGGTGAAATAGATTAGCATTTGAAGCAGACCAAGTAAAGAAGATCATGTTCACCAACGCAGGCAGGCATCATCCAATAGGGTGAAGTCACTCTCTGCTTGAGCTGGAACATCCGCCTTCTCCTGTCCTTGGACATCTGCACTTCCAGTTCTCAGCTGGCTGGACTCAGACTGGAACTTATACCAGTGGTTCCCCTGGTTCTCAGGCCTTTGGGTTTGGACTGTGACTATACCACTGGCTTTCCTGATTCTCCAGCTTGCAGACAGCAGCCTGTGGGACTTCAGTTTCCAGAATCATGTGAGCCAATCCCTCATCCTCATAATATATCTTTATTTTATATATATATATGTATATATATATATATACACACACATATATATATATATATATCCTATTGGTTCTATTTCCCTGGAGAACCCTGACTAATACAATTACACTGTATTGAAGACCATATAATGTTTATAGGTGTCAATGTTCCCCAAACATAACTCTTTACAGGAAGTACCTGATGTCACCTTGTCGCCCTACAATGCTGGTGTGGCCCTGTCTTCAAGTGATCACACTGCAACTCATTATTTGTTGTAGAACTCATTATTTCTACAACATACTGCTGAACTAGGAAATTCTCTGCCTAAGAGTCAAATACCTGGGTGTAAGGCGCACCTCTACAACACACTCACCATGAATCGAAGCCTTCTAGACCTTGGTTCTGTCCTCTATTGAGTAAATTTATTATCTGGGAATCAGAATCTCTTCCCTACCACCCTTAGAGGTGTCATTAGGCTAAATGTAATCATGGGTGTCAACACCTTCTGTGAGACTCAAAGGACATATGAGACTAAGGGGCACACGCGATGCCCATGGCCACCCCGGAGTGGGAATTGACGAGGCGTTATTAGGCAGGAACTCTGCCATAAGAACTCCGGAGGGTTTTTCCTTCATTGTTCCCTGGACCAGGGCTGTTCTAGAGCTTCTGTCAACATGGTAGCCACCAGACTCATGTGGCTATGGAGCACTTGTGGTGTAGCTAGCATGACTGAAGAACTGATTTTTACATTTAATTTTAATTAATTTAAACTTAAATAGCCACATATGGCTAGTGACTGCATATTGGTCTGAGTAGCTCTAGACTGTTAGCTCCAGAAAGGCAGCGTCTGTGTCTGCCTTCCTCCCCCCCTAACCTGGGTGCCAGGCACCTGGTCATTGCTCCATAAATGAAGTGGCAAATCAATGAATGTCCAAATGACCACAAGTCCGGTGGCCATTGTTTCCATGTATGTGAGAAGCTAACAATTCTGTTTCCCTCAGGACTGCCCAGGGCATGGAGAGAACTTCTCAGGACAATGAGGCCCTGAAGGAAAAGGAGAGAGGGACAGACATTACATCTTCCCCTGTTGGATCCTGTCTGCAAAGGAGGGAGAAGGGGAGAAGCCAGAGAGAAACCTGCTGCCGGACAGGGTCAGGGGCTGAGGTGCATTGCAAGGTCACAAGCAGAACGTGGCAAGTCAGTTCTGGGGAGGGGCTTTGCGGAGGACAGTGTCAGGGCTCTGTCAGGATCCTGTTGGATCCATTTGGTGGGCTACCCCTCCCCATTTTAGTGTGCTTTTGCTTCAACAGCCAGGACCTTCTGCTCTCTTTAGCAGGACTAGCCTCACACTGCTGGGCTTCTCTGCCCTGCAGCATGCAGAGAGCCAGAAGTGCCTAAGAACCCCCAGGTGTCCCTTAACCAATGAAGGAAGCCCACAGAAGTATGATGGTCCAGCTCCCTTGCTTTGAGTTGGGACAACTCAGACGTGTAACTTACACTCCAGAGCGTCCTGCAGGATGGAGCTGGAGCTGCGCTGGGTGGGACCTTGCCTGAAAGTGCACTCCCTGGGCTTGCTTCCTTGACAAGTCACGTGTACGCCAACCCTCCTCCAAAGAGCTCCAAAGATCTGCTCTAGGGGACCCCTCCTAAGACAGACACTTTGCTAAGCACACTGGAAAGAGGCTGAAGATGATTAACGTGAAAACCAACTTGCTGAGTCTACAAGCATAGTCTGTCAGGTGCAGCATTCTCCTGGGAAGCCCTCTCAGGAAAGCAAGTTGTAGCACAAACGTCTCCGGATGAACCAAGAGTCAGAGCAGGTTGGGGGGGGCGGGGTTCGGCAATGTTTCCATGAACCCCAGCTGGCCTGTCGCTCACCAGTCCTCCTGCTCAGACTATTACCCCAGGGAGATGAGACTGGCATCCCAGCCTCCTTACCCCTGGCAAAGACACAGTCTTTGGCTCCCTTCAGGGTGTGCTCCTGAAGATCCCAGCCTCTGATTTGGGTCGCAACAGAACCTCAGGCTAGGACCACACACTTGGGTTGTAACGTGGTGGGTTTTCTTTCCGTCGTTGCCTCCCAGGCACATTTTCTTAGTCAGGATTCTCCAGAGAAATAGAACTGATAGATTGGATGTGTATATGGAGAGGGAGAGAGAGAGAGAGAGAGAGAGAGAGAGAGAGAGAAGGAGGTTTTAAGGAATTGGATCACATGATTGTGGGGGTTGGTAAGTCCAAAACCTGCAGGGCAGGCCAGCAGGCTGGAGAGTGGATGCTGCAACTCAGGTCTGAAGGCTGCCTGGAGGCAAAATTCCTTCCTCCCTGGGGACTTCAGTCTTTTTCTATTAAGGTCTTCAAGTAATTGGATGAGGCCTATCCACATTACGGAGAGCAATTTGCTTTACTCAGCATCTACTGGTTTAAATGTCAATTAGATCAAAAGGAAAAACAAATTACCTTCATGGCAACACCTCAGCTGACATTTGACCAAAAACTAGGTATGATGACCTAGCCAAGATGACACATAAAATTAGCTTTCACAGCCACCTTTATTGAACTGTTTTCTGTACTTAAACTTAAGATGCACTTCTTCCTCCCTTAAGGAGACTTGGAAACAGCAGCTTTTGGACTTGACTCTCCGATTTTCCTTGCCCTGCCTCCTTTGGAGTACACAGCACAGACCGTGCTGGATGGGAGAGGAGTGAGCATAGACGCTGAGAGCCTGGACTCGAGTCAGCAGCCTTGAATCCCAGTTCTGCTGTCTACACCCTGTGTCATGGCAGCTGGTCATTTAGCCTTTCTGAGCCTGTTTCCAAGCAGTAAAACAAGGAAAGCACCGCATCTTAAGGATGCTGTGATAAGTCAATGGAATCATTCACATTACTCGTATTTATTGAACACCTACTCTGAGCCGAGCACTGTGGGAGCCCTGGAACAGGCCTGGCAGAGAGAAAACAGAGTCTGTGTCTGGGAGCTGACAGTCAGGAGTGGAGCTTGTATGTGAGACACTCGGCACAGTCCCAGACTCATGGTTAATCGTGGCTGTTATTATTTACTGCTGAGAGTCACTGATTGCCAATAAAAGCCTCCTTTGAACAGGCAGAAAACCCCTGTGCATTTCCTGAGGAGAGCAAAGGAATGAAGAGCTGTCAGCATGCCAGTCTACAGTCACTCAGACTTAATCGTGGCCCTTGTGGCTCATGGAAAAACAAAGGTATTGTCCATTCCAGCAGGCAACTTTTAACTTGATAAAAAGGGAATGCAGCCAGTCACTCTCGGGAGGAGAAGCCTGTAATTAGCATCCATGGTTTTCCTTCTCTTATGTAATTGGGGTTTGGGGCATCCAAACCAGGACACATAATAAGAGTGTATTTGGGGGAACAATGGGAAAAAGATACATGAAATTGGTATTGCCCCAGTGAATCCATAATTTGTGGCCACCAAAGAAACAGGCTATGTTTCAAGCTCATCTTGAAGAACCTGGGTTGCCCAAATCCTTTTGCAGTTTTATTCCCCCAGCATGAAGTTTCTTTTATGTCTCATCTGTATTATGCAGCCTCCCCCAATACCCTCAAAGATGCGCATGTCAAAATCCCTAGAACCTTTGAATGTGTTACATGGTGAGAAATAATTGAGTGTGCAGATGGGATTAATGTTGCTGATCAGCAAATAGGGAGGTTATCCTGCATTTGTCCCGGTAGGCCCACTGTGATTACAAGGGTCCTCACGTACTGAAGAGGGAGACAGAAGTGTCAGAACCAGAAAGATGGCACTGTGACAAAGACTCAGCTGGCCATTCTGGCTTTGAAGATGGAATAGGCCACATACCAAGGAATGTGGGTGGTCTCTGGAAGCCAGCAAAGGCAAGGAAATGCATTCTCCCCTAGCCTCCTCAGAAGCAATAACTATTATTAATACATATTCTTGTGTATCCTGCTATACATGTGCATGTATACATACATAAAATCTGTGGATAAGGTGACTTTCAACAGATCGATGCAAGTTAGAAGATAATGGAATTACGCCTTTAAAATGCTAAAAGAAGGTAAGTACCAATGTAGAATCCAATACCCAGTGGAAATATCTTTCAAAATAAGGGCAAACTTTTGCTATTGACTACATAGGGAACCTAGAAAAATCTCTGGAAATCTGTTTTCTTACTTGGAAAGTAGAGATGGCAATATCCACTTCCTTGGACTATTGTAAATATTTAATTTTTAAAAGTATATAGACTACTAAACACAGTGCTTGGTACAAGTGATTGCTCAAAAATTATATTAATTAACATTTTCCAAATTAGCAAATTAAAAGCAAAGATGTTTTCAGACAAACCAAAATTGAGAGAATCTGTCACAAGCATACCAGTTCAAAAGCAATACTGAAGAAGTTTACCAGGAATGAGAAAAATCATCCCGAAGGGAACACAGTGATGTAGGAAGGAATAAGAAACAATAAACACAAGGACAAAACTGTTTAAAACAATAACAATAATGATGTCGGTATTAGTCTTCTCCAGCTGCCATAAAAAAGCACCGCACACTGGGGCTGCTTAAACAATAGAAATGTATTATTATCTCACAGTTCTGGAGGCCAGAAGTGCAAGATCAAGGTGCCGGCAGGGTTGGTTACTTCTGAGGCTTCTCTCTTTGGCTCGGAGACGGCTGCCTACTCCCCGTGTCCTCACCTGGTCGTCCTTCTATGTGCGTCTGTGTCCTCAAATCTTCTGAGAAGGATACCAGTCATGTTGGATTGGGGCCACCCTGATGACCTCATTTTACATTAATCACATCTTTAAACACAGTCACATTCTTCAACATGTAAAATTATGGGGAGGGGCACAATTCAGTCCGTAACAATTTTGGGGGGAGTTTAAAATTTGTACAAAATTAAGATATATGAACAAAATAGTATGAAAAGTGAGAAAGAAGTAAATGAAGTTAAAATATCGTAAAATTCTAGAGTACAGGAAATAGTAAAATTATAATTTATAAAAGACCGCCAATAAACTAAGAATAGTGATGTAATCTCTAGGCCAATCACAAAGAGAACAATAGAGAAGGAAATAAAAATAATAATGAAAAAAATTAATCCAAAAGAAGTCAAGAAAGGAGAAGAAAAAGAAAATTTAAAAACATGGCAAATAAATAGTAAAAGATATTTAAATTCAAATGTATTTGAAATCACATTAAATATAAATAGAATAAATACTCCAATTAAAGCACTGTGGTTGTCAGACTAGATTTTTCAACAATAGCAGCATGATGCTGCTTACAAAAGTGACAACTTAATATATGCTTAGGGGCAAGAATTCAGAAAGTTTGAAAGTGAAATAATAGAAAATGACATGCCCTTCAAATATCAACTAAATGAAAGCAAGTGAAGCTATGCAGTTATCTGACAAGTCGATTTTAATTGAGCAAGGATTACTAATAATAAAGAGGGATATTTAATAATGATAAAAGGATCCATCCATCAGAAAGATATAGCAATTCTAAATTTGAATGCACTTCAAAATATAGTTTAAAATGTGTAACCCAAAATTGCGTGAATTAAAAGAGGAAATACACAAATCTATAATCATAGTGAATTTAACACACTTCTCTTAGTAACTAATAGAATAAGAAGGCAAAAAATCAATAATTATATAAAGGACTTGAAGGATATGATTAATAAATTGTTGGCATGGTGACAAATGTAGGCTACACACTGAACAACCACAGTATATATTATTTTCAAGTGCACCTGGAACATTTACCAAAATTAACCCAAGCCATAAAATAAGTCTCTAAAAATTTCAGAAGATTTAAGTCATAGCAAATGTATTCTCTGGCCAGGATGGAATTAAAGATTTAAAAAAAACAGGGATAACTAGAAAATCACCAATACTCAATATACAATGTACAATTCTAAATAATCCATTGATCAAAGAAGAAATCACAACATAATTTAGAAGATATTTATTTTGAACAGATTAACAACGAAAATAAAACGTGTCAACATATGTGGAGTATAGCTACAGCCATAATAAGAGGGATATTTAAAATTTTAAATACATATGTTAGAAAAGAAGAAAATCTGAAAAACAATTCTATCTAGAAAAGTTAGAAACAGAATAGTACTAATAAATGAAGTCAAAATAAAGTAGAAGGAAGGAAATAGTAATGATGGGGACAGAAACTCATGGCATAGAAACCAAACATACTGCAAAGAAACACAACAAAGCCAACAGCTGTCTCTGTGAAAAAAACTAATAAAATGGATAATCATTGCCAAAATGAGCCAGGAAAAAAGAGAATTCATAACTTATCAGCAACATCATGAAGAAAAGGAGATTGTATAAAAATGTCATACCAATAAATTTCAAAATAAATAAAAGGGCAAGTTTCTAGAAAAGCATGACTTACCAAAACTAACATAAGATATAATAGAAACTCTGGGCCGGGCGCGGTGGCTCACGCCTGTAATCCTAGCACTCTGGGAGGCCGAGGTGGGCGGATCGTTTGAGCTCAGGAGTTCGAGACCAGCCTGAGCAAGAGCGAGACCCCATCTCTACTAAAAATAGAAAGAAATCATATGGACAGCTAAAAATATATATAGAAAAAATTAGCCGGGCATGGTGGTGCATGCCTGTAGTCCCAGCTACTCGGGAGGCTGAGGCAGTAGGATCGCTTGAGCCCAGGAGTTTGAGGTTGCTGTGAGCTAGGCTGACGCCACGGCACTCACTCTAGCCTGGGCAACAGAGTGAGACTCTGTCTCAAAAAAAAAAAAAAAAAAAAAAAAAAAAAGAAACTCTGAATTGTCATACATGTATGAAAGAAATTAAAACTGAATTTTTTCTCACAAATAAAATTCCATTTATGTTGACCAAATTATCGATGAAAGTGAAGGAAATTAGAAATATTTTACCCAAAATATGGCATTTTGACATGCTAGACTGACTGAAGGCTCAAGGTCCCTCTGACCAGTACCCCGCTCCCTCCCGCCCCCCACTGGCACTCCCTGAGAAAGCTGACGTTTCTTTATCTGCCTGTGATCCAGGCCCAGCTAAGAGAACAACTTTCCCTCCCTTCCCTGTAAGACCAGGCACGTGACCACACCTGAACAGACTCTTTACAAAGATAACGTCCTGTCTCTCCGACTCATACAAATTCCATATTCCAAAGAGGGCTATTTGCCAGTTAATCTGTTAGATCCAGTTCCCCTTGGCCCCAGGAACAGAGAGGCAGAGTCATTGAGGCTGCAAAAAGACAAAGGAGTTTATTGGCTAGCCCGAGCTAGGGACCAAATTCCAGAGCACCAACGCAGTGGCCTCTCCACGAACAAGGACCCCGCCCTGGGGTAAAGGTTAAGCTTTTATACTTTTCTGTATGCTAGTTTTCACACGACACGTTAGTCTGCACACGACACACTAGTCTGCACTTCATCCCTCTTTAGCTTATTTGTTCTTTTTTAGAAGTGGCTGATCGAGTTGGCTCCTGGTTTGTTGACTCTAAGCTTCGGGCTTTTCGCGCTGGCGCCAGTTGTAGTTAACGTCATCCAGGGGAAGAGGAGGGTCTCCGACGGGGAGGGGGGCTGTTGTTGCATACCTTCTAGTTTTGGGTTACAAGCGATACTGGGAACACACGCCCTGCACAAGCCTTTCATGCGCTGATCATGTCTTGCTCTTCTTATCTACTTAGTTGGTTGGAGGCCCCTGGACTCTCCAGCCCTTTATCAGGAAGTAACTTGTGGTTACCTCCCTGGGGCTTTGTTTTCCTTTACTTTAGTGAAGCCTGCCATGGCTCTACTTACGCTAAGCACCAAGCCAGCGAGCCATATATACAGAAGCAGAACTAGGCTTCTCACATCCAGGAAGCCTAGCCTATCATGGAGTTACCTTTGCTCTTATCCCTGTTTTTCATTCTGATTAACTATATTTATCAAACAACTAAAA
The DNA here is from genome assembly GCF_041146395.1 of Eulemur rufifrons. Classification (NCBI taxonomy): domain Eukaryota; kingdom Metazoa; phylum Chordata; class Mammalia; order Primates; family Lemuridae; genus Eulemur; species Eulemur rufifrons. The sequence goes on along the minus strand of NC_091000.1, from coordinate 67,222,816 downwards.
GCAAGCATAGTCACAGAAGCGAATAGCATCAGTTAGAATCAAAGAGAGCACACATTTTCCTACTATCAATTCCTGTTCTTCAATCTCGGTTCCCCATGCATTCACCCTCCCCAGCAATCCTTTATTACCCCCAACAATATTCCTCTTTCCCCTCTCCCATAACCCATTTTACCAGAAAGGTATATAAGCTTCTAAACCACATTGGGGAATTGAATCTTCATCCTGAGGGTACCTGTGTATATATGTAAAGTAAATTTACTTCTCCTATTAATCAATCTGCCTCATGTCAGTGATTTTTCAGCAAACCTTAGCGGGGCAAGAGCCTTGCTCCCTACAAAAAACTTCTGAACATTTAAGAAGGAAATGACACTGAAATTACAGTACTCCCCCAGAGACTGAAGAAGGAACACTTCTCAATTCATTTTACCAGGCCAGTTAACTTTGATACCAAACTCAACAACAAAAGGAAACTTACAGACCATAATGTAAAAATACTAAATAAAGCATTAACAAATCAAATTCAGGAGCTAATAAAAAGTATAATAAAACAAGTCCAAATTGGATTTATTTTAAGAATGTAAGATTGATTTAATGTTCAAAAAATTAGTCAATGTAATTACATTAATTCACTAATTAAGAAAATAATGGGAAAATTATTTAATCATCTAAATAAATGCAAGAAAAGCATTTGATAAAATTCAACACCCATTCATGATAAGAAGAAAAATTATCCTTAGTGTAGGATTAGAAGGAACTTCCTTAAACTAAAGAGTAACTTGGGAAAAAGCCTTTAAAGTAAACATTTCCCCCCAAATCAAAAAGGAAACAAAGATACTCAGAGTCATCACTTTCATTCAACATTATATCAGAGGTAGTTGTGAGTGAAATGAGGAAATAAAAACAAAAAAACTATCAAAATTAGAAATAGTGAGAAATGAAATTGTTATTTATAAACAACACAATTGTATGCATAGGAAATCCAGAAAAAAGTCTACAGGAAATCCATGAGCATTAACAAGTGAATTTACCAAGGTGATAAAGACAAAGTCAATATACAAAGCTTAATTATATTTTTATTTTTCAACAACAAACAAAATAATGCTGAAATTTAAATGATACAATTAAAATAACAAATACTGACGAATAAATCTAGGATGTGTAAGACCTATACACAGAAACCATAAAACATATTTGAGAAATTCAAAACCTGAACAAATGGAAGGATAAAGCCATGTTCGTTCACAAATTGAAAGACTTAATATTATAAAGATGTAATTCCCCTCAAACTGGTTTATAGATTCAATGCATGTTCAATAAAAATTGCATTAAGTATTTTTTATGGAAATTGGCAAGCTGAGTTAAAACTTTATGTGCAAATGCAAAGAACTAACAATAACAAAGACAATCTTACACAGAAGCAAAGCTGGAGAACTCACACTATTAGCTATCAAGACTTACCATAAAGCTACACTAGGTAAAATATTGTGATTCTGCTGGTGCATGAATGGATAAATAGACTAATGAAACAGAATAGAGAACGCAAAAACAAATGCTCATTTATAGGATACTCGATATTACAAAATTGCAACTGTATGACTCTGTAGATGATGGTCATTTAAATGTTACTGGGTCAATCAAATATCCACATAAAAAAATAAATATTGACTTCTACCTTACACTAAACACAAAATCAGTTCCAAGAGAATTTTATATTTAAAACATGAAATTTTAAATACTGAAGTTTCTAGAGAATAATATATGAAAATGACTCCATGATCTTAGGCAAAGATTCCTTACTGGGACACACAAAAAAGTGCTAAACATAAAGGAAAAAAATGGATCATATTTAAATAAAAAACTTGTCTCTTTCAAAAGACACCATTAAGGTAAGCCACAGAGTGACTATATATAAAAGCACACAACATTTAGCATTAAGTCTTTTGTGTCTGGCACAATAACCAAACCTTGGAAACTACCTAAGTGTTTACCAACTGTAAAATGGATGTGATCAGCGTCCCCAAGACCAGACTCAGGTTGGTGATTTACTAGAGGGATTCAGAGGGCTCAGTATATAGGTCTACTGACAGCTATGATGTATCACAGAAAACACTTAACAAAGCAAAATCAGCAAAAGGAAAAGGGCATTGGGCAAAGTCTTAAGGAAATCAGGTGCAAGCTTCCAAGAGTCCTCTCCTAGTTGAGTCACACAAGTTGCACTTAATTCCCCCAGAAATAAGTTGTGGCAACATGTGTAAATTGCTGTTTATCAGGGAAGCTCATTAGAGACTCAGGGCACAAGGCTTTTATTGGGGGCTGCTCATGTAGGCATCTTCAGATGGCCATCTGTTTTTTTTTTGTTTTTTTTTTTTTAAGATGCGAAAGCAATTCAATAGAGAAAGGAAAGCCTTTCAGCACATCATGCTGGAATAATTGGACATTCATAAGCAAAAAAATGAATATTGACCAACCTCATGCATTATACAAAAGTTAATTAGACTTCTTTGCTCTAACATGTAAAGAGCTTGAAGTCAGCACTCCCACCTTCACAAGAAGAAGAAAAGCTGAGCAAACTGAAAATCTATAATTCTTCTTAGACCCACAGGGCAAATTGCTGATCCCAAAACCAGAGAGACAGGTAAATATGGAGAATCACAGCTTGTTGGAAGCAGAACCCACTACAGCAATTAACTGTTAGGCAGGAAAATTTAAGTGATAATTGATGAGTTGCTGGAAGCTAAGTGTGGACTATCTTGAGTTAAAATCTCCTAGGGACTCAGGCTTGGGGCAGGTGGGAAAGTCCAAAATTTCATGAGTTTTACCTCCTGGAGTCCCATAAAGTTATTAAAATGAAGATCAGAGAATAATCCCCTCCTGGCTCCAGCAGGGAGTTGGAAAAGTAATCATATTGAAATATACCCAGAAAAATCTGTTCTCATTAACAAAGGCCTTCCCTCAAAGGAAACTACTTTACCAAAAACAAACTACTTTACCAAAAACTTAAAGTGTAGGAGAGAGCTACCCAATTCCATCTCTCTTTAACGTTCTTGTCTCATCTAAGGGGGAAAAAGCTGAGAAGCACTTATGAAGGTCACAGCCCAAGGGCACACAGGCTTATTAAAAGATTAAGTCCTAATCACTGGACTATAAAGGACTTCTTTCCTCATACCTTACCACCACTTTAACAGGTTCCTGTTTGGTAATAAAAGATTGCAGCAGAAAGAACTATAAGGCCAAGACTCTATTTAAGAAGGAGTCTCTAGAGAAATCCCAAGACAACAGTGAACACAAAAACAAGGAGCCTAGAGGAAACTGAAGGCTCTAACACTTCCAGCTAAAGCAACCACTAAACACAGCTTAACTCCTAGCCAGATAAACATAAAACTTCAAACTAAAGTCCCTATTTACTTCAGCTTCTACCACTCAATAAATCATTTCTGGCTTTGAAAATAAAATTACAAGTCAGGCTAAAAGGCAAAAAGCCAAAACCAAAACGAACAAACAAAACAGTCTGAAGAGACAAAGCAAGCATCAGAACACTCAGATATGATGCTGATCTTGGAACTGCCAGCCCAGACATTTAAAATAACTATGTTTCATATGCTAAAGGCTCTAATGGGAAGAAAGTGGACAACATACAAGAACAAATGGGTAATGTAAATAGAGACAAAGAGACTCAAAGAAAGAATCAAAATAAAATGCAAGAAATCAAAAGAACGGTAACAAAAATGAAGAATGCCTTCGATGGGCTCATTCTGTGATGGACACAGTCAAGGAAAGAATCAGTGAGCTTTGAGATATGTAAATAGAAACTTCCCAAACTGAAATGCAAAGAGAAAAAAGAATGGGGGAAAAAAGGAACAGAATATCCGAAAACTATGGGACAATTGCAGAAGGTATTAAGATACACATAACGGGAATGCCAGAAGGAGAAGAGAGAGAACAAGCAGAAGAAATAATCGAAGTAACAATGATTAATAATTTCCAGAAATTAATGACAGAAACCAAAGCACAGTTCCAAAAGGCACAGAACGCCAATCAGGATAAATACAAACAAGTCAGTCATAGCACATTCAAGCTGTAGAAAGACAAAGACAAAGAGAAAATCTTGAAAGAAACCAGAGGGAAAAACACCTTATTTACATAGGAGCAAAGATAAGAATTACACCAGACTTCTCTAAAGAAATCATGCAAAGAAGAAGAAAGTAGAGTGAAATATTTAAAGTGTTGAAAGAAAACACCCCCACCAACCTAGAATTATGTATCCAGCAAAATTATCCTTCAAGAGTGAAGGAGAAATACTTCCTCAAATAAAAATTGAGGGAATTTGTTACTGGTAGATCTACTTTGTAAAAAATAATAAAAGAAGTTCTTCAGAGAAAAGGAATATGATACAGATTAGAAACTCAGAACTACATAAAGAAAGGAAGAGTGTCAGAGAAGAAATAAAAATAAAACAAAATCTTTTATTTATTTTATTCCTAATTTCTGTTTGCTTAAAACAATAATAGCAACAATGTGTTAGACGAACATGGCGTATGGATAAATGAAATGAATGGCATCAGTGTTTTAAGAGATGAGAGAGAGAAATTGGGAATACTCTGTTATAAGGTAACTGTGCTACTTATAAAGTGGTATAGTGTCATTTGAAAGTGGACTTAGATTGGTTGTAAATGCTGCAAACTCTAGGGAAAGCACTAAAAAAAATTTTAAAGTATAATTGATATGCTAAGAGAGAATAGAAAATTTAATCATACAAAATGCTCAATTAAACCAAAGAAGGTAGAAAAAGAGGGGAAGATAAAATAGAAATAAAGAACTAGTGCAATAAATAGAAAAGTTACATATATGATAGCTATTAATTCAACTATGTCAATAACTTTAAGTGTAAATGATCTAAATACACCTACTAAAAGACAGAGATTGTCAGAGTGAATCAAAAAACAAGACCTAACTATGTGTTGTCTGCAAGAAACACACTTTGAATATAAATACACCGATAGATTACAAATAAAGGGATGCAGAAAAATATACCATGCTAAACCTTCTTAAAAGAAAGCAGGAGTAGCCTCATTAATGTCAGACAAAGCAGACTACGGAGTAAGGAAGATTATCAGAGATAAAAAGCAGCATTACAAAATGATAAAGGGGTCAGCTCTCTAAGGAGAAATAACAAATCTTAAATACTCCTCTATCAGTAATTGACAGATACAGCAGGGAGAAAATCAGTGAGAATACAGTTAACTGAACATCACCATCAATCAACTAGCTGTAACTGACATTTATAGGATACTTCCCACATAGCAGAATACACATTCTTCTTAAGCTCACGTGGAACGTTTACCAAGATAGACTACATTCTGGGCCATAAGACACACCTTCACAAATTTAAAAGAATAAAAATCACGCATTCTTTCAGATTACAATGAAATTTAACTAGAAATCAATAACAGAAAGATAGCTCAAAAATACCGAATTATTTGAATATTATACTACACAGTTAAAAATAACACATGGGTCAAAGAAGAAGTCTCAAGAGAAATTTAAAAATATTTTAAATTAAATGCAAATGAAAATACAACTCAGTATTTGTGGGATGCAGTAAGTGAAAGCAGTGTTTAAAGGAATATTTATAGCATTGAATGCACATGTTACAAAAGAAGAAAAACTTAAAATCAATAATCTAAGCTTCTACCGAAGGAACTACAGAAAAAGAACAATAAAAGCCTAGAGCAAGGAAAAGAAAGAAGTAATAAAAATCAGACCAGAAATCAATGAAATTGAAAACAGGAAATCAATAGAGAAAATTAACCAAACCAAAAGCTGGTTTTTTGAAAAGGTGAATAAAATTCATAATCCTCTAGCCAGTTTAACCTCCAGCCAAGAAAAAAAGAGAGAAGACATATTCACATTAGAAATGAAAAAGGGATCATTACTATCGATCCCATGGACATTAAAAGAATAATAAAGGAATACCATGAATAACTCTAGGCCAACAAATTTAATAATTTGGATGAAATGGACCACTTCCTTAAAAGACACTATCAAACTTACACATGGAGAAATAGATAATCTGAATATGCATATATTTATTAAAGAAACCAAATAAATAATTAATAATATTTCAAAAAAAGAAAGCACAAGGCCCATATGATTTCACTGGGAAATTCTACCAAACATTAAAAAAAAAAATGCCAATTTTCCATAATCTCTTTCACAAGATAAAAGCAGAAGAAATGCATTCTAGCTCATTCTATGAAGTCAGCATTACCCTCATACCAAAATCAGATAAGGACATTACATTTCCATCATAAGGAAAACTGTGGATCAATCTCTCTCATGAACAGATGCAAAAGTCTCCAACAAAATATTAGCAAATTGCACCAAGCAATGTATAAAAAGAATTACACACCACCATCAAATAGGATTTATTAGATGCATATAAGCCTGGTTCGACATTCAAAAGTCAATATAATCATATTGACAGACTAAGGAAGAAAAATCATGTATCAGTAGATGCAGAAAAAACATCTGACAAAAGCCAACACACATTCATGTTAAAAAGTCTCAGCAAATTGAGGGGTCTTCCTCAATTTGATAAAGAACATCTACAAAAACTTACAGCTACCATCATACTTAATGGTGAGAAACTAGATGCTTTCCCCGTAAAAATCAGAAACAAGAGAAGTATGCTCCCCTCACCACTCCTATCCAACATTGTACTGGAAGTCCTAGATAATGCAATAAGAAAAGGCATACAGATTGGGCAGGAAGAAATAAAACTGTCTTTGTTCACAATGACATGAATGTTAATGTTGAACATTTCAAAAAATTCACAAGGAAAAAGAAACCTTCTGAAACTAATAAATGATTATAGCAAGGTTGCAAGATATAAGGTTAATACACAAAAGTCAATTGTCTTTCTATATGCTAGCAATGAACAATTAGAATTTGAAACACAATACCATTTACATTAATACCAAAAATTAAAAAAAAAACTTTAGGCACAAATCTAATAAAATATTTACAAGATCTATATGAGGAAAACTACACACCTCTGGTGAAAGAAGTCAAAAAAGATCTACATGAATGGAGAGATCATCCACGTTCACGGATAGGAAGACTCGATATTATTCAGATGCCAGATCTTTCCTACTTGATCTATAAATTCCACACAAGTCAAATCAAAATCCCACAAATTATTTTGTAAATATTGAAAAAATAATCCCAATGTTTACATGAAAAGACGAAAGACTCGGAATAATCAACACAATGCTGAAGAAGATAGCCAGGAAACTAACACCCCCTGACTTTAAACTTACTATAAAGCCACAGTAATCAAGATAGCATAATACTGGTAAAAGAATAGACAAATTCATCAGTGGAACACAACTGAGCGCCCAGAAATAGACCCTCACAAATCTATTCAACTGGCCTTTGACAAAGGAGCAAAGGCAATTTAATGGGGAAAAAATCGTCTTTTCAATAATAATGCTGGGATAAGTGGACTTCCGGATGTTTGAAAACAGGAGATACCATTTCAACTAACATCCTCTCAAAGTCTGAATCACTGGTATGGAGACTTTCCTGAGAGCAATTTTAGAAGGAAGAAGTGAGGAGTAAGCATTGGGCACCAGAGGGTGTTTTGTCTTGTTTGGCTGGGTTGGGGGTGGGGCAGCTGGGAAGGAAATGCCATTGGAAAGAGGAAGAAACGCCGAAGCGGGAGCCTGGATCGCTGGAGAAAAGCTTTGCACTCCATCCTCCCGAGCTGCACCTTTGCCTTAGCCCTCCCTTCCAGTCTCTTTCCCGACTGGTTAGTTCCAGAAAGCGTCAGCCTGCAAAGCTCTCCCCGGCATTCCGTACACCTGGGTGAGCGGGTAGGTGCCGCCCAGCACCCGCAACCCTGGATCCCGGCACGGCCTCAGCTCGGTCTGGCGTGGCCGGCTGCCATGTGCGGGATCCCCCCGCCCCTTCCTGGATGCGCGTGGGCCGAGGGCGCCACTCACGCGCGCGCCTGGAGCGGCTTCGCCCTCTGGGACGCCACTCTGGGTCTGCACAGCCGCCCCATATCTTGGTGCCACAGTGGATCTGTCATATTCGAGCTAATTAATCTCACCCGAATATGCCATTTCCTTCAGAGAAGTCTTTCCCACACTTGGCTTTAATAGAACATCAGGTCCAGGCGAAAAAGGCAACACAAGTGACGTCTATTTAACCACCCACAAAACTGCCTTTCCCTCCAGAAACAGCAGGCTGACAGAGATAGCGCCTGCTGTCATTCCGATTCCTGTGGTCCCGAGGTCATGAATAGTAAAATATGCAAACAAGCCACCCTTCCCCTGCCATTGGTCAATAACCTAACCAAATAAAATCTTACCCGGAGCCTTCCTATCAACCCCCAGTGAGGAAAGCCTGGTTCTAAACCTTAATTAAACCCGCATTGTGCTGGGTGGTATCTCTCTGGGCAAGGCTGTCCTTTGAAATTCAGATTCCTTGCACAAACAGCATTCTGGCACGATACCCCCTGTTGCGAGTTTGCTAGTCCGGCTATCTGAGAATAAATTATGCATGTGTCCAGCCTACAGAAAGCTACTGGGAAGTCGATTTTCCATTTAGCACTTGTATCATTCAACTCTTCCCTGCACCAGAAATTGACTCCAATCCATTATTTGCATTTATAGATTACAGGGCCAAAACAAAGCTGTTGGTTCCCCACCCCTTAAAAAACATTTCCCTAGAAGCCTTTAGCTAATGTGAGAGACGAGAAAAGGCTGGTGGCACGCTGAGGTTTGGAGTGGGTGCTTGCTTTCATTACTGCCTGAGTTTCCCAAGCAGCTTTTGAAGCATGAGAACTAAGTTTTCTTAAAAGAGTAAATGTCCCGCAGAGAGGTCACCCTTATACCTTGAATGGTGAAACTTTGTAGTCCTGAAAGTAAAGCAGTTTCAACAGTGCTAGGCCTCAGAGCTAGGGCTGGGGCTAGGGCATTCTAACCTCGGGAGGGCTTACAGCTTGGGGACACTCTTTATATCTTTGACGACTCCATTTTTTCAAGCCCAAAATGAGGTCAAGTGATCTGGCAAGTTTGTGTTTCTAACATTGTGATAAGCTCCCAAATGACATTTCATTAAGGTGAAACTCCTAGATCCAGGCTGCTGAGGCACCTGGGCTGGGCCCACACTTTGGGGCGCCCACTCTGGCCTTCTCCGGCTGTGTCCACCCTCGTGGGGCCAGGAGCCCTGGAGCTTAAGGCAAAGTCCCACCTGAAAAGGAGTTCCCTTTTTAGATGACTGTCCCAAGGGGTAGCCAAGGGGCAGGCGGCTGTTTATGAAAGGTTGGGGGCTGGGCGATTTACACATATCCTCATGAGGCTGGGGCCCCTCAAGGGACAGAGAGGGGGAGGGAGGTGGGCTGCACCCAGGGGTGGTGTGTGTTTATCCTGTCCCGCCTGCTTTGTCCCACAATAAGGGTTCTTGTCACAGTGTCCCCCTCTGCCTCTGCCTCCTGATGACCCTGGAGCTTCCCTGTGTGGCCCTGTGTGGCGCGGTGTGCCTCCTCCTCGGGAACTGTGAGCTACAAACCATGTTTTCAATGACGGTCATCTCCTGATCTGCTGGCCTCATTATACCTAATAGAACTACACTTCCAGGCAGGCTCTACCTTCCATTAGGAAGAAAGAGGGCATCCCTGGGGACATTGCACTTTGGGCTGACCCTGGAGGCAGCTGGCATGGAGGTGTGGGAAGGCTCTCACCAGACACCGAATCTGCCAGGGCCTTATTCTTGGACTTTCCAGCTTCCAGAACTGTGAGAAATAAATTTCTATCGTTTGAGCTTCCCAGTCTATGTTTTTGTTACAGCAGCCAGAACGGACTAAGGCAGCACTCAAGTTTAAGAATTACTTCTCTGTCGGACTGGGACCAGCCATGTACTGCTGGATCTGGAGCAGGCTAAGAAATAGGGCAACTTCCCTGGGGGGCTGGAATCGGATTTCTAATCATGGAGCAGAGAATAGATAAGGACAGTGTGGCCACATCTGAAGCCTGCTGTCCCTAGGCCCATACCATTTATATCATCCCTGTGGGTGGTGAAAAACATTCCACTTAACACTTCCTCAGCTTGTCGGTTGGCAGCTTCTCCAAAGGGCTCCCTTACCTGCTGGGGCCACGGCAGAAGGGCTGGAGGCAGGGAGCAAAGGACGGGAGTTTGTTTAAGACAAGGATATTTGTCCCTGCTGGGTCAGCATTTCTTATCAGAAGCCACTTCAAACAACACTGCTGATGACAATGCACCCTGCCAAAGCCACCAGGAGAGTCTTCCCATCTTAGTTTGGGCTGCTATAACAAAGCACCCCAGAGTGGGCAGCTCATAAACAACAGAAGTTTATTCCTTACAGTTCTGGAGGCTGGAAGTCCAAGATCAGGGGCCGACGTGGTTGGGTGCTGGGGAGGTTGGAGACTGCCAGCTTCCTGTTCTATCTTCACATGGCAGAAAGAAGGCGAGAGAGCTCTCGGGGGTCCTTTTATAAGGACAATAATCACATTCATGAGGGCTTCTCCCTCACGACCTAATCAGTCCCCAAAGGCCCCACCTCCAAATACCAACACGTTGGGATTAGAACTCCACATGAATTTTTGAGGACACAAACATTCAGTCCACAACACTCCCCAGACTTCAAGAAGTGGAGGGAGATGTTTCGTGTCTAAAATCTAAATTGCAGCCGGGCGCGGTGGCTCACGCCTGTAATCCTAGCACTCTGGGAGGCCGAGGCGGGTGGATCGCTCGAGGTCAGGAGTTCGAGACCAGCCTGAGCAAGAGTGAGACCCCGTCTCTACTAAATATAGAAAGAAATTATATGGACAACTAAAATATATATATACAAAAAATTAGCCGGGCATGGTGGCGCATGCCTGTAGTCCCAGCTACTCGGGAGGCTGAGGCAGGAGGATCGCTTGAGCCCAGGAGTTTGAGGTTGCTGTGAGCTAGGCTGAAGCCACGGCACTCACTCTAGCCCGGGCAACAGAGTGAGACTCTGTCTCAAAAAAAAAAAATAAATAAATAAATAAATAAATAAAATCTAAATTGCTCTTGGCTTGTATCACACTGCCTTGTTAAGTAAAGCACATAAGACCCGCATAAATGACTGGGAAAGACGCTATCGGAATGCAAATGGAGAGTGTCCTGGGGTCTGCACAGATAAACAGTGACCCAGGGAAGATACACTGGGAGGAGTTAGCTCTGGACACGGAGGGAAGCTGTTACAGTTACATTTCCAGACATGCCAGGACAACTCTCTTCCAGCTGACTGAGACCTCCATCACAGCCGTCTGTTTCCTTCATGCTCACGCCTCTGCCACCAGCGCTGTTGTTCACTGTCCATCACAGCCTGTCTCTCCCTGATCAGACTGGTCAGTGCACCTTGTTGCACTTAGAGTAGTAATAGAATCCTGGCTGTAGGAAACAGAGAAGCTTTGGCTTGAATGTGATGGTTAATTTTATGGGTCCACTTGGCTGGGCCACAGGGTGCCCAGATATCTGGTTGAACACTGTTCTGGGTGTGTCTGTGAGGGTGTTTCTGGAGGGGATTAGCATTTGCATCAGTGGGTAGGAACCATCCGGTCCACTGATGGCCGGGTAGAAACGACAGGCAGAGGGGAAAGCTCACTGTCTTTGCGTGATGGCTTGAGCTGGGACATCGCTCCTCTGCTCTCAGACTGAAACTTGCACCATTGGCATTCCTGCCTCTCAGGCCCTCAGACTTGTACTGGAATTTACACCACTGGCCTTCCTGTGTCTCCATCTTGCAGATTGCGGGACTTCTCGGCCTCCATAGTCATGTGAGCCGATTCCATGTAAGAAATCTCTCTGTATATCCAATTGGTTCCATTTCTCTGGAGCTCCCTGACTAAAGCAGTGTACACGCCATGCAGACACCTCTTCTTCTCAGAAACCTTACACGGTGGGCAGTTTTCAGGCCTCCTGGGCTCTTCCCCAGGATGTGGGGTCACAAGTGCTTCCTGTTCTTTGATCCTAAACTTACCCAGGTGATTCCATCCCCATCTCCCCAGTGCCAATCGCGGCCCCTTTCCAGGGGTGTGCAGCAGCATCTGACTGTCCTGCTTCCCCCTCATTCTCCCCTCAGTCCAGGAGAGTGTATCTAGGCCTAGATGGGGGGCTGCTGAGGCACCCAGCCCTGGCTGGGGATGTCGTCTTCCAAATGGATCATGAATCTTAGGGTTTTGAAATCCAAAAGGCAAGAATTTTATTCTTAGCTTTTGCAGCCTACTGTTTTATCCCTTCTCTGAAGTAACAAAGTAAAAATGGACAGCTAACCAACTGGCAGGAAGATATATAGGGAGGAAAAGAAGCATCAGTTAATATTTCCAACTATCTTTGTCACCCCATAGGGTTAATAATGTAGCCAGACTCAGATCTTAATAAATGCTCATCTGAGCGCACTAACTGAAACTGTGGTCAAAGCGCAGTGTGACGAAGTGTTGGGAGTGACAGCGACTGCTTGGCTGGCAGAGCAGAGGGTCTCTTCTGTAGCAGCCCTCATGAGGCTGGTGCAGCAAATACAGCCACGTTCTTCACAGTTCCTGAGAGACTGCCGTTCCCAGTGTCTAATCTCCCCTTCTATATTAGTAGCATTTTTAGCTGAACACGTGGCCACCCCACAGCAAAGGCTCCCTTGCCAGGCTCCCTTGCAGCTAGGTTTAGCTTTGTTGGTTCTGGAAAATGCATGTGAGCATGTTTGGCAGTTTGTAGGAGCTTTCCTTGGAGACAACTTTGCCTCTTCTTCACTTTCCATACTCTTGCTGGCTGGAATATGGATGTAATGTTTAGAGTTAGAACAGCCTTTTCAAACCATAAGGTGAAAGCCACATACTGATGATAATGGAGAATTAGCAGAGAAGGATCCTGGGTCCCTGGTGATCATGGAGCTACCACACCAACCTTGGCCTTCGTACATTGACCTGAAAGGGAGAGAAACTTCTGTCTTGTTGAAGGTCCTGCTACTCTGGATTTTCTGTGCTGTGTATCTGAACCTAATCCTAACACATAATTTGGTACCAGAAGTGGGACTCTGGAGGTGTTTTATTGAAAGCTGTGCAGCAGAAGGCAATGAGGACTCAAATATTGTAGGTTGCAAAGTTGGTGACTCTTATTATTTCAATTGCAAAATAGTTAGCAAAACCATCAACTGTGAGCAATTTCATGCCAAGCCTTACTGGAGCCTGAGACAAGAGGAAAAATGAGCAATATTTATCCTTTCTTTATTTAAAATTTTACTTTATTTTATTTTATTTAGACAGAGTCTTGCTTTGTTGCCTGGGCTACAGTGAGTGCCATGGCATCAGCCTAGCTCACAACAACCTCAAACTCCTGGGCTTAAGCAATCCTTCTGTCTTAGCCTCCCGAGTAGCTGGGACTACAGGCATACACCACTATGCCCGGCTAATTTTTTCTATATATATTTTTAGCTGTCCATATAATTTCTTTCTATTTTTAGTAGAGATGGGGTCTCGCTCTTGCTCAGGCTGGTCTCGAACTTCTGACCTCGAGCAATCCTCCCGCCTCGGCCTCCCAGAGTGCTAGAATTACTGGCGTGAGCCACCGTGCCTGGCCTATTTAAAATTTTGACATTTTGTTCATCATATTTTTTTGGATTTTCTTTAAAAAATCACATTAAAATATTATTTATCTTGATTACTGAGGATGTGTGTGTGTGTGTGTGTGTGTGTTTCCCTTTAAATTTTGCATCTGAGGCGAGTGTGTCTCTCACGTTACCTCAATTCCAGCCCTGCCTCTGGGGTTACACCACATCCCATCCAAGGGCATATCAATAGGAGAGATTTAGAGTCTGTATATGTGTTGCCACCTTCTGACTACTTTCAACAAGGTCCTATAAGAGAAATTAACATTGATTATAGCCAGTTTATATGCAGGCAGAGATGAAAGGGATAACTTTGCAAAGCGAGACTTTCTATGCCTGTGTTCTACAATCTAAATTCACTGAGAGTTAGTTATTTAGACCTTCTGAGCCAAAAACGTCAATTGCTTCTGCAGCCCAAAATAATGTGACTTCAGAGTGACAGCCTGTGGCCACAAGTCTTTTTTAAGCAACTTCCTCTAGGTTATCTCTGCTGGACAACAGGAGACTACCTAGCAGCAGAGTCACACTAAGGTTTTTGTCTTCCCACTTAATCCTATACATTGTATGACCTCAAGTGAGCCGCCATCAAGTTGCAGGAGTGGGAGATGGAGCGAACAGAGGCTGTTCACTCAAAAGAGATGAGGCACATTCAGGGTGGGATGGCTGCAGACAAAGGCTGTTAATTCAGTCTTTGGGTTAAGAACTTTGTATAGACAGATAGTCAATTGTGCTCGTTTGCCCAGGAAACCAACCAAAGCCAGGTAGGTGGAAAGCTTAAACTTCTGAAGAAACTGAGTCACTAAGCTGATCCAAATTATAAAACTGACCTGAAATACCCTGCATTATTCAGTCCTTGAGCAGCTCTCAGACCCCTAAAGCTGGCCCAGCTGGAAGTGTATGCAACCCATGAAAAGAGAACATTCTCCAGTGTCCTCTGTGACATAATAAAAAAAATATATTAATGTATTTGGTCTCTGCCTCTGGTTCCTGATACATGGCTCCTACTTCCTCAGAATTTCCTGGATGACAGGAGCATCTTGTGATCTAATGAGGTGATTCTTGGTGGGCTTCTGGGTGCAAGCTGGTCACCAGAAACGCCACGCCCTGATTAAGATTTTGGAAATTTCATCCCCTCAGCTCCCCATCCTCCTGTTTTTCCTTCCTTTCTTCCTCTGGGAAAGGGAGAGGAGCTGGAGATAATAACTCAGTTGATAATTAATCTTGCCTGCACAATGAAGCCTCCATGATGGTCCCTGAACCATGGGGTTTGGAGAGCCTTGGTGAGCATGCAGAGGTGCTGGGAGGGCGGTGCCCCCTGAGGGGCAGGGAGGCTCCCCACCCTTCCCACATGCCTTGCCCACGTACTTCTTTGTCTGCCTTCATTCTTCATATCATTTATTAAATGTTATGCCAGTAAATATAAGTGTGTCCCTGAGTTCGGTGAGCCAACCTAGAAAATTATCAAACCTGAGGAGGGGTTGTGGGAGCCCCAATTTATAAGCATTAGTCAGAAGTAAAGGTGACAATCTGGGGCTTGTGATTGGTGTCTGAAGTGGGGGGCAGCCTTGTGGGACGGACCCCTTGATCTCTGGAGTCTGCAGTAACTCTGGTTAGTGTCAGGATTGAACTGAAGTGTAGGACACCCAGTCAGGGGCAACAGAAAATTAGAGATTTTCTTGGTGGGGAAAAAAACACCCCCCATATTTTGGTGACCAGAGGTGCTCTGTGTTGCGAGTGTGAAGAAATGCTGGCATCATTTATTAAACACATTTTGAAAGTTCTATCGCATTTTCAGGAGTTGGAGAAAGAGAAAATATTTTTCTTTGAGGAGCATAGAATATCAGTTGCTTTTTTTTTGTAAAACAGAATCAACAATAGCCTTATAGTATTTATTGTTGCATTAAATGAGAAAGTGTGTATGGAAATGCTTAGGAAATTTCAAAGCTTGGTACAACCATAAAGATTTTATTTAATGTGGGTTCACAAGTTCATGGATGAATCAAAGTCAAAAAACATTTTTTAAAATGAGAAATCAACCCCTACAAGTTATACTTGAAAAGAACTACAAATTTTTGGCCAACAAGTCAGCTATTTTGCTGTTTGATAAACTTAATAAACAGTGGGTTTATTGATATTGCTTCTCTGCTAAACAGAAACATTCACATGCAGAACACATGCAGAAAAGGTAAATAAATATGGGTTCTGGCAGAGAAGTTGAAACAAATGTGGTACTAAAGGACATAAAAACAAAGCCAATAATCATTTCAGAGACTATGATGATTCCACATGTGCCAATTAAGAGTCCCAAGATGTGTCAGATCCATTAACTAACACTGGTCAATTCAGAAGGTGCCAATTCTGGATACCTGCCAACATAATTAGATATTTTTGTTTCTTCAAGAGATAATAACAACATGCTTATCATGTATTATATACACATTGAGACCAGGTTCATCTGAAAATATACTAATAAGTATCTTGGGACTCATTGGACTTAAAGAACATTTTCCTCTATAAAAACAAGGTACTTTCAGATCTGTACAAGGAAAACTATAAAACACTGATGAAAGAAATTAAAGGGGACACAAAGAAATGGAAAGACATCCCATGCTCATGGACTGGAAGAATTAAAATGACCATACTGCCCAAAGCAATCTACGGATTCAAAGCAATCCCTATCAAAATACCAACATCATCTTTTGCAGAAATAGAAAAACAATTCCAAAATTTGTATGAAACCAAAAAAAAAAAAAAGCCCAAATAGCCAAAGCATCTTGAGTAAAAAGAACAAAGCTGGCAGCATCACACTACCTGACTTCAAAATACATTACAAGGTTATAATAATGAAAACAACATGGTATTTGTATAAGGACAGATACATAGAACAATGGAACAGAATAGAGAATCCAGAAATAAATCCACATATTTGCAGCCAAATGATTTTACACAAAGGTGCCAAGAACATATGCTGGGGAAAGAACACCCACTGTAATAAATGGTGCTTGGAAAATTGGCTATCCATATGCAGAACAATGAAACTCGACCCCTACCTCTCCCCATGTACAAAAATCAACTCAAGATGAATTTAAAACTTAAACATAAGACCTGAAACTATAAAATGACTAGAAGAAAACATAGATAAAACCTTTCAGGATATTAGTCTAGGCACATATTTTATACTTAAAACCTCAAAACCACAGGCAACAAAAACAAAAATAGACAAATGAGACTATATCAAACTAAAAAGCTTCTGCGCAGTGAAGGAAACAATCAACAGAATGAAGAGACAACCTGTTGAATGGGAGAAAATATTTGCAAACTATTCATCTGACAAGGAACTCATATCCAGAATATACATGGAACTCAAACAACATTAACAAACCAAATAATCCCATTGAAAAGTGGACAAAGGACATGAATAAATGTTTCTCAAAAGAAGACATACAAACAGACAAGAGGGATATGAAAAAATGCTCAACATCAGTAATCATTAGGGAAATGCAAGTCAAAACTACAATGAGGTATCATTTCACCCCAGTTAAAATGGCTACTATCAGAAAGACAAAAAATAACAGATGCTGGTGAGGATGGAGAGAAAAAGGAACTCTTACACACTCTTGGTGTGATTGTAAATTAGTGTAGCCACTGTGGACAACAGTATGGAGATTTCCCCATGAACTAAAAAAAGAACTACCCTACAATCCAGTAATCTCACTATTGAGTATTTGTCCAAAGGAAAAAAAAAATCAGTATATCAAAAGGATACCTGCACTCTCATGTTTATTGCAGCATTATTCACAACAGCAAAGTTACAGATTCGAACTAAGTGCCCATCAATGGGTGAATGGATAAAGAAAATGTGGTGTATCTACACAATGGAATACTATTTGGCCTTAAAAAAGAATGCAATCATGTAATTTGAAGCAACATGGATGAAACAGAAAGTCTTTATGTTAAGTGAAATAAGCCTAGCACAGAA
The DNA here is from genome assembly GCF_041146395.1 of Eulemur rufifrons. Classification (NCBI taxonomy): domain Eukaryota; kingdom Metazoa; phylum Chordata; class Mammalia; order Primates; family Lemuridae; genus Eulemur; species Eulemur rufifrons. The sequence continues at coordinate 67,205,186 of NC_091000.1, read as the reverse complement.
AGGCAAATTTTGCATGTTCTCAGTCATATGTGGGAGTTGAAAAGTTAATCTTGTGGAGGTAGAGGGTAGAATGATGGATGCCAGAGGCTGGAAAGGGTGTGTGGGTAGGAGGGGAATGAAAGGAGGTTGGTCAATGGGTACAAACATGCAGTTAGATAGAAGGTATTAAGTTCTAGTGTTTGATAGCAGAGTAGAGTGACTACAGTTAGCAACAATATATATTTCAGAGTAGCTAGAATAGAAAAATTGAAATGTTCCCAACACATAGAAATGATGATGGATACCCTAAATGCCCTGACTTGATCATTACACATTCTATGCATGTAACAAAATATCACATGTATTCCACAAATATGTAAAATATTATGTATCAATTAAAAATCAGGTACTTTCAGGTACAGAAATGATATCCCTCCCTATTGTACGAATAAACAAATGAAGACATATTGAGATGAAACTAAGAGGCTCTGTAGCAAAGCGATCATTTTAGGACACACTTCTGGCCTGTTCTTTGAATAGCAGTTTTACTTTATACTGTCCAGGCAGGTGTTGCATGAAGCCCGTCTCTTAGGAGACAAAGTGATACAATGGTAATGCATCAGGGAGAGGGGAGGTAAGTGTGTGGGAGAGATAGCATGGGAGACTGCAAACATCACATGGCAGAGGTGATGAAATCTTCTCTTTGGTGCAATACACTGCGCTCACCTGGGAGTTAATCCAAATTGTTCTGTAGGAGATGTCTTGTGTCTTTACTACAGAATCACTGTGGCAGGAGGAATCTAAGACCTTAACCCCTTTGATGGATCAGGAATCCTCTAGTTTAGTGTTGTCTAAAGCAGAGGACATGTACCCAGATGGTGCATAAGACAATCCATTGAGATTTGGGAAGAAAATATCAGAATTTCTATTAATGTTAATTTTAACTTTATTGTCGTAAAATATACATAACACAAAATTTACCATTCTAACAATTTTTAAGTGTACAGTTCAGTGGTATTAGTACATTCAGAATATTGTCTTACCATTTTCACCATCCACCTCCAGAACTTTTCATCTTCCCAAACTGAAACTCTGCATACATTAAACAACAACTCCCTCCCCTCCATCCACCCAGCAACTGGCAACTCCCATGCTAATTTCTGTCTCTAAATTTGACTGTTCTGGGTAACTCATAACTGAAATCTTACAATATTTTTCCATTTGTGACAGGCTTATTTCACTTAACATAATGTCCTCCAGGTTCATCCACGTTGTGGCATGTGTTGGAATTTCCTTCCTTTTTAAGGCTAATATCCCATTGAATAGATAGATGACATTTGGTTTATCCAATGAGGGATACTTGCATTGCTTCCACCTTTTGGCTGTTATAAATAGTACTGCTATGAACATGGGTATACAAATATCTGTTTGGAACTCTGCTTTCAATTTTGGGGGTATAAACCCAGAAGTGGAATTGCTGAATCATATGGTAATTCTATTTTAAAATGTTTGAGGAACTGCCATCTTCTTTTCCATAGCAGCTGCACCATTTTACATTCTCACCCAACAGAGCACAAAGGTCCCAATTTCACTGTATCTTCACCAACACTTGTTACTTTCTGGTTTGTTTTTTATAATGGCCATCCTAATGGGTGTGAAATGGTATCTCATTGTGGTTTTGATTTACATTTCCCTAACGATTAGTGATATTAAGCATCTTTTCATGTGCTTAATGGCCATTCATACGAAGTCTGTTCGGGAAGTATTCAGCCATGTAATATGAAAAATGAAGACTTATGTTGAAGAAGATACAAGATACAAGAAACATTGTACATAGGACAATGACACCTCAGTCCCTTTCAAAGTAGGCACCCTAGGTGCCTACACACAGTTCTCCCAGCAACTCTTCCACTGTTCAAAACAGTCTGAAAAATCCCTTGTTGGAATCACCATCAGCTATCTTGTCATATTTTCCTGAATTTCATGGACAGTCTGAAATCTCTTCCCTTTCAAAGGTGATTTTAGTTTTGGGAAAAGCCAGAAGTCACAGGGTGCGATATCTGGGCTGTAGCAGGGCTGAGTCACCTGGGTGATTTGGTGTTTCGCCAAAAAACTCTGCATGAGATGTAATGTGTGGGTGGGTGCGTTGTCGTGATAAAGCTGCCAATCACCAGTTGCCCACAGCTGTGGCCATTTTCGTGGCTTTGCATCTCTCAACCAGTGAAGAACGTTGAGGTAGTGCTCCTTATTAACTGGCCTGGAGGAGTGTACTGGTAATGGGCAACACTTTCCCAATCAAACAACACAGTTAACAGCGTCTTGATCTTGCTGTGACTTCGCTGTGCCTTCTTCGGGCATGGAGAACCAGGAGGCTTCTGTTGGGACAACTGGGATCATAGCTATAGACCCACAATTCATCTCTGGTTATGACCTTCTTGAGGAAATCTTGTTCATTGTTAGTGATTTGAAGCAAGTCATTAGCAAATGCAGCACAATGTTCCTTCTGCTCTGGTAGCAGAAGCTGTGGAGTGCATTTTGCCATGTTTCATGCCAAGATTCTGCATCAAAATCTGGACAGAGTAGTTTTTGGAATCCCAAGATTAGCTTCTACTTCTCACTCTGTCAGTCACTGATCATTGTTGACTGCAGTCCGTACACATTCAACATTCTCAGATGCTCTGCTTGTTGCAGGCCTACCAGAACATGGATCACCTTCAACAGATTCTCAGCCATCTTTGGAGCACGTGTGCCCACTTTTATTTGTGCTGCACTCATTGCATCTTCCCTGACAGCCTTCTGAATCATCCGAATAGTTTCTGCAGAGGTATGTTCAAGCTTAACACAAAAGCTGATGCGGATTCATTGCTCTACTTGCTCAGTCATTTTGAACGTGATGCCCACATAGTCAGTACACATGCTCACTCAATGGCGTCTGGCGCCCCATTGGCTAGTGCAGTGAAGTTGTGTTGTTCACACATACACAGCCCAGTCCACTCTCGTTGGCTGCCAGGTTACATCAATGTGGCGAAAACCATTCTGGTTATATTAACAATGGCTGGATACTTTCCAGACAGCCTTCATTATATCTTCTTTGGAGAAATATCTATTCAAGTCTCTTGCCCATTTTTTAATAAGGTTGTTTGTTTTTGTTGTTGAGCTGTAAAAGTTCTTTTCATATTCTGGATATGAATCCTTTAGCAGTTATGTGATTTGCAAATATTTCTCGCTTTCTATGGGTTGCCTTTTTACTCTGTTGATAGTGTCCCTTGATGCATAAAATGTTTAATTTTGATGTACAGTTGTTTCTTTGTATCTTCAGTGGATTGGTTCCATGACCCCTCAGATATCAAAATTTTCAGATGCTTAAGTTCCAGATATAAAGTGACATAGGGTGTGCATATAAGCTACACACCTGCTGCAGCACACTTTAAATCAACTCTAGATTATTTGTAATACCTAATATAATGTAAATGCTATGTAAATAGTTGTTATACTATTTTTATTTGTATTTTATTGTCATATTATTATTTTTGATTTATTGTTTGCCAATATTTTTGATCCATGCTTGGTTAAATCAGTGGTGATGAACCTGCAGATACAGAGGGCCCACTGTACTCCAATTTCTCTATTTTTTCTTTTATGCTGCCTGTGCTTTTGGTGCAATATCCAAGAAATCATTGCCAAATCCAATGTCTTGAAACTTTCCCATGTTTTCTTCAAAGAGTTTTGTAGTTATATGTTTAGGCCTTTGATCCACTTTCAGTTAATTTTTGTATATGGTGTAAGGTAAAAGCCAAACTTCATTTTTTTACATGTGGAGGTTCAGTTTTCCTAGTGTCATTGCTGAAAAGATTGTACTTTTCCTATTGAATCATTATGGCACCCTCGTTGAAAATTGTTTGACCCTGTATGTCAGGGTTTTCTCTGGGCTCTCTATTCTGTTTCCTTGGGCTATGTATCTTTATGCCAGTACCACACTGTTTTAACTAGTATAGTTATGTATTGAGTTTTGAAAGCAGGAAATATGAAACCTCCAACTTTATACTTCTTTTTCAAGATTGTTTTTGTTATTTAGAGTCCCTTGAGATTCCATATAAATTTTAAGACGCAGTTGTCTATTTGTGTAAAAAAATAGTTGGGATTTTTATAGAGATCACATTCAATTTGTAGATATTTTTGGTAGTACTGACATCTTAACAATATTAAGTGTTCTAATACATGAACATGGAATGTCTTTCTATTTGTTTTGTCTTCTTTAATTTATTTCAGCAAACTTTCAGTGTGTTGCCATTGAGTATGATGTTAGTTGTGGGTTTTTCATACAGAGCTTCTTTTTATTCCTAGTTTCAAAAGTGGTGTCTACGTTGAAGTAGTTTCCTTCTATTCCTAGTTTGTTGAGTGTTTTTATCAGAGAAGTGTGTTGAATTTTGACAAATGCTTTTTCCTCTTCGAGATTATCACTTTTTTTCCTCCCTTCATTCTATTAGTGTGGTTTATTACATTTCTTCTTTTTTAATGTGTTTACAACTATAAATTTTTCTCTTTTCACAGCTTTTGCTGGATCCCATAAGTTTTGGTGTGTTGTACTTTCATTTTCATTTGTCTCAAGATGTTTTCTAATTTCCCTTCTGATGTCTTCTTCAACCAATCGGTTGTTTAAAAGTGTGTTATTTAATTTCCACATATGTGTAAGTTTTCCAGTTTTCCTTTGCTGCTAATTTTTATTTTCATTCCATTATGATTAGAAAGATTGTTTCTATGATTTCAATCTTATTAATTTATTAATATTTGTTTTGTATCTTAACATATGGCCTATCCTGAAGAGGGTTCCGTGTTCACTTGAGGAAAATGTATATTCTGCTCTCATAGGGCAGAGTATTCTGTATTTGTCTGTTTGGTCCAAATTGGTCTATAGTGTTATTCAATTTCTCTATTTCTTTGCTGATCTTCTGACTGGCCCTGGTTGTTCTGTCTATTATAGAAAGTAGGGTAGTGAAGTCTCCTACCATTGTTATGCTATTTCTCCCTTCAATTCTACTGATGTTTGCTTCACATATTTTGGAGTTCTAATATTTGGTGTATATATATATTTATAATTGTTATATCTCCCTGGTCAATTGACCTTTTTATCACTATATAATGTCCTTCTTTGTCTCCTGTAAGAGTGTTTGACTTAAAGTCTATTTTTTCAGATATTACAGATAATATCTCTCTTTTGGTTACTCTTTGTGTGGAATATATTTTTTTCATCTTTTCACTTTCAACCTATGTGTGTTCTTAGATCTAAAGTGAGTCTCTTCTAGGTAGCATAGAATTGGGTCCTGTTTTTTAAAAAATCCATTCTATCAGTCTATGTCTTTTGATTGGTGAGTTTAATCCATTTACAGTTAAAGTAATTACTGTTAGGGAAGCACTTACTTTTGCCATTTTTTGTTTTCTGTGTGTAGCATAGCTTTTTGTTCTTAATTTCCTCAATTATTGCCTTCCTTTGTGTATAGTTGATTCTTATAGTGACATGCATTGATTTTCTTCTCATTTCTTTTGTGTATAGTCTATAAATATTCTCCTTTTGTTTGCCATTGGAATCACATATAAAATCCTAAAGTTTTAACAGTCTAGGTTAAATTGATACCAACTTAACTTTAATCACATACAAAAACTCTACTCCATTACCACTTCACTCCTCCTTAACATTTTATAAAATTTTGTTACTGATATCACAAATTAAATCTTTAATATTATGTACCTATTAACATAGATTTATAATTATTTTTAAACATTTGTCTTTTAAATCCTATAGAAATATAAAGTGGAATTACAAACCAAAATTATAATAATATAGGCTTTGGTATTTTCCCATGTATTCACTTTTATTGGAGAACTTTATATTTTCATATGGCTTCAAGTTACTGCTTAGCATCCTTTCATTTCAGCTTGAAGAACTCCCTTTAGCTTTTCTTATAGGTCAGGTCTAGTGCTAATGAGCTCCCTCAGCTTTTGTTTATCTGGAAATGTCTTAATTTCTCCCTCATTTTCAAGAACAATTTTGCTTGGTGTAGAATTCTTAGTTGACATATTTTTCTTTCAGCACTTTAAGTATATCATTCCACTGCCTTCTGGTCTGAAATTTTTGCTGAGAAATCCACTAATAATCTTATTGAGGATCCCCTGTACAGGATGAGTCACTTTTCTCTTGCTGATTTCAAGATTCTCTTTGTCTTTCTCTTTTGACAGTTTGATTACCATGTGCTTGATATGTGTCTCTTTAGGTTAATTCTACTTGGAGTTTGTTGAGCTTCTTGGATTTTTAAATCCATATTTTTCCTAAAATTTGGGAAGTTTTCAGCTATTATGTCTTCAAATAATCTTTTTGCCATTTTCTCTTCATCTTCTCCTTCTGGGGTGGCCTCAATGAGTATGTTGACTTGCTTGATGGTGTTTTGTAAATCTCTTAGTCTCTGTTCACTTTTCATTTTTTTTTCCTTTTTTCTCTTTATACCTGATCATTTCAAATGACTTGTATTTTAAGTTTTATGATTCTCTCTTCCGTATTTTCAAGCCTGCTATTGCACCCCTCTAATAAGTTTTTCAATTCATTTTTTGTATCTGTCAGGTCCAGAATTTGTTTGGTTCATATATATATGTAGAATTATATATATAATTTCTATCTCTTTATTGATATTCTTGTTTATTCATGTATTGTTTTCCTAATTTCCTTTATTTCTTTAGGATATTTAAGGTAGTTGTTTTAATGTCTTTGTCTACTATGTCTGATGTCTGTGTTCTTTCAGAGATGATTTCTGAAGATTATTTTGTTGGGCCATATTTTCCTGTTTCTACAAAGGCATGCAAATGCCTTGTGCTTTTTTTGTTGAAAATTGGGCATTTGAAAAAAAACAGACTCTCTCCCAGCCTTTGCAGACTGGGCAGGAAGACTTTTACTAATTACCAGGGAATATTCTGAGCCATGGGATGAGCCCAGGGTAAAGGCTTGGGGTTTTTTCTCAAGATTTTTCTGAGCATGCATCCCACCTTGGCCTCTATGTGCTTTTTAAATCCCCCTCCCCCATATGCATGACTGCTTTTAAATATCTTGATTTCCTAAAGGCTTTCACCCACAGCTTCTTCTTGGCATCTCAGATGTTTTATTTGTATTCTTCTATGTGTAATCTCTTGCCCCAGGCATCTGCAGGTTTGCAGTCCCCATGCAGCTTTTCCCATACCACAGTGCCTACCACTGCCCTCCAAGGCTAAGCCACCTTTCCTCAACTTAGCTCCAAGTCAGGCAAAACAGAAACCAGTCCCATGGGCAGCCTATGGACAGGTTAGAATTCGCAAATAAGTTTTACTTGCTCCTTCCATGCCCAGAAGGAAACCAAAAATTGGCAGCTTCTTCCTGATCATGCTAGGGAGAGAGTAGGGCAAGGTCAAGTGAAAATGCAATGAGATTTCCTAACATTTTGAATGTTTTTTCTAGATAAATCATTCCCTTGGTTGCTGTAGATCTTTGACTGTTTCAGAGATTCTATAAATTTATTTTAGCTGTTCTCTAGGATTTTGTTGTTTTGTTTTATTTTTAATATTTCTTGGGGGAACTGGAGCTTCCTAGTCCACCATATTGCTGACATCACTTCCCCAAATTAATTTTAGTAAACTTTTATTTTAGAGTAGTTTTAGATTTACCAAAAACAATTGAAAACAGAATTCCCATATATCAGTGTCAATTTTCTGACATTCACAGAGGTTTGTTGGGATCTGGACACTAGAGGAAGTGATGTGGAGAGATAGGAGGGACAGTTAGAGAAAGGCAAGCAAGCACAAGATGCTATAACAATAAACAAACCCAAATTCTCAGTACCTTTAAATAACAAGAATTTGTTTCTTGGTCAGGCTATAAGTCCAGCCAGGTCAGCGGAAGGTCACTATTCATCACCAATTAACTCTCATGGTCCCAGATTGACAGTGCAGCCATTACCTCAAATGTCACTGGTCATCATGCCAAGAGGAAGAGATGTAAGGCTCTGCACCTTAAAGCTTCCCCCTACCTGCCGCCATTTCACTGCCCAAGAGAGGTCTTGTGGCCAGGACTACAATTCTCCCATATGCCTGAATTCAGAGAGCCAGCAATATTGCAGTTGGGTAATACAATATAACAAGGTCAAAGGTATGTTCTAGGGAATGAGCATAGAAGGAAGGGTGGAGGACAAGGCCATTGGAGGAGAGAAGGTCAAGAAAATGAGAGTTTGGAATGTAGGACAGATTATCTTTGTGTATATTGGAATCATTGGGAATTAAGACAGGGGTAATGTTTCATAGAAGGACAGAAAACTCAGAGCTAAAATTAATAAGAAATAAGAGGCGTTGTCCTAAGGGTCACTAAATGACTATAACCATAGGGCTACATGGACAAAACATAATATTCAAAACTGGAGTACTTTAGGGAGGGGGAAGAAGAAAAAATGATTTGAGAGAACAATGAGTAGCAAGAAAGACATACGGGCCACTTGCAAATGCAGGAGTTAGAAGACTGGAGGAGGGAAAATAGCTACCACCTAAGAGGGCTGCAGGAGAAACAGGTTCCTAAGGGAAAATCTGGGTTTCCTTAGAGCAAGAAAGTGAAAAATGTTCAGAAAAGATGTGTAAGATATAAAGGATTTTGCCAAATGACTTTCAGAGGACACAGTTCCAGAGTTTCATCTATTGTGGAAGAATGCGAGGTGGGGACCTAAAAGATGTGATGAGCTAGGTCGGCATTTAAGTACAGGGGATGAGGAGTAACCTGGAAGCCTTGGGACTCTGACGGAAACTGACACAAACATAGACAAAGGTCATGGCAAGATTGAACACGGTGGATTTGAGAAAGACAGCAGTGGAAAGGCTGTGAGGGTTGAGGAATGGATGTCGTGGCTCCCTCTTACCCTTTGCAGATGGAGGCAGGTGGGCAGTCCAAACCAAACACACACGTCTCTCTTGACACCTGTGGATGGAAGGAAGGAAGTCTGGGAGACCAGGTCCTACCGTGAGCAATCACAGAAAACTCTTCTCTGCCCACAGACTGGGCAGCTGTGCCTGGTCTGGCCTGAACACAAGGCTGAAGAATTAATTACAGAGGAGGCTGTATCAAAAGTGAACACCATGGTTTCAGAGATAAGCTCACAAGATACATTCCACAAAAATATGTGACAAATTTGATACCAAGTTCTGGAAACATACTGTTGGAACTTTGATATTTATATGTGGTAGTAGAAGTTCTCCTCTGATTGCTGTGCTCTTCTCAGTGAGGTAGACAGTAAGTGTGTCAGCTGGAGGAGGAGAGAGAAGGTATGAAACAGTTGATAGTGAGTCTTTCTATCCATGAACATTGTATGCTCTTTATCTATTTCACTCCTTTTTAAAATAAGGTTTAAAAGTTTTCTCCATGAAAATCCTGTACACTTTTTGTTCATTTATGCCTAGGTAATTCATTTTTGTTACTGGTAGTGAGTGTACCCTTTTGAAAATTACTCTTCATTTGTGCTGGTTTATGTAAGAACAGGTGATATTTGTACATTTCTCTCTATTCTAGCTACATTGATAAGCTCTCATAAATTCTAATAATTTTTCCTGTAAGTTATTTTGGGTTTTCTAAGTAGATGGTCATATTGCTGGCAAATAATGACAGTTTCACTCCTTCTGTTCCAATACTTCTATCTTCTATTTCTTTTTCTTACCTAATTTTGCTGGCTAGCACTCCATACAATGCAGAATAGAAGCAGTGACCCACTGAGTTTTCAACTTTAACAATTATTATTGTTAGTTATTAATTTATAGGTTTTTTTTACTTCTATAAATTCTATTTCTATAAAATTTTATAGTCTGCATAGTCATTTTTCATTCTGACTCTTCCCTTATTTTTAATTTTCATCTTTTATTGAGTTTAATTACTCCTTACATGGCCATTTTACACTCTGTATCAAAAAAGTAAAAAATATCTGATTTTTTTGGAGATCTAAATCTGGAGTTTATATATTAGCTCTGTTTCTTTCCTTGTGTGTTTGGTAATTTTTTATATTACTAGCTCCTACTTAGCTGAACTTAATTTGTGGGGATCCTGACGGCCTAAACTGAGGGTGCTTTACTCCAGAGGTATTCAAGAGATCTAACTTAGTTCTAGATCTCTCATTTTGTCAAGGACTTAACATGTACTCTGGTGATCATAACTGCTGGTGTTTGCATTTGCTGTGCAACCCTAACTCTCAAGTTTGCTTATCCTTTACCTTCTGGTTTCAAAGCACTGTTTTATTTATTTACTTTTTAAAATTAAACTGTTTACTTTGAGATAATTATAGATTCATATGCAGTTGTGAGCAATAATGCAGAGACATCTCATGCACCCTTTACCCAGGTTCTCTTAATGACAACATCTCTCAAAACTACAATACAATATCATAGCTAGGATACTGACATTGATACAGTCAGAGGCAGAACATTTCCACCACCACAGGATCCCACACTGCCCTTCAACCACACCCTCTTCCCTTTCATCCATATCCCCTCCTTAACCCCTAGCACTAATCTGTTCCTCACTTCTATGATTTAGTCATTTCAAGAACTTTATAGAAACAGAATCATGCATTATGCTATCTTTGGGGATTGACTTTTTTCATTCAGTATAATTCTCTAGAGATTCATCTGAATTGTTGCAGGTATCAATGGTCATTCCTTTTTAGTACTCCATGATATAGATGTACCACAGTTTGCTTAACCATTCACCAATTAAAAGACATCTGGTTATTTCCAGTTTAAGGCTATTACAAATAAAGCTTCTATAAATATTGGTTATAGGTTTTCATACAAATATAAGTTTTTATTTTTCTGGTGTAAATGCCCAGAAGCACAATTGCTGGGTTACATGCTAATTACTTGTTTATTTTGGGTGTTTGTGTGTTTTTTGTTTTTGTTTTTGTTTTTAAGAAACTGCCAAACTGTTTTCCAGAGTGGCTGTATCACTCTGGAAGTTGTGATACAATTTCTCCTCACCCTCACCACCATTTTGTGTTGTTACTATTTTTTATTTCAGCCATTCTGACAGGGATGTAATTTTACCTCATTGTGATTTTAATTTGCATCTCCCTAATGGCTAATGATGTTGAACATTTTTTCATGAGTGTACTTGCCACAGTCTTCTTCAGTGAGGTATCTCTTCACATATTTTGACCTTACTCCAATTGGATTGTTTGTTTTTTTGACTACTGAGTTTTGAGAGTTCTTTATATGTTACATATTCTAGTCCTTTGTCAGATACATGGTTTGCAAATATTTTCTCCTAGTCTGTAGCTCAACTTTTCATCCTCATAACAGGGTCTTTTGCAAAGCAAATGGTTTTACTCTCAATGAAGTCCAAATTATCATTTTTCCTCTTATGGAGCACGTTCTTGGTGTCAAGTCTTAGAACTCTTTGCCTAGCCCTAAATCCTGAAGATTTTTCTCCTATGATTTTCCTAAAAGTTTCATGGTTTTATGGTTTACATTTAAGTTCATTATTCATGTTGAGTTAATATTTTTTATAAAATGTGAGACTTAGTTGCCTTACTTCTTTGAAAATTGCCCAGACTTTCTTGCAGTCCTAGCAATCAGTCAAAAATAATTTGGAAGGGGGCAATTTATCCAAAATCTAGCTGTATTACAACAGATGATTCAGTTACAATATTCCTTTAGAATATCTAATGTGCCATACTCTATGTTTATTTTAATCCCTAAAATAATTAAGTTGAGCTCTATCATTATTTAGCATCCACACTAATAACATTGCTTTTGCTCAGTTAGTACAACACATGTAGCCTGCCAGGTCCTGAGGAAGTGGAAAATTTTCATGTCTGTTAAGGAAGGGAGGTTGGGAAAACTAAGATTCTCCCTTGATTGCTTTCAGATTAGATGCACCTTTTGAACTCTATGTGATTCTGATTATGTGGACGTGCACATTATAATCTGTTAATTAAACTAACTCTCATTAGACAAAATAGTGACTTTAAGGGTTTCTATGAAAAAAAATTCCTCTGGACTTAAGATAATGGTAACACCGCAAGTGTACAAGAACAGCAAGACAGTGCAAGATTGGCACCTCCTCTCCCGGTGTGAGCTCTCACACAGCCCTACTGTGAGTAAAAGCAGTGGCAAACCAATCTGATTTCACAGGGGCTTGGCCAGAAATCTTCAAAATTACCAAGAAAACTTTCTAAAAGTGAAGGTAAAATAGGATTTACCTTTACCATTATTAACAATAAATGCTGCCCTATGTGTATAATGTTTCTTATGATATTAGGCAATCATAGCTGTGCATGTACGTTTGATTAGGGAGCCATTCAGTTGCAAGGAACAAAAAACCCAACCACAGTGACTTTCAGCAGAAGGAAACTATTTTGTTCTTCTAACAAGAAGTCTGGAGGTGGCCAGCCACAGGCAATTGACAACTGCCTAAGGGAGTTATCAAAAACTCAACCCCCTCTGTCTTCTAACTCTATCTTCTTTACCAGGTAGCTTTTGTCTCCAAGGTTGCAAGACTGCTGCTGCATCACAGACTGCTGTCTCTCTTAATAGACATCTCAGCCGCACTGCAGACAGGAAGAAGGGCCGAGGGGAGGAATGCTATGGTAAGGGAGGCGCAACTCCACATTTCAAGCAGCTTTCTTTTTCAGCAAATGTTCTCAATTATTTCCCAATTTTTACCTTTTTTCTCTTGGGAATTAAAAGCCTGTCTCCAAGGATATAACTGTCTTCAGGCTACACCTGAGAACTCTGGGTCGCCTTCTTTTTAAGAGGAGTCATTGAAAACAACCTAGCTGTGTCCTGCTGTAGAAATCACTAGCCACTGTCGTCATCATGACAATTTGTCATTGCTAATAAGATAGCATTGGTTTTATGATTTTTAATGTACCATAAAAGTGTATGTCCATTCTCCTATCAGCAAAAACACATCAGCAATGGGAACATGTTAACATTAATGTAGCATTGTCGTTCAGTAATACATTATGTGGTGACATGATATGGCTGAGGTTCTTTGAGAATGTTATATACACTCTCTTCACTCAGGGCTGCCACCTTTCTCGGGTATCTCAAGGTGCCATTTTCCTCTTACTGCTAACTCCATGGTAACACGAAAGTGTTTTCCCAATGGTGGGGCTACTACCAGGGATTCCAAGGGAATTCTTGGACATTTCTCTTTCTAGAAAAGGGAGAAAAATACAAATGTAATTTCTGGCAGGACACCCTGAGTTGTGAGTGTGTGTGTGTATGTGTGTGTAAATATGAATGTGAAGCATAAATGGCTGTACACACATATGCGTATGCATGAATGCAGTGCGTATGAGTCACAGCTCACATTCCCAAATATGCAAAACATAGGATTTTCTTTAATTTCTTGAACAATCTCCATTTGGCTACCAAGCTATTAAGACATGTCAGCCTCGGTCTTCATGAGCTTCTGCCTCCACCACAATGGCCAGAGCTGTGCACAGTTTCAGAGGCCTATACAGAGGCACAACACAGGGAATTATAGGGAAACCCCTTCCTTGGCCATCTGTCTACACGAGTTGCCATGGAAAATGTCCTCATCCTAGCACAACAGATCCTTCTGGTCCAGATGCTGTCTACCTTTCCTGAGCTTTGGGATGCTGGAGTCTTTTCAAGGTTGCCCGGATGCCCTTCCTGGCCTCCTTCTCTGCGGTCAGGCCACCTCCCAGCACCGTGTTACTCTCTGTCCCCCTAGAGAGAATAGAGATCAGATCTATTCCTAAGCCTGGGTACATCTTTCTTTTGCCTAGAGATGGGAACATTCTGTGCTCTCCACAGTATCTGGCAAGACTTTTTGTCTGTGCCCCAAATCCTCTTGCCTGCTCCGAAATTAGACTTAGAGACACTAAAGTAAAAAAGACACATATATTATTTCTGGTTTTGATTCTGATACGGTTCTCCCCTCAGACAATGACGCAAGCATTCATGAGCAGAGTTATCTGACTGAAATGGTAGACAGGAAAAGGAGAAATGTGGAGAGGAAAGAGATCACAGGTTAATATGTCAAAAATATTCTCCTGCCATATTTTTATAGGTATATATATTAATATACACACATATGTATACACACACCTACATATGTAGTGTATGTTTTATGTACAATATATATTATACATATATACACTGTATATATAGTGTATGTGTGTGTACAATTCCTCACCAAAGTTAATATCTACTATAAGAAAAGAAAAATGTTTAAGTTATGCACTATGTTTCTGTTAATACATTTAATTCAATGCTTTTTTTGTTTCTATGTCTTCAGAAATGGGGAAAATAAGATACATTAAATAACTATAAATTTTGCTTCTTGTTCCCAAAAAGTCTCAATTGTATTGAGAGCTAGGTTATATAAGCATACATACAAAAAATAGACAGGAAATTAAAGAAGCCCACACACAAGAAGTGTATGCAGCTGTAATTCAAACAGCATATGGCAATGTGGAGCAGGGAGACTCATAATAATTAACATTTGTGAATTGCTTTCCACTGTACTTGCATATATAATTTAATTTGATACTCACAATAGCCCCGAAAAATGTGGGATGATTATTATCTCCGTTTTACAGATGAGGAAAAAATGCAATACCAAAATTAAGTAATTTTTCCAAATTTACACAGCCAACGGGAATTAAAGTGAAGGTGGCTCCTGTGAAAGATCTGCCCAAAGTCCAGACTCCAGAGGAAGCTGAAAGGCAGCAAAGATGTCCAAGTGCAGTGTATGGAGATGAGTTATGCGCGACTGAACGCTTTGCGTGAAGCTCTATACTGGTAAGCTGAATTGCGGAACACAGTGGCTCTAAATCCAGTTTAATCAGAATCTCTGGGGTGAGTCCCAGGCATCAGTAATTCTTAAAGCTCCCTAGATGATTCTAACCAGGAACCAGGGTTGAGAACCACTGGGTTTTGTTGCTGTTGTTTCACAAACAAAGAAGGGATATATTGAAAGGCAGAGAGAGAGAAAGTGACTCCATCAGAGCAAAGAGGAGGTTCAGGGTGAAGGGGTTCAGCATTCAGAGCTAAGAGTGGGGAGAGGGGAGCTAACTTAGATAAAGCAAGTTTGAAATAACTTTGGAACATCATAAGGCACCACTACCGTAAGACGTAGTGAGAGATCAGTAATCTTACTTTCTATTGATAATTTTAGACATAACTGAACATAGTTAAACTTACTGAAATTTTTTAATGCTTTAAAATCTTTTCCAGCCCCTCAAGGTTTCTATTCCTCCAAAGGATAAGAGTACCAGCGCAGTTTCCAGTTTTTGAGATGGCTAGAATAACAAGCTATTTCCTGTTCATAGAAATTTATAAACTAGAACCAAATTAAAGTGGTTTTGACAGTTTCTTAACCAAAATACAAAATTATGTGATTATTTGTCAGCAGTAGGCTCTATGACTGATTGATATCCCAAACAGTTGTAGAGAATTACACCTGCATCCTCATTGTATAACAGATTGCATTTCCCCATATTTTTACCCACTTAGTGTTATTGGACTTAGTTTTTCCCACTTTGATGAAGTTAGCACATGGAGACATAAGGACAAGGAAATATGTGCAAAAGTTGAAAATAAACTTACCATTAGTAGGATGATAAAGAATTATAGTAGAATGCCATGTAGCAGTTAAAATAAATTCATTGTGTCTACCAGTTTCAATAAATCAAGATATTAGGCCTAATACTGAGCCACAAAGCAAGTTGCAAAAGGGTACATACAGCATAGTGCCATTTTTGAAATGTTTTATTTTTTTTTTATTTTTTTTTTTTTTTGAGACAGAGTCTCACTCTGTTGCCCAGGCTAGAGTGAGTGCCGTGGTGTTAGCCTAGCTCACAGCAACCTCAAACTCCTGAGCTCAAGTGATCCTCCTGTCTCAGCCTCCCGAATAGCTGGGACTACAGGCATGCACCACCATGCCCGGCTAATTTTTTTTCTATATATATTTTTAGCTGTCCATATAATTTCTTTCTATTTTTAGTAGAGATGGGGTCTCGCTCTCGCTCAGGCTGGTCTCGAACTCCTGAGCTCAAACGATCCGCCCACCTCGGCCTCCCAGAGTGCTAGGATTACAGGCGTGAGCCACCGCGCCCGGCCTGAAATGTTTTAAAACACACAAAATACTACCCATTTCTGAAGCAATGTGTATGTAGTAAAGCACAGTGCCACGCACTGGGAAACACACACCAACCTGCAATGAGTTCCTAGGGCGGGCAGGGCAGGAGGGAAAGCATGAGATTAGAACTTTAGCAGTTTTTGAAACATCTTATTCCCTATCACCATGACAAAAGACATGAATATGAGGCAGATACAGAGAAATTAATATATTTGAATCTAGACTATTGGTATTTACATATCAGCTACATTGTTTTCCATACTTTTCTATACTTTTGAAACACTTCAGATTTTTTAATTGTTAAGACAGTTACGAACATATTTTGGCAGCGAGGATGAGCAAAAGTATTTTTGTTGGTAAGAGTAGCCTTAGAAAAAGTGTAGAGATGCAAATGAATAGGACAAGCCCCCTTCTCCAGTTCAACCCTCAGAGCACTGACAGATTAATTTTTTTAATAAAGCCCAATCATGCAACAGTTACAAATTATATATAGACATATCAACATGAATTAATCTGATAACTATAGTTCTGAATTTAAAAAAGAAAAAATAATGATAAAATAGAGAATGAAATATATGTAATACCATACCACTTAATTAAATTAAAAATACAAGCAAAGGGAAACTTCATTTCCAGCCATGTTGCAGTAACTGGTACTAGAGTAAAAAACTGGACTCGATATGTAGAATAACTGTTTTGAAATATTAGACAAAAGACAGCACAGAACTGTACTCCCTGGGAGAAGAGAAACAAAAGACACAATCCTTACAATCAAAAGAAACTTCTGCCCAAACACATTCTCCAGACCAAGAGCTGGGGAGAGAAAACCCAAACAACGCATGGCAGTCTCTCTGAATTGAGGAGACGTAGATCAGAGTTCAGGGATCCCACGGTGGCTGGAGTTTGTCTGATAGTATACCAGTAGTCTTCAGAAGGGCACTGAGATGGCTTATCCAGCCTGAGTAAAGGCTACACTAGACTTGCCCTGATAATGCTTAAAAACAATCCTTAAAGGGATTAAACTGATTTGCAAATAACTTAACTGCCTGACACAACAAAGTCCAATGCTATTTAAATGAAGACAACAAAATCCACACACTCAACAACCTAATGACACAATGATCAACATCCAATAAAAAATCACTAGACATGTGAAGAAGTAGCAAATGAGATTTGTAATCTGGAGTGGAAAATTGGTCAATAGAACCAGAACCAGAATCGACATCGTGGAATTAGCAAAGACTTTAAAACAGCTATTATAAATATACTCAAGGTTCTAAAATAAAACATCAACATAATATATAGAGAAGTGGAAGATTTTATATATATATATATATATAGTATATATGTATAAACCAAATGGAAATCCTAGAGCTAAAAAGTAAAATATCTGAGTTGGAAAAAAATCACTAGCTGGGCTTCACAGGAGATTAGACACTGCAGAAGAAAATATCAATGAATTTGAAGAGATAGCAATAGAAGTTATCCAAAATAAAGTGCACAGAGAAAAAGAAGACTGAATAAAATTAACAGAGCCTTGGAGACTTGTGGGATAGCAACAAGTTGTTTAATGTATATGTAATTAGGCTGCAAAAAAAGGGAGGGAGAAAACACATTAGAAGATGAAATGGCTAAACACTTTCCAAATTTGATGAAAATTATAAACTCACAGATCTAAGAAACTCAGTGAATCCTAAGCAAGAATATACTCAAAAGTATGTCCTACAGTTGGTGGCTTTAGCACTGGTCACTGTGTAGCACTTGATCGGATTCATAAGCTGAATGTGCAGCCAACATACAGTGTACGCACCACCTGACCAGCTGGGTGGAGCTCGAACTCAGAGAACTGGCTGGGGAAACAGTGTTATCGGCTGGTAACAGAATTCACAGTAAGAAGTTCAGAAATCCAAACACTGGGACAATGTCACGTTGAAGACTAGAGGGTCCAAAAAATAGCATCGTGAGTGGGAGAGGATTAAGTCACTGGGAGGTGCCGAAGAATTTCCTGAATCCTATGGGCTTGTTAATTTCTAACTGGGCTGGACACTTGTGTGGTGGTTTTGGGTCACAAGCATCCTGAGGGTCTTCTTGACTTCTATAAACAGGAGCAGGACTCTTGGTGACTCAGTGTTCAAGGTTCCCTCCCAGTTCTCTTGTCTCGATAAGCCAACAGGGTCTTCCTCTCTTTATCCCTGTGGTGGTAAAACTAGCTCTACAGCACTTCTGCTGTAGGTAAACTTACTATGCCTGGTCCTTGCTCACTGAAGTTCTGAGAACTGTGACACCAACTAACAAATCACTTTTAAGTAGAAAAGTCTCTCTAAGTATGTTTAATGCCTTGAAGTTCTTGGAAAGAGAGAAAGAAATGTTGCATTTAGGAAAGGTTCGGTATAAAAGGAGAGGAGTTAAAGCTCGTGTGCAGGATGATAAGTAGCTAATCACTGGACACCCACAAAAAAGATGTTAAACTTTACCCAGTGTCTATATTAGAACTTATTAAATCAGAAGCTTGCTTTTTTAAAATAACATTTCC
The DNA here is from genome assembly GCF_041146395.1 of Eulemur rufifrons. Classification (NCBI taxonomy): domain Eukaryota; kingdom Metazoa; phylum Chordata; class Mammalia; order Primates; family Lemuridae; genus Eulemur; species Eulemur rufifrons. The sequence goes on along the minus strand of NC_091000.1, from coordinate 67,186,518 downwards.
CTGATTTCAAAAGAATTCATTTCTCTATAAATTATATGAAATAAACATAAAAACAAAATTAAAAATTATCTATAATGTCATCACCGAAAGGTGATTACTGTCAACATTTTGGTTTAAATCTTTCAAAATCAATTTTAGGGAAAACAATATATAATTAAATTGAAATTGTAGTATATAGGCTTTTTGCAACCTAATTTTCATCAGCTATGAAAATTTTTCTCATTCATTGAATAAAAATTACTTATTTTCCCCCACAAAACTGGTATCATGCTTTATACATTCTTTTTAGCCGCTGTTTTTTCTCTTAACAATGTATCATAAATATTTTACCATGTGATTCATTCTTTCATCCATTTGCTAAAAAAAATCAATAAACACTGTAAGATAATTTTGCCTGTCTTTGTAATGGTTATGCCCATTTCTGTCTTTATTGTGTGGATGATTGTAGCGACGGCCATCTCCGCCTGGTGCGTGGCTTTAATGAGACTTCCTCAGGATTTCACTGAGGAATATGGTGCCGGCTGCCAGTTAGAGACAGATCACCTTTGCCATGCTAGTTGTCCTTCTATTTCTAGTTTGCTCAAAGGTTTGCTTGATTATGTATTTATTATTTATTTTTAAGTAATGAATGGGTGTTGAATTCCATCAAATTCCTCTGTGGCACCAGGTGGGAGGTGGCATAGGGTGGGAGCTGGGAGGACCAGCTGAGGAGCTACCTTACTGGGCCACATCCGAGGAACCAGGGCAAAGCCACCAGATGTGGAAAGGGAAAGAAGAGGAGGGCTGCTGCCTGCACACCCCAAAAGATAAAGAGAGACTGTGAGACTCTGAGCCCAGCTTCCTGGGAGACTGAGGCCAAGTTTGACGGGAAAGACAACGTATTCAGTTGAATGTTGAGTTGGAGGCACTCGAGACACTCGTGGAGGCGTCCCGCTGACAGATGAAAATCTGGGTCTTCATTCTGGAAGAGAGAGGACGACCTAGACTCACAAACTTACCTGCACAGAAGTATGTCCAGGTCACAAGAGGACATGAGATGGCCAAGGGGAGCACACAGGGTGAGAAATGCTGAATTTGAGGGAGGAGGAGCTCTTAAGAAGCTCTTGGTAGCCCCTTGGCAGACCCCGTGTTTATTTTCTGAATGCTGCAGTGCCATTACAGGCACAGAGCATAGGGAAAATGACTTGGTTTAGGGTTTGGGGTAGAGAGGTCTAAAACAGGAAACAAATCTTTCTCTTAGGTAAGACAGAATGGTAAAGGTCACATAAAGCAGGAAGAGGAGAGGATGAACTCCCTTACGCGAGCGGGACTCTGGTCCTTTCTGTAGAGTGGGAGATGAGGTCTCTGCTGAGAGTTAGGGTCGGACTAGGTTTGAATTGTGAGAAAAGTGAAAACAGGAACAGCTATGATAGGAGGTTTGTGGGGAATCAACTGGGAATGAGACGAAGGCTCACCGACTCTAAGAGCTCAACATCGCACAGCGTAACAACGTGGGCGGTCGCACCAGTGGCCCCCTCTTAACTGTTTCCAGCAGGGCTCAGCAATCTGAGATTCAGAGGGAAAGAAAAGAATGAGGCGTGATGGGAAGCCAACTGGCGACGTTATATAATTCTCACAACCACCCTATTAGTAAGGGACATTATTGGCCCCATCGTGTGCATGAGAAAATCAAGGCTTAGAAAGGTTTGCTGACTTGTCCGAGGTCACAGAGCAAGTAAGTAAAGGGGGCTGGACTCAGACCACTGTCTTTGGATAGCAAAGGCCATCAGATCACACTGTGCTCACCTCTTCCATGCCTCATTCTGTGTTCCCCACAGGCAGGCCCTTTACACGTGCCTTCTCATTTAATCCTCCTGACAACCTTGCCAGGTGGGTATTGTGCCCTTGTTTCATGACAGATGGCAAAAGGATTCGAATCTCATTCTCTTGGTCCCCAAAGCCCATGCCAGCACCCATACCCAGCCTCCTTTTCTGCTGTTTTGGTCACTGTGTGTGGATTCTTTGGACTTCCCTCTGCTAGATTAAGTTTCTATACAGTACAGAATTCTAGACCAGGCTTACAGACATATCCTCACTTCATTGGGATTGGGACGATGCTAACAGCTTTATCTAGATAGTCTCACTGATGACCTAGGGCCTCTGACCTTGGCTACAGGAAAAACTCGTCCCTATTGGGAGACTTGAAATCCTTATACCTTGAAGTCCCTCCCTGCAAACGTATGCAGTTTTGTATATGCTTGTTCCTCCTCCTACAGCATTATGAAATTTTCCTAGTTTTCCTGTATAAGCTTGGCATTCACTACCCAGAAAATCTTTGGATCGACTGCAAACAGGAAGATTTAAGCCTATATAATTAAAACTCAAAGGCAACTGCCTTTGAGGAAGAAAATCCCAGGAGTAATAAGTTCCCAGCTGTGTGGTTCCTCTGGGTCCAAATTAAGAGCCCATGAAACCATCCTCCAGGGTCCCCCAGGCACAGTGGGTTCGACGAAGAGTTTGAAAACCCATCTGGTTGGTGTCATAAGTGGCTAGTGAGCCCAGCTGCTTGCTTTTCAAATAACTTAAAGGATTGAATTGTTTCAGGCTGACAGCACCAGGGACCCTGAGAATCTGGGGATAGTAATTGTAAAATGGACTGTGAGTCTTACATCCCTAAGAGATCATGTAGACAGCAAACAAGAAATCTAAACTGGGAGATCAGCTCACAGGACAAATGAACCCAACAATGTGAGTCAGTCAAGAGTAGGGTCAAATGCATGTACCGAAGACCTTTACATCAGTGGCTTAAATCATACAGGGTTTTGTGTGCTTGGTTGTTTTGTCTCTCACTTATAAGAAGCCCAAAGTCATGTAATCTATGGCTAATATGTTGGTCCCATGACATCATCAGAGACTCCAACTACTTCTAGCTTTCTGCTCCCTGCTCAGGGCATCCGTCCTTGGCTGCGGGTTGGCTGCTGTAGCTGCAGTCTGTGTTCTAGGCTGCAAGATGAAGGAAGAGCAGAGGGCAGACACAAGGACATTTGGTTAAATTTCATCAGTCACCCTCTCCATAAGGGAGACTGGGAAATGTAGTTTTCAGCTGGACACACTGTTGCCTCACATAAACTTGGATCCTATTCCTGGGCAAGAAAAGGGAAACAGGAGTCAGGTAGTTCATTACTGTCACTGCCCCATAATGAATCCAATAAACCACATAAACGTACAGCCAACTTTGAGAGACCAGTCAGTCTCAGCTGTGTCATGCTTGCTTTCATTGTTTATTTGGGCTGAGAGTAGCCCAGATCTGCCACTCACCACATATGGCCACCATAGCAGACATCACCACTCCTCCCACAATCCTGACCAGTCAGGAGAAGTCCAAAGACACTGGGGGTTGGCTCCATGCTGCAAGACATCTCGCCACCCCGTGCTACCTGTGTCTTCCTCTTGCCTCTTGCAAAGCCAGGTAGTGTAATCCTGGATCCCAGCAGGTGGTTCTCTCCAAGTTTGAGAGCATAAGGCTCACTGATGCTGATTCCCAGGAGGATAACTCAGACAATACTCCATTCTCTCTTGTGTACCGTTTATTAGGGACAGCTGACCACCATCCTAATCCATTCCTACTGCTACAATAAAATACCTTAGATTGGGTAATTTATAATTAATAGAAAATTAGTTCTCACAGTTCTGGAGGCTGGAAAGTCCAAGATCAAAGTGACAGCAGATTTGGCATCTGGCGAAGGCTCTCTCTCTCTCCTTCGTAGATGGCGCCTCTTGCTATGTCTTCACATGGTAGAAGGGAAAAGAGGATGAACCCTCTCCCTCAAACCCCTTTATAAGAACACAATCCCATCCTCGAAGGCAGACCCTTCATGGCCTAATCACCTCCTAAAGGGCCCACTTCCAAGTATTATTGCATTGGAGATTAAGTTTCAACATGAATTTTGGAGGGACACAAACATTCAAATCATAGTAACCACTAAACAAACAATTAAACACCACTATGTACCAGGTATTGTGCTTGGTGTGGAGTCAACAAAAATGAAGAGCATTTCTCTTCTTGAGCATTCAGAGACCAATGGAGACAGGTAGGTGAACAACTAAATTACAGTATGATGTGGTGGGTGCCCCAGCAGAGATAGGAAGGGAGCCCAGGAACTCTGGGGGAGTCGCCAGCTGCACCCTCATGGAGCCCAAGCTCTAGAAAACCTAAGAACACCAGGGTACCTGGCCAGCTATAAATACCTAGGTTTCCAGATATTGTCACAGTAGTTCCAATATTACACATTCAGATTCCAGACCTACCAAGCCAGCATCTCCAGATTTCTCTTAGAAATCTACTCTCTTTTTTTCCCACAAAAATCCCAGATAATGCTGGCAGAAGCGAATCTTATTTTGAGAAATTCTGCTGTAAGGGGGCAGGTAAGGACAAACATGCTGTTGAAGGAAGGTTCAGAGGCAACAATCTGTGAGTTAACGAGGAAGGCGTTCTAGGTGGAGGGGACGGCTTGCGCATGAAAGTCAGGTAGGATTTACTTTGCCAGAGAAGAATAAGACACGGAGACCAGAGCATGAGCAGGGGTCTTGAGAGGTGCAGAGCCACAGAGGGCGATGCCAGACTATTTTAGTTCATTACATATGAAATGTCCGATTTCAAATCAAAAGTGTAGTTTATTATATCTCAAACAATAAGCAGTACAATTAATCAAAGTATGTTCCTAAACTATCGACTCAGTTTTGCCATCTTAACGGTGACTTGTTTATGCCAGCAGCAAAGAAGCCCGGAGAGCGAGTGGCAATGAAATCACGAAAGGTGTTTTCCACAGCTTGTTGAGAATTGAATAATTTTCCTTACAAGAAGTGGTCCAAAGCCTGGAAGAAGTGGGAGTCAGTTGGTGCAAAGTCTGGTGAATACAGTGGTTGACAGAGAGTTTCCAAGTCCAGCCTCTGTAGTTTGAGCAGCATTGTTTGTGTGACATGTGGTTGAGTGTTGTCTTCCAAGAGGATTGAGCTGTCTCTACTGACCAATCTCGGCTGCTTAATCACAAACATCCTCATCATTTCGTCCAGTTGTTTGCAACTGTAATCGACTGACCAGGAAGCTATAGTGGGTAATACCAGCACTGGACTACCAAACAGACACCATTAGCTTTTTTGGATGAATATTTGGTTTTGGATTGTGTTTCAGCACTTCATCTTTATCCAACCATTGTGCCAAATACTTGCAATTGTCAATAAAAATATATTTTTTATCACACATAATAATATGATGTAGAAATGGTTCACCTTTATGTCATGACAGCAAAGAAAGGCAAGCTTCAAGACGATTTCTCTTATGATGCTCATTTAATTCATGCAGAACCCATCTGTCCAGCTTCTTTACCTTGCCAATTTGTTTCAAATGGTCCAACGTTGTTGGAATAATAACGTCAAACCTTGCTGCTAATTCACACGTAGGTTGAGGTGGATTCGCTTCCACTACCGCTTTCAGCCCATCATTATCCACCTTGGTCTTAGGTTACCCATGTGGTTCATTTTCAAGATTAAAATCACCAGAATGGAACTTCTCAAACCATCAATGTACTATGCATTCATTAGCCACATCATTCCCAAAAACTTTGTTGATATTTCAAGCTGTCTGTGCTGCATGGGTTCCATGACGGAACTCATATTTGAAAATAACACGATGTTTTACTTATCCATGGTTTCACAAAAAGTGCTCTAAAAAAAAAATCTGAAAGATAAGCACAAGCCAAACCGTCTGTTTAAAAGACTGAGGATGTACCTTCACAATAAAAATAAAACAAGAAGTGTCAAAGTGAAATGTCAGAGATACCAACTGTCCAACTTAGTACTTAAGGAAATCAGATACTTCATACTTCATACTTCAAAGCCCTTTGCATTACAAAAACTAGACAATTTTCCTTCTGTAAGACAAGGCTACAAGTTGGGGATCCATGAGCCTAAACTCTGAGTTTCCCAGTGAAGCACTGACAAACAGAACCATGTGCACTTTCACTTCTCTGGACTGACCACTAGGCCATCCTGGCTCCTGTGTCCCGCCTTGTCTCCCTCCTGACACTCTGCCCCCTGCCCCGCTGAGAGCTGATGTGTTCTGTTGGGCGCCCCAGCTCAGCCACACTTCCGATCTGTCTTTGTTTCTAATCTTGATTATTCAACATCTACTCATCTCTGGCAGGCCGATTAGCCTGCTCCCCAGGGAAGCCGAGGGCCAGGCTCTCCACAGAGCCAAAGGGAGGCATTCGCTTCCCAGCCGGGGCAGCAATTGCACATCCCTCTACTTTGCCCATCTCCGTGCCAGGCTGGTGGATGAAGCTGGCGTCCTTCCACCTGGGATATACGCTTACCTGGGGATGCGAAGACTCCCCACATGATACTCATGCAAGGATAGTTATAAAGGGAACAATGACCATCAACATTCTTTGCTAATATTAACCTGCTGAAAATGAACTTATGTTCAGAATGTATCTTGACTCATTTTAGAAAAGAGAGCTATATCCCTTATCCATTCCAAATCTTGCTTTGATGCTTCACTACAAGATGGAGCATAAAACAATGGGATAAACTTAAATTAATGATAAATCAAGCCCTTGAGCTCATAAGGCTTTCTGTCCTCCTCTGTCTTATACACGATTCTGCAAGACAGATGGGCATGTTGGTCCCTGAGGGCTCAGAGTCCAGAATATCCAAAATTATATAAGGCTGCGATGCTGATCCTTTTAAAGAAGCCTAACTGGAATTTTTGCAGGGCAACTGGATATTTCAAAATACAATAAATCACACACACAAACAAAAATTTCACCTTATATCTTTCAAGTATGTCATGCTTTAATCAATAAAGTAATGAAAATCTGTTTTATCAAATAATATGATAAAATATGTACACCAATTGTAATCAATTCTTGTCTTATTCCACCACATAAAATAGTTAACATTTTCTATCTCTTATTAATAAGAAATAAACTTATTTAAACTTATGATGAAAAATTTTAGATGTCAATTTAAAACCGTGAGGATGAGTACATAGATTTTCAAAATTCCTTTACAAGGTTCACAAGCAAACATTTGAGGACACTGGGATAGGAAAATTGCCATCACAGTTGTTTTCCTTTTAATTCAATGTACGTTAAGTTCCTACTCTGTGCCAGGCACAGTGGGCCTTCTTTAAAATAAGGGCATCTCTCTGTGCCCAAATGTCCAGTTTCCTGGTGATGGGCTCCCTGGTCTCAAATGGCTCTACAGTCAGCCTCCTACACTGAGAATTTCATTCATCAAACTCAGGACCAGAAGTTGTGACTTGCACATCCCAAAAGGGCAGCACACCCAGCATAACATTCTCTGGTGTCCAGGTGCATAAAGATGAAGCCTGACACAAGATAGGCTATGGAAAGTGCCAGGTGGTGTTTTAGACCCTGTGGGGTGTGTGTTCTCCTGGGAGTGGACCAGTGTTCCAGAGAGTTAGGATACAACAAGACTCATGCCAAGGTTAGCCATAATGGATGATGTATGCATACTGGGAGTGTGTGCTCAGACATGTCACCCTGAATGGGGTAAGAGATCCACAAAGTGTGGATTTACACCAAGAGCAAGCCATGAGATCAACGTGAGGCATCATCCACGAAGCCACCTCAGAGGAAGCTGGACTTGGAACGTGGATAGGATGTAGACAATCAGAGAGGAGGGGGAAGTTACCCTGTTCTAATCAGGCAGACATTTACTGAGCAGCTGATCTGTGCTTAACTCTGCTCAGGGCTCTGAAGAGAGAGGGAAGCTGGATACAGATTTGACAAGGGAAGCCAGACACAGGGAGAATTCAGGTCACACTGCAAAGTGGTATGCATGAAGGCCTGTATCTGTGATGCAGTGAGCACCCTAGGAATTGGGAGAAATCACAGTGGATACTATGGGTCAGAGGTCAGGGGTCAGGGCAGCCTTGTGCAGGATAAAGAGCTGAGTGGGGCCAGGAAAGGTAAGTAGGATGTGGATGGGAAGAGGGAAGGGCACCCCAGGTGGAGGAAGCAACAGGAATGTGGGCTTGGGAACAGAAATGACAAAACAGAGAATGGATGTGGAGTATTAAAAGGCAGGGCCAGCCTGGGCATTAAGAGGAGTCATTCTTGCCATCAGCAAAGACTCACGGAGCCCCTACTTACGAGATCCTGCAGACGCACAGTGAGGGAGACATCTCAGCCCTGGCTCTCATGGAGTACGTCCATGTGGACAAGACACTGAACAAGAATTAGAATTGGGAGGGGGGATGGGAAGAGGAGGTGCAGAATGTCGCGAAGCTTCTGACGGGGCCCACCCTGGTCTGGGGGGTGGGAAGGGTCTGGGGGCGTTGGGGTTGAGAGAGGGCTGGGAGTGCAGGGCTGTGTCAGACGGGGGAGGCACTGCTGTTCATTCCCCTGCATTTCACATGGCGGAGCACGAAGTCACCACGTGTAGGGAGACAGCTTGCTGCTGGTGAGGCCCCAGGAAGACCCATGCAATGGCAGTTTGCAGGATGGATTTGGACAGAAAGGAGGTGGAAGCAAGGGAGCCAGCTGGGGAGATGCTGAGAGCATCTAGGGGCATTACACGTCCTGCAAGGGCGAGCCCTGGGCCCTCGGGAGGCCAGGCGCATCCGCGGGGCTGATTTCTTGAGAAAAGACGGACGCCACAGTGGCCACAGACCAGCCTTGTCGTCACTGTTGACATTGCTGCAAGGGACAGCTTTAGGGCCCAGTAGAGGGCAAATACATATATAAACTTAATAGAAAGCAAATATGAGACAATGTTATCATTTTTAAAGTATAATTACATTTTTACATATTCATTTCAAGCAATTGCCAGCTTTTTCCCTTTCTATTCTCCTAGCTCTCTTTTTAAAGGTTTTAATGCTCTTCTGTGGGTCTGATTATTAGATTCAAAGTATTTGCAATGCATCCTAAAAGCCAGAGCTGTTAGGAAAGTTAAGCCCAACAGCACCGAGAGGAAATGAAGAAACAGGGTCGGGCCCTAACTGCCCGGTAATCAGGCAACAACCCCAGGCCATTTGGTCCCGTTTAGTGGTCAGGTCTTTGGAACACGCGTGTGTTTTTAGGTAGCTGCTTCCAGGGCTCTGGGTTACAGGGAACATCTGGGATGCGTGAATAAGTCATCGTCAGCAAAACAAAGTACGGCTCAAGTGAGACCCCGTGTGCGGATGGCGAGCGGCCCTCGGTTCCGTGCCAGCTGGCGGCTCTCGGCAGACTCCAGCACATCCACCGACGTCCCTCTGAGAAGCTGTGCCGGGTGGCAGACGCCTTGTGCTCTGAAGGATTTGTTCCTACATGACTTGGAAACAGTTTGTCCTAGTTAGCTCAGTCTGTCTGTGTCGGTGCCAGGGAGGCTGAGGTTGCAGGTTTGATTCGGGCATGGGATGGGTCCATTAGCTCTGCACAGAGGAAAACTTTGTTCCTCTTCGCTAACTGCGCCGCGGCGGAGCCAGCATCAGTCAAATGGGAGCCAAGTGACAATGGTAGTGTTCTTCCTGGGAAAACCAACAGTGAGTTCATCGACTCCGCGCTGTGGGTCGGGAATGTCATCCTCGCCCACAAAGAGCATTTTATTGTATTTGCAAACACATAATCTGGAAGGTCTTCGGTTCCCCTCCCGGGAGCCGCACCGTACAAAACAAAACGCAGACTCCCCTTCGCTTCAGGAAGGCAGCAGGAGCCGCTGGGTTGATCAAAGGTTTGGATGGGGGAGCCAAGATTTGCTCCCCAGCTTTACAATCGGTATTTGACGTGAGAAAGTATTTGCAGCCAAGGGAGATTTGGTGCCAATCATTTTAACCAGACGCTCAAGGAACCTGAATGCATGCGACCTCACCACCCTCCGTGCGAACAGAAGCAAACAAATGGCTTCTACAAACGAGGGTCTTGAACAGCAGATGTTGAAAGCAAATGCTCATTGCAGTCTCTGAAATTCTCCTTCCTTTGGAGGTAGCATTTGTCTTCCTCTCACCACAAGCTTCGATTTGACAAGTGATTCTAGGGTCATAATTGTAGCAGTTCTCTTTTCCTTTTTAGAAGTTTAAAAATGTGTGTGCAATATGCAAACATGATAGTTAACTTTCAAATGCTTCTCTGTCTACCTACAGGAAAGAGAAGATATTAAATAAAGCCAGATGGTCTGGCTTTGTCTTTGTTTTGGCTGAGAATAAGACACAGCCAATCTGAGTGCTCCGCTGACTGGCCGTATGTGAGTTGTCACGCAGGGTATATACATACACCTAAGCCATGATCGCCCCTTCCTTAAGGACCCTTTGAGTTGCTATAGTAAAAGCTGCTCTTCCAAACACTGTCAGACTATGGTTTTAATTGCTCATGACATCAACCATAATGAAGATGTACTTACTATTCTTACTTGTTTTCCTGGCACCTATAATTATTTCAATGACATTTCCTGTTCAGTCTCCAAAATTGATGCCCAGCCTTGATCTACTTCATTAAGATACATATTTCTGGATTCAATTCCGAGGAGGTAAGGGGAAGAATAGGCTGTGCAAAAGGGATAAATAAAGCATGAAAGGAGGATTTTTTTTTAATTAGTCCATGGAAATCGTTAACATACCGTCTTCATTACTCATAAACTTTCCAGATTATGGGATGCTCATTTTGGCAATCAAAACATCTATACCAAAACATCAACAAAAATATGTACAGCCAATATATCTACAGGTTAGTATTCTTAATGCATTTCACAAACCATTTGGCTGAGCTGATAGTCAACAACTTTTTGACCTACAAAAATGTTCATTATACATGCTTTAATTTAATACTAAGAGCTTAACAGATAAATGGCCCCAAATTATTAGCAGAAAATACAAAAAGCTTAAAACATAGAAAAATGTGTAACTTTACTAATAATCAAATAAATGTTTATAAAAAGCAAAAGATCCATTTTCAGCTGTCATGAATAGCAGGGATGTCAGCAGAGTATGACTGTCTGGTGCTAGATGTGGGAAACAAGCATCCTCCTACAGTGCCAGAGGGAATGTAAATGGGCACAACCTTTCTGGAGAGCAAATTAGCAATAATGAAACCAACATGGTGGGGACTCTTTGGATGTTCAATTCTTAGTTCTGGTAATTCCAGTTGTGTGAATTTATCCTAAGAAAATACAAGGGAAAAAATATGTCCTGTCCAAAGATACGCCTTGCAGTATTCATAACAGTAAAACTTTGGAGGCAGACTTCATGTCCAACAATAGATAAATTAAGTAGTGATTAGAAGCATGGAAAGTGGAGTCAAACCAACTTGTGTATAAATCTCTCTTTGGCTGTTTCATATGTATGTGATGTTAGACACATTACTAAAACCCTGAGCTTCGATTTTCTTATTAATTTGTACGATGAGAATAATTTCTATCTCATTGGCCTGTTATTAGGGTTACATAGAAAACCCTAATATGTAAACCCTAATATGTAAATTACTTGGAACAGTGTCTGGGATGCAGAAAATGCTTCTCTACATTATTATTTGTTTGTCCTCAATATTAACAGCTATTTAAAGAATTTATAATAACATAGGAAATATCTATTATATTATTTAAAAAAACCTAAGTATGTAGTTATATAGAGATTATAACCCAGACTCTGTAAACTGTACACAGAAAAAGAAGACAAGAATAAATGAAATATAAGTCATAATTTACCAGGAGTTGTCTGGGTGTTGGAATTAGGGGTGACTTTCCTATAAGCTTTCAACTTCTGTGTCATTTTCAGCTCTGCTACAATGAGCATGTATTAGTTTTATCATTGAAAGAGGATAAATTGTATTTTCTAAAATACCTCGCCAGCCTCTGGTGTTTGGCCTCCAGACACAGCAGGTGATTATTTCTTTCCAGGGCTCCCAGGCAGGGTTGGGAGGACACTGGTGTGCCACCAACGGAAGACCACAGGAGCTAGAGCAGCTGGTTTCTGGGCCCTGGAACTCCACGTAAAGCTCCACAACTCTGGCCACGGTGGGCTGTGCTGGAATGGAGAGAGCACTCGATGGGATGAAGCCGTCGCTGGGGAGACCTGAGACATCTCCCCCTCCCAGGATGCTGCAGCACACTTGGGTCTCTGCTGAGGCCTCTGAATACCCCTTTGGTTCCCTCTCCTGCTAGTGGCTGGGTGGAAACACCTAGCTGAACTCTTCCATCAGTTCTTACCCTTGGTTTTGGGTTGAGTTGTGTCCTGCTCTCCAAAATTCATACGTTGAGTTCCTAACCCCTACTGACCTTACTTGGAAAGGTGATGCAGATGGAGTTAGTTAAGACGAGGTCACCAAGGTGGACCCTAATCCAGTATGGCTGGAGTCCTTATAAAAGGGAAAATCTGGACACAGAGACATGCAGAATATGGACACACTCTTCACACAGGGCGAAGACCCCAGGAAGGTTGGAGTTACACTGCCACAGGCCAAGGAGTGACCAGGAGCTGGGAGAGAAGCCCGCAACAGATACCTGCCAGTCCTTTGCAGGGAGAACTCGCTGCCCTGGTTTCAGACTTCCGGCCTCCACGCCGTGAGACGATGAATGTCTGTTGTTTAAGCCACCCAGTCTGTGGTATTTTGTCACGGCAACCCAAGCTGGTGGAGACAGTTTCCTTGCCTGTCGGGCTTTACCTTGCTGCCTGGTGCTGCTCCATTTCCAGGACGGCTGCCTGTCACATTGGCATTCTCCCAGCAGGACAGGAGAAAGGGACAGGACGTGCACACCCCTTCCCGCTGAGGCGAACCACATGCAGGACACTGTCCTAGGGACCCGATGGCCCAGACTCCATCACAGACCACACTTAACGCACAGGGAGCTGAAGAACTTCATATTCTTTCCTGGGCAGCCAGTCCCTAGGCTAAAAATTCTATTTCTATGGAAGAAAGGGACAGTGACTATTAGGGAATAACCTGCTGTGCTTCCCGTAGCAGCCAAATAGATTTTTATGACATGACCTTTCTGTTTAGGTGGGAACTCCTCAACATGCGCAGCTTCCCTGGCACTGGGGGGGTCGTTGAGCAACGTGCTATCTGGGAGAGAAGCAGAGTGCTGGTCCCGTGGGAGGACACGGACTCTCAGGGAGCGTGACCCCCACGTCTGTTTTCCTCTTTCTCCTGTGTCTGCATCTAATACGCTTTGTCTCTTCTGGGACCACCTCCCGTCTCCTATCAGCTAAGAAAGCAGTCTGTGGGCGTGTGGCTTCCCTTCCGGACTGAGGGATGGGTGGACGTTCTGAGGGGGTCTTGTTCTGATCATTCGAACAAGAAGAAAGCGAACGTTGGCATGTGCCAGGTGCTGTCGGGGGCCATCAGACAAATCTACAAAGGACTGAAGGAAAGTGGATGCTGATGTTTCCAGAAATTCAATGTCATGAAGGGAACTCAGAAGAGAAGTCAGGATAAATGTTCCAGTTTTGGTTCTGCTGTTTTCAAGCTTGACTTCTCAGAACTAGTTTCCTCACCTGTAAAATGAGAAACTTGGATTTGATCTATAAACCCTAACCCTTTGTACGTGCCATAACATATAGATTCTGAGCATCCTCAAGGCCTGCAAAATGCACTCAATTCCCCGAGGCATAGGGAACAGTGGGCTCACAGGACTACCCTTATTTAAAGCGAAAAGGAAAGACAGGTAATCTTAGAGTGCCCTGAATTTAGACGGGAAGTTTTTACAGGGGACCGTAAGGTGATGGGCATGGGAAAAAACAAACAAACCATAAACAAGTCCCCGAGAGCAGTAGCTTGGAGCCATGAGTCCAGTGGGCGAGGGTTCCAGTCCAGGGTGGCCGAGCCCAGCTTTCCTGGAAGTGCCCCCAGCCCCACCTCCGTTTCCTCTGTGTGGAATCTCAGGCCCAGGGTGGAATTACGTAGCAAATTGTGCGTCTGTAGCATGAAGATCATCAAAAGGAAGGATGTCAGATGAAGAAAATTGCTACGGAAGCCCTCCTGGTCATTCACTGATGTCACAGAGGTGAGAGCTTACCTCCACCTTTGTGAAAGCCGAGCTTTCAATTCAACACCATGCCAAAAACACAAATTATAAGCTATATGAAACACAGACGATCAACCCACCTAATAATTAAGTTAAAAAAAAACACTGGTTTTGGAGCAAATTGGGTTATATTTTCAGCATCTGCAGCTTAGAGATTTTTATTACCTGTTAATAAAAATTCACTTCATCTTAATATCCACCACCATAACTTTTCCTCTGCTTTGCTTCCATTTCCATAGGATGGTTTCAGTTTTATGTATGTACAAATAAAAATGTTCATCTAGATCAATTAAAAAATATCTTAGGCTCTTTATATTTTTCAATTGCTTTCTTCAATGTGTCTTGATTAATTTTATACTTTCCTCTTCAGATTCCTTCCCAATTGATTTTTTTTAAGTTTCACTTGATGATTCACCATCAATGGTTTGTCATCACAAAGCCCTCCTCCTCCTCCTCTACAGCGACACAGCTGGCCCACAGTGGGCACTCAACAAATGCCTGATGGATGAATGAATCCGTGTCCATGGTTCCCAGTATCTGGAATAAAGGCCTCTTTGGGATTGGGATGACAGCGATGGAGTCTCTGCTCAGGCAACCGGACACACAATTTTGCGTGACAGTTTCAGGGGACTCATAAAGCCCATCCTCTGACCAAGAGCTCTTTAAATTCCAGATAGCACATTAAAGTATTGCAGTTTTTGAAAACACTAGAAAGTATTTGCTATAAGTACCTGGCACAAGGGAAGATGGTCTCCAATATTAAATTTACGGCCTGGTAATTCAAGACACACCCTCGCTCCTGGTTCCGGATGCACTGTCCTCTACGAAGGAAGACTTTTGGAACCGATAGGTGGAGCATTGGTCCGTAAAGCTAATAAATAATTGAGCACGAGCTGCCCAAAGGGAGGCCAGCTCTCCGAATTGCAAAGTATAAATAAGCTCAGAGGTTGTGGGGATCTTCTCAGACTTTAGAAGTGCACAGGAGTCCATGAGGACCTTGTTAGAAAGCAGATTCTGGCTCAGTGGGTTTGAGGTGGGGCCCGAGGTTCTGAATTTCTGACACGGCCCTCAGAGGGTGTCATCGCTGCTGGTTAGCCAGCTCTTAGAGCAGCCCTAGGGTGCCCCAGGTGTACTGCTCCTCTGCACCTCTCTTCCACAATTCATCATCACATACACAAGCTTTCAACAGCACTTTTTATATCATTGTTGCTTGGTCACATAAAGTCAGGTTTTAAAATATATCCTCTCAAAATAAGAAAAAACAAACCCTTGAATTATCCAGGGCAGGTGTCACCATTGTCTTGTTATAGGTGAAACTAATTGAGGATCTCTGGGGCTAAACATGTTCACACTCCAACCAGGAGAGGGCAGGGGTCCTGCCCAGTGGCTCTTTGACCAATCCATTGCCAACTCACTGGCTCAGAGTGGCACATGCCTATAGTGCCAGCTACTCAGGAGGCTGAGGCAGGAGGATCGCTTGAGCCTAGGAGTTCGAGTCCAGCCTCGGTAACATAGTAAGATCTCACCTCTGTTTAAAGAGGAAAAAAAAAAAAAAAAAACATTGCTGAACACTAGGGTCATGCACACATCTGAAGGATGGGGAATATATTGGTTTTCCTAGCTAGTACTCTTTTTCCTCAATGGGCTGTCTTGGTGAGGCAATTCCAGGCCTTTGCTTCATGCATCTCATTGTTATGTAAATGAGTCATTTAACCACCCCACTCCCCCCCCAGCCAAATAGATTTGGACATTTGTTTGTTTTCTCTCAAATTGGGGATATTTGAATTGTTTTGACTGATCTTGCTTTAGGGAAAGTGCTGAAAAGTAGGTCATGTTTCTTTCCCTAAATAGAGTTCAGGCAGACGGCTCCCATGCAAACTTTGGTTATCTGTCTTGTACACTGAGAACCCAGGCTTTCTGGTCGTAGTGCCAATACTTTGGTCTAGATCACGGCTTCTCAATCCTGGCACTATTACCATGCTGGACTGTGGGAGGGACCGTCCTGTGCGTGGCAGGATGTTCAGCAGGTTCTCTGGCCTCTACCCACTAGATGCCAGTAGCACACACATGCCCCTCCCTTATCTCCAGTACTGACAATCAAAAATGTCTCCAGACATTGTCAAATGTTCCCTGAGGAGCAAAACCGACCCTGCTGAGAATCACTGGTCTACGCCTATGCTCCTTCTGTGAGCGCAGTAAAGGTGGGAAGCACAGGAGTTTAGAAATCTTAGAAGCAAAGCTGCTTCCTAGAGATTTACAGAGGACAGACCACCAGCGAGCCACTCTTCCCAAAACTCATGCTCACACTTGCCTCACCAGGCCAGGGTTCTCACCATGACTACGAAAGGGAAAAGAGAAAGCAAGGCTTCTTTGAGGCCCAGGAAGCCCTGGGCATTAATTAGCATGTGAATCGGCTCTGCCACGCTCCCTGCTACTCTCCCAGAGAGCTTTTTGGAGGAGGAGAGAAGGGGGGTGGGGTGGAGGGCTGGGTTGGCAGGGGAGACAAGAAAGCCACACTCCCTTCAAGGGGGATAACAATTTGCTCCCAATAGAGAAAAAACACAGTCAAGGATCTGGGCAAAATTGTCATGAGAGAAAAGGCTCCGATTGCACCTGGAAAGAGAACCCAGGTGTGCTGCCTGGAGAGTCAGGTGTAAAAATGCCAAGTTCAGCTTCCCCAGCATTTCCTGGTGGCCCAACTTCAGGGACCATTCAGATGCTACCCAGTTATATCTGGTCCAGCGTTCCTGCCCTTTCTCTGGTCCAACACACCCACCTTCCACCTCCCAACACACATACACACCCAACCCCTAGAAAATTCCAAAAATGCAAACAATGTGCTGCCTTCCCAGAGCTCCCATTCTACAGGGAAGCTCAACAGTGAGCTCAGGTGCAAGGCCCTGCCAGCCCTTTCAGGAACTAAATCCCTTGCACAGGGCCACGATGGAGCCACAGAGCACCAAACGCAGCCCCGAATGACAGAGAGAGACTCGGTGTGGTCCGGAGTCACTGCTGTGCACAAAGTACCAAGTGTTCCCCAGGAAGAGGGATTGCAGTAAGCAACCACCAAGGTTAAGCCCAAACCCACAAAGACATAAAGATCAATGCATGTCAAATCCCTTTCTTGAGCTCATTACTACAGGCAGCTTTCCTGCGGGCCTGGGGCGACCTGCTCAGCTACCTGGTCCCCTAGACAGAGGGAGTTCATGCTTTTCCCTTTCCTCTCCCGCAGGGACCTCCTGCTCTGCCTCCCTGCCCAGTCTGGACTCTTGTCCACTCTTTCCTCACCCTCTTCGTCCCAATCCAAACTTGCTCTCCAGGAACTGTTATGAAACTATACTGACAGCATAGCTCTGTCCTCGTTCCAGGCAGTGACTGTGCGAGTCTGAGTGACCTGGGACAAACATCCCCCATTTTCATGAAGCCCTAAGCCAGAGCACTTCAGGGGCTTCTTGCTTTCCTCAATAAGTGCTTGTGAAAAAATTGTGTTCAAATGAAAACTAATTTGATTTTTCACATAAGTTGTTCAAGTTGGCAATGCTTTTCATTTCTGATTGATTTTTTAATTGGCATCTGGCCCCATCCCTTTAAGTATCTCTGCCCCCAAAGCTTAAGTGACCATTGAGCTCTGAACAAGCACTTAAATGTATGGAGGAAATTCATCAACGTAATCTGTAATAGCTAAAAAAATGGAAGCAAACAAAGTGTAAAAAGGGAAAAGAGTCAATAAATTGAACATTTAATCTACTGGCAAATTTAAAAGAAAATAATTCTAAATGATGGCCCCATTATATAAAGAGAAATAAATCACAATTATAATGGTGTTTATCTTTGGAGAGAGGAATGATATTATGAGTGGATTTTAATTTCCCTCTTTTTACATCTCTATAGATTCTACTTACTTTTGCAATCAGAAAAGAAAAAGACATACTTTTTTTTTTCAGTTCACCTGATATGAATGCTGTGATGGCAGATTCCACCCTGGCCTGGGACTGCTGCTCCCCTGGGGCCCTGTGCAATCCCCTAGAATGTGGGGGAACTTAATGCAGTAGTTAGGTTATGTTATCTGGCAAAGTTGGAGAGATTTTGTAATGATGTCTCGTAATCAGTTGATTTCAAATTAATCGAAAGACAGTTTAGCCTGGGCGGGTCTGTTAGAAGCTGGTCTAGAGGTAAGAGAATCTCTCTCTTCCACTGGTTTTGAAGAAGCAAGCTGCTATGAGCATGGCAGCTGCAAGGACCTGAGTCCTGCCAACAACTACCTGTGCTTGGAAGAGGCCCCTGAGCCTCAGATGAGACCCCAGCCCCAGCTATCACCTTAAACTCCCACCTCATGGAAACCTGAGATGATAAACGTGCGCTGTTTTAAGTTAACTATGTAGTAATTTTTTACACAGCAATGAGAATTAATACAGATACTGTTTTAAACATCCAAAGCAAACCCAGTACCCCCACTGTCACATAGGACCCACAGCCCCTGGCTGGGAGCAGCCTGGGAGAGCAAGGTCAAGGGCTCAGGGAGGGATGAGCAGCGTGGGGGCTTTCTTGAAGGGAGACAGAGCAGCCCACCTCCAGGGCCACACGCCGCCCACTGTCACTTCCACCTGCAATCCAGCGCCTTCCCTCACTCTATTCCGATAGCTCTTGTTCATCACCAAAGACCTGCAAATTCCCTGCCTGGGGTGAAGCCTGCCTCTAAGCCTTGTTGGTGGAAACAAAAGGCACACCTTGGTAATCCCTTTATAGTGTCCCCGTCACCCTCAAATGGACATGCAATTCTGCCCCAGACTCACAAGACTTCCTAATAAGTGTGCTCTCCCTCCTTCCCCAACGACTGTCTCATGCCCTGGCTAAACTCCTCACACCTCCCCCATCCTTCCCACCCCCAGCCCTGCCTGGCCCTTCACCTGCGGCTCCTGTCTGCTTAGTTATACTTAACTGAGAAAAGGAAATCTGCCAGCTAAGAGTGCCCTCGTTTGCCCATAGCTAATTTACAAAGCTCCCCATGCCTGTCCCTTTCTTATTCCTTCCTCCTGATAAAACAGAGGGAGTATCGCCCACTGCCAGTGGCCTGTCCCCACCCCCCCCCGCCCCCGCCATGGCTCCGGGCACTGTCTTCATGAGGACTTTCCTCCCCCGATGATCCGGTGATGATGAAGATGGTCTCTGTCTCCCGCACCCCTTGTGGCATCGCGCTCTCCCGCCTGCGCCTGGAGCTGTCCTCTCAGCCCCAGCCTGCGTTAGCGCCTCGCACCTCACCAGACCCTCCCCCAGCGCACACCCCTCTCAGCCACCACTCCATCTCCTTGTCCCTCCCCACAGCCTGACTTACTGACATAATTTTCTACACACGTTTTCTGTTTTTTTTTTTTTTTTCCAGCTTTGATGCATCCTTGATCACACTCTATTCTGGCTTCTCACACCTGAAAATGCCGACAACCTGCAACACCATGGTGGGCCCATCTCCTTCACCGCACCCTGCTCCACGCCTGCGGCGGCGCCTGGCCCCGCAGCCCCGCGGTCCGCACAGCCCCGCGGTCCCCACAGCCCCGCGGTCCCCGCAGCCCCGCGGTCCGCACAGCCCTCCTCTGCGGCGCCTCCGCCCCCGCCCCTCTCTCAGCCTCCACCGGTAAGGCCTCCAGCGCCAGCCTCGGGGCCGCGCTTGGCACCTTCTCTTCTATTTTCCCTCCCGGGTGATCCTTCCATTGCTGTGGGTCTAAGTGCCACCCGAGTACCAGCGCCGCCCGAGCGTGTCTGGAGCTCGGCCCTCATGGTAGCATCTCCCGCTCCTCCACCACCCCGGACCACAAGCGGCCGTCCCCAGGCTTTTTGGCACCAGGGTCCAGTTTCATGGAAGACAATTTTTCCATGGACAGGTGGCGGGTGTCCGGGGTGGGTGCGGAGCTCAGGCCGGGATGCTGGGCCCATTTCCCGATAGGCCATGGACCAGTAACGGGCCTCGGCCCAGGGGCTGGGGAGGGCAGGACTAGAGTGCCTACCAAGCTGCTGTTTCTACCTATAAATGCATCTCAAGGAAGGACCTGTTCACCACCTGGCTCCCCACAGCCAGAGCGCTGGCGCAGGTCCCCATCAGATCTTCACTGGGCCACACCTTCAACCTTCTAGATTCAGCCCAGGAGAATCACCTGAGAAGCTTTTAAAAACTACAGGCCATACCCCAATTAAATCAGAATCCCTGCAGATCGGGGAGACCCAGACATCAGTATTATTCTACGCTCCTCCCCAAGGGGTTCCAATCTGCAGCCAAGTTTGGGAACCCAGGTTCTGAGTGGGCATCCACTGGTGCCCTCCTGTCCGCTTTCCACAAGAGCTAAAAGGATGATTTTAAAGTGGAAACTGGATTATGTCACCTCCTACTTAAAAGCCCTCCCTCTGGGACTTCTGATTTCATGGGAGATCAACTCCAAACACCTCCAGCGGTCTGTAGGCGTTGATCTGGCCCCTGCCCTCCTGCACACGCATCCTAGACTGGCCCTCCGTGACTACTGACGCTCCATACTCTTGCCTTGCATTCCTCCAACACGCCAAGCTCCCCCGTGAGAGCCCGCAAACACATCCTCCCTCTGCCTAGGACTCCTCCCAGGGAGGACAGGCTTAGTCATCTTTCACCTCCCAGAGAGCCCTTTTCAGACTGCACCTACCGCCTGTCCCCACCACTCTTTTTCTCCCGACAGCCCCGGGCTCCTTGCCTTAGGGGCGGATCAGCATGCACAATCAAATACACTTGCTCCCTGTTTACTAGCTCCCTGCCCACCCTCTGTGAGCTCCACGAGGTGGAGACCATGTGCATTTTCTTGCCAGTGTATACTTGGCACAGAGCAGGAAGGCTCAGTAAGACATATGTGGCAGGTGAACAGCTGAGCTCATGGAGGAACAATAGCAGGAAATCAATGCTCGCTTGTGGGCTCAGGGCAACGGGAATCTCAGACCTACAAACAGCCTCAACATCCCCAAAAGATTCAGCTAGAGACCTTCATAAATGCCCAAAGTCACGAATTTCAATCTAACATGCAGTTTCCTCGATTTCCTGGTCTGCAAAATAGCTTGCTCACGGGGTGTTTATGAAATTGAAATCAAGCTTGGGGTTGAACGAGCTGCTGCGGCGCAGAAGCCAAGGGGGTGCGCTCCCACGCCCTGCGTGCACCTCACCCAGCAGAACCGCAGTGAGTGCTCACCAAGGACTGTTCGCTCAAGTACCGCCAAACTGCCCACTCAAATACTGCCAGAGCTGTGGATGTGAAATCTGAGATTGCTGAGACTCTATTGTACCTGAAGACTCCTGAACGTTCCAGGTTCCCTGCCTTTGTCCTTGCTGCTCTCTTTACCAGAAGTGCTTTTCTCTCTTATGAACCTGGTGTATTAGTCAGCTTGGGCTACTGTAACAAATACCACAGACTGGGTGGCTTAAATCACAGACATTTCTTTCTCATGGTTCTGGAACTGAGAAGTCCAAGGTCAAGGTGCTGGCTGACTCCGTTCCTGGGGAGGGCTCTCTTCCTGACTTGGAGACAGCCGTCTTCTGGCTGTGTCCTGACATGGTGGAGAGGGAGGATCTCTTGCTCTTCCTGGTCTCTTAAGTGCCAACCAAGTTACTCTATTTCTCTGTCCCTACATTTTCTTATTTGTAAAACCCAACCCATGTGGTTGTTTGGAGGTTTAAAGGAAATAATGCATATAAAGTGCCTGATACATCATCATTCACTTCATACAGCAGGTAAAATAAATATGTACATGCACTGCAAATATCATTCTACTAGATTTTTGAAATGGCATTTTTAATGCTTGATAAGATAGAAATTTTAATAAGTGGCTGTGATTTAGAAATGTATGCTGCAAAGTTCTTGTGAAAAAAAAATATTTAAAATCCACAGTAAAAGTCAAATATTAGGAAAAGAGCAAAGAAGAAAACTAATATTGAAAGCTGCTTCTTTCAACCAGCTGACCTTTCCTCGTGCACATATTCCTCTATTAGAGCTGAGATGATGGAGTTATTCCTAAGTGTTACCTTCCTGCTTCTCCGCTCCTTGTCTGGAGGAAAGGTTGTGCCCAGTGGATGCTTGTTTGTTTCAATAAAAAGCATTTTAAGCCTCCTAGGAATCCTGGGTGGCACAGATGATGTTCTCAAACTGTTTATGTTCTCCTTCTCGATGAGTGATTTCTTCCTTTAAAATGATGACTTTGGCATTGGGAGATTGACAGCAGTATGCTCCTCATGACAGGAAACCTGTCATTCTCACCAGCACATGCAGCACGGGCCTCAGCCCGCTCACCGTGGGCGGCCGTGAGCTGTCATCTCCGTCAGAAGCAGGCGGGCAAGGTTGACCCGCTGCCCTCCATGCTCAGTGAGCAACCCCTCAGAATGGCCGCGGGGCAGATAACGAGACCCTCAGAACCCCTAGTTGGCAGCTCTCTTGGGTCACAGCTCCTAAAAATGACTACACAACCTTCCATGGCTCGGGGAGAGGGACAAAGGCCAAGGAGGGCAGGCAGCACGTCAACAGGAGGCCCGACCTTACTGTGGCTTCGCCCTGAAGCTCCAAACCTGCAGCTCCTTGGACTAGTTTCTCTCCCCGTCCTTGACCCGTGCTTACAGGGACAGCCCCACGGAGGGACTGAGGGCCAGCAGCCTCAGACTGCTAGTGAAGGGAAGCTGAAAGCATCTGGCCCGTCTGATCATAGTGGGGACTAAGGCTCCTAGGGTTGAACCCCCACGGCACTAAGGCCTGGTGGCTGATGGTCCAGGCTCTGGGGCCAGACGGCCGGGGAGCAAAGCTCAGGTGCTGCTCACACGGGCCCCGTGAACGTGAACGCATCTGATCTTCGTATGCCCATTTTCATCTCTGCAATGGGGTAAAGATAGCACTTACCCCATTGGTTTGTAAGGCTAAAATGGTGAGGATGAAATCAGTGGATTATACAGAGCATTGGGAACCTCCTTGGGACGCTGCGAATGTGTGCAGGCAGACCTAGGAGCTTTGCGGTTTCAGGTCTCACATTTAAGTTCTTAATTCATTTTGAGTTGATTTTTGTATATGGTGTAAGATAAGGGTCCAGTTTCATTCTTTTGCATGTGAATACTCAGTTCCCTCTCACCGTTTATTAACGACACTGTCCTTTCACCATTGTGTGCTCTTGGCACTTCTTCCTCAGCTTATAAGCACCAGCCTCGCCAGATTAGGGCCCCACCCTCACGACCTCATCTGGCCTTAACTACCTCCCAAATGCCCCGTCTCCAAATACTATCACGTTAAGCGTTATGGCTTCAACATACGAATTTTGGGAAAACATAAAACAGACGTTCATTTCATAACAGGCACATTGCATTTCCCTTTGGGGCTTACGTTCCCTGCATGGACAACCCCTCAGGAGCAGGGGCGATCTTCCCTGACCAGCGCGTTCATGATACTCAACTGCTAGACATGGTTTCTTGATGTGGGGAGTTTCTTAGGTTCCATTTCCAGGCCTCTGCTTTGAAACGTCTCCCTCGTCTGGTTTCTGTGGTTTCTGTCGCGTCAGCTCATCCCCCAAACCCCGCACTCTGCCTGGACCCTCTGCAAGGATGCTGCTCAGCACGTCGTTTGATTCAGCTTCACCCAGAATGCTGCCTCTCGAGTGCGCCCTTCTCCTCTGTGCTCCACAGCCTGATGATAACTCATAGTGCTCCACACTGTGCCCACCACTGGCTCGGTCGGGGACGCTGACAGCCAGAGCACCAGGACCTGCCGGGAGCAGGACGTGGGGTGGAGTGGACAGTGATTGGCAGGAAGGGAGATGAGTGCTTTGTCATAGTTCTGTAATATAGAGAGATAAGGACAGCATAAAGGCAGATAAAAGGAAATCTGATGACATAATAAAAATAAGGGAATATAAAATAAAGCGGACTTCTATAGGTTTATCCCCAGGTTAAGTTCAGAGGTGCTCAGAGACTCAGATTCCCTCCCATCGGGAAGGCAATGCACGTTGCCGTTTCAGAGATGAGCATGAGATGGGGCTGAGGGGAAGGCACGCTTCCTCCGCAGTGAGGCCCTGTCTTACAGAGCTCCGCGAGGAGCGAGCCGTGCCTGTGCCCGGTGCAAGGACAGGCCCCTCTTTGCAAGAGCCCAGCCTGCCTTGCCAGGCAGCCTCTCCCAGCCCACATGTTTTCTCCTAGGCCTGACCTTTCGCTCAGGTCAGAGCCTCGAATCTGTCTCCACTTGACCTACAGCCCTGGGAATTCGTGGATCTAGAGCATGCTGAGAAATACCTGGGATTTGCTTGCAATTTATTCAGATACCGCTCCCTCCCTTACCCTGAGCTACTGCATCTGATAACCAGAGGGCCTGACCTACTTCATAAAGAAGTAACAGGCAGGTTGGCTGCCAAGGAGCCAGTCCTAGTACACACAGTGCACACCCATGCACACACACGGTGCTGTCAGTGGGTCAAGCCATGTGCTTTGTCTCTGCCATGGTTTGGCCTTGCCCACTCCCCACCCAGCTCTGCCGTCTGTTCGAGGGTAACCTACCGAATGCACTGCAATGATCCTGCTTATTGCCAGACTTTCCTCTCCACGTGAGCGGGGTGGTGTATCACCCATTACCGTTCTGATGAACACCAAGGAACACCAGTCTCCAATTCTCTCCCTGTTCTTGTTTCTCATGGCAATAACCACACATGCGCTCTTCCCATTTTCTTAGTGCAACAAGCATAATTCAGCTTATCAGATGTGGGGCAGGGCGTGGTATGGAGGAGGGGACGGAGAACATTTTATTTTTAATACATGAATACTGGAACCTCATTTTACACACCCCAAGATCCTGATTATAGGATTCTTCTTGGAGGCAAGACAATAGTTTTCAAATTAAGGATTCTGCAATGATTATCTTCAGAAGAGAACATTTGTTTGAGCTCCAAACAGAGGAAGGAGGAGGAGGAGAAAAAAAGTGGTTCACTTGGATGAGAAACTCTGACAGAGACAACAGGTGCTTGAAGAAAGGTAAGCCTGAGATGCAAGTATGAGTCTCATTCATTCTGTATTTTCATTCATTCACTCACTCGTTACACAAATATTTGAGGAGGACCAGACCAGATGTTTGTGACGAGCATTAGTATAGATTTACATTCTTGTGTATAGCGCTTTTCTGCCCAAGAGCAAGAGGGCTGTTGACATCCCATGGCCAGTTTTGTAGCTACCCCTCCCTTTCTAGGTGCAAAGCCATGGCCTCCAGGGCAATAGCTGTGCAGCTGCCCCATCCCCTGTTCCGGAGAACACAGGTCCCACGGAGCAGCAGCAGCACCGCAGACTGAGATACCCCTGATGCTGACCAGCTTGAGAGCCTCTGTGACGATGACCCCTGGAGTTGGAGTGTCTGAGTGTGTCTGGAGGGTCAGGCTGAGCCTGCCCAGGAGGGACCACCCACCTCTGGGAAGAGCAGGGATCTGGGTACTCAGCCCAAATGGCAGGCAAGCCGAGGCATCCGGGATGGTGGCACAGGCCCTGTCACTCGGACTCCTCCCTCGTGCCACCCACCACAAGCTGGTCCTCTCACTCCCAGCCCCAGGAGTCTAAGCCCCAAGGAGAGGAGCTATAATCAGGTGATGGTTTTTAAAACTTCAACTTTTTTATTATTTTAGTTTTAGAGATAAGATCTCACTCTGCTGCCCATGCTGGAATAGAGTGGTGTCTACATAGCTCATTATACCCTCAAACTCCTGGGCTCAAGGGATCCTCCTACCTCAGCATCCCGAGTAGCCAGGACTATAGGCATGTGCCACCAAGCCTGCATGACATTTTTTTTATTGTCTCAAACTCCTGGCCTCAAGCTATCTCCTGTCTCAGCCTCCCAATTCACGGGGATTACAGGCATGAGACACTGTCCCCAGCTCCAAAAGTTCAGCTTTTTAATGCAACTTTGTGTGAGAAGTGAAACTCCCCAAGCAGCAGTGCCCTGAACTGTGACCGGTTGCAGGCAGAGCACTTCTCCCCACTGGCACGTGGGCCCGAGCTGCAGAGCAGCCTAAGCCTGAACAAGGAGGCAGGAGGACACCCCCGTGGCTGGAGATTCCTCTGGAAGAGCCAGAGGCCCCTGGGAAATGGCAGGCACCTGGCGAGCCACCCGAGGTGTGGGGGGAGTTGGAGGGGCCTGCGGCTGTTCACACAGGAGAAATGGTGCCCATCCGTGCCACGGCCCGTGCGGAGCTCTGGGTCGCGTGAGGGCGCAGGCTCAGGGCCTGGAATACAGGGCTCCCAGCATCCGCTGCTCCGCTCATCCTGCCATTGTTTTCAGTGACAAGGGACGGTGCGTTTGGCTCTTGGCTTGGTGGAAACGGGGATGACCTAGTTCTCGATGCAGAGGAAACAGCTGCCGGGGTCCCAGGGCCCTGCTGGAAAGCTCACTCAGAAGAGCTATGATTCGAGACTGAGGAAGCAGTGAGGATGGAGGAGGGAAGCCCCCGTCTCTCCTGCAGGTCACTTCCTGGGAACAGCTGCACCCTGGGAGGTCTTTCCCTGGCTGGTTTGGGGGTGAAAGGAACAGAAGTCAGGGGACCTCTGTATGGGTCATAGCAACAAGAACAAGTCACTCCTCCTGTCCCCACATGTCCTCATCCATCCCTCCCACTGTGTCATGTGGTCTCTCTCTCTGTCTCTCTGAAAGCCAGGCCGCTTGGAGGCCGAATTCCCTCTTCCTCCTGGTAAGTCTTTGATTGAGTGCATGAGGCCCACCCACGTTACGAAGGGTGATCCACTTTACTCAGAGTCTCCTGATTTAAGTGTTAATCACATATGAAAAATGACCTTCACAGCAACATCTAAACTGGTGTTTAACCAAGTGTCTGGATATTGTGGCCTCGTCAAGTTGGCCCATAGAATTAACCATCACACTTACCTTGGCTACTCAGCTGCTCATACATTCAGCTGAATTATTGGTCCTGAAGTTTCTCTAAGATCCTGATCCTTCTGAAGAAGAAACAAAGCATTCAAGACAGCAAGGGTAGGAGCCACAAGCTAAACTCGATGAATAGACCAATGGCAGTGTAAGCAGTACGTGCTCTGGACAGAGCCACGCCGGGTCCCCACAGGAGGGGACACCTCCCGACATACACACGAGGAGTAGCTAAAAAGGCTGATTCCATCCCATCCTCCCTAACATCACAGGCAAAGGAGGGGGTGCCCTTCATCCACCTGGGGTAACATCTACGCACCGGTTTTCTTTTCCATGAACCTTGGGGAAGGATTGAAAGCCCAGAAATACCCTGCTCATCAACATACCTTTACTGCTTCTTTCGTGAGTTACAGCAATGGCTCCAGTGCCAGTCAACCACCAGGAGACTGTTTGGGACTTCAGCTCTTCAGAATGTCAAAAACCTCGCAGCAATAATGGATGGTTTACACGTTCAGTTCAATTTAACAAACACTTCCTGGGCAGCTAATATTTTGGACATTGTGCTAAGTAGCGTGAGGGATACAGAAATGATTAAAAATCTCTGCCACCGAGATGTCTGCTTTCTCCTAAGCACCTCACAGAGTGGGACTGAGAGCACAGCTAGTTTTAGAATGTATCAGGTCATATCATCCCCCTAACCACTCCGTAAATCCTTGATCAGTTTCCCAGCCCACTTAGTAAAAACCAGAGTCTTTATAGTGGTTGCAGGGCCTATTTGATACCCCAAGCACCCCTCCTCTCCCTCCCTGAACTGCTCCCCTCCCCTGTCCTCCTGGGCCACTCTGCTCCGGCCACAGTGGCCTCCCGTGTGTGTCTGATGGCCGGCACGCTCCCGTCATGGCCTCGGCACTCACCACGCCTTTGTCAGGATTGCTTTTTCTGCAAGAGCACACATGCAGGAAATGACAAATCCATTGCTTTTCCCAAATTTTCCTTGAACCATTTCTTCCACATCTTCTTTAAAGGATGGGTAAGAAGTCAGAACAATTGCCTATTCTTAAGTGCAAATGGTGTTCTCGAAAAGGTTTACGTAGATTGCTTTCTTCAGTAGCTACACATAGCTCCTGTGACATTGCTTTTCTTATTAATTTATTCCACAGACCCTTTGCGTTAGTTACCTATTGCTATGTAACAAATCACCAGAAACTTAGCAGCCTTAAATAACATATGTGTATTATCTCCCAGTTTCTGGGCATGGCCCAGCTGGGTCCTCTGCTGCAGGGTCTCCTGGGCTGCAATCAAGGTAATAACAGGGCCGTGTTCTCATCTGGAGGCTCACTGGGAGAAGAAGCTGCTTCCCAGCTCATGCGGATTGTGGGAAGAACTTATTTCCATGTGGCTGTAGGATCGAGAGCTTGGGATTTCTTGCTGGCTGCCTGCTGGAGGCTGCCCTCCGCACAGGCGGTCCACAGCCCAGCAGCCTGCATGCTCAAGCCAGGCCCGGGGAGACAGTGAGTCTGCTGGGAAGATAGAGTCTTCCATGCGAAACATAACACAGTCGTGCCATCACCCCCTTTGTCATATTCCATCAGTTAGAAGCGAGTCACAGGACCCCAAATTCAAGGGAAGGGATTAAGCATAGTGAGAATACCAGGCACTGGGACCCTGCGGCCCTGCCCAGCACCTCGCCCTGGCTGGCTGTGGGGTTCCCGAAAGGGCAGGAGACCTCATTTATCAAAATCATACAAACACAGATCATCTTGTATACCACAAACAGTGAGTTTCTCTCAAGCAGAGAGCTTGAGGCTCAACATTTTAACTCTATAGTGGCAGATTGACCATTTGAGCTCTGAATATTCCTGGACATAATTTGCCCTTCAGTAAAAACTTGTGCACAAGAATTGGCCATCCTAGAAAACCTGGCATGCCTTTGAACCTTCCCACTTATACAAATGCTTGCAAGTAGAAGCACCATAAACGAACTGGGTGCCCAAGAGGTGTCATTCTCCTGGTCTTCTCTTATTTTTAAAGGATTTATTTCCCATTATGCTTTGAATGAACGTGAAAGGCCATCCAAGGTTAATTTTAGGAGGAAGAGACAATGGAGAAGACCCTTTAGAATGTACCTCCAAATCAAAATTAGGATCCAAACAACAAATCCCTGGGAAAAGAACCAACAGCTCAGAATATACCAAGGATCATCGCCAACACTTTTCGTCATACTCCAGACAAGGGGTATCACAATACATAAATTCACCACACAAGTGCTACAAAAACTCACAAGTAATCAAACACAAACAATATAGGGAATTCCCAACACGAACAATCTGCAATGCCAAGACCTATCAATCAAATGGGAGTTTGCATTTAATGGCCACTTCTCCTCACACTCCAGCACGTACATCGGATGACAATAGCAGCATTTTCTTTACACATAGGTTCATAGCTATGAATTAACCATTCAGCCAAAGTTTTTCCCAAGGGACTTTGAGATGGAGCTTCTTTATGTTGCAATGAAACTCACAAATACACAAAAAATGCCAGAGCCTATCAAACAAATGGGAATCCAAAGAGGGCAAATGTCACCCTCAGATGGCACCTCAGACGGTGCCTCAAATGCCCTCCCACAGGGAGTCCTAAGGGGATAAATGCCACCCCAAACAGATGGAAGGTTCAAAACCCTCCCCAAATGGTGGCCTACTCCCCTGGGAATTGGAAATGAGCTCCAAATTCAAACCGCATTCCCTAGTTCCACTCAACCTAGTGACTTCCACTCCCAAAAGTCACACTCAAAACAAATGCCCTGAGAGGGCTCCAAATGAATGCCCTGCTGCAGGGCCAGAAGGTTCAAAACTTTCTCCAAATGGGTGGAATCAGGGTCTCGGTGTGCATGCCGGAGAACTTATCAAACAAATGGCCAAGGCTTTCTGGACATTTCTAGTTCCACTTCCTTCTCAACTCAGTTCAGGTCGTGGGGAGCTGCATCTACTTTGGGGAGATAGTGATGGGAGTTCCCCAGAGCTAAAACAGGCTCCTGCAGCTACTGGATCCATCCCTTGCTCTCTCTCCTCAAAAAGAAGTTGCTCCTACCCACAAAGACCCACAGCTTTGACCTGGGCTCCCTGACCCAGGGAGTCACGGGGTACCATTCCACTAGGGCGCCAATGGGCCACCCACCCAGGGATGCCAAATTCTGTTACCGAAAGTTCAACACTTATCCCTGAGGCTGCATTAGAAGAATGAGGACAAGTGGTTTGAGGAGAAAAAAAAGAGATATTTATTAATTTGCCAGCAAAGAGGAGGCTGGCAGACTCCTGTCTCAAAGTACCAGCATACTGCTTCTCAGCACAAGTACAGAACTTTTAAAGGTTCTGATTCATTCCATAGTCCCATTCTTGGCTGAGACAATCTTGTGACCTCTGCCCAGATTCATCCCATCTTCTGTGGCACAAAGAACAAAGGACACTCCCCTGCCCCTCCTGACCGCTAGCCTGTGGCAGGGATGCAGGTCCCAGTTCTCCAAAAGGAGTAGGGGATGCTTTAGAGAGACATAAAACATTTCTGCCATTTTTTCAAGCCATTTATTCTGTTACACTAGCACTTAACCAAGAAGCAATTTTAGAGACCAAATAATAACTCATTGCTGCTCCTGGAGGCTTTTAATCCATATTTGAGGTCGTTATCTCTATGCGTCTCGAGGAGAGGCTGCCTGGGCAGCAAGGGAGCCCGGAAGCCAACAGTTCAGAGTCAAGGCCAGACCAGTCTCCAAACCCCAACCCAGCTATTTTCTCTGCCATAGCTGAAGAGCAGAAAACCCAGAGCAACAAGAAGCATGGATGGTGACCGACAGTATAAATAACCATTAAGCATAAAAAGAAAAATCTGCACTTCAGTGGCAGGCTGTTGTTTACTAGTTTATTGCACTTGACCTGAGAGCTCTGAAATGCCCCTCTCATGACAAATGCCTTAGCACCGTGCAAATGAAATAAAGGGCTTAGGAAAAAGAACTCCAGCTCACATTCCTTAAATACTCCTGCCTTCCAGCAGCAACAGTTTTACAGCCTTGCTAAAAGGCGATCCTTCTGAAAACTTAATCGCTAGGGCAAGAGCTGTCTTCCCCCTTTACCATAAGTTGTGAATTTAGAAAGCACAACATGCTGAGCTTTAATTTTAAATGGAGCCACCCTGGGGGGTGATAGAAGCACAGCCAGCTTTGACTTTCAGGTTGGCTTCGTGTTGCAGAGGTCCTGTGGGCTGTCAAAGTGGGTGTTATTGCTGCCCACGTGGCAAAATCACACAGTCCTTCACCACCAAGACGAGGGGGAAGCCAAAGGGCTGAGGGAACAGCGGGTGCCCCACACCTGTTGGCATCTCAGCCTTCAGCCCAACCCCCACCAGGGTGGAGGGGGAAGAATCTGTGTTTTCATCAAGGGATGGCCCCTGGAAGAAATGGAGAGCATTAGCGTTGCAACCCCAGGCCCAGAGTCTGAGTTCTGTCTCCACACCGTACTCTTTGAGTGGCTTTGGGCAAGATGCTCACTTCCACTGTCCTCATCTGTGAAATGGGAATGATAATAGCACTTGCTCCATCCACCAGATGGGGGCAATAACGGCCATCGGTGTGAAGGGCTTTGGAGCCTCTGATGCATTTTGCAAATAGAAGGTGATGTTATTACTATTGAATTCGAGTTTTTCCATTTCCTCCATTTTACCTTGTTTCCTCCATTCGCTACAAGCGTATTTTAAGAAGCAATCATAGGCATAGCCGGCATAAAATCTGGGAAGCCAGACCCACATCACTGGGAGAGTAAGCAGAGAAGACTCTCGGGACCTTCTGGAGCCCCCGTTCCCTCCTTCCTGCCGTCCTTTCTATGATCAGGACATGGCAGTGGCTACAGAGACAGGGCTTTGAAAGGAGGGCGAGGGTCTGGGCGAGGACACTGACCCCCACAGGGGATGCTGCCTGGGTCACCCCAGCCCCTCACCCTGGAGCCCCGTACGAGCCAGAAAGATGACCTTGATGTGCGATTTTAAAAACTGTATTAATGTGTTCAGGCTGACATCACAGGGTACCACAGACTGGGGGACTTAAACAACAGAAATTTATTTTCTCACAGTTCTACAGGCTGAAAGTCTACGATGAAGGTGCCGGCAGGGTTGGTTCCTCCTGAGGCCTCTGTCTTTGGCTGGTAGACGGCCATCTTCTGGCTGTGTCCTCAGGTGGTCCTCCCTCTGTGTGTGTCTGTGTCCTCACCTCCTCTCGTAAGGACTCTGGTTAGATTGGATTAGGGGCCCCTTAATGGCCTCATTTTTGCCGAGTCATCTCTTGAAAGGCCCCATCTCCAAGTACAGTCACATCCTGAGATACTGGGCATTAGGTCTTCAACATCAGAATTTT
The DNA here is from genome assembly GCF_041146395.1 of Eulemur rufifrons. Classification (NCBI taxonomy): domain Eukaryota; kingdom Metazoa; phylum Chordata; class Mammalia; order Primates; family Lemuridae; genus Eulemur; species Eulemur rufifrons. Next base: position 67,154,238 of record NC_091000.1, on the reverse strand, counting down.
AGGGGGACACAATCGCACCCATAACAAAGACATAGAGTGACAGCCCTGTGATGGATGAGGAGAAATGGCACAGGAATATTTCACTTTCTTCATCATTTGAAAAAACTATGAAAGGATTAAATTAAGTCACATATGCAAACTTTCAGTAAATGGTCATGGAATGAGAATTAGAACTCTGGAAAATCTCCTAGCATCTCCTAGTGACAAACTAGTTTCTCTCTCTGGGCTCTTTCTGCTGTTATAACCCCAAGGAAGGGAGCCCAGCCTGGTTTAGCAACCAAATAAAATTATACCTCAATGCTGCTCTTTGAAGATTGTCACATCTGTGATTGAGATCCTTATCTTGCCGCAAATGAGCTGAGGGCCAGAGACTTCTCACCCCGCAGAAGTGAGAGCCTTGTGGATGGGCAGGGGACAGGGGCTGAGAGCCTTGTGGATGGGCAGGGGCCAGGGAGCTGAGAGCCTTGTGGATGGGCAGGGGACAGGGGGCTGAGAGCCTTGTGGATGGGCAGGGGACAGGGGGCTGAGGCAAGAAACGGGAGGGGAGAAGGATTCAACGAGGAAAGGGCCCAGAGCTCTGGAAAGAACTCGGATCTCCCCTGAGGGGACCCAGCGAGACAGACGGGAGTGGAGACAGCCGTGGGATTCTCAGGGAACAGGGGGGCAGAACAACCAGGAGAGAGGTGCTTCCAGGTCAGAGAGGGATGCCAGAGGGCACCTGAGGGTGGGGTGGGGTTGGGGTGAACTGAGCCCCAGGAGGTGGCAGAGGGCACTGGAGGTGTGTGAAGGCCACGGCCAACCTCAGGCAGCTCCACCTGTCTCCCTTTGCTGCCCATCTGGCCCTGCAGGGGTTGAAGAGATGGGAAAGGTCCCAGACTGGATTCCTCATGTCTGTGCCAAGGACCAGAAGTTGGCCTCTACGGATAGACCAATTAAATCTTTCGACTACTCTCTTTGCTTTGATTTTCCTGTTTTCTAAATAAGAAAGGTTTCTGCTTAAGAGTCCAATCCGATCTCAACTTAGGAGAAAAAGAATTTGCTTCACTTCCACCAAGGGCGGGCTGTGGAGAGGGGAATCAACCCGTCGTGGGTGGCTCCTGGAGGCGGGTCCCGGGCAGCCAATCAGCTCCTGCGCCAGGCGGGTCCAGAGAACGAGATGCCAGAAGCCAGGAGCAGGTGCCGGAGCCTGAGCGCTTCTGGGCAGCAAAGCCCTGCCTGCTGCGAAGCCTGTCCCCTGCCCTCTCGCCCTCAGCCACCCACGTAGACGCGTGTTCCTGCTGCTGAGCCAGGAGCAGACCCTCCCAGAGGGGCCCCTGGGTTGGCCTGAGGTGAGGGTGGGCTGCGTAGAAAGGGCAGAAGGAAGAGTGACAATGGAGCCTCCCAGACCACAGGCCAGACGGTGCAAAGGAGAGACAGGGAGTAGAGGACTGACTTGCCCACCGGGGAAGGGCCCAATGTCCAGCCAGAAACCCTGTGGTTCTCCTTCATGAACTCAGACACAGTTACCCTGGAGAACGGTCTTTGATTAAACATGAGTCCTACACCAGCAGGAGGGACAAGACCCAGGCACCCTCACGAGCACCTCAGAAAGTCTCCCCAGGAGCCCACAGTTGAGTTATCAGATAAAATACAAGATGCCCAGTTAAATTTCCCATGAACAAGGAATAACTTTTTTGTGTTAGTGTGTCCCATGCAATATTTGGGACATGCTTATGCTATAAAAATTATTTGTTGTTTATCTGAAATTCAAATTTAGCTGGATATCCTCTATGTTTACTTGCTAAATCTGGTAGCCACCAGCAGTCCTCATTTTCGAGTTGTAAGAGAAGGATGTGTGTTGGACAGGCTGCCACACACTGTGACATCGCAGATGGCTGGCTGGGGTGCTTGCGGGGTTGTTCAGCCCTTCCCAAACACGTGCTTTAGGCTGCCATGCATAGACATCTCATCCAACCGGTTTAACCAGAAGAACGTTTATTGTCCTGTAACCTGTAACCAGGCATCCAGAGACAGGCGTGCTCCAGATGCAATGGACGGTGTGTGTCACGGGGGACTTTCCATGTCTTCGCTTTGTCACCCTCAGGGTTGACTCCACCTGTGAGCTGAGAGCAGGAAGCAGCAGCAAAGCCCGCGTCCCTCCCAGGCGCGGCCCCGTCCTTGGCATGCGTCCCAGCTGAGCCCCCGAGGTGCGGTAGAACAGGACAAAGGTGCGGGAGCGATTCAGGACGCGGTAACATCCCTACGTCTTTGGACTGGGGGCCAGTGAGGGACCCGAACAGAAGGGCAGCACTGAGTCAGAGTAGACGCGCCAGGCGGAGGAGCTTCTCCGACACGCATGATGTGTATTAACACAGGGAGACAACAAGGCGCATGAGGGCAGCGACCAGGCACAAATGTCCCGCGGAGACCGACTGACGAGGAGTGTCCGTGGAGAGGAGTAGGAACTCGGGGCACTGTCCCAGCCACATCCCTCACGCCCTTTCCTAAGACGCAGTGTGGCTCCTGAGTGCTTTGCTCGTCGTCGGCTGGGCAGTTACCTGTCGCTGCCAAACGCACGGAGTGCAGGACTCAGGCGCGGTTTTCTGTCTGGCTGATGCGGGGAAACACGCGGGTGATTTACAGAAATGCTTCCTGCTGGGTCATCTCAGCAAATGAGACCCACGTGAACTTCACCCTCATTTCACCCTCATTCCCTCCTTCATCTCTCTCTTTTAGAAGCCACTTCCGTAAAGCAGACAACTACTTATCCAGGAACAGAACTATGTGAACAGTGTAGGTGCTTTTCGAATGTCATTTAAAAGCAGTTCTTTGGCGGGGCGCGGTGGCTCACGCCTGTAATCCTAGCACTCTGGGAGGCCTAGGTGGGCGGATCATTTGAGCTCAGGAGTTCAAGACCAGCCTGAGCAAGAGCGAGACCCCATCTCTACTAAAAATAGAAAGAAATCATATGGACAGCTAAAAATATATATAGAAAAAATTAGCCGGGCATGGTGGTGCATGCCTGTAGTCCCAACTACTCGGGAGGCTGAGACAGGAGGATCCCTTGAGCTCAGGAGTTTGAGGTTGCTGTGAGCTAGGCTGACGCCACGGCACTCACTCTAGCCTGGGCAACAAAGTGAGACTCTGTCTCAAAAAAAAAGCAGTTCTTTGACAAATATTGCCAAAGGATCCATATTTTAACACAGTGAGGAAACATCAAGAAAATACTCCCTGGCAGTTATATCCCCAGCCTTTTCTACACTTCTCCCCCACAAAAAAAAAAAAAAAAACAAAAAACAACAGATGACCATGTCAGAGTTTTTAAATATCAAATCCCAAATCAAATTTTTCAGATCTGGTGTCTAATTTTCTATGAAACATGAAGCCTGGGTTAACACAGGTGATGAACAATCTTTTAAAAGAAAAAAAAAAAACAAAAACCTCCTGGCATTTTATCTTCTCCTAAGTAAATATTCCTGTAAGGAGGTCACATTTAGACCAGAGCATCTACTGTAAAATCCCCATGTTCGTAAGTATCTTCATGGGCGCCCTTCATTCTCCAACAGGTCGGAAACCAGTATTTATTAAATCTCTTCCAATAGTACTTGAAAATGCATTTCATCTCAAAGTGCTTTTCAGGGCTCTTCCAATCTAAAATCGGTAATGGTGGGAAGGGGTGTTTAGGGCAGTCAGAGGGCTGGTTTAACCAAGCAGACTTAGGTCTGGTCTTATTTCTGGCACACGCAATCATTGTGACCGTGAGCAAATGAGACGTTCGAGACCTCAAGTTCTTTGTGTCAGAAGAAGTGGCATTCAGCTGTGTGCCACAGAAAACCCACCCACAGTGGCTCGTCCAAAAAGAGCTGGACGTCTCCCACAGGCACACCCAAGACTGACACAAAGGCCCTGTGGCAGCATCAGCGTCTCACCTCCTCCCTTCTCTACTCCGCACCATCCTCAACCTGTGACTTTCATCCTCCTGATTGTCACCTTTCGGCTGCTCCTCCTCCAGGCTCATGAAAAGAAATAGAGAGAACAGGAAAGAAGCACTCAGCCCCCCCAGAAACTCTGAAGTTACATTTGCCCATCTCATGGACCCAAACTGTTGTCACAGGGCCACCCCGAGATGCGAGGGGCCTAGGGAAGTAAGTTGTTTCACCAGCTACAAATTGCAACACCAAATAAAATTAAGTTCAGTCGATAAGGAAGAAGAGGGAAATCTGTGTTTAGTCAGCGAAGAGCAATGCCTGCCGCGTGCGGCATATGAAATAGGGCCTCTTCTAGCTTCCCATTTGGCCACTCGCTCCTGCACTCGGCAGATAGATGCTGAGTGCCCGCTCTCTCTGGGCAGTCTTCTAGGCGCAGGGAACGCGGTACTAAATATCTGCAAACATAATCGGTAGAACAACAAATATTGATTGTCTTGGACCACTGGCCAAATAAAGTGGTCCTGAGCAGACTACAATCTCGTACAAAACAGAGGCTTCACTCCCCTTCCACGGCAAGCAAAGCCAAGCAAGAGAAAGCCACGGTAAGGCCTGTCTAAATTGTCTAATTACAACTCAAACTGTAAATTCTACCTGTAGCTTCCTCTGCCTTCTCTAGTTTCGTGCTTCCGAATGCCCCAGCTCTGCTCTGGACCACGGGCAAGGATAGTCTGTCTTGGAGGAGAGAAGGTGAAATCATGATTCCAGAGCCTTCGATGACCCGTGACGTAGACCTGCCTGCTCCTACGTGTCCACAGAGCAGCCCTGGGGGCAATCAGGAGCCCAGTCTAGGCAGTCCATTTGCATATCACCATTTAAATAAAAATTCAACTGAGACCCCGGAACCTTCATATTCTGCTGCTGCCAGTGTAGATCAGCGCTAGCCTTTTGAAGAGCAGTTGGGAAGGGTACGTGGGGCATCCAAGCCTTGGCACCCACTGACCCAGGGCTCAGATTTTACTTCTGGGAACCAAGTCTAGGAAAGTGATTCAAGCTGTGGAAATCCTTTGTGCACTAAGATGTTCTCTGTAGCATTTGGCATAATAGCACATCAGGGAAACAATCTAAATAGTCATCCATAGAAGAACATATAAGTAAATTATGGTACAGACACTCAATAAGACGTATACAACCACTAACTGTGACAGTCATAAAGACAATCTCATTAAGTAAAATGCTTATGTGAATGTTTAAGTGAAAATTGCAAGATACAAACTTACTATCATTACAATTTTTAAGTACATACACAAGGAAGAAATACTAAAAAAATGGTCACAGGGGTAAGTGATTATGCAATTATGGGTGGTCAGATTTTAACTGACTTGTTTCTCTTAGTCTTCAGATTTTCATGCATGTTGACAAGAATTTAATGGAAAAAGAAATTCATAATTTGAAAAATTATACGTAAATTAAGTGCTTTGTGAACCATTTTTCCTTCTCTGTGTAGTACGTAAATTCTGGGGGGAAATAACAAGGCAATAAGTAAATCTTTTCACTGGTGTGGCCTAGAGGAAAGATGTTAGGAAGAGGAGGTGGAAAGAGAAAAGGTAATGCCTGTTCTGAATCTTACCAAACTTGGTAGGACTCACCTTTTAAAAGAAAGATTAATTAATTAATTAATTTAAAAAATCTACCCTTAGTTGTTTAACAGAATTTAAGAAAGCTCTTGTCTCGATACTTAGATTGCTAAGTTCCAAAAAACCATTTTCCTGAGCACAATATTATGGCAAAAAAAGATTTTCAGTCCAAAAAAAGCCACCAATTTTCCCCGAATCAAGCCAAGCACAAGGTTTCCTTTCAGCCTGACTACAATTTTACAATACAGAACAGGTCTTACCTGCTTTACCCTTTCTCTTTCCATCAAAATTGCCTAAGCGAGACTAGCCAATGCATTTGCAAGTAAAGTTGTTATTTCCACAGTTTACCAACTTGTCCCAACCTGTACAAGCAATCACACCGAAGAAAGGAAACTCCTTGTACCACCAGAGGACAGAAATGCATTTAGCCCAGAACTGGGCTCTGAGCCTGAGCATTCCAGGTCTTCCCTCAATTCCTCTCCCAACTTGGGCTGCAGTGATGGTCCCTGGAGGCTCCCCGGCACACAGCTCTAATGCATGCAGACATCCGGTTATTTCATGCATGTTTCCAGAGCTCCTACCTGGCTTACAGATCTGTGCTTAGCCTCCCACTACTGGAGACACAAAAATGATTAAGTCCTTCCCCTTCAAGGAGCTTAGAGTTCAGTGGAGAAGGCAGGGGGCCACAATACATAACACGCACATGAATAAAAAATGGCCATGAAGAAAAGGCCTGGGGTAGGACATTACCTATAGGCTAAGAAGGGACTCAGTCTCAACGTTTCAAGTTCAAACACAGGAGGTAGAGCATGCACAGAGCAGACCTCCATCCCCATTCTGGAGGCATGTCTTGTGTTCATGAGCTCTTCATATCTAAGCATGGTTCTCAACTCCGGGGAGCATGGAGGTGGACATTTTGAGAATCAGATGAGTGGTATGGAACCCTGTCCCAGAAAACATGCATGTGATATGCACACAAATATTTGCATATAATTTCAGAAGATTCATGGGCTGCATCCCTCCAAAGCCACTCATGAACTTTCAAGAGTACACAGGAAGATTGTAATAATTAATATTGAGCATTGTCTATATTTCTTGGTCTAAATTAACCTCTGTACATATGTTCTTTCCTTTAATCCTCGCAACAAAGCTACAGCATATGAAACTTCTTTTCAACTGTACAGATAGGGAAACTGAGGCTCAGAGAAGTTACTGAAATTAGAAGGTGGATGGATTCATGTCAAGACAAGCAGCCACGTCTGTGTTCTTTCAAATAACAACTGACAAGACAGGTGCCGTTCATCACCCTACCACCACCATTTTACAGATGGGGAAACAAAGGTCTTGGGAGGTTAAATAACTTGCTGAGGTCACGTGGACCACAAAGTAGGAGCCTTTGACCAAAAGTCAGGACAGAAGGGAGATGGATGCTTTGACTTCTCAAGTGAAGCACATTTGTGGGGAAGGTTCTTGAAGCAAAACACTTAAAGCTTGGCTTTAAGTTGTGTCTCTCTCGTGAGATGGGAGGAGAGGCTGCAACTGGCATGACCTGGACCACCAGAGAGGTCTTGAAGGAGCCCAGACCTCCAGCCACCCAGCCAGAGTGAGTAAGAGGGAGCTGGCAGAGGCATTCTGGGAGAGACACATGCCATCTGGAAATTCTGAAGCCCAAATGAGAGTTCAGCATCCTGCTCTAAAAAAGGCAAACAAACGAGGTGGGCAGTGACTCTCTGACGTGCACAGGAGATGACAGTGTGTCACTGTGCAATCAACCCGCATTATGCTGTCATCAAACTACAACTCTGGGCCCAGTACATGGGAAAGTCATTCATTCCTTCAGGGTCAGGGACGCAAAGAAGCCGGGATGAAATGGGAAAAGCATCGCTGGCTAGAAACAGGCATCGGAAAGGTCCCCTCACAACTACACTTCCTTCCACCATGGAGGTGATGATCAAAGGAGACAAAGTTTCAGTCACACAAGATACATAAATTCCGGAGATTTAATGTGCAACATGGGGCATATGATTAGCAATACTATATATTTTAAAATTTGCTAGGAGGGCAGATCTGATGTTAAGTACTCTTATTACAAAAGGAAAACAAAACAAAGCAAAGAAACAAATGAGCAGGAGGGAACATTAGGAGGTGATGGATAGGTTCATGGCATTGTGATGGTGGTTTCATGGGTGTACACTTAACTTCAAATGCATAAAGTTATACACATTAAATTTCTACAGCTTTTATATGTCAATCATATCTCAATAAAGTAGTTAAAAACAAAGAACAAAATAGAAGCTAATCACAAAGGACCACATATTAAATGGCTCTGATAATATGAAATGTGCAGAATAGGTAAATCAGTACAGACAGAAAGTAGACTAGCAGTTGCCTAGGTCTGGGGATGAGATGGGGACTAAAGGGCGGTGCTTAAGGGGTGTGGGGTTTCTTTGGGGCTTACAAAAATGTCCTAAAATTGGTTGTGGTGTCTGTGGCCGTACCACCCTGGACACACCTGATCTCATCTAAACTGGTTTGTAGTGACAGTTGCACAACTCTGTGAATATCCTAAAGCCATTGAATTGTACACTTTAAATGAGTGAATTATATGATATGTGAATTATATATCAACAAAGCTGTTTTTAATAAAATAAAAAATTTCTAAATGCCTCACTTGGAAACATTTTCAAGCCCGTGATAATACTTCAATCTCACCACATCTCAGAATGGAAGTGGTATAGCCGCCACATCCAGCAGGCTTGATGCCAAGGATGTTGGGCTGTTTTCTGAAGTCAAGTTCACTGTCAGAGGATAAACACCTGCCAACAGTAAGGACAGTCAGAAAATGTGGCTCTGAGAGCAAGAGGTTACTTCTGATAGGATCAATCAGGAATGCTTTGTTTTTGCTCGTGTGTAAATCTCAGTTCTCACACTGAACCTAAAGGAGACAGGATAGAGCAGTGGTTAAATTATAAGCTTTGATGGCAAAAATCTCTCTGCCGGTCACTTGCTAGTTATGTGACCTTTTAGATGCTCTTAACATGTTCTTGCAGACTTGGTTTTCAGCCATCTTATGAAATGGACAATATTGATTATTTCAAAAGGGCTGTTGGGAGGATTAAAGTCTGGCACATGATGAGCCCTCAACAAAATAGTAACTGTTATTATTATAATAAACTTTTGAGGACAATGGCATTTATGTCCTTACAATATCCACCTCAACGTCTGGACACTCAAATATTGAATGAATAAAGAAATAATTTTGAAACTGTGTGGAACAGTCTCTCCCCCAAGGGCTATCTATCCACTGGCATATCCATTTGAGCAACAATCCAGCATTTAACTCATCGGATTGTTTTTCCAGGCCAAGGAAAACCACGTAACTAGGATAGAATTATCCCGCAATCTGTTATTTTTGAGGGCTCCCTGTACCGCTCAGAATCGACAATTATTTCTACTGAAAACAGAAATGAAACAACATTCTTTCCTAGTAGCTGAAAGAACACTCAGAGACATCCCACCAGCTCCTTTGTCTCATTTTGATCTCATAAAATACATAGAAAAGAAAAAACAAACAAAAACGCTTCAAATGTTCCACTGTCACAAACTTCAACTGAGTTGAAGAATTCGACAGAATAGAAATTACCGTCTTATTTGTCCGGCTCTTTTCCACAGAGAAATAACTCAGGAATGGCAATCAGGGAGCCCCAGCACCCAGAACACCGCCTGGCACACAGTAGGCTCAGTAAATGATTGTGGGTACGATCTTACTATGTGACACCACTGGGTGCCAAAGCCCTGCAAAGTCAGGTCTAGCTACTCCTGCACCCAGAGCTCGGGCAGCCAACAACCGCCACCACTGTCTCCGCTGGTCCTGCGTGGGCGAACTTGGCAGAATTCTTCCTGTAAGGTTCCAGCTTCGGCCACTCAGAACGCCTGAAGGTGGAGTTCTCAGCCCAAGCATGTCGCGGGTCCTCACAGCACGGCCTGTACGTGTCCCTGTGAAAGGGATCCGGCCTGCCTCAAGCAGAAGTTGATGCTGACACCCAGGAGCTTGGCTTTTTCTCTGACCATCGACCTTTTTTGTATCTTTTATGTGGGAGGGGCAGGTGAGTGATATCTTACAGGTATACGGAAGACATGTCTACACAGCTGCAGCTTTCCAGTTAATTCAGTGAAACACCTGTGTTTTATAACTCATCCAAATCATAAAAGTCACACAATAGCTCCTTTTGTAATTTTGGCCCTGGGGGACGGGGCAAGATCCCAATACTGCGGCTGGCACTGTCTCTGGGGCTTGGATCCCCCTGGGTTCTTTCTCATCAGTCGCAGATCCGCTCTTGGTTTCTGGCGGAGGTATCACACGCATAACCTGTAGACCAAACCCACATGCACCCGGGTTTGCTTAGCTTCTGTCATGTTGGCCAACATGGGGCGATTTGGAATTTATACTATTTGCCAAAACATTTTTTCCAATTTTTTAACTGCTTTATTTAGGCACGATTAACATACAAAAAGCTGTAGATATTTAACATGTACAACTTGACGCGTTTGGAGGTAAGTATAGACCCGTAAAACCATCATCACTATCAATATCAATGCCACAAACTTTTCCATCACCTCCAAAAATTTCCTCCTGTGGCCTCTGGGTTTGTTTGTTTGTTTTGGTTTTGTTTTCTTTTTGTGGTTAGAATACAGAAGACCTAGGTATTGTTGATCATATACCTATGCTGTGGTGTAGCTCTCCAGAACTTACCTATTTTGCATAACTGCAACTTTGCATAAATTGAGCCCTTTGACCCATACTTCCCCATTTCCCATTCCCCCAGGCCTTGGCAACCACCTTTCACTCTCTGTTGCTATGTGTCTGACTATTTTAGATGCCACACGTCAGTGAGGTCACACAGTATTTGTCTTTCCGTGTCCGGCTTCTTTCACTCAGCACAATGTCCTCCGGCTCCATCCGCGCTGTTACAGAGGGCAGGATGCCCTTCTCTTTATGGACGAATCGAATTCTATTGTGTGTGCCATGGGCCTCCACACGCCAGGTTCCACATCCGCAGATCACACCAACTGTGAATTGAAAAAATATTGGGGGAAAAAAAAACAATAAAAAACAATACAAATACCAACAATACAGCCTAACAGGTTATTTACATTGCATTTACATTGCATTAGGTATTATAAATAATCTAGAGATGGTTTAAAGTATACAAGTATTTGCATACAGCCTATGCAGTACCATTTTCTATAAGGGGCTTGAGCATCCTTGGATTTTGGTGGCCTCAGTAGTCCTGGACCCAGTCCCCCTTGGATCCTGAGGGATGACTGCATACATCACATTTTCTTTATCCGTTCATCCACGAGTGCACATTCAGGCTGTCTCCATATCTTGGTTATTGTGAACAGTGCTGCAGTGGACACGGGGTGCAGACATCTCTTTGAGATCCAGATTTGAATTCCTTTGGATATATATACCCAGAAGTGGGATTGCTGAACTGTCTGGCTCTATTTTCCAATTTTGAGTGGGGTAAAATACACATAACAAAATTGATCATCTTAACCATTTTTAAGTACACAGTTCAGTGGTATCGAGTACATTCATACTGCCGTGGAACCATCATGATCACCCATCTCCAGAAATTTTCTTTTTTTTTCTCCAGAAGTATCAGAGATCCAGAAATTTTCATCTCACAAAACTGACCCTCTGCACCCATTAAACAATAACTTCCCATCCCTCCCCCACCACCTCCAGCCCCTGGCGAACACCATTCTACTTCCTGTCTCTATGATTTTATACCCCATCGAAGTGGAATCATATGGTATTTGTCTTTTTGTGACTGGCTTATTCACTTGGCGTAATGTCCTCAGGGTTCATTGTGTTGCAGCACGTGTCAGAATTTCCTTCCTTTTCAAGGCTGAATCACAGTCCGTTGCACGGATACACATTTGGCTCACCCATTCACCTATCAAGGAACACTTGCCAATTTATTTTTAATTTAGGAGATACGTATTTAAAACCCAGATTTCTGGCTTCTTTTGAAAGCTCAAGAGATCTCACTATGTGAGGCCCTCATTCTGACATGGCAGCCATGTGTCTGTGTCTGAGCAGTGGCTCTGTCCTTCAGAACGAGCTGTCTGGTCTCTACCACACCCTGCTTTCCACCCGCCTGAGTGTGCCACCCACGTATATTACCCGTAGGACCCTCACAGGAATATGAATCCCTGCCCCTGCCCTACATGACCCTGGCATGGGACTGTGATCTGACCTCCATTTCCAGGCCAGCTGTGCACGTGGGAGAGACCTCACCTCACTCGTGTGGTGTTGTACGCTGCCTCTGAGGAGCCAGACCAGAAAAAGAAGGTGCCAGGCACCTGGAATCCTGCCTAGACTCTACCACAGCCACCCCATAATCCTTGCCTCATTCACTGTGCCCAGGAGGCTGAGCAGCTCTCAGCTATGACACCCCTGAATGATCCCTTGGCACTGGTGTGTTCAGGGACCCCCAGGACACCCTGAGAAGGAAAGTAACCAATCCTTTATCAATCATTTTGGTCCTCAGAAGCCCAGAGTGCCACTGGTGCATAGGGTTTGTGATTTAGCTATGCCATCTCTCTGTTTTCCAGTTGGGCTCCACTTAAAAATCCCCAACAAATAGAAAAAGCCCTCTAGCAGGAAGAGCATTCAAGAACTTCCCTTGGCAGCACATTGCAATGTTTAACAGACCTCTGTATCAGGGATTCTTTCATATCCAACTGCAATCACCCCTGGAGCAGTTTAAAGGCATCTCATCTGAGAAGGTCTTCAAGAGAAATATGGAAAAACTGCTCTGGAAACACATCCTTCTGTGGATGGAATGCTGTTATTAAATCACCATGTAGCCTTCTCCTCTAACCAGAAAATCTTATTTCTCAACCTTTTAATAATCCTTGAGGCTCTTGCCTGAACCTTCTTTGAGTTCTTCACATCTTTCTGGATTCATGTAACTCAAAATTAGATGAGGAATTCTAGCAAGGTTCTGGGCAGTGCTAAATATACTGGAGAAATCTTCAGTTTCTAATTGTGCAGTCTCCTTTCATCCTTGATTCCAAACCAGAGCACTGTAGCGCTGACTCATGATCATGTTTTTCAGCCCCACACGCATCAACCCCATCACTGCTCACTGTAGATGTGAAAGATTGGGTTTTTTCTCTGCAAGCGCAGTGCCCTTGACTTGTCGCTTCTGAGCTTTGTTTTCCCTACCAAGGCCATTTTGAATCCTGAACCCATGGCAAGACACTCATTCCTATTATGTACACCCAAGTTTGAGGAAGTCATGTGCACTTGTGCTCTCTGTTCTATCACCGCCCCCCTTAGAACTCCCTCCCACCTCCAGTAATGACCTTGACAGCTCTTTGCTTAAGCCCTTCCAATCACTTCTGCAACCTAATCTTTTGTGGACCCTGCTGGTCAAATGGGGGTCCATGAGCCATGAACATCAGCGTTATCTGGGAACTTTCTAGAAATGCAGAGTCTCAGGCCTCACTCCAGACCTGCTGAGTCAGAACCTGCATTTCGACAGCACCACCAACTGATTCATATGGAAACTGAAGTTGGGGAAGTACTGATTTATGCTACCCAGTGTTGTTGATAAGATTATTATTAGAAAAAAACTGAAAGCTTTCCCCAAATTATAGCAAATAGGTGTCAATTTCTACGTCAAGCCATTATGTCTACCAACCAGTTCTAAGAGAGTCGCTAGTTTAATGAGGCAAATTCTTTAGAAATTAAAGACCATATAATTTTGATGAAAATTCACTTCCATGCAACATTTGTTGAATACCTACTGTGCGCTGAGCTACTTGCTGTAAGAGACACAAATACGCACAAGATAGTTCCCACCTTCAAGTAACTTACCGCGTGGCAGGAACTCTAAGATGTGTTGGTTAAGCAATGTGCTGTGCACGCAAAGAAGGGAGGATGTGGTTGATATTAGCTCCCAAGGAAATAACAACACTCTTTTTCTCAGGAAAAGTCTGCAATAAAACAAAGTTGGCACTCCAGTGGCCATGTATGTGCTACACAGTCACATCCTCTCCATAGACGACTGATTTTCCTGAGAATACAAGTGTAAGAAGAAGCCGGCATATCCTCCTGTCAGCAAATCTGCTGCCCATCTGCCTCTGTGTGGCTCCTCCCATCCCGGGGGTGGATCCTTTCTGCTCCCCTAGGGCCAGTCACTATCCTGCATCCCACCCCCACTGCCTACTGAAAGACTTTGCTCTTGGAATCATCTCTTCTTTCTCTCTCTTGCATTATTAATTTCCTTTCTACTCCATCAATGCTTCCCAACTGAAGGTGATTTTGCTCCCCGCCAAGAAACATTTGACAATGCCCAGGAACATTTTTGGTTGTCACAGCTGGGGTTGTGCTACCGGGATCTAGTGGGGAGGGGTCAGGGATGCTGCTAAACATCCTACAGTCCCCCACAACACAGAATTATTTGGTCCAAAGTGTTAATAGTGCTGAGGTCGAGAAACACTGTGATAGATCATTCTCACTCAATGCATAACTACGATGCAATATCCCTTTATGGACTGAGTTGGGTGCCCGCTCCCCAGATTTACATGTTGAAAACCTAACCCCAAAAGTGACTTTATTTAGAAATAGGGCCTTTAAGGAAGTAATTAAGGTTAAATTAGGCCATAAGTGTGGGACTCTAATTTGATAGAACTGGTGTCTTATAAGAAACACAAGAGACACCAGGGTGTGCGCTTGCTTGTGAGCTCTCTCTCTCCCCTCCCCAGACCCTCCCCTCCTCACACACACAGAGAAAAGGCCACTTGAGGACAGTGAGAAGGTGGCCATCTGCAAGCCAGGAAAAGGGCTCTCACCAAAATTCAGCCACGCTGGCACCCAGATCTTAGACTTCCAGCCTCTAGAACTGTCGGGAAAAAAATCTGTTCTTTAAGCCGCCCCACCCAGTCCATCAAACTTTCTTATGGCAGCCTGAGCAGACTAGTATTATACAATAACAATAATCTTCTACAACCCACATGCCCATCACCTGGTGAATGGATAAGCAAAATATGGCCTACCCTTACAATAGGATACTATTTAGCAATAAAAAGTAACAAAATACTAATACTTGCTACAACATGAACCCCAAGCCAAGTGAAAGAAGCTCGACACAAAAAACAATATATTATATGATTTCGTTAATACGACATTCTCATGACAGTCAAATCTATCAAGACAAAAGGTAGATTGGTGTTTGCGTAGGGCTCAAGGTGGGGACTGGATTAACTGCAAATGGGCACAAAGGATTTTATTAGGGTGATAGAAATATTCCAAAACTGGTTTATGGTAATGTTTGCACAATATGGTAAATTTACTAAAAGTCATTGAATTACACACTTAAAGTGCTTGAATTTTATGGTATGTGAAGATTATTTCAATAAAGGTATTTAAAAATTAGATTAAATTAAATAAAAATGATGTTTTATAGAAGTATTTCAAAATCTCCCCAATCCTCTTTTCAACAACCCACCCACTTCTCAGTTCCCAGTTACAGTGTTATGTAAATGAACTGTCCCACCGCGGGTGCTTCTCTCTCCCCCTTCTCTCTCTCTCTCTCTCTCTCTCTCACTCTCACCAGCTCACTGCAACCAGGCTTTCACCTGCTGACCTCTGTCCCATCTAATCGTGAGACCTTCACGTTGCCACATCTGATGGGCAATTTCCCGCACCTTCCCCCTGCATCATTTCATATGCTCTGAGAGCATCCTCGGGCCTCCTCTCCACCTACACTCACCTGAGTGGTCTTACTGCTTCCTGGGTCTCCCTCCCTATTCCTCACTGGAAATAATAAAAAATGGGAGACAAAGCCTGAGTCTTACTCCTTCCCATGGCTTCAAACACCATTTATACACTGACAATCCCCAAATTTAACCTCTACTCCACCTGGTGCCCTGCACTCCAGGCGGCCTAGGCTGAGGCTGAGCGCATATCTCCTCGGGCATATAACGGGCATCTCAAACTCAAGTCATCCAAAGCTGAGCTCCTGACTCCCCTTCACCCCAAATCTGCACCTTCCCTGATTCACCACGTCTCAGTTAACAGCACCATCATTCACCCAGGTGCTGAGGCCAAAATCTTGGAGCCATCCTTGACTTTGTACCGTACCTCTAACTAGCCCAAAACAAATCCACTTTGATCTCGTTCAAAACGTTGTATCAACCTAACCACTATCACCCTCCGCTGTACCCCCTTTGCCCAAGCAGCCATCACCTCTTGCCTGGACTATTACTGTAACTCCTAAGTAATCGCTCTCCCACCTTGCTCCCTAGAGTCTGTTTCCCACACAATGGTGCTGTGCTTAAATGTGTCCCCCAGAAAGAATGCATTGTAAATTTAATCCCCAATAAAACTATATTAAGAGGTGATTAGGCCATGAGAGCTCTGCCCTCAAGAATGGATTAATGCCTTTATCTCAGGAGTGGGCTCCTTACAAAAGGGTAAGTTTACTGGTTTACTTCCTCCTGCTCTCTCTTTCTCTCTCACCCTCTCTTTGCCTTTCTGCATTGGATGACGCAGCAAGAAGGCCCTTGCCAGACGCTGCCCCTTGATCTTGGACTTCCCGGCCTCCAGAATTGTGAGGCAACACGTTTTTGTCCATCACAAATGACCCTGTAAGTGGTGTTCTATTTATAGAAACACAAAATGGACTATGACAGAAACTTGGTACCAGGCATAGGGTTGTTGATATAACAAATACCTGGCAATGTGGGAGGCTTTGGAACTGGGAGATGGGTAGAGGCTGGGACAGTTGTGAAGTGAATGCTGCCGGCGGGGGTTGAAGAAGAACCCTGTATTGCCATGTTGGAGCCTTCAGAACAATTCTGGTGAGGGGTCAGAAAACGAGTACAGCTGTAGGGAAAGTCTGAAACTTCCTGGAAATTACTTAAGTGGTTGTGATCATAATGTTGATAGAAATATGGACAGTGAAGGAAATTCTGATGTGGTCTCAGATGGAAATGAAGAACAAGGTATTGGAAACTGACAGAGAGGCCATCGTTGGTTATAAACTGACAGAGACCTGGGCTAACTGTGTGCAGGCCCAAGGGCCTCATGGCCGGCAGACCTTAAGAGTTACCAACTAGAATACCCGGCCAAAGAAATCTCTACACAGCAAAGCATGGAAGGAGACACAGAGCTTCTCTTAACTGCATTTATTAAAAATTGGAGAGGAGAAAAATGATTTAAAGACATACTTTATAATTAAAAGAGAAGCAGAATGGAAAGATTTGTAAAATTCACAGCCCGGCCACCTAAAGAATGAAGAGGTATATTTAGAAGAGCAAACCAAGCATGTGGCAAAGAATCATTTGCTAAAGAGATTAGTATAGCTAGAAGGGAGCCCAGTGCTATTCATCAAGAGAATGGGGAGAATAACCCCAAAGGCATTTCAGAGATTTCCCAGGCAAGCTACGGCCTTGAGCTCCGGGTCTCCGGAGAGGCACCCAGGGGACTATGGTATTCCCTGCCCCGCGCTGCCTGAAGTGTCCACTCCCATATTCCGGAGCAGCACTCCCCGGCCAGCCCAGCCCTGACTCAGACAGACACCCCCCCCCCCCCCCCCCCGCTCCAGAAAGTACAAGCCATAAGCCTTGGCAGCAACCATGTGGCGCTGATTCTGCAAGTGCGAGGAATGCAGGAGTCGTGGGGGCATGGCTTCCTCCACCACGGCACACAGCCTGGGACCCCAGGCAGAGACTTGTCCAGCAGAACCCCCCCCAGCCCCAGGGCAATGCCTAGCAGAGCTGTGGGGTTGGGACCACCTCAAAGAATCCCCACTAGGTTCATGCCTAGTGGAGGCATGAAAGTGGGGCTGCCCCCAGGACTTCGGAACTGTAGAGCTACCAGCATGCGATGCAAGCCTGGGAGAGCTGTGAGGATGAGACCACAGCCCCGAGAGCTGGAGACGGTAGTCCAACTCCAGCCACTCTCATGGATTGTGGCCACCAGGGATTGGCTTTGTGGGCTGAGCCCAGCATAGAAATATAGGTAGGGCTGACAGAGGCCTTGGGGGCCCACCCCAGCCTGGGTGTCCACAAAGCAGCACAGGGAGTCACAGATCTGGAGCTAAGATTCAGTGTTATTTGCCTGTTGGCTTTTGGGCTTGCAGCAGGTCCCCTTGTCCGCAGTTTTGCTGTCTGCAGTTTCAGCTTCCCGTGGCACGGTGCAATAAGATATTTAGAGAGAGAGAAACATTCACATAACTTTTATTACAGTATATTGTTAAAATTGTTCTATTTTATTATTAGTTGCTGTTAATTTCTTACTGTGTCTAATTTATAAATTAAATTTATCACAGGTACGTACGTATAGAAAAAGCATAGTGTATATAGGGCTCGGTACCACGTGTGATTTCAGGCATCCAGCCAGGGGGCTTGGAAGGTATTCCCCAAGAAGAAGTGGGCACTGCTGTACTTGAGACTTCTTACCCCTTTCTTCTGTCCTGCTCTCCCTGTTGGAATGGGAATGTCCATCCCATGCCTGCCCCACCACTGCATTTTGGAAGTAGATAACTTGTTTGATTTTGCAGGCTCACAGCTGGAGAAGAATTGGCCTCAAGATGAAACCTGCCTTGAGTTTCGCCCATGTGTGATTTCAATGAGACTCTGCACTTTGGACTTTTGAGTTGGAGCTGGAATGAGTTAATACTTTGGAGTATTGGGATAGAATAAATGTATTTTGCATGTGAGAAGGACATAAATTGGGGGGCACAGAGGGGAATGCTGTGGTTTGAATGTGTCCCCCAAAAAACCATGTGTTATAGACTTAGTCCCCAGTATAACCATATTAAATGTGGTTAGGCCGCAAGGGCTCTGCCCTCATGAATGAATTATTGCCAGTATCGCAAGAGAGGGTTTGTTGTCATGGAAGTGAGTTACTCATACAAGGACGAGTTCGGCTCTCTCTCTCACCCTCTCTTTGCCCTGCTGCCATGAAATGATCAGCAAGAAGGCCCTCGACAGATGCAGCCCCTTGATCTTGGACTTCCCAGCCTCCAGAACCTCGAGCCAATAAGTTTCTGTTCATTACCAGAAATTACCCAGTCTGTGGCATTCTGTTATAGCAGCACAGAACAGACTAAGGCAGGAGGCTGGAGCAATACTATTAAAATGTAAATGGGGCTCCCACCTGCTCCCTCCGTAAGGTCAGCCTGCCCCCCTGGGGGTGATGATGAGGGATGGGGGGGGATGGGGGGTGGGGGGGGTGGGAGTAACCCTGTCCTGAGGGGCCAGCTAGCTACAGGGAACAAGGACAAAGGGATGTGTCACAGTGAAAGATCAGGGAGGGTGGTAGAGGAAAATGTGGCCAGGCAGGAGGGGACATTGAGACCACAGCGTGAGCAGTGGATGGATGTTGCTGCGTCACACAGCAGTGCCTGTGAGGGGAACGTGCTCAGCCCCTCCATGGGCACCTAAGTGACAACATGTAGAGAGACT
Organism: Eulemur rufifrons; assembly: GCF_041146395.1. Lineage (NCBI taxonomy): Eukaryota > Metazoa > Chordata > Mammalia > Primates > Lemuridae > Eulemur > Eulemur rufifrons. Next base: position 67,135,205 of record NC_091000.1, on the reverse strand, counting down.
TTGACAGTTCACATGTGCACCAGTGTTTGACTTCATCCAGGTCAGCAGGAAAGAAGTGGCTGCTGTGTGGAATGGGGACTCCAGGCATTGCATGGCCAACCCTTTGTTCCACTGCCTGGGGTTGCACTGCTGCCCCAGCCAGCCACAGACTGTGAGCCACACACAGAACGTGGCCCAGCCAGTGGCAGGAGGCTTCTTTACTTCCAGTTCAAGATTTTTGTCCGTGGCTGGGAGAAACAGCAGCCACTGGAAGCATACCACTGCCATCCCTGTTACCTTCAGCTGCATCCCTTTCAGGCACCTGGAAGAACTCTTTGTCTACTAGGAAAGCCTCACCTTATCTCCTAAGACCTCCAGTGCAAGTGCAGCAGTACCCAGAGCACCCAGCTGGGGACACAGTGGAGGTGGCTAGATTGTGGCAGAAGGCAGGAAGAGACCAGTGGCCACAGAGCACCAGGAAAAGGACAGGACCAGGCCAGCATGAGAAAACTTCACATGGTCCCCAAGGTATCTGGAGCTACCTCTTCTGATTACACTGGGGAGAGAATCCAGTGTGCTTCCCACACATATCCTCTGCTCATAAGATGTCCAGTGTATCCATCCCCAGCATATGAGCCACCAAGTTTGTGGGGCCTGCCAACAGGGCCACAGCAGGGACGTGGATGCAGCAAGTGCCATGAGCACAGCAGTACCTAAGGCTACAGGCCCAGGCTGGGCAAATGTAGCAAGGACAGGAGCCACCACCCAGAAGAGGTGGCATGGGCCTGGTGCAGGAGGGGCATCCTCCCACCCAGGCCCTTGGCAGAGGGCGGTGCCTGCATGGCCACCACAGGAGCAGAGAGGACCAGCTGTCTATTTGGGAACAGCTGAAGATGGAGAAGCCGAAGCCTCAGCTCATCCTTGTTGGTTCACCCTTGTCCAGTTAAGGTCCAGAGCTGATGTTGGGAGCAGAGGAGAAGGAGGAGGGTGGAGCTCCCAGGAGGACATGCCTGTCACCCTTAGCCAGCTGTGCCCCCAGGAAAGATTACCAGAAGAAGCCTGGGGCAGCCCAGGGCACAGACTCAGCTCTTCTCTTCATAAAACCACAAGCTGCCGAAGAGTCTAAGACATCTCCCAAATCAAGGGGAGCAGACACAGCCAGTCCCAGCTCTGCAAATGACAGGCTCAGAGGGGTCAGATCTTCCTTGAGGAACATCAAAGCCAGCCCTCCTCAAGGCAGTCAGTGGTCCCACCACGGGGAGAGGCCATGGTGGGGAGCACCAGGGAGACCCCCAGAGACAGCAGAGGGCAGCCAGGGGCCAAGGTTTCCACTGCAGGGACATCTGAGACCAGGGAGGCCATAACCCTGGAATCTCGCTAGGCAAGAACCAGGGCAGAAAGCTGCAGTGGGCCAGGCTCAGGGCAGCTCTGGGGGAGCCAGTCCAGCTTCCCTACTACACACTTAACCAGGACTCCATGTCCCAAGGCCCAGCAGTGGGAACACGGTAGATTCCATGACATCACTGTGCCCAGCCCCGGTCCTCAGTATCCAGTCAGGGGACCACATCCCCCCCCCCCCCCAGCAACAGCCCTCTGCAAAGCCTGCAGGAGGAGCCTCCTTGCCTGGGTTGGGTCTTGGTTTGGGTTCCCCAAGATACGGCAGGGAAGCACACTGCCCCCGCCACACCCTCTCCCTCCCTCTCTGTCCTCCCCCTTTCCCCAGGGCCCCTGAGCACAGACAGACACTCAGTCCAGACCACACTAAGCAGGACAGGATTCGGGTCCCCTCGGGATGTTCAGGGGAGGGAGGAGGGATGCATCTGATTTTGTTGGCAAACAGGCTCGGAAAGTCTGTCGTGTAGACTTAATGATTCCAGAGGTCTGGGCACCAGAGAAACACTCTTGAGTGTTCCAGGAAACAAGCGAGAGAACATTCACAGCAAAGAAGTTTGCAGCAGCGAACCCTGGAGCAGCCACATATCCCTGAGCGGAAGAGCTAAAGCCTGGATGTGCACACGCGGGACTCAGCACGCGAGACAAGACAGCGGCGGCCACACACACGGGCGAGGACGCCCCAGCACCGCGCGGCAGAGCGCAGGCGCAGAAGGAAAGCCGGGAGCAGATCAGAAACAAAGCCACGAGTGTCTGCCAGGGTTTGGAATAACAGAGAAACAAGGGCCGGATAAACGCAGAAGTCGGGAGCGTGGAGGAGGCAGGTGTGATCAGGGAGTCACACACCAGGGGCTTCAATAGAGCTGGGAATTTTGTGCTTCTCAAGCAAGGTGCTGGTACCCAGATGCTGACTGTCCTATCTTTTCCCATTTTAATATTCCTGAAGTCAGGATGGTCTTGAAATCACAGTCGGCCAGGTGGCAGTTGTGATGCAATTCCATTGCCTTAGAAATGCCTTAAATAGTTTCTTTCACTTATGTTTTCCTTTTTATGTATGCAGGAATATACAACAAAAGACTATTCCAGCTAGTCCGAAAGATCACTTTCAATAAGCGTAAAAAATTCTATGTGACAAGAAAAAAAAAATGTAAGCCAGATTACATCGCTCTTTTGCTCAGAACCTCCCAATTGCTTCCCAGCACTCTTAGCCCAGAATCGAGGTTCTTACCAAGGCCTTCAGGACCTAGGCTCCTTGTCTCCTCTTGGATCTTACCCTGACCCTCTCTCCTGCTGATGGATCTTCAGCTCTGACCTCCTGCTGCTTCACAAGTATGCCCACTGCAGTCGGACCTCAGGGCCTTTGCACTTGCCGGCCCCCTGCCTGGGATGCTCTTTCCCTGGATAGTCCGTGACTTCCATTACTACCACTGATGACGACACTCAATGGGTCGCAGTCTCTTGACATTGAGGCCAACTTCTCCGATGTGGCAAATTCTAGAAAGGGGAAGCAGACTCATTTCAATGGAAAAATTTCATGATCTGCCTGTCTACAACCCAAACTGATTTCTTAATCAAACTGAGAATCACCAAGAAGACAGAGCTGACATCATAAGCCTCCTGCTGTGACACAGGGAGAATTTGCAGGATCACCTTGGAGTATTCCTGCTAAAAATGTTTTATCTGAATTTAGGCATGAGGAAACCATCAGGTAAGCCCAGATTGTGAGGCATTTTTACAAGACAACTGGCCTGAACTTGTCAAAAACATCAGTGTTGGAAATAACAACAACAAAAGGCAAGAGACTGTTCTAGATCAAAGTGAAGGGAAGAAAGATAACAACCAAACACAATGAATGAAATGTGGGGCAGAGCTATAAAGGACAATCTGAGAGACAAGTAGGAAATCTTAATGTGGACTACAGGTTAGATTATATTGAATGTGTGAGTTTCTTGGGTGTGATAATCCCATTGAGGACACATAGGAGAATGTTGGTCTTAGCATGTACAGGCAGAAATACGTAGAAGGAGTTTCATAGCATCTGCAATTTCTAAATTTTTCAACAACAAAAAAAATGTGTCAGGGAGCACATGCAGCAAGATGTCAATAATTGGTTTATTTGGGTAAAAATATTTTTTTTGCTTGTTTCTGTCTTTTGAGACAGGATATTGCTCTGTTGCCCGGACTAGAGTATAGCGGCATCATCATAGCTCACTGCAACTTCAAATTCCTGGGCTCAAACAATCCTTCTGCCTCAGCCTCCCAAGTAGCTGGGACTACAAGTGTGCTCCATCATATCCAGATAATTTTTCTATTTTTTGTAGTGATGGGGGTCTTGCTCAGGCTGGTCTTGAACTCCTTAGCCTCAAGCGATCCTCCTGCCTCAGCCTCACAAAGTGCTGGGATTACAGATGTGAGCCACCGCGCCCAGCCAGTTTTGTATGCTCATTGTATTCTTCTTTCAACTGCTCTGTATGTTTGAAATTTCAAAATAAAAAGGTTAAAAATCAGTTTATTTTTATATTAGAAACAAAATATCATATCTAAAAAAGAGGTTTATAAAACCAAAAGAAGACTATGGCCTTTTCAGTGTTTTAAATAACTTATATAATTTGAAGAATAATGAAAGTGAATGCAACAGCTACATAGAATTTTACCAATGAAATTGGCTGATAAATATAATGAGGAGGAAAATATTGACGGAACCAGAACCCCGATCCGCAGTGTCAGCACTAACCCTTCAGTATTACTCCTGTGGAAGTGCTGACGTTTACTTCCAGCACTAATCAGAGAGATACATTCTTAAAACATTGTAGCTATCAGGGTATATTTACTTTTGCCAGTATATGTCATCAATATGTGAGAATAAAACTACTCAACAATAAAATTTATTTTAAAACTAGTTAAGGTCTACAATGTCACAAGAAAGACCATAAAATATGGCAACTATTTCTGCAGAAAGCAAAATACTGGAACTAGTAAACATTGAAAATGTCCCTCAGAAAGTGGTTTCCAAGACAGCAAGATGTGTAACTATTTTATAACAAAGTTTTTAACTCAAAAGATTCTAATTAACATGATTTAAAACTTGAACTATCATTTTATGCTCAATAATTTGATTTGTATAATTCATTTAGAATCACTTTCTTGTAATTATTATTAATGAAAAATAAATAATATACTTTTTTTTTGGAGTCAAGGAGGGACCACTGTTCTCATTCACACAATAGCACTGCATGAGCCCTGATCAGGTTAGTGAGTAAAGAAACAATAATGGCCAGGGTAACAAAAAGAATAAAATAGAGGAATAAAAATACAGACAGTGGAGAAACAAACTTAAATCCATATCAGCACATTGGTAGCCATTTTTAAATCAGGTACCAATTATTATAGCTTTGTAATCTTGAAATATTGCTTTCGTATTTTGACTCATTCTTAAGTAGTTTAAAACAACCAAGAGTATCTGAGAGGATTAGATTTGTGTACATCTAAGTTAAATTTGCAATCAATACTTAAATTGGGAAGAAATCAAATTTGTTAAATTCCCAAGTTCTTTTTTATTTAATAATTGTGTAACTAATATCTGAATATTTAGATGAATGTTGATTACTTGAGGATTAATAAACTCTACATTCACCAAAGTAGAAATTGTATTGAGTATTTCTCTTCGAGCATAAAAATCCCTGGGAAATTCCAGATTCTGCCAAGATCAACCTCACTACATACAGGAACTGGTGCTTGGGCTGTAAATGACAACTAGTGGCCTAAGAGGCGGTTTGGCGTGAAACCCCTGCCCAGGAGGACACTTGACACCAGCCACGGCAGTCAGATCCTCCCTCCTGGAGTCCGAACACAAGATGAGCAGAGTCAACCGTCCGTGGTGGAAAAGCAGACAGACATAGAAGAGCAGAGACATTGTTTGCAAGAAGAGTGAAGTCACTGCAGTAAAGACAACACCTGCTCCAGTGCAGCAGCAAGTGGCCTGGTCACCATATGTACTGTTGGGTCCCCAGAGCTGCCCCTGGGTCCAAATATCAATAAGCAATGGCCTAGTGCTCCATGAGCCCACTGTGGTGACTTCCTGGACATTCCACTTCTCGCCATAGCCTGCAGTGCCAGGGGAGGACGAAAGATGGTCAACATAAGATGGGATCTAGCTTATGAGCCATGCCGGAAACACACAGCAAGCACCTGCCATTGTCACCAGTGCTTTTCTAGGCACTGAGGGTAAATAACATGTGCCATCTTCACAAGACACTTGTAATCTATTAATTTATTAATCAATTAAAATACAATGTCCTGGCCGGGCGAGGTGGCTCACGCCTGTAATCCTAGCACTCTGGGAGGCCGAGGTGGGCGGATCGTTTGAGCTCAGGAGTTCGAGACCAGCCTCAGCAAGAGCGAGACCCCATCTCTACTAAAAATAGAAAGAAATTATATGGACAGCTAAAAATATATATAGAAAAAAATTAGCCGGGCATGGTGGCGCATGCCTGTAGTCCCAGCTACTCGGGAGGCTGAGACAGGAGGATCACTTGAGCTCAGGAGTTTGAGGTTGCTGTGAGCTAGGCTGATGCCACGGCACTCACTCTAGCCTGGGCAACAGAGTGAGACTCTGTCTCAAAAAAAAAAAATAAATAAATAAATAAAATACAATGTCCTAAAAGCATCAATAGTATATATGAGCTAAGCGCAAGGGGGGCACCTGGGAGGGAATGATTAAGGGCTCAGGGGCCAGAGATAGGAGGACACGAGAATCGGGAAAGATGCCACAGAGAATGAACCATTTGGGCTGGCCTTGAAAATCAGCATAAGGGACTTTACCAGGATGCAGAAAACAAGGGGGATGAGGGGGAGAAACGAATGGTCTAGGGGCAGCAAAACCTGGAGTGGGGGTGTGGTAAGAGGACAGACCCACACCTATTTTCAAATCCTTACCTGTCACTTATTTCTCATCTGTAAAATGAGGATAGTACTAGTACCTACTCATAAGATTATGACAAGGCTTAAGTGAGTTAAAGCATGTAATATTCTTAAGTCAGTGCTTCACCTGTGATTAAACTCGACAATGTCGGCGACATCATCGTTTCCACACATGCTGATATAGCCACCCCCAACTCTCTTTCCTCCCTTCCTCTTCTGGTAATTCTGGGGACACCTCAGTCTCTGTGTTCTGCCCTCCCGTGTGTGTGTGTGTGTGCGTGTGTGTGTGTATCTTGGCTTGGCACATGCAGGCCGCTCTCCTGCCCAGCAACGCCGCCTGCGCCCAGGTATGCTCTCCCGCTCTGCCAGCAGTAACTTCCCCATATGAGACACTTCCAAGCCAGGTCCCCCATCACCCTCAGTGGGCCCATGAGGGGCCTTAGGACAGGACTGCTTAATCTTGAGACGGGTGCAAATCCCCACTCTGTCCTTTGCTATCTCACGCACGTTAAACACTCTGAGCTTTAGTTGTTCTATTGGTCAAGTGAAGGTAACAACACCTACCTCATAGGGCTATTGTGAGTCTTAAATAAAAATAAACAAGTATACAGAGCTGTTTTACCTAATCCCCGACACACATAAGTCAATAAATTGCTCAATAAATAGTAGCATAAACACACCCCAAAAAACTTGCAGTGTTATACAAATTGTTACATATTTGTTCATTTTTCTGAAAAGAGAATCATAACTTCAATCAAGTTATGAAGGAGATCCTTGTTCCTGTTTGGTATTTTCTCAGACGGAAAGGAACTCTTCCTTACACTGGAAGGTACACCCTACGCGCCCCTGCCAGGACTCCCCTAAATGGATAGATTTTGCAATGAATAAAAAATATAAGAGAAAGGCTCTGTAGACGCTGTCTTCTGGGTATGGCATCCCCCACCGTAAGGGAACTCAGGGAAGAGGGATGTGACCATAGAAAAAAATTGAGGAGTGGGGCCGCTCTTTTCTCCCCTCCTCACACCTTCACCACCAGTTTCCAGGACCCCGAATTTGGTCATCTTTCTACCCCAGCTGAACGTATTCCCCAAAAAGGAGCTGAGAAATTCACTGGTACTAAGACTGGATGGAAAAAAACCCAGAAAATTCCCAGGAATATTTGCATTTGAGCAGACGAGCAAAGCTAAAATCAAAGAGATTCAGGTCTCATTAGGGAATTGCAGGCCGCAGGAATGCCAGGAAGGAAAGAATGTTGTGTAACTGGGAGAGGTTCCCAGGGCCACTGTAATTAGAAAACATGAGGCCCATCCCAGGTGGGGCAGTCTGCGGCTGGTCAGGAGCAAAAATGAAAAATGCATTTCTTATTGTTCTGAAAATTTAATTAGAATGTAAAAGAGAAGCCTAACAGCCTTGAAAAAGAATGAGGTGGGGATAGATGAGCTGATACAGAAAGAGACAAAAAGTGGAAAAAGCAAGATGCACATCAATGTGCCACACAGAAATGAGCCACAGCCGTGCAAACCGCAGGACACAGCAAACAGGGAGCGATGGCCGCGCCTGAGCAAGGAGCGTGGAGGGCTGGAGTCTGCAGGGGAGGAGAAGGCCTCGTTTCTGCTTTTTCACTTATATTCTTTCGAGTTTTTTAATCATATGTATGTATCACTTTTTCAATCTAAAAAATAGGTTAGAAAAGATAGCGCGAGAAAACTCAGTGAGCTATGAAGTCTTTTGATAAAATCAACAGCACGAAATATTATTCTTACAAGACTAATGAGAGACCACAGTTAGCAACAAAACAGGATGCCATGAATTCAAACCCACAGCCCAAACATTCTGCTCGGGTTCAGAACTCAGCTTAAATTCTGTGATGTAAAGTGTTAGTGAAGGTGACTGCAGAGGCAGGAAAATTCAGAAGAAAGATCCCAGTGCTTGATCTGGCTTTCTTAATGACACAGGCTTTTATCTTTAAAAGAACATCCACTACATTTCCATATCTATTTTTGAACAATGACAGGGTTTCAGGAAGTTGTGTTCTTCATTAGTCAAATGTGTCCCAGCCCCATTGCCCCCATGCCTGCCTTCCCTTCTGAGCCTGCGAGTGAGTTTGCAGGCACTGGCCGCCCGTCTCCTCCTCGGAAACAGGGCTTTCCCAGCTAGTTTGGAGCAATGAGCCTTAAGGTGGGTCAAAGTCCAAAGCCGCAGAACGTGGGGTTGTGTAAGTATGAATGTTGCATATTCACAGACCTGATGATCACACTCATGACTTTAGAGACCACTCTGAGAATTTCCACTCAGTTCCTCATGTTTCTGCTTTGGGGATGTGGTGATTACATTTGTTGATGAAGAAAAACAAAACAAAAGCCCCACAAGTCCTGAAAATTAGAAAATTTCCCAGTGGAACATTCTATTAAGAAGGAGAGGGGGAAAAAAATCCACAAGATTTCACATCTCCACCAACCAGACACCACTGTCAATTCCCAAAGGTGTTGAGAACAGCAAGAAAAAGTACTCCTGGAGAAATTACGTAGAAATGCTCTGCTTCACCAAATACTATGCAACTAAAATAAAACTGGGAAAAAAAGCTGGCTTTGAAAAGGCACTATTAACATCCAAAATACCCATATCCTCTAGGCATCATGAAAGTGGTAAATAAATTTGTGAACTTAAAAGGCAACTGAGAACCTAAAAAGGCAACTGACAAACATTTGAAGGCAGATGGATCTACATCAGATAGTAAATTTCACATTATAGGCAGTTTCCTGGTGAATTTCTTTAAGCATGTTGGCTCAAATATGCCACTGACATTTGTTCAGATACACATCTAGACAGCCAAATTAACCAAATTAATGCCAACTACTATACTTGGCATTATGGACATAACAGAGCGATTCTCTATCCTTAAGGAATAAGTCTATAAAGAGAGATGCATATAAATGCATTGCAACAATTAGAGTAACACCACATAGTGAACAAGATCAGAGGGAAAGACTTTAATTTTTTTTGCAAATTAACATCTCTATACAGTTTACAATACGTGTTAGGCACAGTGCTTAATGCTTTAAACACATTTTATTTATCTTTAAATGCATCTTATTTAACTCTCTATGAGATAGATGCTATTACCTTCCCCATTTCACAAATGATAAAACAGAAACTTAGAAGATTAGGTCACTACCAAGTGCAGAGCCCAGGCTCTTAACGGCCAGATGAAATGCTCAGATTTCCTCTGAGTGTTTCATCAGATACATGTGACAATCAGGCATCGCATCTTCATCCAGTCCTCAATCAGCATCAAAAACAAACTCCCCAAATCTACTAAATTTTTCTATAATCTGTCAGACAGCTCTACACGCAACTGTGCTAAAACCAGGTGCTAAAAATGTCGTCTCAGTTGTGTGAGGCCAGCTTGTACAACAGTCAGTGCTTTTTGTCAGTTTTGACACAATAAACACAAAACTCCCCAGACTTCCTGGCCAGAAATGAAGGGGAAGCAAGTCATTCTATTCTATCTAACATTAAATTGTTCATTTAACATAAAGAGGTTATATGAAATTTTATTTCTTTTTCCTTGCTTTACAATGTTCTGTTACTTATACAGGAAAACTACAATCAAATCAAAATATGTTTCTCTCATATAATAACTGTGTTTTCGGAGAGTGGAGTGTAAAACAGAACAATTTCTAAAACGCACTGGGGAAACTAGTTATTGGAAGAAGGTCATAATGAATTATTTTGTTGTGTGAATTTATTCATAATCCACCCTGTACCAAACACAAGTTTCAGCCAGCTTAGAAAGATACATAGAATCCCAGATAAATACATTTCGAAAATAAATAATGGATTCGAGACAAATGGAGAATAATGGCAAAGAAGAGAAGGCAGCAGGGAAATGAGTATAGAAACTGCGTGAAGGTCTGCGCGCTGCGCGGGCCTTGCCTGGAGGGAAGCAGGCCCCGCTACACAACCGCAGGCGCCTCTACGATTTCGGAGAGCGCGACCCCGCAGAATGGGTTGCTGTTTTCGGAATGGTCCCCACACCCCCTGACCGTAAGGCACCCTGGCTGTGCAGAGCTCCGGTGCCCCGCAGCCACTCCGTGGGAGGCTGCTGTGTCGTCCTGCGCGGTCACAGTGGTTTCCCGACCATTTCTCACCTACATTTTTGTAAAAGCTTCTGCTCCTCTTGTCATCTTGCAGCCGAATCCTGGGTGACTCGGGATCAGACCGATGCCCACCCGGCACCTCCGGTGCCTGTCCTCTGTGCCGCCAGCATCCGCTACGTTCCCCCGCGGCCGCCCGCTGCACCCCGCATTCCGCACTGCCCTGCTGGGGTCACCAGACATTCCAGAGCCGGGTCTGGACCCCGCTCCACGCTGGACCACCCGGTCACCGAACGCCAGCGCCTCGCGCCGCCCCCGCCCTTCAAGACCCTAACGTGGTTGAGCCGAGCGGGGCCCGGGCATCCGTGCAGTTCTTCAAAGACCCCAGGGGTTTCCAATATGCGACCAGAGTGGAACACAACTGCCCTAGTCCCTGACTGCAATCAACTGTTCTTTCTACTGCATTCACTCATTCCGCTCCAACCAGGCCTGCTTTTCAACCTCTGGGGAACCCCGGTTCGCGCACACCCCCCGTTGCTCAGACCCACCCGGCCTCGCTTCTTTGCCTTTCTCTTGCCTTAGCTTCCCTGCCTGGATTCGGTTCCACCCTCAGCACCTCAGCCACGCTGTCGGTATCTGAAACTCCCTTGCTCTTCTGGGCTTCCAGACAACTCCCTGAAACACTACCGTCTAATCTCATCCGGGGGTTCCCCTTCTCCATGTCTACACGGAGACTTCTGAGCAGAGCATGAAGAAAAAAAAATCAATATTCTTCATGTAAATTAAATTTTTTTAGCAAGCTAAAAGTGGAGGGGAACTTCCTTAATTTGAAAAATGGAATTTGCAGCAATCATGCTTATACATAAAAATACCAAATGAATCCTTCTTAAAATATTAGAATTAAATATGATCATGCACCGCATAACCACATTTCCGTCAAGCACAGACCACATTTACCACGGTGGTCCAATAATATTATAATACCATATTTTTTCCCGTACCTTTTCTGTGTTTAGGTATGTTCAGATATGCAGATATTTACCACTGTGTTCCAACTGCCTACAGTATTCATGCGGTATTCACTACAGTAACCTGCTGTACAGGTCTGCAGCCTACGAGTAATAGGCCATACCCTAGCCTGGGTGTGCTGCAGTAGGCCACGCCATCCAGGTCAGGGTGAGTACACTCCCTCAGGGTCACGCAATGATGACATCGCCTCACAATGCATTTCTTGAAATGTATCCCCATCATTAGGTAACACATGACTAACAACTTTAGCAAGTTTTCTGGATAGATTGTCAATATACAAAACTCAATTGCATTTCTCTATCCTGGCAATAAATAGTTTGAATATTAAAAAAATAAAGATAGCATTTATTTCATCAAAAGATATCAAGTATTTAGGAAGAAATCTGACATTGTATACAATTGCCCGACTGAAATGAAAAACTTATAGTCACAGAAACACATACACGTGAAATTTTTTAGTGGCTTTTATTCATAATTGCCAAAAACCTGGAAAGAATCTAAGTGTCTCTCAACTGGAGTGTAGATTGGGGTACATGCCTTCAGTGGAATATTACTCAGCTATATAGAAGAATCAACTGCTGACATAAACAAAAGTGTAGATCAATCTCAAATGTAGTCTAAGTTAAAGAAGCCAGACTCAAAAGGCTGTATGTTGCATGATCCGATTTTTATGACACTTGGGAAAAGGCAAAACTATAGTGACAGAACTCAAGTCAGTGATTGCCAGGGCAGAGATGGGAGGAAAGCGTTACTGACGAGTGGGACAGGGAGATTGATAGGACTATTCTACATCTTGATTGTGGTGGTTGTTACAAAACAAAACACATTTGCCAAAATTCACAGACCTGTACTATAAAAAGAGTGAGTTTTACTACATGTAGATGATACTTTAATTTAAAAAATTTAAAGAAAGAAAAAAGAAACATTATATACTACCTGGAAATTAATTCCAAAAAGTCTCATTAATAGAGTTGTTTCAAGGGTAAGTTTGTAACCATTCAAAATTACTATTTGTATTTCCCATAGTACTATATATTTCTGTGTTTGAACAGTAGATTCAAAATAAACAATGATAATAGAGTGATAAGACAAAGAAACAGAACTTAAATTATTTAGATTTTGTCACTGTATGAGATCATTTGGAAATTTTGATCAGTGTTTAAATTTTTAAAACAATAAGAGAAAAAAGAGAATTGTGAGATTTTTGTGTTTGCTGAATACAAATTTTAGTTAATACATATTAGAAAATTTGATTAATATCTTTAAAATTGAAATTGATTCTTCTCTTTAACTTATGAATTGCTTTAAAACTGAAGGCTAGATTGAGAAAATAAAATATTACATCAGTGGTACAATGTAGTAGTAGCCCTGAATTATATCTCTTGCAGACTGTTCAGCTTTATTAAAATTTACATATTAGTTACAGGACATTTTAAAAGAATTTCTGCAACTATTTGCATATCTGTTGCTTAAAGTGAAAGAAAAATTTGAAATTAAAATTAATAAAAATATTCTTCAATTATGACAGAAGATAGATTTAAAAATCCAGCTACACTCTCTTGAACATGAATAATACTAAGAAGATCAACTTTGACAGTTATTGACAAATTTGCACAAGTAAGTCTTGAAAACAGGAGTAAACTGGGAAGAGATAATCTTTTCAATAAATGATGCTAAGTTTACTGGATATCCACATAGAAAAAGAAAGAAACTCATTCCCGCTTCACATATAAAATCAGTTTCAGGTGGACTGAGAACTAAATGTGATAAATAAAACAATACAGGTGCTAGAATATACTATAGGAGAGTATCTTCATGACCTTGCGTTAGAAATCAGTAAGTGTGGAAGAAAAAGATTGATTCATTTGACTTCATTAAATTTACATCTGTTCATCTGAAAATACCATTAAGTGAACAAAAAGTGAGCCACCAAAAACTGAAAAAGAACTTTCTAAAAGCTGATAGAGTCAAGTTGGCAAGAGTATAGAACAATGGGAGTTCTCAAACACGGCTAGTAAGAGGATAAATTGATAAAAGTACTTTGAAAAACAATCTTGCATTATCTAATAAACATGGAAATAATATATCCTGTGAGGAAGGGGCACTTCTGGCTATCACAGGGTAAAGAGGGCAGCAAATTCCCTCCCCAGAAAACAAGGTTAAACTGGACAAAATTATTAAAAACAATAATTTCATGGCTCTGGAAATTTACCAAAGGCAAACAATAAATCGAGAGGTATTTAGTCATGAAAAGTTGCTAGAACTTCAGGGAAAGAACAGTAGGAGTCTGCAGACTTATTGCTGGGAGTAGCTCCAAAAACCTGCCAGTCTGGTCAGCCAAGTGGTTTTATCAGGTAATGAAAAACAGTAGCTTTGCTGCCAACTATTGATGAGTTTAAAACAGGCATAGACATTACACAGACATATTAATAGACATAAATATATAGGCATTCTGTATCCTTGAACAACTCGGGTTTCAGCTGTGTGGGTTGAATCCACTTACACGTGGATTTTCTTCTGCCTCTAACCACTCCTGAGACAGCAAGACCGACCCCCCTCTTCCTCTTCCTCAGACTACTCAGCATGAAGAGGACAAGGATAAAGACCTTGATAATGATCCACTTCCACTTAATGAACAGTAAATATATTTTCTTCTCCTTGTTATTTTCTTAATAACATTTTCTTTTCTCTGCTTTCTTTATTGTAAGAATATAGTATATAATACACATAACATACAAAATATGTGTCAATTGACTGTTTATGTTATCGGTAAGGCTTCTTCTAGTCAATAGTAGGCTATTACTAGTGAAGTTTTGGTAGAGTCAGAAGTTATTTGGATTTTGAACTGTTCAGAGGGTCAGTTCCCCCAATCCCCACATTGTTCAAGGTGCAACTGTAGTCATTCTCTGCATGTATATGACAAGAAAATCACCAAAAAAAAGGAGAAAAGGTAATAGACTTATATTGAAGCAAAGTTGCTATATTTTACTGGAATTAAGTCAACGTTCATTTAAAGTAGAATAGTAACAACTTAAATTGCATATTGTAATCACTAGAGTAACCAATAAGAAAATAATTCATAAATACAATTAAAAAGTCAACAGAAGTGATATGAATGGGAATGGAGGAGTAAGAACCACCAAAAATCCTCTCCTTCATAAAAACCATGACAACACTGGCAAGAAAATGTCAAAATCAACTTTTTCAAAGCTCTGGAAATCAACCAAGATCTCGAAACAATCTGGGAGCATTTATGCAAAACAAACAAACAAACCAAAAACACACCTCAGCTGAATCTCAGTAAGAAGAATGAGCTTTCTGGCCTTTTAACATGCTCTGTTGCCATGCCCTTCAGCTGTGGTAGCCATGAAAACCAAGAGTCCACAATCACAGGAGATCGGTCAGCCCAGTGATCACTGAAAGGGTTGGGGCTCTTTCAAAACCACATTCCAGAAAAATTGTTGTTATTACACTTGTCTGGTGGTTTTCTGGAAGATCCTACGTGTAAGGCTCTTTATTTATTTGCCCTTACTCAGAGATTGCCTGGTGGAAACGATCTTTACCACCCCAAGGCCATTTGTTGAAAAACAAAATAGTGACGATTATTTAACATTACAGTTGTCTGAGACAATGAAGAGTTAAAGGCAAACACCAAACTAATATAAAAAAAAAAAAACATGAAAAGATAGAGAATGAATTGATGAGGGCTTTTAAAATCTCCAATAAATTACTAGGAATCTAGAAGGAGAGCTGTACTCAGATTCAGGGTTGTGCACATGTTAAGGGAAAACATGAGCAAGTCCTAAGCTATCATCTCTGACTGACTTTGAGGCTCTACAAAACAAGAAGTGAAGGCTAACCCAAAGTTATCAATTGCTTGGATGAGCACTGAGCCTCTCAGCAAAAATGAGAGACTTATTTGTTTCAGACATTTCAGGAGATCTTTATCCAATCATTAGCTGACCACTAAGCTACCCAGACAGACACTTACTTCAGTGGCCACACAGGATAAAGAATACAGGATTTACATAATTTTGTTCAGTGGAGTTACAAAACAAACAAATAGCAACAATAACAAAAAACATCAAATGCTGGAGAAGGAGGAGAATTTGTTTTCCAGAGTTACAACATTATACACACACACACACACACACACATATAAAAAACTGGACATTTTAAATATATAATTTAAAATGTCCAATTTTCAAAAAAAATTACAAAACTTGCAAAAAACAAGAAAGTATGGTTTATACACATAACAAAGCAGGCAATAGAAACTGTCTTTAAGGAAGCACTTCAATTGCTTCAGTTTATTTGACAAAGCAAATAAGAAAAATAAACAAACAAAAAAGGAAGCACAGATGTTAGACTTACTAACCAAAGACTTTAAATTAGCTATTTTAAATGTGTTCAATGAACTAAAGGAAACCATGTTTAAAGAACTAAATGAATGTATGAGAATAATACCTCTTGAAATAGAGAAAAACAGTGAAGATATGGACATTATTAAAAAGAAGTAAATAAAAATTCTGAAGTTTAAAAATTAATAGCTGAAATAAAAAATTCCCTAGAGGAGCTCAACTGCAGATTTGAGTAGGCAGAAGAAAGAAACATAGAACTCGAAAACAGACCAATTGAGATTATCTAACTTGAGAAACAAAAAGAAAGAAGAATAAAGAAAAGTGAATAGAGACTCAGATTCCTGTGGTACACCATCAAGCTTACCAACATATGGACTCATATGGGAGTCCAAAAGAACAAGGAAAGAGAGAAAGGGTCAGAAATAATATTTAAAAAAACTAATGGTTGAGGGGACAATTTTGCCTAACAACCAGACCACGGCCTGTTTCACCGGAGCCCACCTTCCAGGCCCTAGCTGCTTCCTGCCTGTCTGGCCCTGACCTCCACCCTCCATGTTGGGTCACCTGCCATCTGCATGCTCCCAAGCAGCTGGAGAGTCCACAAGAGTCCAGAAACTGCTGCTGCCAGTGAGTGGGGAGCTTCTTGTGGACAGAACATCAGGCTCCCAGAACATCACAGTGGACCTCCCACCCCACAGATTGAAGCCAAACAGCAGGTGCCATATTGCTTCTCAACCCTCCAGGTGATGTTGTCCTCCCCAGGGGGCTTCAACTTCTCAGGTTATGTCTTGTTCATCCACACACAGATATTTCTCAGCTCTGACCCACAATGCAGGAGCCACAGGGGTCCAGTAGGTCCCGGGGGGTGTTCTACGTGACTCCAGAGCCTGGTCATTCTGGGTGGACAGCCTCCCAGAGAGAGGGTCAGAGAAGACATAATTGCTGGCTTTCCTCCACCCAGTCCCTCTTTCTCCCCTTTCCTTCCCCCACCCATGGCTATAGAGAGAGACCATTGAGCCACCACATGGATGCTCCCACAGGGAGCAGAGCTCAGACCTTTCCTTTTGGGATCCTACAGTGGACTGAGATGTGGTCAGACTGGGAGCTCCCTGTCTGCCAGCCCTCCCTGCTGCTGCTTGCCTGGCAGCCCCATTAGAGCAAGACAGACCTCAAGGCAAAGTACATTGAACTACTTTGGGCACACCATGGGTGACAAAGGACCAGGATCCTTATCCCTGGCACAGTCAGGGATTGATCTCCAGGGCCTAGGAGATGGGCCCACAGACCAGATCCCATACACCCAAGCCTCAAGTCCAGTACCTGGGAGCCCAGAGAGGATATTTGTGATCTAGTCTCCAGAAGTGTGGGTACCTGCAGGGGCATATTGGGGGGAGAGTGCAGTATGGGTCCTAGCTTTAGCGTGCTAGTGGGGCACCCCCCCTCCATGGGAGAGCCACACTCCCAGCTCAGGCTGGGATCCTGGAAGGTTTGTATCACAGTCATGGGGGAGTTTGACTGTCTTGAGATCCTGCCTACTGGCAGAGGCCCAGGGGAAACTGACGAATAGGGCAGGGTTGAAAGGAGAGAGGCCTGCTCCAGACCACTGGATTGCAGGTCTCAGACAGCCCAACCTCCATGAGCAGATATTCTGGTTGAGTGGGGCCACTTCAGCCTCTCCTGGGCACCTTTGCCCAGAGCCAGGGAATGGACTTTAGACCCCAGCACATCCCTAGCCAACATTTGTGGAGCTTGAGGGCAGGCTCACCAGCCTAACCCCACTGAGCCTCACTCCCCCACCTTCCTCTACTGTGCTGGAGAATTAAGGACTCGCCTGTAAGTTCCAGGGCCCCACCCACCAACTGGGGCATTAGAATGCTTCTCCTGAGGAACTAGAACCAGTCATGGGATCCAAAAACAACAGTGTAGCTTGCTCCTTCCAGCAAATACCACCTACTGACAGGGAGGTCAATTTCCATACCCTTCACAACATGTATCAACTCAATTACAGAGAGTGTGGTTGATTCTCACCCACAAGCACCACCTACTGCCTCAGAGATTAAACTGGGTATGTCATTAACTAAACAAAAGAAAATCCAAAAGTAAGAAGTAAAAGCTGCTCCAGATGAGAAAGAATTAGCAAAAAAACTCTGGAAGTATAAAGAATCACAGCAACATGTCACCTCCAAAAGGGAACACCAGCTCTCTAGTAATGGATACCAACCAAAAGCAGAATATTGAAATGACAGTTGAAGAATTTCAAACATGGATTGTGAGGAAGCTTGATGAAATACAAGATAAAATAGAAACCCAACACAAAGAAATCACAAAAACAATGCTGGAAATGAATGAAAAATTCACTGAAGAAATTGGATTAGTAAAGAAAAATCAAACAGAACTTCTGGAAATGAAAAATTCATTCAAGGAACTACAAAACACAGTGGAAAGCCTTAAGAACAGGTTAGACCAGGCAGAAGAAAGAATCTGAGCTTGAAGACAACCACTTTGAACTAAAGAAGTCAGTCACAAAGATAGAACAGAAAAATAAGAGGAGTGAGCAAAGCCTACAAGATATATCATGTTACATAAAGAAGCCTAACATAAGAATCATAGGCATCCCAGAGGGCGAAGAAGAAAATACATAAGGGATAGATAATTTATTTGGGGAATAATTGAGGAAAATTTCCCTGGCCTTGCTAGAAATCTAGATATCCAGATACAAGAAGCTCAGAGGACTCTTGGGAGGTTCATCAAAAAGATAAATACACCATGACACATGGTCATCAGACTAGCCAAAATAAACATGAATGAGGTGCTCCTATGAGCCATAAGGTAAAAGCAGCATGTAACTTACAAAGGAAAACTCATCAGACTAACGGCAGACTTCTCAACTGAGACTTTACGAATTGGGGTTCCATTCTCAGTCTTTTTAAACAGAATAATGTCCATCCTAGAATTCTGTATCCTGCAAAACTAAGTTTTGTATATGAGGGAGAAATAAAGTCTTTCTCAGACAAGCAAACACTGAGGGAAATTGTCAAGACAAGACCTACCCTGCAGGAAGTATTCAGAGCTGCGTTATTCACAGACCAGCATAATAAACACTAACCAGTGTAAAATCACCCAAAAGCTAAAGATCAAAGGCCAGATACCACAATGGCTCAAGAGATAAAACAAGGGAACAAAGTTCTACTCAACAGGATGAACAGAAATTCACCCCCACTTATCAATTCTTTCAATAGATGTGAATGGATTGAACTGCCCACTGAAGAGACATAGGCTGGATGAATGGATAAATACACAAAGGCCAAGCATCTGCTGACTTCAGGAAACACATTTAACCCACAAGGACTCATTCAGACTCAAGGTGAAAGGATGAAAAACAATATTACATGCTAAAGGAAACCAAAAGAAAGCTGGAGCAGCAGTTCTCATAACAGATAACTTAGTATTCAAATCAACAAAAGTAATGAAAGACTAAGATGGTCATTATATAATGGTAAAGGGAACAGCTCAACAAGAAGACATAACAATTCCAAATATTTACACACCCAACACAGGTGCACCCACATTCATAAGCAGATCCTACTTGATCTAAACAAAATGATAAACAGCAGCACCATAATAGCTAGGGACTTCAACACCCCTTTGACAGAACAGGATAGATCCTCCAAACAAAATAAACAAGGAAACAATGGATTTAAACAGAACTCTAGAACAAATGGGCCTAACAGACAATTAAAGAACATTCTACCAAAAAACCACTGAATATACATTCTTCTCATCAGCTCATGGGACATTCTCTAAGACTGACCACATCCTAGGCCCAAAACATGTCTCAACAAGTTTTAAAAAATATAAATTATACCATGCATTTTCTCAGACAATGGTGGAATAAAATTAGAAATCAACTCCAATAGAAATACTCATCTATACACAAAGTCATAGAAACTAAGCAACATACTTCTGAATGATACTCAAGGCAAAGAGGAAATTAAGATGGAAACCAAAAAATTCTTTGAACTTAATGATAAAGGGGACACAAATTATCAAAATCTGTGGGACACAGCTAAAGCAGTCCTGAGAGAAAAATTCCTAGTCATAAATGCCCACATCCAAAAGACAGAAAGATCACAAATCAACAATTTAATGAATTTACTCAAAGAACTGGAAAAGGAAGAGCAAACCAATCCCAAACCCAGCAGAAGAAAAGAATAAACAGTATCGGAGCAGAATTAAATGAAATTGATAACAAAAGAACTATAGAACTATATGGAAGATTAATGAAACAAAAAGTTGGTTCTTTGAAAAGATCGATCAAATTGACATACCTCTCACTAGATTAACCAGAAGCAGAAGAAAAAGGACTCTAATAAGCTCAATCTGGAATGAAAAAGGAGAAATTATAACTATTAATAATGCCATGGGAATACAAAATATCATCTCTGAATACTATAAAAATCTCCTTGAAGATAAACTTGAAAACATAGAGGAAATGGAAATATTCTTAGAAACACACAGCCTCCCTAGGCTCAATTGGGAAGAAACAGAATTCCTGAATAGACCAATATCAAGCACCAAAATTGAAGCAAAATAAAAAGCCTTCCTAAAAAAAAAAAAAAGTCCCAGACCGGATGATTTCACACCTGAATTCTACCAGATCTATGAAGAAGAACTGGTGTTAATCCTGCAGAAATTATTCCACAACAGCAAGAAGGAGGGAATGCTTGCCCAAACTTTTGACAAAGCCAACATCACCCTGATACCAAAGCCAGGAAAGGACGCAACAAAAAAGAAAACCACAGACCAATATCCCTTATGAATAATGATGCAAAAATTCCCAATAAAATTCTATAAAACCGAATTCAGCTGCTCAACAAAAAAATGAATCATCACGACCAAGTGGGCTTCATCTCAGACATGTAGGGATTGTTCAACATATACAAATCTATAAATGTAATTCACCACATAAACAAAAGAAAAAATGAAGACCATGTGATTCTCTCAGTAGATGCAGAAAAAGCATTTGACAAAATTCAACACCCTTTTATGATAAGAACACTTAACAAAATAGTCAGAGATGGGTCTTACCTCAAAATGATAAAAGCCATATACAACAAACCCATAGCCAACATCATACTAAACAGGGAAAAATTGAAAACATTCCCACTTAGAACTGGAACCAGACAAGATTGCCATCTATCACCACTTCTATTCAACATAGTGCTGGAAGTCCTAGCCAGAGCAATCAGATAAGAGAAGGAAATCAAGGGCATCCAAATGGGAGCAGAGAGGTCAAACAATCACTCTTTGCTGACAGTATGATCTTATAACTAGAAAACCCAAAAGATTCTTCCAAGAGACTACTGGAATTGATAAATAAGTTTAGTCAAGTCTCAGGTTACAAAGTCAATGTACTCAAATCAGTAGCATTCATATACACCAACAATAGTCAAACTGAGAACCAAATCAAAGACTCAATGGCTTTCACAATAGCAACAAAAATAAAATAAAATAGCTAGGAATATATTTAACTAAGGAGGTGAAAAACCTCTGCAGAGAGAACTGTGAAACATTGAGGAAGGAAATAGCAGAGGACGCAAACAGATGGAAAACCATACCATGCTCATGGATTGGCAGAATCAACATTGATAAAATGTCTATACTACCCAAAGTAATCTACAGATTCAATGCAATCCCAATTTTAATACCAACATCATTTTTCACAGATCTAAAAAAAAACAATTCTATGCTTCATATGGAACAAGAGAGGACCCCATATAGCTAAACCAACCTTAAGCAAAAAGAACAAAATGGGAGTCATCAGTTTACCAAACTTTAAGCTATATTACAAGGCTATAGTAACCAAAACAGCATGGTGCTGGCACAAGAACAGAGATATAGACCAATGGAACAGGACGAGAACCCAGATATAAAATCATCCTCTTGTAGCCATTTGATCTTTGACAAAGTAGACAAAAACATACACTGAGAAAAGAATCCCTATTCAATACATGGTGCTGGGAAAATTGGATAGCCACATGTAGAAGACCGAAACACGATCCTCACATCTCACCACTCACAAAAATTACTTCATGATAGATAACAGGTTTAAACATAAGGCATGAAGCCATAAGAATTCTAGAAGAAAACGTTGGAAAAACTCTTATAGACATTGGCTTAGACAAAGAATTTATGACGAAGACCCCAAAAGCAATCACAGCAACAACAAAAATAAATAAATGGGACCTGATCAAATTAAAAAGCTTCTACACAGCCAAGGAAACTATCACTTTAGCAAACAGACAATCTACAGAATGGGAAAAAATATTTGCATGCTACACTTCCAATACAGATAACTAGAATTTATATAAAACTCAGCAAAATTAAGAAAAAATCAAACAAACCCATCAAAAAGTGGACAAAGGACATGAACAGAAACTTTTCAAAAGAAGACAGACTAATAGCCAAGAAACTATAAAAAATTGCCCAGAATCTCTAATCATCAAGGAAATGCAAATCAAAACCACAATGAGATATCACTTAACCCCAGTGAGAACGGCTTTTATCAAAAAGTCCCAAAACAACAAATGTTAGCATGGACACTGAAGGATAGGAACACTCTTACACTGCTGGTGTGATTGCAAATTAGTACCACCTCTATGGAAAGCAATATGGTGATACCTCAAAGAATTCAAAGTGGAACTACCATTTGATCTAGCAATCCCACTACTGGGTATTTATCCAAAGGAAAAAAAAGACATCTGCACTCGAATGTTTATAGCAGCACACTTCACAGTTGCAAAGATATGGAATCAATCCCATCAATACATGAGTGGATTAATAAAATATATATATATATACACCATGGAGTACCACTCAACTATAAAAAACAATGATGAACTAATACCTTTTGTATCATCATGGATGGAGCTGGAGCCCACTCTTTAAAGTGAAGTATCACAAGAATGGAAAAACAAGAGATACATGTACTCACCATCAATTTGGTACTAATTGATCAACACTAATGTGCACATATGGAAGTGACATTCATCAGATGTCGGGCAGGTGGGTGGGGAGGAGAAATGGGTAAATTCACATCTAATGGGTGCGGTGCACACTTTCTGGGGGATGGGCATGCTTGTAGCTGACTTGGGTGGTGCAAAGGCAATGTATGTTACCAAAGTATTTGTACCCCAATAACATTCTGAAATTTAAAAAAAAAAAAAATTTTTTTTAATTTAAAAAGAAAAAGTTGAAAACTACCCAAATTTGATAAAAAACATTAGTACACAGCCAAAAAGTTCAACATACACAAAATAAGATAAACTCAAAGATATCCATACCTAGACACATAATAACCAAATTTCTGAAAGACAAAGACAAGGAAGCAATTTTGGAAACAGCAAGAGAGAAGTGACTAATAATGTTTAAGGCATCCTCTATGAGATTAACACTTGATTCCTCATTAGAAACCATGGAGAACAGAAATCAGCAGGATGACATATTCAAAGTGCTAAAGAAAGAAAAAGACTGTCAACTAAGAATTCTATATCCAGTAAAACTATCTTGAAGGAGAAATTAAAATATTGCAAGATCAACAAAAACTGAGTGATTTCATTACCAGCTGATCTACCCCACAACAAATTTGTCCTGAAATGAAAGAACACGAGACAGCAACTTTAATCTATATAAAGAAACAAATAACACTGGTAAAGGTAACTACATAGGTAAATATAAAAGACAGTATAAACATATTTTTGTTTGTAATTATTTCTCTCATCTTATTTAAAAGACAATTGTATAACACAATAATTATAAATTTGTGTTCATTGGCATATACTGCATAAAGGAGTAATTGTAGGACAATAACACCAAAAATGAAGTGGCAAGGAATGGAGCTATATAGGAGCAAAGTTTTTTACACTATTGAACTTCAATTTATATTAATCCAAACCAGATTTATATAAATCAAGAAGTCAATTGTGTTGCCCAAGGCAGCATTTAAAAAAATAGCCACAAAAATATAGTGAAATAAATGACAGGGAAATTAAAATAGTAGACCATAAAACTTTTATTTAACACAAAAGAAGGCAATAATAGAGGAATAGAGGAACAAAAAAGACATAAGACATATAGAAAACAAATAACAAAATGGCAGATGTAAATTCTGCCTAATCAGTAACTACATAAAATGTAAATTGATTAAATACTCCAATCAGAAGGCAGATTGACAATATAGATTTTTAAAAAAATGATCCAACCATATGTTATCTACAAGAGACATGCTTTAGAATCAAAGACACAAATAGGCTGAAAGTAAAAGGATGGAAAATATATGCCATGCAAATAATAACCAAAAGAGAAATGGAATGGCTATGCTAATATCATACAAAATGGACACTAAGACAAAAAGTCAGTAGAGACAAAAAAAAAAAAGGCATTTTATAACATAAAGGAATCAATCCATGAAGAAGATACAATAATTGTAAACATATGTATATATTACAACAGAAGCTCAAAACACATGGGGTAGGCTAGGTGCGGTGGCTCATGCCAGTAATCCTAGCACTCTCGGAGGCCAAGGCGGGCGGATCGTTTGAGCTCAGGAGTTCAAGCCCAGCCTGAGCAAGAGTGAGACCCCGTCTCTACTAAAAATAGAAAGAAATTATATGGACAACTAAAAATATATATGTAGAAAAATCTAACCCGGCTTGGTGATGCATGCCTGTAGTCCCAGCTACTCGGGAGGCTGAGGTAGGAGGATCGCTTGAGCCCAGGAGTTTGAGGTTGCTGTGAGCTAGGCTAACGCCACGGCACTCTAGCCCAGGCAACAGAGTGACACTCTGTCTCAAAAATAAATAAATAAATAAATTTAAAAAACACATGAGGTAAAAATTGACATAATTGAAGAGGAAAATATACAATTTAATAATAATGATTGCAAACTTCACTCAACATAGAAACCTCCATAGAATAACAGCTAAGTAAGCAAGTGATTATGCAACATTCTCCAGGCTAGACAATATGTTAGGCTACAAAATGAGTCTCAATAAATTTAAATGGATTGAAATCATTTAAAGTATGTTCTCTGAACACCATGGAATGGGAATTAGAAATAAATAACGGAAAGAAAACCAGGAAAATCACAAATAGTGGAGATTAAGCAATATATTCCTAAACAACCAAAGAATCAAAGAAGAAATCAAAAGGGAAATTAGAAAATACTCTGAGATGGACAACAAAAACAACATACCAAAACTTATAGGATGCAGTGAAACTAGTTCTCAGAGAGAAATTAATAGCTGTGAAAACTTACATTGAAAAAGAAGAAACAAAGCTCTCAAATCAATAACCTAATCTTCCACCTTAAAAAAACCAAAAAATAATCTAACCTTCCACGTTAAGAAACTGAAAAAAAGAAAAAAGCAAGCAGAAAGAAGAAAATAATAATGATTAAAACACTAATTAATAAAGCAATAACTAATTAAATAGCAAATAGAAAAACCATAGAGAAAATCAATGAAACCAAAGGTTGTTTCTCTGAAAAGATCAACAAAATTGACAAATCTTTAGTTAAACTGACCAATAAATAAAGAAGAATCAATTACTAAATTCAAGAATGATTTTACAATTCATTCAGAAATGACTTTGGTGATTCAAAAGAGGGAATATTACTACTAATTTTATAGAAATACAAATAATTTAAGAGAATGTTATGAACAACTGTATACCAGTAAATTAGATAAAATAGATGAAAAGGGAAAATTCCAAGAAAGACACAAACTTCCAAAACTGACTCAATAAGGAGTAGAAAATCTGAATAAGCCCATAATTAGTAGAGAGATTGAATTACCAAACAAAAATTTCCAACAACAAAAGCTCAGAATGAGATGGTTTTACTGCTGAATTCTATCAAAAATTTCAGGAAAATTTAACACCAATCCTTTACAAACTCTTGCAAAAAATAAAAGAGAAGGGAATGCTTCTCAGATCATTCCATCAGGCTAGCATTACCTTAATGCCAAAAGCAGACAAAGACATTACAAGGGGAAAAAAACCTACATATTATTATTTTTTTGTTAATAGATACTAAGCTTCTCAATAAAATACTAACAAACTGAATCTAGTAACATGAAAAGAATTATACACTAAAACTCAGTGGGCTTTATCCCAGGAATATAAGTTTGGTTAAATAAAATCAAATCATTAATAAACCATATGAAAAGAATAAAGGACAAAAATTGTACAATCTTTTCAAGACATGCCAAAAAAAATGTGACAAAATTCAAAATCTTTTCATGAAAAAATAAATAAGTATGCAACAAACTAGGAATAAAAGGTAAATTTCTCTACCTGATCAAAGGCATCTATAAAAATCCCAGTGCAAATGCCATTCTTAATGATGAAAGACAGAAAACTCTCATTCTAAGATCAGGAACAAAAGAAAGATGTCTGCTCTTGCCACTTCTATTCAATATTTTACAGGAGGTTCTAACCAGGGCAATTAGGAGAGATAACGAAATAAAAGACTTTAACATTGGGGGAAAAAATAAGTGAAACTATCTCCATTCACAGATAACATGATCTTTTGTATAGAAAATTCTAAGAAATTCATACCAACTATACATATAATATTATATATATAGCAAAACAATTTAGAAAAGTTACAAAACAAAAAAGCAATATACAAAAATCAAGGTTTTTTCTATACATTAGCAATGAATAATCTGAAATAAAAGTAAGAAAATATTAATTCCACTTAAAATGCATCAAAAACAATAAAATACTTAGGAATAAATTTAATAAAAAAAAGTACAAGACTTGTACACTGCAAACTACAAAATATCATTGAATAATAAAATTAGACAAGATGTAAATAAATAGAAACACATTCCATGTTCATGATTGAAAGATTTAATATTGTCAAGATAGCAATATTCCCTAAATTGATCTACAGATTCAAAGAAATCCATATCAAAATCCCCTGGCCGGGTGCAGTGGCTCAGGCCTGTAATCCTAGCACTCTGGGAGGCCACGGCGGGTAGATCATCTGAGCTCAGGAGTTCAAGACCAGCCTGAGCAAGAGTGAGACCCTCGTCTCTACTAAAAATAGAAAAAATTAGCTGGGGCATGGCAGTGTGTGCAGTCCCAGCTACTCAGGAGGTTGAGGCAGGAGGATCACTTGGGCCCAGGAGTTTGAGGTTGCAGTGGTGGGCTATGATGATGCCACTGCATTCTACCTGGAGTAATAGAGTGAGATTCAAAAAAAAGAAAAAAAGAAAACACAAGGGAAAAGCTCCATGACATTGGCCTGGGCAATGATTTTTCAGATATGACCCTAAAAAGTACAAGCAACAAAAGCAAAAATAGGCAAATGGGATTACATCAAACTAAAAATCTCTACACAGTAAAGGAAACAATCAATAATGTGAAGAGACAACCTACAGAATGGGAGGAAATGTTTGTGAATCATACATCTGATAAGGGGTTAATGTCCAAAATATATAAGGAGCTCAAACAACTCAATAGTAAAAAACAAATAGGTTGTTTAGAAAATGGGCAAAGGACCTAGATAGCCATTTCACAAGAGAAAATATACAAATGGCCAATGAGTATATGAAAAAAACTTCAATATCACTAATCATCAGAGAAATGCAAATTAAGACCTCAATGAGGTATCATCTCACACCTGTTAGAAA
Organism: Eulemur rufifrons; assembly: GCF_041146395.1. Taxonomy (NCBI): domain Eukaryota; kingdom Metazoa; phylum Chordata; class Mammalia; order Primates; family Lemuridae; genus Eulemur; species Eulemur rufifrons. Next base: position 67,107,728 of record NC_091000.1, on the reverse strand, counting down.
GGCATTAAGAGACAAAAAGATAACAAGGGTTGATGAGGATGTGGAGAAAAAAGAACACTTGCACACCATTTTGGGGAATGTAAATTAGTAAAGTCATTATAGAAAATGGTATGAGATTTCTTAAAAAATTAAAACTAGAACTACTGTTAATATATGATTCAGCAATCCCAATTCAGAGTATATATCCAAAGGAAACGAAATTGGCATGTTGAAGAGATGTCTGCGCTCCCATGTTCATTGCAGCAGTATTCACAATAGCCAAGACATGGAAACAACCTAAGTTTCCATCAACAGATAAATGGATAAAGAAAATGTGGGATATATATATATATATATATATATATATATATATATAATGAATTCCTTACTATTCAGCCTTTAAAAACAAGGAAATCCTGTCATTTACAACGTGAATGAACCTGGAAGACAAAATGTTAAGTGAAATAAGCCAAGCACAGAAAGACAAATACTATGCGATCTCACTTATATGTGGAATCTAAAAAATTGAACTCATGGAAGTAGACAGTAGAATGATGGTGACCCAGGACTGAGGGGTTGGGAAGGTGGGGAGATGACACAAAATTTCAGTTAGATTGAAGGAATAAGCTCAGGAGATCTATTGTACAACATGGTGGCTGCAGTAAACAGCATTGCTTTATATTCTTGGAAATTGCTAAGAGCAGATTTGAAGTGTTCTCACCACAAAAAAAATGACAAATATATAAGATAATGCATATGTTAATTAGCTTCACTGAACCATTCCACAATGCATACATATTTCAAAATATTGTGTTGTACACAACAAATACATACTTTTTATTTGTCAATTTGAAAAAAAAACACAGCTGGCTCTTTTGATAGAAATTGACAGGCTTAACCTACAATTCATATAGAAATTTAAAGGACCCATAATGCCCACAACAAATTTGAAAAGAAAAAATTTTTTAAAAGTTGGAGTACTCACACCTGATCGACTTGAAAGGTAACTGTATAACTGCAATAATCAGGACAGTGTAATGCGGGTGTAAGAACAGAGATACAGAATATAGCACAGAAATAAACCTTCGATGGACTTTTTACAACGTTGCCAAGGCAATTCAACAATGGGGAAACTATAATTTTTTCATGCTTCCTGTTTCCATAGTTCTTTCATGCTTCCCTGACAACTGAATGTCCACATTTCACACACACATACGATCTAAGACCCTTATCTCAACTTACATGCAAAAATTAACTCAAATTGTATCACAGACAGAAATATAAAAGCTAGAATTAAAATTCCTAAAAGAAAATAGAAAAAAATCTTTCAGATCCTGGGTTAGGCAAAGCTTTTTTAAGATATAATCAAAAGCACTATCCATAAATAAAAGATTGATAAATCAAACTTTACCAAAATTAAAAACTTTTGCTCCTCAAAAATACCATCAATAAAATAAAAAGACAAGCTACTGACTGGAAGAAAATTTTCACATATCATATAGATGACAAAGGACTTGAATCCAGAATATACAACAAACACTTTTAACTCAAAAATAAGAAGATAAAACAACACAATTTTTTAAATGGACAAAAGATCTAAACAGCACTTTACCAAAGAGGATGGCCAATGAGCATTTGAAGTAATATTCAACACCACTAGTCATGAGATACATGCAGATTCACACCTCAGCGAGATACCACTGCTCTCTTATTAGAACGACAAAATAAACGTACTGGCAATACCGAGTTATAATGAGGATATAAAACAACTAGATTTCTCATATATGGTTGGTGGGAATGCAGAATGGTAAAGCCACTCTGGAAAATAGTTTGGCAGTATCTTATAAAGAAAAATATACACTTAACACACAATCCAGCAATCCCACTGCTAGGTGTTTACCCTAGAGAAATGAAAACATACCTTCACAGAAATCTGTATGCGTTTCTAGAGCAGCTTTATTTATAACCATCAAAAACTTGAAACAACCTACATGTCTTTCCACCAATTAGTGGATTAGAAAGCCATGGTAAATTCATTGAATGGAATACTACTCAAAAATAAAAAGGAAGAAGCTACTAATATGTACAAAATAAAGAATTAATTGTAAATGAATTTTGCTAAGTGAAAGAAGCCAGAACCAAAAGGCCACATGTTATGTTACTGTACTCTGTTAGTATGCCCATCTGGAGAAGGCAAAACTATACGGAAGGAAAACAAATCCGAAGGTCCCCGGGGCTGGGCACAGGGATAGGGCAGGGTTAACTACCAAGCAAGACAACACAAGTGGATTTTATGAGTGGCAGAACCATTCAGAATTATAATGTAGGGGTGGATACGTGACTCTATCCCTTTGTCAAAACCCATAAAACTGTACACCACAAAGAGTGATTTTTGCTGCATGTAAATTTTAAAAGAAATAACCATAATACGGGAGAAACCCAAAGTGGAATACAAATTGTAATAAATGAACTTAACTATATTACAAATGAATAAAACAACACACTGAAGGGAGTGGGGAAGAAAAGAACCAAACTTAGTTACTTTGGGAAACAGCATTTTGACTGCATATTGTGAGGCTAAAGACAAAAAGAACTGTGCAAATGCTGTATTCTAGTTAATAAATTAGTTTCTCACAGGGGCACAGGTTAGCAATTCTGACACTGTTTTATGTGAATACTGGAGTTGAACAAATAAGTAATATATTTTAATCAGTAAGAGTCAGGTCTCTCAGTGTTAGAAAAAGATGTTAGACACAAGGAAAGAGGGAGGTTAGAATAAGCTCTGGAGTGTGAACTAGAGTCAGAAGTATCACTATGAACTTAGATTTTGAACAAAGGTGTTGGTGTTTGCAGGGGTGAGTACACACACACACACGTATTTCCAAGATCTGTCCTACTAAGAGGGCATAGAAGTAATGACACCCAGAGAGCAATGAGCACATTTAGTGCCTGATCTTGGTTTCTAAATACCAGTCTTCAACCAAAAGGAACCAGGGCTTCTGTGCGGGTTGATTCCAGGGCTGAAATGGGGAAAACACAAGATGAGCCTGAAGCATTTCCCAGTGCCAAAAAGTATGGAAGTGCTCAAAAGGGTGGGGGCATGTTGAAAGGACACAGGAGCCAACTTGCACGAGTTCCCAATGGCCAAACTGGAGTAAATTGAGCAATAAAATAAATAATGATGCTACTGTATTTTAACCCAGAGATTAAAATAAATATCCATGAGTCTATATCAATAACAATAAATAAGTGAATAAACATAGACCAGGCATGGTGGCTCAAGCCTGTACTTCCAGCATTTTGGTAGGCTAAAGTGGGAGGATTTCTTAAGGCCAGGAGTTCAAAACCAGCCTGGGAAACATATCAAGACCCCATCTCTACAAAAAATTTTTAAAAAATAGCTGGGTGTGGTAGCTGGTTCCTATAGTCCTAGCTACTCAGAAGGCTGAGGCAGGAGGATCACTTGAGCTAACAAAGAAGTTTGAGGCTACAGTGAGCTGTGATCTCACCTCTACACTCCAGTCTGGGCAACAGAGCAAGACCCTGTCTCAAAAATAAATAAATACATAGATAGATAAACAAACAAACGGGAGAAATTTTTCCTTACAGAAGAATTTTAAATAATAAATGTAGAAGGAATGTAGGAAATACAAAATCACCACTAGAATACCACAGCAATAATTTTTACAGGGAAGTCTACCAATGGATGCTAAAATTAGTGGGCAAATGTTTTATGAGGAAAAGAATATTTGCATACTCTCAAAATATCTTCCCCAAGATATCTATTAACTATAACCAGGAAAACAGTTGAGAAATTCATCATACACAACCTTAACCAAATGATCAATAAAAATAAGATATATTAATATTATGTAACCCCTGATATGATACACTGAGGATACATCACTTCCTTGTGATATCTTGCCAAAAATAAATAGGTTCAATGTAAGCATGAAAAAATACCAGAAAATCCAGATTTAGGCAAATTCTACAAAATAGCCAGTACTCTTCAAAAGTGTCAAGGTCATGAAAGACAAAGACAGACTAAGAAATGTTCAGATATTGGAAGAGACTAAGAAGACATGACCACTCAATGCAGTGTGGGACCCCAGCATGCATCTCAGAACAGAAAAACGACATTGGTGAAAAAAATTAAAACTACACGGAAATACCACCACACATGCACTAAAATGGCTAAAATCCAAAAGACTGACAATACTAAGTGTTGGAGAGGATACGGAGAAAATGGAATCCTCATACATTTTTGGTGGGAAAGTAAAATGGTGCAGCTATTGACACAGCCACTTACCGATGGTGGAAAAAGGCATTTTCTCTATTGAAAATAGTGTGGCAGCTTCCTGGAAAGTTAAACATGTGCTTAACATACAACTGAGCAATTCTATTTCTAAGTACCTACCCAAGAGGAATAAAAACATGTCCACATTGAGACTCACACAGGAATGTAGCATCATTATGTATAATGGCCTCAAATTGGAAACAACCCAAATGTCAGCTGAAAATGGACAAGCAAAATGTGGTATACTCATACAACGGAAATGACTCCAACATTAAGAAGAAAGAAACTACTGATCCATGCTACAACATGGATGAACTTCAGAAACATTATGCTATAATTCCATTTATATAAAACATCCATAGAAGGCAAATCTATACAGACAGAAAGCCGACTGGTAGTTGCCAGAGAATCACACTGGCTCTACCTTCAAAATGTGTTCTACATTCTGCCATTTCTCTTCACCTCCACCAGCACTACCCTGGTCCAAGTGTCCAGCATCTCCCACCTGTGTTACCATAAGAATCTCCAGATGAGTCTTTCTGCTCTCCTCTTGGCCCCCTGTGGTCTATTCTCAGCACTGCTCAACCCTAAGCCAGATTGTCTCACTGTTCTCCTAGGATTTGCCAGTGGTTCCCATCTCGTTCAGGGAAAAACCCAAAGTCCTTACAAATCTCCCGTGACAAGTGGTGGTCCACTCACTCTGGCCTCTTTGCATTCCTCAACCAGGCCAGGCACACTCCTGCCCTGGGACCTCTGCTCCAGCCCTTCCCTCCACCTGCCATGCTCTTTCCAGGCTGTCCAAGTTCCTTCAGATCTTTGCTCAAATTCCACCTTCTCAGGGAGGACTTACCCTGATGTTTCTATTTAATACTGCAACCTGCTCCCCCCATCCCAGAACTCCTGATCTATTTACTTCTTTCTCTTTGTTCTCTAACACTACCTTCCAATATACTAGATAAGTTACTCCTTACATTTATTGTTTATTGTCTTAATTCTCCCCTTGGTCTACTTTGTTCATCAGTGTGTCACCAAACACCTAGAACAGTGCTTGGCATGCAGTGTAAGAGCCAAATAAATATTTGTTGAAATGAATGAATAATGAGATTAAGACAAGTAACTAGAGTGGGGTTGTGTTATACCTCCAGTTAAGAGCCATTTGTTCTGACAGCCATCTGAGTTGGTTGAGATCCTTTGCACAGAAAACTAGAATTTTAGCCAGGAAATAACTGCATGCACTCAGGGGCACTGCTAACCCATGAAGTGCCTTTGTATGTATCAGGAAGGATGCCCCTTCCTCCAGGCAGATGCAACCCCCAGCCAAGGAGAAGGCTTGGCAATTGGATTTTGCCACTCTAAACTCCCTGGCTGAATGACGTCATTGTGCAGTGCACAATCTGCCCAATTGCACATGGTGGCCCTGCATCCACACATGGACTTTCAGAATCAGTAGAGCCAAAAGCTCTCTGTCCTCTGCCACAGCTATGGCTGGGGCATCCTGTACAAAATTTATGTTCCCTGGTGCTTGGCCCCTGTGGGCCAACGCTGCACCCTCTCCCAAGCCAGCTCGCTCAGACCTGCTCTGGTACCGTGGCAGACCCTTTGCCCTGGAGTTGGTTGTTCCTCCCTGCTTGTTCTTTTTTTTTTTAACATTAAGGGTTTGTTTTTTTTTTACATTTCAGAATATTACGTGGATACAAACAGTTTAGTTACATATATTGCCTTTGCACCCACCCAAGTCAGAGGCTACAAGCATGGCCATCCCCCAAACAATGTGCACCACACCCATTGGGTGTGAATATACCCATCCCTTCCTTACCCTCCCACCTGTCTGACACCGATGAATGTTACTTCTATATGTACACAGAAGTGTTGACCATTAGTGCCAATTTGATGGTGAGTACATGTGATGCTTGTTTTTCCATTCTTGTGATACTTTACTTAGAAGAATGGGCTCCACCTCCATCCAGGATGATACAAGAGGTGCTAGATCACCATTGTTTCTTGTGGCTGAGTAGTAAGTACTCCATGGTATACATATACCACATTTTATTAATCCACTCATGTATTGATGGGCACTTGAGTTGTTTCCACATCTTTGCAATTGTGAATTGTGCTACTATAAACATTTGAGTACAGATGGCTTTTTAATAGAATGTCCTTTTTTCCTTTGGTTAAATACCCAGTAGTGGGATTGCTGGATCAAATTGGTAGTGGAACTACTGTTCTCCTTTGACTTCTTTGAGATATCTCCACATTACTTTCCACAGAGGTTGTACTAGTTTGCAGTCCCACCAGCAGTGTATGCGTGTGCCTATCTCTCCGCATGCACACTAACATTTGTTGTTTTGGGGACTTTTTGATAAAAGCCATTCTCATTGGAGTTAAGTGATACCTCATTGTGGTTTTGATTTGCATTTCCCTGATGATTAGAGATGTGGAGCACTTTTTCTTATGTTTTTTGGCCATTAGTCTATCTTCTTTTGAAAAGTTTCTGTTCATGTCCTTTGCCCACTTTTTGATGGGTTTGTTTGATTTTTTCTTGTTAATTTTCCTGAGTTCTATACAGATTCTAGTTATCAGCCCTTTGTTGGATGTGTAGCATGCAAATATTTTCTCCCATTCTGTAGGTTGTCTGTTGGTTCTTGTGATAGTTTCCTTGGCTGTGCAGAAGGTTTTTAATTTGATCAAGTCCCATTTATTTATTTTTGTTGTTGCTGTGATTGCTTTTGGGGTCTTCTTCATAAATTCTTTGTCTAAACCAATGTCTATAAGAGTTTTTCCAACATTTTCTTCTAGAATTCTTACGTGATCATGCCATAGGTTTAAGTCTGTTATGCACCGTGAGTTGATTTTTGCTGCTCACTCTTTTTGTTTACAAATCCTTGCCCCGACACTGTCTCAGAATTCCACTTGCTCTATTCCTCGTAGTAACACCCACCCCCCCCCCCTTCCACACTGACCTTCCTTCCCAAAACCCAGTCTAACTAAGCCCCGCCCTGGGCTTCTTGCTTGCCTTGGAGGGATATCCACAGGGCACCAAATTCCCCACCACCCTCTCTCCTCCAGGGTCTCCCAGCTGTGCTCCAGAACCCTAGATGCCCAGGGCTGTGTGGGGTTGGAGGGAGGGAGAGGGGAGACCGGAGGCCAGGGCACAGAGTCCCTCGGCCTTGCTTCGACAAAAGCACCTCTGCTCACAGCATTTATAGCCTCAAGTATAATTTTTCCTAGAAAAAAATTTATATGTGTAAACATCAGAATGTAAATATTCTATGCCTTCAGGATAGATAGAAATTTTAACTTGGAAAAAACTTTAATAGTCATCTCCCACTTAAAAGAATTTTAATAGAGAGCCTATAGAATGTTTGGCTTTCAGTAATGGAATTACCTGGTGAGCCCTTCCAGATTAAAAGGCTGCCAAATGTGTGCCCATGGTGACTTGCTCTCTTGTATTACAAACCATATTAAAGTTCAGGCAAACCTACCACAGAAAATGACTTTGATTCTAAATGCTTGAGCCGTAGCTATTCTTCCTGAAAGTAATTATATAGCAGAGCCAGAACTTTTTGTAATCTAAGTATTCTCTTCCTAATTTATCTGTCCTGGAAGTTCCCATCTTGTTATGTCTGACGGAGCATAACCATATTTATGTGGGACCCAACATGTGAATGATGAATGTGACTTTTTGTGGGTCATATTCCTACTTGTCCAAGGGGGCAGGATGGCCAGCTTGCCAGACCCTAAGGAAGAGATGGGGCTGGAGGAGCAGAGAATGGGAATTATAGGAGCCTCTAAAAATGACACTCTGACTCAACACTAAGAAAACAAACAACCGGATTAAAAGATGGGCACAGGACTGGAATAGGCATTTCTCCAAAGAAGATAAACAAATGGCCAAATGAAAACGTGTTCCACATCACTAATCATTAGGGAAGTGCAAACCAAAAGCACAGTGAGATGCCATCTCCTACCTATCAGGATGGCTATTACTAAAAAATGGAAAATAAGTGTTGGCAAGGATGCAGAGAAGTTGGAACCCTTGTGCACTGTTGATGGCACCATAAAATGGTGCAGCCACTGTGGAAAATGGCATGGCAGGTCCTCAAAATTTAAAAATAGAATTGCCATCTAATCCAGCAATTCCACTTCTGGATGTACACCCAGAAGAATTGAAAGCAGGATCTCAAAGATATTTGTACACCTAAGTTCATAAAAGCATTATTCACAATCGCTAAAACATGGGGAAAAATATGTTCACTAGAATAGATAAGCAAAATGTAGTATAGTCATACAATGGAATATTTTTCAGCCTTGAAAAGGAAGGAAATTCAGACACAGGCTACACCATGAATGAACCTTCAGGACATTAGGCTCAGCGAAGTAAGCCAGTCACAAAAGGACAAATATAATTCTACTTATATGAGGAACCTAGACTAGGCAAATTCATAGAGACAGAAATAAGAATATTGTTTGCCAGGGGCTAGGGATAGGGAGGAATGAGGAGTTAGTATTTAATAAGTATAAAGTTTTTACAAGATGAAAAGAGTTCTGGAGGTGGATGTGGTGCTGATTGCACAACTATGGGAATACAATTAATGCCACTAAACTGTACACTTAAAAATGGTTAATATGGTAAATTTTCTGTTACGTGCATTTTACCACCATTTTAAAAATAGAAAAAACAATGACCTCTGAACTTAAAAGGGAAAGCAGCTGTGGCCTGGGAGAAAAGACAGGTGAGCTCATGGCATTTTGAACCAAGTTTCAACGAGAAGCAGATATTTTCAAAACCTGGGCTACAGTGTCCTCAAAGATATAAAGAAATGCAAGGCTGGCAGGAGTGGACACTGGCATGACTTTCTGTAAGGTGAAGTGGGAAAATGAATGAAAAGCCTTATATCTGTGCAACAATTTCACTTGTAGGCATTTCTCCCTAGGAAATAATCCTAGATGCCCATAAAATGTATCTATGAGAGGGAACACCTGTTTAAAATATCAAACAATTGGAAACAACTTAAATGTACGAAAAGTGGGGTGTGGTGAAATAAATTAAAGTGTTACACTGCCACCATACAATTAATAAGAACTATATTGTCAAAGACTATGTAGTGGCCTTAGAAAATGTTCTCAATATCTTACCAAATGTTAAAAAAGCAAGTTACAGAACAGCAAGTCCAGAATACATGCTTGTTATATATGTTACATATTTGTATATAGGTAAAGAGAGGGAATTATTAATACAGGTGATTTTAGCATCATCTTTCTACATTTCTTTATTTTCCAAATTTTCCATACTGTACATATATTATTTATGTGATCAGAAATAAAAATACTGTATACATATGTTTAAGTTAAGTCGGAGACTCCTCAATTTCTAATTGAAGAACAACGGGCCTAGGCTAGTTGAAATTTTTCCTTCACAGGGGTCACCATAAAGGGGTGCCAAAATGCCACTTTTTTATTGTCCTCAGCCAGGCTTTCCTGTCAAACATCAGACTGTAAGAGGGAATTTAAAACGTTTAAGAGAAAAAATTTTGCAATCACTTCAGAAGCACCCATTTGCATGCAAGCCATTGGTATGCTAATTTCCAATCATTCCCCTCTTATTCATTAAAACCAGTCACCCAAGCTTCTCACCAACCAATAATTCAGGGCGGGGGTGGGGAGCGGGAGAGTAGGATGAAGGACGTGAAGGGCCTCAGCCGCTTGGAAACAGACTCCCTTTGCTTTACCAGTTCTGTGGTTCGGGCCTGCAGTTCGGATTCGCATTTTCCCCTATTCTATCGTCCAGGTACGCTCGTACTTCGACTTTGACGCTCTAAATTGATCTGTTTGCATTAGTGCCCCATTTGGGCTTCTACTGGGAATTTGTATTTTTATCTGTCGTGGCATTCATGTGGCTTGGACCCGTGCGCTCCGCTATGGAAAGCCTCGCCGACCGTAACTGAGATGCCAGCACTGTGACCCGAGAGAGGGACCCCAGAGGAAGAGAACGGACCCGCGGCGGTGTCCGCCCCGCGCTTCCCACGGGCGCGCGGGGATCGCGGGGTGCCAGCACCCACACACACCGCCCCAGGGACCGCCCGCTGCCACCGATGCGGGGAACTCAGAGTCCCGAGGAGAGACCAGGGCGCCGGGCGACTGCAGGAGAAAGCTCAGCGTGGATCCCCCTTGAAGTTCAGCAGGGCAGGGCCAGGCCGTCCCGGAACGTGCGGGCGCTCTAGGCTGTTCACACCTTTGGCCACAAGGACTTAAAAAAGGACAAACCCATGTGGCCGCGTGCAAGGCTAGAAACGTGTGCAACGTTCAGTGAGGGGGGAAAAGGAGGAAAGATTATTCAGGGAGAAAAAGTCATCAGGAGAGCGCTGTTGACTAAGGCAGGAAGCCGGTCCCCGTAAAGCGCAGGGGCAACCCTGGGGCTCCTCCTGGCCCCACCCACCTGGGGGCCCCACCCACCCACCTGGGGGCCCCATCCACCTGGGGGTCCCACCCACCTGGGCTCCACCTGCCTGGGCAGCGCTGCTCCTCAAGCTTCCCCAGGGTTTCCCGGGGGTCCGGCCAAGGTGCCGTCTGCAGGGTATCTTTCCAGCCACCCCCTCTCCCCCCGCATTAAGGTCTTCTATGCCTCCCCAGCACCTCCAGGATAGGACCTGGTTTTCTGGCCCTTTCCAGACGCCACGCACCTACCACGCAGGGCCTTGGCAGCCCATGCAGGGCCTTTCAGCGCGTGCCTGGGTGCCCTTCTCCCCTCTATCTGCTGACAAACTTCCTTTCCAGCTTGAAGGCCAGCTCAGAAATCACCCTCCAAATTCCTCAGCCTGCTCCACGCTTCGCTGCACCGACTACGCCTTGTCCCAGAAGACAAAGAGGGTACACACCTCTTTCACTCACCTATTTGAACCTACAAATCAAAAAGATCTAAATTTTAATTCTGGCTCTATTGCCTACCAGCTGGTTGGTCTTGGATGCATTAACCCTGCAAAGAAAAGTTCATGTTCCTCCCCTGTCAAATATGGGTGGTAAAATGTACTCCACAGGGTTCTTCGGGAGAATGGGTACACTGCCTTCACCCTCCCCCAAACTGTGAGACCCTCAAAGGTGACTTATTCATGTGTATCCCCAAGAGTTTGCAGGGCCTTTACCAATGGAGAGGCCCCAAAACCTTCTTGTGAATGAATGAGGCCAGTGACCCGAGAGAGCTGGTTTGTAGAATTTTCCCTAGTGGGCCATAGTGGTGGCGCGGTGCTCCTGCCAGTTCCGAGGGTGGTTCTCCACTCAGAGCCACATAACCATGCCTTGGAGACCTGTGAAAAGATTCTGCTGCTCCCTCAGAGAGAGGCTGCTCCTGGGACAGAAGCCCCTGGGGGATTAGAGAGCTTCCCGCCTCCCCTCCCTCTCACCCCTCTCCAGCCTGGCCCATCTTCCCCTCGCCCCTCCTTCCTCCCCAGCTGACACAGGTAACCACCACCCCACCTTCCAGGGACAGCCAGAGGTGAGGCAAGAATCAATAGGAAGTGGGAAGAGAGTGAATGAGCTTTGGACACAAAGCACAGTGGCCTGGATGAGACCTGACTCACCTTCCTTGCAGAAACTGAAGGATGCTCATGTCAATAAAACAAGCAGCCGTGTCCTGCCCATCGTGGATTTTGGCACCTGCATGCTGTGTCCCAGACACAGCAAAGTCAGTGGACACAGAAGTGCAGCCGGGACCCTCTCCAGGGAGCACGGCACCCACTATTCTATGGCAAGTGTGTCAGCCATGTGGGGCGCGGGGGAGGCCAGTCAGCTAAGGCCCTTGGCAGTCCCTGCAAGGTCAGCCTGGCCCTCCCAAGCTGGAAGGAGGCAGCAAAGTCATCCAAAAGGGCCACTTCAAGATTCAACTCTGGCTCAGTTTACCTCAGCCACTCAAATCCCTGCCTCTTTCTGCAGAAATCCCAGCAAGGAATGTTGCCATTTGCACGTGGCCTGGAGGGAGACCAGGGTCAGTTAGCTCACCCAGCCGCACCCAAGAACAACATCACAGAAACTGGCTGACACATTATTCCTCTTCTGTCAGGCACTGGGGACAAAGTGCCACCCCCCACCCCCAGAAGCTGCAGGGGATTTTTTTTTTAAATGCAAATGCCACAGAGGAGGCAGGGCTTAGGGTTCATTCTGGGGGAGGGGGAGGCAGCCCCTTACCCAAGCCCCTCCCTCCTTCCTTCTAGGCTTAGGCCGCCCTAAGGTGAGGGAGGCAAACTGCAGTGCTGTGGCGCCTCCCTCCGCCACCCACTCCCCTCTCCTCCTCCAGGAGGGAGTGGCAGGATCAGCGACTTCTGGCTCTAGGAGGGTGATCACCCATCTTGAGACTCCAAGAATCCCGATTGCTTTCCCTTTCAGTTCTGGGCCTGTCCCAGACACAGCGTGGCCTTTATCTGCCTCCCGATGACATCACCGCGAGTCCTAAGGGGTTTTCGCCTATTGTTAGACTACAGCTGAGCTCTCTCCCTTCTCTCACAATGCCACAATTGGGCAGCCTCATTGGCTCCTGCTAGTGAAAATATAACAGAGACGTGTCTTGCAGCAAAAACCCAACATGATGGATAGTAGGTAGGAAACGGAGCTGGCACAGAATAAGGGAAGGCCCCAGTCCGTCTGATTTTCATTGACCCAGTTTCATTGCTCAGAGCGCAGTACAGAGCAAGAGGGAGAGAGTGACCTCCATATCCACGAAGCTTCATACTGCAGTGCAAACGAAGCCACGACTTCCCTCTCTCTCCTGCCACCACCAGCCCAGCCATGTTAACTCAAATGAGTGGGTGACAAAGGGAATGTCCCACCTTAGGAAGCAGCAGTTGAGTTGGCTAGTCACTTACAACAGGTGATTTTCATATATATAATGGGAAAAACTCACTCTACCCTATTCTTATGAGAGAATGGAATGGAGTAAGGAAGGGGGGCGCTGAGGGTGGTAAGTGAGGCGGATCGTTCTTGCATTTGACCTCCACGCATCCCTGCACCAGCATCAGCCCCCAGGGAGAGAAGAGGGGTGCCGAGGTGTGGATTGAGTCCTTTTTAGTGGACCTCAGTCCCATGAACAGTCTGTGCACATTGCCCAAACTGTGGGAAGAATGTCTGAATGATTTTAAGGGTTTCGGGTTGACTAATAAAGCCATGATTTTTATTATCTAGGCAGTGAGTGAGGACGGCTGCACCAGCATCCCAAAGAGGAAATTAAAGCATTCATCAAGGGCCTCCGAGAGACACTGACTCAGGGAAGGGTTGAGGAACAGATTGAATCCACCGCAGGAGACCAAGGTGAGGACAGGAGGGAAGGGCCAGGAAGTTAGACTCTTGAGAAGCTTCCGGAAGCATTATGAGTGGTGAAACGTTTGAGTGATTAGTTTTTCAATATGATTCCTCTGTAGAACAAAACTTGCTCCATCTCCCCAAAGCTTGGGTGGAGTCTGCTACACACACAAAAGCCTCAATGAGTTCTTTTCCTACCTGAGAGCAGGGGAAGTTGTGAAAATTAATAAAACAGCTGAATTTCTCATGAGCCAAAGCACCAGGGAGCGTGGGATGGTGAGGTGTGGAAGGGAGTCCTTAGGGCCAGAGGTGACATGGGCAGATAAGTCTCCAAAATTTTCCATAAATCTTGAGGAAGGCCTAGACTTTCCGTAATCTGTGCAATAACAAGCCAATCTCATTTCGTTCTGAAGGGTCGGGGTAACCCAGGTAACATCTGGGTTACACATGTACTGTGAATTGAATTTGTATTGCACTTATGTTGATGCTTCTGGTCTTTATACAGTGGTAGAAAAAATAACACGGCTATTAAAGTGTCCAAATCTGTGGTGTTTATCAATCCACTAGCACCCCAGAAGGACCTGCAGGGTGCAGGGTTCTATTCTAGCTACTCTGGGGTGGTGTTTCCAAACCGTCTAAGGTGAAGGTCCAGCCGCTATCATTCCCAGTCTGTGCAGACCGACGCGTGGCCCTGGTGTGCTTGGCTGGTATGCGGTTTGCGCAACACAGGAATTCAGCAGCACCCGATCTGGTCTGTTCCCCGTTCAATAAAAAGGGCCCATGATGACACGTTTTGGATGTTGTGGCAATGTCACATTGCTGAGAAAGTTTCTAAACTCTCACTCCTCATTCCATATCCATGCCAGTTTGCTGAGGAACATGGGTCTGGACACCACAGTTTGAATAACGCTGCTCTACGGCATACAAATAAATACAAAATTCTTGCTCCCAGGAAGCTTACAAACCTTCCATCAAACTAATACCCAGGAAAACGTGTTCACTCTAAAACAAAGCGATCATTATATCAATTTATAAGACAGAAATGATTAATTTCAAAGTGAACTAATAAATAATACAAGTTAGGAGTTTATTAGAAAGGAAGCCATTTGGGCAAACCAGAAGATTAGGAAAGAAAGAAAGGAACCTAGGTTGCGAGATGGAGCAGAAGACGGGTGTGTGACAGGGAGAGACCATGAACAGGGTCCTGAAGTCTGTTAAAGACAGGATAGTCACATCTCACCACCAAGATGGTAAAACGTGAGGTGGTGCATGGGTTAATTAGCTTGATTTAGTCATTTCATAAGAGATACATATTTCAAAGCAACATATTGTATACAATAAACATATACAATTTTTTATTTGTCAATTTAAAAAATTTAAATGACCCCAAAAGCTTGCCAAAAAAAAAAAAAAAAAAAAAAAGATCAAGGTAGTTACAGAGAAGTCAGAAGTATATGAACAAAGGCAGAGAGAACTTTCTTTGTGAATTTAAGGGACAGCCAGCAGAACTGTTTGGTGGGAAAGGAGAGTTGGTTCAGAAAAGTAACGGGAACAGACAGCTTAGGGTCAGAATGTAGAATACTGTTTCAAATGTTTGTGTGTATATGTGTAAACAGGTATCGGTGTAGAGATAAAGGTATGAATAGAATCCTCATTAATAAATCTCAAGGTAATAACACATTAGGTTTTTAAAATTAAACGCTGAACTCTAACAAATTAAATGTCAATATTAAAGTTTTATATAAAATAAAGGGAAATCTTTTTTTCTATAAAAAGTAGTGTTTCTCCCAGCCCAGGTGGGGCGGAGGAGGGGTGGATAGAGATGATCTCTCTGTTCTACACATGACCTCAGGTCCTGCAAGCCACAGGTAGAGGAGAGGGTGTCTTCCCTGAAGCTGGAGGGGGGTTCCAAACTCCAAGGAGGGAGCAGAGCTGGGAGCCCAGTGGGACACCTACTTTAGAGGTCAAGAACAAAGTTCAAGTACATTAACCCAAACAAAGGGGACAGAAGCCAGGATGAATACTGGGGAACACAGTCAGGGCCCCAAGAATGAGCAGGGGTAAGTCTGGGGCAACCATCTACAACAGCTGTGGTGTGGCATGGTATGGCATGGTACGGCGTGCTCTGCTATGGCATAATGTAGTCCTGGGGGGTATGGTCTGGTGTGGTATGGCGTGGCGTGCTGTGGCGTGGTTCATGGCTTGGCATGGTGTGGCAAGTTGAGCTGACAGGCAAGAGAACCAGATATAGGATGGAAGTGATATCATTGGAAAGAGGTGGTTGGGGACTGGGCTAGAAGGGGTCACCTGGAGTCCTAACCAGAAATGTCCTGCCAGCAGCTGGAGACAGATGCAGGAGGAGCACCCGATGGAAGAGTAAGCCCTGGACCCTTGGACTTGAGTCTTCCTCTGCAGGGACGAGTGATGTCACAGCAGCAGGAGGGCCACACACTGACCACTGTGTATTCTACAAGAAAACAATCCAGGTGCTTTCTACACGCTCTCTCACTAAACCCACCCTACAACCCTGTATGATGGCACTGAAGAAAGTGAGGCTCAGAAAGGTGAGGCATTTTTCCTGAGGCCACACAGCAGATCAACATTGGAAGCATATGTGAATCCAAATGTACCTGGCTTCCCTCATTGGCTTTTTTTTGAAGTGGGGGCAGGGAGCTCATAGCTGAATGAGGCTTTCATGGAGATTTTCAGAAGGTGCTGTACATGCATCCAGGGGGAATAAGGTAATGATTCTAAGGATCGCAACCTAACCTGCACCAATTAGCAATAACATTTGGTGGCAGGTAATAGAAACCCCAAATGGTGGCTTAAACTGGACTGGGGTTCACAGGCCACTGGGTAGCCTATGCTAGGGAGTGCCATTCACATTGTGTCTCACACTGTGTCACTGGAGGAGCCATTGTGGAAGCCAGCAGCCCTGAGGGGTTGGGGGTTCCCCCACTTCATGTGAGGACAAGTCAGAGAAGAGCAGACCAGAGCTGGTGTGGCAGGCCCCCAAAGTCATGAGGAACCCAGGTTCTGTCTAGATCCACACTCTACAAACTTCATGCTTATGCTTACGAAACGGCTGCTAGAACTCCAGCCATCACATCCATGTTCTAGACAGGAAGAAGGAGGAAGGGCAAAGAGCAAAAGGAGCAGACTGCCTGAGGCAGCTCCCTTTAAACTGTTTTCCTAAAACCTGAAGCCCTTCTAGTCACCTCCACCTCCATCTCTACCTCACTGGGCAGAGCCGTGCTATGAAGTCATTCTTACCTGGAATGGGAGGGTGAGAGGTGGAGCATCTATAGCTGGACACATTACTAACTCCAAGCCAAGGCAGGGTGGTGCTAGCTAGTGAGAAGGAGTGGATGCTGGAGATCCATCTAGCGAGACCTGGCAGCTCACTTCCATCATCCAGTTACACCAGGTGCCCGACTGCCAAGTGCCCGCTGCTGGCCGGTCAGGCCGGCATGGACAGTGCAGCCTCTGAGCGGAGAGTTGCGTAGTTGGATCTGACACATGTTCGTGTAGAGCCTGGATGTGAGGCCTGAGAATGGAGACAATGGATGTAGACCGTGCGTGTCCTCACTGAGGGACTGGGTGGTGGGAAGTGCAAGACCCGTTGTCTACCGTGCTGTCGCTAGGACAGGACCCTTTCCCAAACTCGAGGGACATTGTCTATCTGCTGTGCACAGACGGTACTCCAGCATTCAGACAGAAATTGTCACCTGGGTGTAGCCTGACCAGACATCTGTCCTTAACAATACCTGTCAGGGTTCTGTCGTGGGCTGAATCGTGTCCTTCAAAATTCACATACTGAAGTACTAACCTCCAGTTCATCAGAATGGGATTGTATTTGCAGACAGGGTTTTTAAAAAGGTAATTAAGTTAAAATGAGGTCATTAGGGTGGGCCCTTATCCAATATGACTGGTGTCCTTATAAGAAAAGGCATTGGGGCCACAGGCACACACAGAGGGAAGACCACGTGAGGACTCAGGGAGAAGGTGGCCATCTGTAAGCCAAGGAGAAACCAACCCTGCCAACACCTTGATCTCAGACTTCTGACTCCAACGCTGTGAAGACATACATCTCTGTTGTTCAAGCAGCCCAGTCTATGGTACTTTGTAATGACAATGCTAGCAAACTCATACAGGTTCTTTGACAAAAGAATTCACTAAGAGCAATTGAGCCTATACATTTCCAGGTGAGTAAAGAGTTAAGGTCAACATAACTCTTCACACATCACGCTGTGATTCCTACACAGTGGAGTTCTATTGCTAACCGTCCATTCTTCCTCGCTCGGAAATTGGACCTGGCTGGAGTAAATGTCTCTTCGTTTGGCCTGGATACATCGATCCTTTCCCTCTGTCTTTGAATCAGGGTTTTTAACACAAGTCACATAGAATCCTTCATCCCATTGTCTGCTGTTTTTCAAAGCCTCGTTTTTAAGTGCAGCCTTTCCGTCAACCGTATTTCTAGACTCTGCGTAAAGCAAGACCCATCTGTGCCTTGTTGAAATGCACAATGCTTTTCCTCCCTTCAAGCCGCGCGCCTCAGCGTTCCGGCAGCGTCTGCTCGTTAGCCATTAGCCGGGAACGGCTTCTCTCTCTATTCATGCTCTCTGCTTTGTGGCTCTGGGCCTGAGCTCCGATCTGTCTTGTGATTTTGCAGCAGAAGGGGAAATACATGACCCCGGCATTTTGGTGGCAAGAAAGAAACTTCCTGTTCGGATTCCATCCCCTGCAAGGAAACAGCTTCCTACCTCCCTCAGTCCTTGTCTCAAGGATGCTTCTTCGAGGGCCGCACACACCGCCTCCTTTACCGTGCCCCGACGTGGGTATTCAACTATTTTATACCCACTCTGAGCAGGTCACAGGAGCCATGCCCACTCTTCCTTGCTAGCTGTTTTTGAACCAAAACATTCACCCCAAGGGAGAAGGAAAATTCCATGAAAGAGGGCCAGAGGCCGGGTGCGGTGGCTCACGCCTGTAATCCTAGCACTCTGGGAGGCCGAGGCGGGTGGATCGCTCAAGGTCAGGAGTTCGAGACCAGCCTGAGCAAGAGCGAGACCCCGTCTCTACTAAAAATAGAAAGAAATTATACAGACAACTAAAAATATATATATAGAAAAATTAGCCGGGCATAGTGGTGCATGCCTGTAGTCTCAGCTACTCGGGAGGCTGAGACAGGAGGATCGCTTAAGCCGAGGAGTCTGAGGTTGCTGTGAGCTAAGCTGACGCCACGGCACTCACTCTAGCCTGGGCAACAAAGTGAGACTCTGTCTCAAAAAAAAAAAAAAAAAAAAAAAAAAGAGGGCCAGAAAGGGCATCCGCAGATGAGCAAAGCACAGAGTCCCGCCGGCTCCTGCTTAGGACAGAAACTGCCTCCGCAGCTGGAGCCTCCCCCCGCCCCGCCCCGTCCACCGCGGAGCCTGGACCTCTGGCTGGCCAATTAAGGAGGAGATCGGTCCAATAAACTGATAAAAATTAGCAGAGAGAACATATTACAAAGGTAACAAATGTACTATGAATACTAGAAAACAGGAGAAAAATCAACAATCACAGACAAAAGTTTAAAAAATAAATGACTAAATAGTATATGCTCAAAGGATCATGTTAAGGGCCAGAACAGGATGACTGCGTTCTTTTAGATACAAGCGCTACAAGAGACGAAGTGAGTGAGACAGAGATGTGGGAGCCAGGGGGCCAGAGGACTATGGCTTGTCAGCGGGGCCTGAGTAGCTGCCTCCCTGGGGACAGGGGCTGAGGCCCCGGGACTCGTCCCTCTGGGCAGGAAGCGTCTGCCCTGGAGGCTGAGAAGTCCGGTGAGGGGGCCCCTTTGCTACCCCAGATGCTGTCCCTGCAGCCCAGCGGACATGTGAACCCGGCACCAGAATTCCTCCCCAAGCAGAGAGGCCATGGCCACAGTGGGCTGAGCGTTCAAAGCAGCTAACCAGGGGAACTTAAAATCTGCCAGTGAGGCTGTTTCTAAACACACAGACTGTTTTGAGGAAGGGAAAAGGGACTGTCACCCAGTTATGACGAAGGGTGCATAAAAAGGGCTGGGTGAGGTTCTGTTCCAGCTCTGGCCCTGCCTGGCTGTGAGACTCTGGGCCAGTCAGTCGTCTGCTCTGTGCTGCGAGTGTCCCTGTGAGCAGAAGAGGGTAAACCCCAGGAGCAGTAAGGACCAACCCACGTGCTTTCCCCACGCTGAGCCGGGAGGTGCAGTCGCCTCTGTCCGCCCAGCCTGTGCCCACAGCAGACCCTGCCTCCTGCCCTGGGGCCGGCGTCCAACACACGGAGCCTACAGGGGCCCAGGCACCCCGGCCGTCTCCCCGCAGGGCGGCTCCACCACGAGCTGTCAGCACTGAGAGCGTGGCTGGACGCCCCGCCCCGCCACCCCCCCCCCCCCCCACTGAGGCCAGACACCCAGAGGGTGTGGGCAGAAATGCCCAGCCTGGGCAGACAGAGCAGAGTCCAACTCGGGTGGGATTCGGGAAGGAGGCTGCTAGCCCCTTCAACCGTGAGTGGGATGAGCAAAGGGGTTAGAAACTGTGGGCGAAGCTGAGCTTCGGGATAGGCGGGGACCTGGTGACAGACAGTGCAGCAGGCCAGTCTCAGAGGACAGGAACAGGTAGTCGGAGGCCACTACTAAAAGTCCCAACCCCACCCTTGTGGTAGGGGCTCCACACTCCCACTGGGCGTATTTGGGCGTGGCTGACACTGTGAAGTGCCACCCCAGGCTCCCTGGGAACAAGGACTTGGTGCCCAGCTGCAGGCGTGTGGTCAGCAGGCAGCTTCCCCTTGCCGGCCGGCAGCGTCTGCCTCCACTGCACCTCCCCCAGAGGAGCCCACTCCTGAGACCGAACGAGCATAATGGCCCAGCAGTCTCAGCCCAACACAGGGCCAGTCTGAGGCTTTTGGAGGACTGCGTCGCAGTGTGGTTTCTCCCTCTGCCCAACCCTGCTTCCTCCCCAAACGCCCTCTCAAAGGCGGAGCTGAGCATCTCTTCCCAAGCCGTGTTCAATGACAGAGATTGACAGCTTGGAATCAGCCATGGTGGGAGTCCTTACACCATGGAAATCGGCAAGCACTAGAATTCAGTACTTTTTTTCCTAGAGAGCTGGTTGTTAAGTGTTTACCAGCACACCACTGTTTCCAGAGAAAACTAGAACTAGACCCCTCGTGGAGATACACCTTGCTCTATAGCGCATCATGAAGAGAGGAAAAGTTAGGGAAGAAAAAGGAAAATTAGGAGAAATGCAGAATAAAGCTGCAGATGGATTATTCCAAGAGCAGATATTTGGCGGGTGGTGGGAGCTTTTGGATGCCCTGTTCTTATGAAGGGCTGAGCTGAGCTGGCAGCCTATGAAAACCCCAAAGCCATTTCCCCGTCACCTGAAGGAAGTCTGCTCAGGTTCCGGGCATCATGGGGGCAGTTGAGCAGGACTGGCTCTCTAATTCAGAAGACTGAAAACTTCCCCAGACATCCCAAAGACGGTTTGTGGGATGGTTTTCTTAGTAGAGCACAAGGCAGCCACCACCACGCTAAACTCTACCATTTCTGCTGTCTTAGTGAGTTACTGTCTGGGCTCCCCGTCCTGCTAGTAAGGTGAACATACTCTCTCCTTCCCTTTTTCCAGCCCCCAACAATTGCGACAGTCATAATACAGGTACCTTCACATACTTCCATGTCCCGAAGACCGTAGGGCCTCTGACTTGGCATCTCATTTTTGAAATGTTGCCAACCTGTAATCCCAGAGGAGAGAAGTGGAAAGTGCTGAATACAAGCTTTAGAAAGTAAAGCCTTTTAGTGAGGAATACACATGTATTCGACAAATACGTGTTCGGTGCCCCCTGCAAGGCACTTTGTAAGCTGTCATAGTCCTTGAACATTAATGAGAGCGACGCTATGAAGATGTCTAACTGGTTGGGTCCAGATGTGTAGAAAACAATGAAAGTCTGGGCCTTGGGAAAGGGGCAGAATATATTGAATATTTGCTGTATTTAAACAAGTATGGAGAGAAATTTTCCATTAGGTGAGGACATTTGCCTCAAGAAGAATAGTTCACAGGGAAGCAATTCACCCATTTTCTAATGGCATTCAGATATGGCTGGTAGCAGAAACATAATAAACGCGTGTTAAATGAATAAATGAGCCAATCTTGACTTTCAGATTACCAGGGATGATTAATCCTGCCTTAGGATATGTAGATTGAATAAACACTTAAAAGATCGCCAGAGACCACATGTACGAGCTGAGAGCGAGCACATTAACTAAAAGAATGTCTGTGCTAAGGAAACAGGAAGCGTGCCAGCGAACCAAACCAGACCGGGAAAGACAGTGTTCCTGTAGGCTCCATTGGATGGCTTAAAGGTGACAGAAGTAGGGGTGGACTTACTCTGTTTTCAATGATTTTTCCTCGATAACCAGAGGAACAAGGAATCTAAACCTCTTTGAAAATGGGTTTGTATCTTGAAGATACAAGTTTTAAAATTAAGGTCTCCCCCAATGACATATTCTTTCATAAAAACCCAAACGTCAGGGTCCTTGTTTTTAGAAAGCCGAGCATCCAAGCGAGAACTCTGTCTTGATCATTGGGTAGCAGATTGTAGGACACCAAAGGGAAGTTATGTGGGGAAACTGAGCGAAAACCAGGGTGTTGTCAGTATGCACAAAGCTCCAAGTATGGGCCGTATTTTCTCTCAGGGATCCAACCTCTTCAGAAGAGCAGCCACTTCCTGTTTAAGCAGATGGATGAGGGTGAAGAAACCTTCCCAAGCCCCAAGGGTGAAGTGAGTCTGGCCTCCCTGTCCTGCAGGTGCTGACACCCAGGCGCACCTGGGGGCCCACTTTAGGTCCCCACTTGCCATTTAAAGAAAGCCATTCTGCCCAGCAGGATAGCAGCAATCCTGATGTCTAACCTCTAATCCGGAAAACCTTTGCACTAGCCAAGTTCCTCTTGAACTCCATAATAGGGGAGGAAGCTAAGGAGAACCTTACATCGAGAGAAAGAAATTCTATGTTCTCACTGAACACAGAGGTAAGTCAATTTGGAAACGAAGTGTAAGAGCAGGTGGTGCAGAAGCCCAGCTGGGAAAGAGTGCTGCGATGCGCAGGGGGTGACAGAACCGCCCGGCCCCTTACTGGGGTCCAAGGTCTGCGGTCACGACTGCTGCTCTCATTCCCCTCCATCCAGCCTCACAGCAGGCTGCCGGTGGAGGTGGCCCAAGCACAAGAGTTATAACCTATATATATATATATATATGGTGGAGACCTTGGACTGAGAAAGAAAAATTGTTCCAGTAAATCAAGTATTAATACTTCATCTGCACAGAGAAAACCAGAGGCCCGAGAATAGTTACCCCAGGAGTTTCCAGAGTTCCCCAGAGTAGAAACCCAACCTCATCAGGCTCCGAGATCCGTTGTCAGGAGCTGAAGGGCAGCCTGGTGGCTGGGGGGACAGGAGACAGCAGACGCAAAGCTCCCCTGCCTGTGAGGGTGAGTCCCCTCCACGCCACCACTGTGAGGCTACTCCGGCCTCTATTCCAGAAAGTAAGGCGGAAAACGGGGCTAAGAAGGAAAATAGTTGGGTAAAATAAGAAATACAAGGTAGGAAGTTGACAGAAGATTTTTGAAAGGTTAAGAGCAAAAACTTTTGAAAGGATTAAAATTTTAGAATAATCATTTTAAAAAAGTAGAGTTTGGAATAATGAGGTAAAATGGGTGCTTAGGAGGAAAGATCAGGTGTCAATAAGATTTGAAAGTTAAAAATACAAACGTAAGCACTGAAAGCTGAAAAGGTTGAGAGTGTAAGTTTACAGTGTATAAGCGGAAGGTATTGAGGAGAAAGAACAAGAATAAAAACGCGAAAGCTATAAAAGTAGAGGATTTTTGGACAATGTTTTTCAAGCAAAATAAAAACAAAAAGCTTACAAATTAGAGAGATAAAGGGAAAACACAAGAGAAACTTAACTGTTCAAGTATAAATCAAGGTAATAAAATGAGCTGCTCTGTTAGCAAAGTAACAAGCTAATTGATATATGTAGAAAGCCACAAATATTCCCTTGCTAATTTCTGTTGTGATTTCCTCTTTAACCTAAAAGCTATTTGGGGGAATTGGTTTTATAGTTTACAAATACATGGGCTTATCTCTTATCATGTACTCTTTTTTAACTGTAGATTCCTAATTTAATTGCCTTATAATCAGGATGTGATTGTGTTATGAAGAGGTCAGTTTTTACAAATGTTCAAAGTGTGCATAATCTTTGTTAGGTGCACAGTTCTCTATCTACTTAGACCAAGTAGATTGTTGTTTAATTGTGCTGTTGAAATCCTTTCTATCCTTATTTTTGCCAGCTTTATTTTTCCATTTCCTTATAAATATTCCTTGTAATTCTATTAGTTTTGCTGTATAAATATTGAGGCTATATTAAGAACATACAAATTTGTGATTGTTACTTCTTACAGCATTGTTCTTTTCTTACTATGAATGCTCTTCTTGATCTCTATTTATGAATCTTTGCCCCAAAACTTATTTGTTTATTAAATTTGCTCTATCAATTTTTTTATTAGTGTTTGTCTGATATGGCTTTTTTGTTTTGTTTTTTGTTTTTATTTTTTAATATAGATTTTTCATTCAATTTTTGACTATTCTGTGTCATTTCTTCTTAAATATGTCTCTTATAAATAGCACAAAGCTGAATTTCAGTTTTAAAAATCAACTCTGAACATCAATGTCTTTTACAAGACCTTCAACTATTGACATTTATTGTGATTACTGATTTATTTGGACATATTTCTACCATCTTATTCCTGTGGTTTTCATTTGCTATGTTTTTATTTTTGCTGCTTCTTTTCTCCTCTCCTAACTTCTCAAATTTTGATAATGTTTTCTTTATTTCTTGATTTCTTTGCGGCTTTGAAGAATACATTGTGCTCTGTTCCTTAAGTTTTACTCTTCAATTTTTAGTAATCATAATTAACCATAAATAGCTATAAGAAAGTTAAATTTATTCAGTGCCTTTATTCCTCTTTCAAACTAGATAAACAACATACTTCAATTACCCACTGAACATCTCCTTCCTTGTCAATGTTGTCTAGACTTTGAGTTGCATTTCTTTTTTTAACATATGCATGAAATTTAGATTTTTTTTCTCACTGATTATCTTTAGTAAAATATATATTACCTAGTACTGTATTTGTGTGCATCATTGTTTCTTAGATTCTGAATTTTCCCTCTTGGTTCACTTTTCCTCTCATTGAAATACATCTTTATTAATTCTTTCTGTGAGAATCTGTAAGTAGTGAATTCACTTACTTGTTGTTTGTCTGAAAATTTATTTATTTTACCTTCATTTGTAAATAATAGTTTAGCTGAGTATAAAATTCTAGATTGTCCATTTTTTCCATAAGCACTTTGAAGATATTACTCCAGTGTCTGCTGAAATCTACATTGTTAAAATGTCTAATGTCATTCTAATTATTGCTTATTGTAGGCTTATTGTTTATTTTTTTCTTATAGCCTTTAATATTTTATCCTCATTCTTGATATTAAATGTTTTATTACAATGCACTTAGGTGAATTTATTTTTATTTATTCAGTGTATACTTTTAACCTAAGAGCCAATGGCTTTCTTCAACTCTGAAAAATTCTCATCAATATACAGATGTTCCTCAACTTACGATGGGGTTACAAGCTGCTAAAGTTTCCACTTAGGATATTTTCAATTTATGATGGGTTTATTGAGATGCAACCGTATCATAAGTTGAGGAGCATACTGAACTCAAATTGCTTTCACCCATTGTAAAGTAAAAAATTTGTAAGTCAAACCATTGTAAGTCGGGAACCATCTTGTATCTTCAAATATGTCTTTCCACCACTGAACCAATTCTTTACTTTTTCTGGAACTCTTATTATATGATTATTGGAGCCCCTTTAACTCCCTCCTGTAATTCTTCTCTTTCATATTTATTGTTCCTTTTTCTCTGTGTTGTACATTCTGGTGATATTTCCAGTTCATCAATTTTCTCTTCAACTATGTCCAGTCTTGAGTTTCTACTCAATTCAATCTATTAAGTTTTTAAATTTTATTTCTTACTGTTTTTATTTCTAGGATTTCTAGTTGATTATTTTCCATATTCACCTACTGATATTTTATTCCTGCCTTTTTAAATTATTTTTTATTCATCTTTTAGACAAGTTTTCTTGCCTTGATGTCTTTGATAGTCCAAAGATGCAATAGCTCAACACAACAGCAGCTATTTTTGATCATGTAACAGTCCTGGGCAGGTGAGTAGCTTTCCTTTGAAGGGTCATTGAAAGACCCAGGTTGATAGAGGATCTGCCCTTTTCCACATTTCTTCCAGGGTTGCAATGGGTGTCTGCATCCCAGTAAGCTTGTCAATGGAGAAAGAGTTTGAAAGAGCACCTACGGGAAGTGTTTATGGGTCAGGCACGCAAGCAGAACAAATCCTTTCTACTCACATTTTATGGGCTAGGATTCAGTCATATGGTCATTCATACCTAACTGAAAGGAAGGCTAAGAAACATGGTCTAGCTGTGTGTGCCATTTAACATAGGTGAGTTTTGTAACTAGCCAACTAGTCATTTATTATTATCATTTTACCTACAGTGAATTAATCTCTCAATCGTTTATTATGTTGGTAGATTTCCTTAGTGTTCATTTTTAATGTTTAGGAATTTTAATTTATAGGCTCATTTTGAGTGCAAATATCTCCCTCTCTCTCTTTCTCTCCCTGCTTCTTCCTTCCTTTCACTTCTCTCATCTCTCTTCTCTCTCCTCTTCCTCCACTTACCCCTCCCTGCCAAGCAGTTTGGTGGCCTCCTCCACCTGCCTCTCAGATCTCCCAGTCTTGAACCAAATCTTATATTGATGGCTTAGGACTTCCATGTTGCAGTGGATGAGATATCTCAGATTCAGTCACTGAGGCAGCAGGCAGCTTGGCCCAGGTCCTAGTTACAAGGCTGGGTCTTCTTCCTCCAGCCTCCCTGGGGAGTTGTATAAGCCACAGACCCCAAAACAGAATAAATAACCAGTAGTAACTTTTCCCAGTCTCCATCTCTGCAGGGGGAGCCCCATCCCGGTGCCTAGGTTCATGCAATGACCCTGGCCCAGGTCTCCTGCCCTATGTGAAAAGCATTTAGTCCCCAAAGCTTTACAGGATACAAACTCCCATCCACTGTGCCTGCTCCAGGACCTAACCCAGAAGGCCTGTGACTTTAGCATCCCTCTGAGTTATGTTTCTGTTACACTTCTGGTCCATAGAAATTTTGTCTTGTTTTCCAGTGTGGCTGTAATCTGTCAATGTTTTCTTTTTATATGTTATCTATCACTGATATGTGATGTTTTTGAAGAAGATTCCTGTGGGAATGATGAACTTACAATACCTTCTGGACCTCAGTAAGAGTGAGTCCCTGTCAGCTGCCTGTTGTCATTCAATGTCCTGTACCCATGGAGAAGTAAGAGGCACAGGGAGCATGGTACCTCTGCCCATAAATCCAGAGGCTCCTTCTCAGCTCACAGATGTCTCAGTTTTTACCTGTAAGCACAGAGGGTAAAGGCTTTATACAAATAACCCCGGGCACCCAGACGAAATAAGTGGTAGTTATTCTTGCTCCTGTAAACTTCCTGATAAACACATTGACAATAAATGTGCCATATGAAGAGGCTGCGTAGCACAGTGTGGTGGGAAGGAACATGGGCACTGGGGCCAGGCAGCCTGGGTTCTAGCCCTGTCACTGCCAGTATGACCTGGGAGACCTTGGGCAGGCTGGTGGACCTCTCTGAGCTTCTCAGATCTCTCTCTGCAAAAGTAGAATAATAATGGTATCTTCCTCAAAGTTGTTTTTGTATTAAATGAGAAAATATGTATAAAGTGCCTGGTCCATAGGAAGTGCCACTTAAGTATTTGTTAAATTAAAATACACACATAGGCTGGGCGCAGTGGCTCACGCCTATAATCCTAACACTCTGGGAGGCCGAGGTGGGTGGATCGTTTGAGCTCAGGAGTTCGAGACCAGCCCGAGCAAGAGTGAGACCCCATCTCTACTAAAAATAGAAAGAAATTATCTGGACAACTAAAAGTCTATACAGAAAAAATTAGTCGGGCATGGTGGTGCATGCCTGTAGTCCCAGCTACTTGGGAGGCTGAGGCAGAAGGATTGCTTGAGCCCAGGAGTTTGAGGTTGCTGTGAGCTAGGCTGATGCCATGGCATTCTAGCCTGGGCAACAGAGTGAGATTCTGTCTTCAAAAAAAAAAAAAAAAAATACACACATAACATGAAGGACTTTACATCCTTAACCACAACTGCTTGTCCACTTTCAGCTAATTTCCACCTGCCCTCCGTGACAATGACTGATAGAAATCTGTGGCTGCGGTCTAGGCTCCCGCACAACCCCAGCTGTTTATTCCCAGCTGCTGATGGGCCATCTCTACTTAGATGTCCCACTGACACCTCAAACATGGTAGGTCTAAAACTAAGTCACCCTGCCCCGCAGGTCTGCCTCTCCTCCTGTGTTCCCTCCTCAGTGATCAGCATCATCATTCACACCCACCGAAACCAGTCCTCCTGGATCCTGCCCTCCACGTCGCCCCCCACGCCCCCGTTTCCTTCTCCCCCAGCACA
This sequence comes from Eulemur rufifrons, assembly GCF_041146395.1. Taxonomy (NCBI): domain Eukaryota; kingdom Metazoa; phylum Chordata; class Mammalia; order Primates; family Lemuridae; genus Eulemur; species Eulemur rufifrons. Next base: position 67,079,516 of record NC_091000.1, on the reverse strand, counting down.
CAAACCACCTCCTTCTAACAGGCCCAAGCTCAGCTAGTCTTCCCCCTCCACACCCAGCCTCTGCTTTCCTTCCCCCTCCACACCCAGCCTCTGCTTTCCTTCCCCCTCCACACTCAGCCTCTGCTTTCCTTCCCTTCTACTACTTGCCACAAGGGTCCTGGCCCTCTTGCAAGTGTGCCCTGAACTGTGGTTTTGTGTCTAGTCTCCAAGTCTCTAATTCTGCCATTCATCCCCCATCCTTCCATCCTGCTGTCAAGAGTAGCATTGTATTACAAACCTAATTACCTCTCTCCTTCTTAAAACCCTTCAGTAGCCCTAAAAGCAAAGCCCAAACTCAGCATCCTGTGATCTGGACCCTCCTGGCCTCATGGAGTACCCTCTCATGCCCCCTGGGGCAGCCACAGCTGGACCCCAGGCAGTCCCTGTGCCTCCAATGCCCTTCTCCACCCCACTTCTTGATACCCGGTAACAACTTGTTCTACTTGCAAACCTCAAATCTAAGGTCACCACCTTTATAATACCTTCTTGGCTGTTTTTTTGTTTTGTTTTGTTGGCCTACTCTACCCTGTACAGACTTTTATCATATACCTTATTCAACTTACTTGTTCACATGACTAGACTCTGAGCTCCTGGAGGCAAAGGCTGTGTCTTATTCACCTCTGAAGCTTTGTATCCCCAGCACCTAGAACAGCACCTCGCATATGATGGGCTCCCGGTTTATGACAAAGGAAACATCGTGAAAGGCCTTGGCTCAGTGTCTCCTCTGACAGAGGAAGTGCCGAGATCTAGGAGCAGAGACCAGACTGCTTGGAACGGGTGGTGGAAGTGGAGGGGCAGGGACCACCAGTAACATTCTTTATACGGATTTTAATTCTCCAGGTCATGAAGCCCCAAGCAAGAAAACACACAAAATCAATGCATCAAAAAGAAAGAGAATAATACATTTTATAACCTAGAAACCAAGAAAAGACAAGTATGACCTAGAAACCAAAACAATATTAACTGGGAAAAACCACCACAAGAACAAAAAGTAAGTAAAATACTTGCAAATCATATCACAAAATCATATTGTAATTTTCTCAATATACAAAGAGCTCTTACAAATCAGTAGGAAAAAAATCATTCATTCATGAGAAAAAGAAGACAGAGTATATAAATAGGCTTTCACAGAAAAAATAAAAATGATTTTTACCCATAAGAAAAGATGTTTAACTTTATTCATGATTAAAGAAATGCAAATCAAAGCAACAGTGAGTGCCAGTTTTCAGATTGGAAAAAATTCGTAAGTCTGGTAATACATAGTGTTGGCCGGTGTGGAAGAACTGGCATTCATCAGCACTTTGGTGAGAGACGAAATCGGAGCAACATTTCCATAGACAAATTTGTCAATGTCCTTAACATTTTAAATTCACGTGCCCTTAATTCAAATAGTCACACAGGGAAGGAAGGAGGGAGGGGGATCGAGGTAGGGAAGAGCTGGGCTGTGATTTCAGAATATATTTATTCTGCCATGACCTAAGCCCTGGCTCTACTCCAGAATACTTGTTTGAATAGTTTGCTATTCATGGAGGCTGTTTACATTATTGGTTCTTTTCTCAGCAGCCAGACAACATTGTTCCTTGGCTCTAGCACCAAGGAGTTGTACTTCCCATCATTACAAAGATGATGCCAGAGATCTACCTTCAGTTTGACGTGGTTGTTGGGGTGAGGGTTGCTTGTTTTCCGTAACAGGAATGTGTTTGCTCAGCTCTTTAGTGGGCACTGTTATTGCTAATTCAACATCCATTCTCCCTTCTTCCCTCTTAAGAGAACTTTGGGGATTTTTTTTTAAGGTATCCACCTCTCTTACACACAGGACATGTATCCCAGTGAAAAATGACCCCACCCTAGCTCCAGAGGAGGCCCTGATTGGTTGGTCTAAAGTTTAGTTTCAAAGATCATGGCACACCCCTTTTAATGAGTGGTTCAGACATGACGGTGTAAGCTGATAAGATACAAGAGGAGGTTCCCATGAAGGGAGGTGCAGGGTGTTGGAGCCCGGCTGAAGTGAGGAAGGTGGGGGGGATACAGTAATGGGAAATGGGTTACCTATGGGAGATTAGCCAAATAAACAAACAAGATGAGAACTGGGGAGCCACAGTTCTCACTATTGTAGTAGGAAGTTATAAACGCGAAAAGAGGGAACTAGTTTGACCCCTGTGGTGCTCTGTTAGAATTGGAGACATTGGTGTGAACTCAAGGATTTCAATATATGGATTGATCAGTGTAGAATTAGATACAGATATAAATGATGTACGCAGCAGGATACACCCCCTGGCCCTGTCCACTGACAGAATCTAGAAGCTATGACGCCCCAGGAGCAATGAGGATACTTAGCATCCAAACTTTGGTTCCTAAATACCTTTCTCCACTAAATGGAGACAAGGTTTCTTAGAGAAATGGATAGTTTCATGATTTGGACAAGAAAAGGACAAAATGAGCCTGGAACATCTTATTCTACCAGAAAGTAAGGATGTGCCTGAAGAATTAGGAGATGTTTCAAAAGGACACAGAGGCCGGCTTGAAGTGGTTCCCACTAGCCAAATAAAGGATAATTTTTGAGCATCAAAATAAGTAACAATAGTTATAGATCATAACCCATTGAATAATAACATACAAATTCATGAGTCCATACTGATATAAATATGTAGATAAATAAATATAATAAAAGTTTGATGAGGAAGTATTTAATACATATTTATAGTGTTTCAAAGTACCTCCCTATAAAATACTTATTAATTCCAAAGGAAAAAATAAAGTAACTTTAGAGAAGTCTGACAGATACCGTTTTAATCAAGAGGTCAAAACTAACATCTCCAATGATGAAAGAAATCAAAATCTTGCACCAAGTGATAAGACACAATGGGACAAATACAGCATCGCTTTGTGATGTTCCTGCCGCAGATGCAAACCCTGAATCCAGCATAAAGAAACACCAGACAAACCAAACTGAGGGGCATTTGATAAAATAACTGGGCTATGATCTTTAAAAATGTCAAGACCTTGAAAATCAGGGATCCTATAAAGGACATTATTGGGACAGATGACCAAACATAAATGGAGTCTGTGGATTAGCGTTTTGGCTTTGTAGGAGAATGTCTTTGTTCATAGGACATATATACTAAATTGTTTTTGGTGCATGGAACTTCATGTCAGTAACCTACTCTTAAATAGTTCAGAGAAAAAAAGTTTTTTATACTGTTCTTGAAGTTTTTTCTCTAAATTTAAGATTATTTCCAAAAAAAAAAAAAAAACACCAGAAACAAAAGAAAATAAATGAAAAAAATTTTTCTTACAGAGATCATTACTGGAAACTTCTAGGAAAGCTTTTCGTCTTCCTCCTGAAGAGATCCCGGAAGAAACTTTTTCTCTCCTGTGGATAGTGCCAGGCATTAAGATGAGATCCAGAACCATGTGACCAACTCACGGCAAGCCTGAGAGGAAAGCAGAGCCAGGAGGATCACAGGCAAAGTGATCCAGAGCTGCTGGATCAAGCCAGTCCTGAATCTAGCATTCCTCTAGACATTAAGTCACATGAGTCGCTAAAATTCCTTGTTTAAGCTCATTTAGTTGGGTTTTCAATTATTTGCCATATTCTGTCTTATACATAATCATTGAAAAAGGATCCCAGGGTCCTCTGACCATGAAGCCCAGCCTCATTGTGACAATTGTTATCCATTTGTAAAATACTTAAGTAGAAATCTGCTGCTGGATAAATAAAATGGGTCCTGGGTAAGTGTGTGTACAATGTATCCTCTAGAGCAACTTCACCTTGACTTTCAGATTCCAGGTAAAAGGCGCATCAGAGAGTGAAGGAACCCGCTGCTTATCACAGTGGGGCATCGCCGGATGGGAGCCAGCCCTGAGTGAAGCAATCTTGTAACCAAATTGAACATAATCCAAGAGAATTTTCACAACTCTGCAAGAAATGTCCCCAGGCCTTTCCTTCTACTTAAAAGCCTTATTTAGTTCTATTTAAGTGTCTGTTAACTTCACTCTTCTGCTTGAATCTTATCCCTCTTTCCTCAGAAAACTTGACTAAGTCATCAGTTCCTGAAAGACAGTCTTTTGTCTCATGATGACACTCAAAGCCCCCCGAGCGGATCCCAGCCACATCTGTCCTCGGCGGCACTACTCCTTATTCTCCGGGAACGCTGCTCGCAGCGGGCACTGCCGGAGAAGGGAGTTAACACAGGGAAAGTGGGAAATCAACTGAACTCTGAGCTGTTGAGGACTGGGAGACATGGGTGTGAAATCACAGATTGGAATATGTGTAGACAGTCATGGAAATAAATGCAGAAGTAAGTGCAGTTACGTACCAGGATAGAGGCCCTGGCCACCGAGAAGAACTAGAAGCAACAAATACCCTGGTATCAACGACAACTAATCACTGGAAATACCGTGAACTTTTACATCGTTATGCCTGTTTATACCTGATCCTACGCTTCCCTACATTAGAACACCTTTCTTATGCTCTGCCACCACAATTCAACTGAAGGGAAATTATAAAATGTAAAGCACTGAAAACACACCAGCAGCTGTTCTTTATCCCTCAACCTCCATCAAAGTCTGGCACAAAGAGCTTCTCTGCTGCGACTCCGCTGGAATACGCGGCAGGTAATGTCTCCTACCCCTGCACACCAGGGGAGATTCCTCTGACCTTAGTGAACATCGGCGCTTCCTCCTTTGTGTTGGTGACTGTTCGCAGGCCCATCTCCCCACTGCACTGTGAATTCTTGTGGGGGTCTGACTCTTTGTCTCTCTTTGTACCCCAGCCCCTAGCACAGGGCCCTGGCAAATATTAGGTGCTCAATAAAGGCGTTTTGAATTAGAGGGAGTCTTTCTCCAGGAAACACGCTGGAGCTGACTGGCATGCTGCCAAAGCCAATCCCTGGCCTCGCCCTCATTAGCGCTGGGCTCACCCAAGGAAGCCAGCCATTCATGGGGAATCCAGGACACAACCGCCAGAGCCCTTTGTTCCGACCCTATTTCTGTAGAATATGTCACTTTGCTGAGCGGGAGGCAGTCTTCAGAGAGGTGACATGCCGCCTGCTTGCCAGGTCTTTCTTAGAAATGTTTCACTGGCTGCTTTGCTTTTGCTACACATAGAGCCTTGCTCCTCTTTGCAGCTGGAGGTGCTGGACACGTGACACAAATGCTCCTTGGAGCTTGGCTGGGCTGGACTGTGCAAGCTCCCTGGCAGGGGGATGGAATGACCACATTCTGGCTCCCACAAAGGACTGCAGACTCCAAATATGTAGTGCTGAGGGAGGCTCCTGCCCAGGAAGAAAGCTACTATGAGACAGAGATGAAAATCCCAGCGTTCTTGGTTCATGGGGTTTTCTTCATCAATTGTGCAGTGGCAGTGAGCTCCCGAGAGACGCTTTGCAGCCCAAAGCTGAAATGGTAACAGGCAATTGCAAATGAGGTTCTGTCTGACCTTGATGAAGGCCCATATTCATTGCCAATTGCTGCCAGAACAAATCCCCACAAATTCAGTGGCTTAAAACAACCCATGTATTATCTCACAGTCTGTAGCTCAGAAGTCTGGGTACAGGGTGGCTTGGCTGGGTCCTCTTTTTAGAGTCTCATGGCGGGAAATCAAGCTGTCAGCCGGGCCGCATTCCTTACTATGGGCTCTAAAGAAGAATCTGCTTCCAAGCTCATTCAGATTGTTGACCGAATTCAGTTCTTTATGGTTGTAGAACTGAGGTCCCTGGTTCTTGGCTGGCTGTCATCTGGGGCCACCCTCACTTCCTAAAGGCCTCTCTTGGATCCTTGCATGTGGCCCTTACATCTCAGAACCAACAATGGAATGTTGAATCCTTCTCACAACTAGAATATCCCTGACTTCCTTTCTGCTGTCTCTCTCTCTAACTCCACCCAGAGAAAGTTCTCTGCTTTTAAGGGCCCAGGTGATTCAACTGGGCCCACCTGGATAGTTTCCCTATATTAAGGTCAGTAGCCTACTTACATCTGCAAACACCCTTTGGCCATGTAAGGTAACATGTGTCCAGGTTCCAGGTATGAGGTTGTGGATAACTTTGGGGGACTATATTGGACCTATGGCAAGACCCTACATTTATATCACAAAAGTAGGACTCCACCTGGCATGAATATAATTGGGCTTTTGCTTGGAAGGGTACAGCTGGTCTTTTACAATTTGCAGAAAAAAATTTATATCCCCAAATATAGAAAATCTAGGTCTTTGAGCATGTTTCTGAGACACATTACTGTTTATCCTTAGGCTTCTGGAATTGTACCCACAGCCAAACCCGACCATCTGGGAACTGCCAAGAGGCACAGACAGATCCAGAAAACCTAGGTGTGGAGTCCAAGAGGTCCCTCAGGGCCAGGTGATAGACCAGTATTAGAACACACGGCGAGACCAGGCATCAGTTATTAAAGCACGTGCACTTAAAGCTAGGTCTAAAATAGGCCAAAAAGGACATGCAAGGCAAAATCCCCACTGTGTGATGGCACGGCCACAGCCTGGGATCTAGGATCACGTCTGAGCCAAGCTGGGAAACTGGCGATGGACACAGTTCTAATGGAGGCAACCAACCTCTGTTACCACCAGAACTGGCGAGATCTAGCTGCAGGCGTTTGGTCCAGTCAAGGGAAACTGAGATTCAAATCAGGAAATCCATTCTCTGGAAGAACTGAAGTAGCAGGTAGGGACTATATAATAAGGAATAAATGCACAAATCGGGTTTTTATGTCAAAGAAAGTCCAACAATGGGATCAGCTAGAGAAGAATAGGGAAGCCCTAGAGAGTCCCTGCTTTGGAATGAAACCAGATCTATGGAGGCAGCTATCCTAACACGTGGCAGGGCTACAGCAGCACACAGGAAGGGCAAGAAGGCTTCTAAAAGAAGTGGTTCTGCATAGAGACCCAATAGTCAGGGAGGCGTTAGGTTGTCGAATAGGCGATCTCCAGCAAAGACGTGACAGACCTAGGGTGGGAAGAGAACATGGCATTTTAGGAGTTTAGCAAGTAGTTTAGTAAGGACAGGGTGTATGTCGTATGAAGACCACTTTCCTCCCACTGAAACCTCACCATCAGATGTTTGGTTTTCACTTCTAGCATTCGAACAGTGTTTTAACGGTATGTTATTGCAATGAAAATGTCTGAAATTGGCTAGAAATTTCTTCTTTCTTTTCCCCAAGCCCCCAGAGGATAATGTCAAGATTTAAGATTAATCTGTTAGCCCAATATTTTCTTTCAGCAGTAAACGAGTTGGAGCCAAGACTGGTGCTTCAGACCCTTCCTCTATCTGCTGAGGTTCTGCTCACCTTTTGGCCTTCTGGTGGCTGTGGGTGCAGTCATGACTGGTACTGCTCTAGGGCTCATAGTTAGTTACCTGTTTGGAAATGAATCTTGGACCATCTGGCCACACCCCTCTGTTTCTCAGAAATGACTTCACACAGAAAAACATGTGCCTTACTTTCTCTATTGAGTCTATGCTTCACCGATCTGTTCCCTGCTGGATTTGTCCAGCCATGGTCTCTGCTCAGTCTGAACTGTCAGGACAACCACTCTATTCAACAAACATGGCCCAAACCACAAAGCTATGCATTGCATTGCACCAAATCAATATGTTAATTGGCTGAAACTTTGTTGAATCAGAATACTAAGAAAAACTAGAACACTTGAGAGTTAACCATCTACTTCAAAGTAAATTTCATTATTAGAGAGAAATGTTCTAATGTTGTGCCTTCTGTTCCATATCTGTTTTCTAATGTTGAGGCAAGGGAATCCTATTTGGCAAGTAATTAGCATGCTCTGCTTTCTCTAAATAACACTCAAACATCCCCTAATAAATGTAGCAAATGCCTTTCTCTGAACTTTCAGCCTGCCTGGAATTGTCTATGGCTTGAGCCTATCCAAGTTTTGCTAACAGCACCAATGACCAAAGGCAAGCAGGAATGAGAAAGTGGCTTCCTCAGGGGGCACCGACTCTGAAGGGCCTGCCTGCCGCAGCTTGTTTCTCCTCCTGCCTGGGTGTGGTCCCAAGAATGGAGGAACTAGAAATCTGTGGAGCTGCTGTAACTAAACCTTTGAATTAGTCTGGGTTCTCCAGAGAAGCAGAACCAATAGGATGGAAAGAGAGTGTGTTTTTCTTAAGGAACTGGCCCACACAGTCATGGGGGCTAGCGAGTCCAAAATCTGCAGGGTGGCCTGCAGGCTGGGGACACAGGGAGGAGCCAACGCTGCAGTTCCAGTCCAAAGGCCATCTGCTGGCAGAAGTCCCTCTTGCTCAGGGGAGGTCAACCTTTTGCTGTGTTTAGGCCCTCAGCTGATTGGAAAAGACCTGCCCACATTGTGGAGGGGAATCTGCTTTACTCTAAGTCCACTGATTTAAATGTTGATGTCATCCAAAACACTCTGACAGAAACATCCAGAGTAATGCTTGACCACATATCTGGGCATCATGGCCCAGCCAAGTGGACACATAAAATTAACCATCACAGACTCTAACTGGGACACTTTCCTTTTTCTTCATTGACAAAGGCCACAGGACCAGCTGGCTTTCCTCTCCTCTTTGTGGCTGTCCCACCTCTTAGTCCCTTTGGGTTCTTCTGCCCTCAAGCCTGGCTGAAGAGAGAACCCAACCTCCCTACCTTGTTGCACTGAAGACGTTTGTCCCATTTTATCTGCAAGGTTTTGCAGATAATCATGACCAGAAACAAAGTATTAAATATAACAAAAGCTACAAACATGGAGGTTCTAGGATTAGATAAGCATGCTGTGTTCTTCCCATCCTTTCTGACCCCTTTTCTGAGATGGTAACTGGAAACTTCAAGCTTCTGTTGTCTCTGTGTAACTTGAAGGTAGATTTTATCTAGCCGGTGGTCTCTGAACACCTCCAACAGGGCAACATAGAAGCCAAGGCAAGGGCCTTTTATCTGCAGAGGATGTTTGCATATCAGAGAAACTTTCAACTGCTCCCTCTGGCCCTGCTCTTGCAGGGATATTCCTTTGGGACATACTCTCCCTGGAGGCTTGTCCCTAGAGAGGAATTTATAAAATCTTTACAACACTATATACTATTTCAAGGAGCCTAAGGAGTCAAGGTTTTTAACTGGGCAGAAAATAAAAAGTAAATCCTTTCTCCTCCTCCACCTTTCACCTGACTTCACTTCCAGTAAAGTCAGGAATTCTACATTTTCTAACAGAGGGAGCAACATGGTGGCACCTGTGCCCAGCCCCTCCTCTCTCCCAGACCCAGCGCCTACAGCCGATCCTTATCCCTCATTGGGCTCACCTACCAGCCCTCTCCACAGCCAAGCCAGGTGGGCAAAACTGAGGGACATGGTGGCTTTTTCTCTCCTCTCCTTTATTGTCAAGAATCCTTTAGGACTTTTACTGTCATCAGTCCAGAGGGGGAAAATGTATGTAGATCACAGAAGGATCACTTAAGGATCACAGAAACCATCAGAAGAGGCCACAGGATGAACATGTTTGTGGACTGCTCGTTCATTCATCCCTGACCACACCTTCTTGTCCACCATCCCCCAGATGAGTCTAGAACCTCACCACATGATGCCCTGTGGCCCGATCGCGTCCCCAGAGGCTCCACCCCATCCGCTCCCTCCACATGCCCTCTACGTCTCAACCCACCCTACACGTGGTCTTCAGGTTAGTCTTCCTGAAGCTTCCCCTTCAGAGGGATATTTCCCCACACAGCCTGTCAGGGCCCCCCCGGGTCCTACACAAGACCTTCCACAGTCTGGCCATAATCTCCCGTTCTCACAGCCTCATTCGCTCATTCATTCAAGCACATATATATCGAGCACCTACTATGTGCCGGGCCCTGGAGATTCAGCTCAGGGCTCAGCTAGGTCAGCTCTTGAGGGCTTACAGCCTGGCTGGGAAGGTGGAGACACCAACAGGTCACGTCAGTGAAAAGCGATGAGGAGACCAGAAGGGAAGACAGGCCCCTGGGTCCCCTCCGCCATTTCTGTGAGCAACCCCGCCACTCCCACTGGGTTGCTTTCCTCATCCACCACTGAACTGCAATGCAGTCCTTGCTCTGAGCATTGCTCAACCATCCTCTCCCCCTAGGGTTTCCTCTCCTCCCGTCCAAACCCACCTGTCCTGCTAGGCCTGGGCTCTGTCCTGCTTCTTTGTTTAGTGTTTTCTGACCCATGAAGCCTACGAGGAACCCTCATTTCCACATACTCTCAAACACCCATAAGGATCCCAAGGCAGGGTTCCAAGCAAGGCCTTCTAAAAACTGTGCATCCAGCGTTCCAATGAGTCGTGACAGGAATCCACGTCCCCATCCTCCCAGCCCACACTGGGGGTGGGGAGAGACCACACATCCCCCACCTCACCCAGCCCTTGGAGCTCGAGGCACTGTGCACATGCTGCCTGTCTCTTCACGTCCATTCTGCAAATATTTACCATCTCTACTTTCTAGAGGAAAACATTAGGTTGCAAGAGGTGGAGTCTCTTGCTGACTACCTCCAGCTCAACCAGTCACCTGCAGCATGTGACACGACCTGTGTCCCTCAGCCCTCACAGCTTCCTCCCACCCGCCTCCATGGCCCGCCCCTGCCCCCCAGGCCAGGAGCTGCTTCCCCATCAGGGGCCACTGTCACCCGAGAGTAGGCACCACTTTCAGTCCATTTTGCCCCCAGGTCTGGGCTGTGAACAACAGCCACATTCCAGGGACCCCAACTCGGACTCCCTCACCCCATCAGTCACAGCCTGTGATCGAACTCCTTGTTTGTCTGCCTTCAGAGGGGCACGGGCAGGGTGCCATGGAAGCTGGCTTGCAACATACAAGGAGCCCAGAGGACGAAAGCAGTGGCACAGTAGGTGTAGGCTGGCTAGGGGGGTGCACTGGGGCCAGATTCTAAATCTGTCTCTGCCACAAATATTTAGAGCTGTCACTTACCGCAGCTTATATGTCAGGTACTGAGCAAAATTCTTCACATGCTCTGTCTCATTGAATCCTTTGGTCACTACAGTCTGGCCTGCGATGAAGTCGGTAGCTCTCCCAGTGCCATGCCATTGCATCGGCTGCCACGGACAAGCGACTCAGCTTCTCTGCAGAGCACTTGGGTCAGCGGTCAGGTGCCTGCTCAGCTCCAAGTAAAGAGTGAAGAAAAGACACGTCCTTGAAGCTGAAGACCTGTTCAGGCGAGAAGGGACCCCAACCCATGACACAGGAGTTCTGTCTCTCTCCCCTTCCTAAAAATATGCACAAATAAGAGGCCATCTCCACAAGCTCTTTCAGCATCTCAGCTGGTTCCTTACCATCTCTGTTATTCTGCCAGGCCCTGGAGGTTGTGCTGATTTCACCCTATGTCTACACATAGACACATACATGCACAAACACAAGTGTGCACATGCATGCATACACATGTACACCTGCACACATGTGCATGCCTACTCTTAGTCTTCCTATCTCAGAATCGCACAGTGAGAGTGCTGGGGTCATCATCAGGGACCCATAATGGATAATAATAAAACATCCTTCCATGGCAATGGGTGTTTCTCCATGACAGTAAGCCAGGCATAAAAACAGAATTGGGAGGTTGAGTGGTTCTGTCATTGCTAAGATTGCATCTCTCTGCCCTTCTGACCCCTATCGGCTTATGCTTCCTGGGAATGCTTGTAATCTGCTTTTCCTGTTCATGGATCTAAGAAGACACTAGCCCACCCCAGGAGGCCAGCTTCCCTGTCGGAGGTGGGAATGGCCACCGCCAGTGCCCACTCCGCCTTCAGATTCGGGTCTCCTTTCTGACGGCGTGACTCTCATACCCGCAGGTCTCCTTCGGAGAGACGGCTTCTGCGCATCTCTAGGAGGGGAGATTGGAGCAAAGCGTCGGCAGTCCTAGGAGACCCTCAACTGCCTTACCTCCCGGAGATAAGATCTTCTCTTGTTTTTATGGACTAGGAGGACTCTCCTCCTCTCCGTTCAAGGCATCTTTGGTAATTAAATTACTACTTTCAACCAGCCTTCTTGAAAGTCCCCTCACTCTCTCTCTCTTGTATCACATGCTCATTCTTGCTGCTTTTCTTTCTCAGTTAGGGCTTTGGAGTCAGCCCACCTGTTGTAGTGAGGATGACATGAGATGTATGTACAGATGCTTAGTTCAGCCCTGGCGCACAGAATTATTCACCAGTCATGTGACCTTACAGACTGTACTTAACCTCTTGTGCCTCAGTGTCCTCATTTATAAAAGAGAGAAAATAGTAGTTCCTGCTTCAAAGCGCTGTCATGAAGATTAAATGAGTTATATGCAAAACACTTCAAAGAGTGCTTTGTCCAGAGAGAGGATTCAAGAAATGTTAGCTATTTGGATATGCCGCTGCCTCCGCTAACGGTGGTGCTGGTGGCGATGATGATGATCATTATGGCCATGTGGAAGCAGGAAACTGGCAGTTTCAAGTTGAAATTCTCTTCTGCATGGCATTGTCCCTATTAGAGTGTGAATTTGAGAGACGACTCCAACTATTAACGTATCTCCATGTGTGACTAAACAGTACCTGGTGCTCTTGACCAGGGGTCAACAAACTTTCTGTAAAGGACAAGATGGTAAATAGTTTAGGTTTCCAAGCCATAGCTCTCTGCCACAACTACACAACTCTGCAAAAGCAGCCACGGACAACATATCCACCAATGAACAAAGCTGTGTTCCAATAAAACTTTCTTTATAAAAACAGGTCGCAGGACAGATTTAGCCCTGGGCTGTGGTTTGCTGATCCCTGCTCTACATACGTGCATTAAATGAGCAAGCAGGCGGATGAAAGACAAATGGATAAATGGGCTATAAAAAGGAAACCATCCATTTCTCTTCCCCGGGAGCTGTGTCCAGGATCCCGGGATCCAAGCCAAGCAGCAGGGCGTCCTCCATCCTTTTCTTCTGTTCCGAAGAGACCTGGGATGGGACGTGGAGGGGACAGCATGGGTTCTACACGAGCATCCTCGGCAGCATCAGTGCTGGCCACCCATCTATGAGAGTAAGGGGGTCACTAGCTTGCTGCTCAGTGTCGTCCCCAAACCACTAACATCAGGGATGCCTGGGAGCTTGTGAGAAATGCAGAATGCCAGGCCCCACCTCGGGCCACTCCTAGAGGCCCTGGAGCCGGCTTCTTGCTTCCAGCAACTCTGACTTCACACGATTCCCTTCATCCCTTCGTAAATTCTTAGTCTAACACAGTGGGAAGGGACCCAGGGGGGGCATTTCTACTTCTTTGCTCCATTACTGAAAAAGTTGTTCACCAGCTCTGCTATTTGGGACAGTAACAAAACTTTCCCACTTTCTTCTCCCTTGTCCTCAAAGAGCTACAGTGGATCTTTCAAGTCTCTGACTTTCTCCATTAGGTTGGATGAGGAGTCTGCCCAGGGCCAAACAGGCCATCAGCCCACCCGGTCCCACACACCTGGCTTTCCTGCAAGGGCATCTGCATTGCTTTTTCCTTCTAAAACCCCACTGCTGAGTCCTTTGGCCCTATGGCAGAGTTTTCATACTCCACTGCAAAAAGCCCAGGCTTCTCTGGGAGCTGACCAAGGTGCCGTGGGACCCTTTGGAAGTACAGTGAGGCTTTGGATATTTTGTGAGATTACTTCTTACGCTTTCGATATTGTGATAAGATTGTGTTTGAATCCAATTCCTTTCTCTGCCTTTACCCAAATTATACCTAAAAATATCTAGAAAATGTTCATTTTCTTCCAAACGCAAAGACTGGACCAGAAAAAGAACTCAATGGAACTGTCACCCAGAAGAGGAAAATGCCTGGTCATTTTCACATTGTGGTTTAGGCAACAAACAATGTAAAAGAAAAGCAAGCTGTTATTATAACTCCCCAAAACTTCTATTCTTAACCTTAACCTACAGTATTGCCTTTCTATCATGTTTTCTCAGGCACCTTCCTCTCCTCCTTTGTCCCAGCTCCGCCCAATCCTGCTGCCAGCTTAGCCGCTGCTCTGAGTACCCCAGGAAACACACCAAGATGCCCATCAACCCCGGCAGCGAGGAAGCTATGGACGGGGACCACAGATTTCATGTTCTTCCATTTCGGTGTGAATTAGTGCATTGAAATTTACACATGCTTTCATAAACAACACCATATTCATAGAGTTTAATGAATAATCAGAAAGTGAACTCCTTGTAATCCTCCTTAAGGGCTCATTGCCAATACCCAGAAGCCACCACCGCCACCACTGGTAGGTAACCACCTAGGTCCACATCACCAAGTGATATGCCAGAATTTCATTTTACCTGCTTTTCAACTTTATATAAATATGATCACATTGTATCCTTTGTCTTGTTTCTGTGGCTCAATACTATGTTCCTAAGATTTGCTCACGTTGCCTTGTGTAGCTGTCAGTTTGTCCATTTTCATTGTTACATGATATTCATTGTTCGACCACATTACCATTCATGTATCCACTCTCGAGGTGGTGGATATTTAGATTGTTCCCCGTGAAGCTGAGGTGAACAAGGCTGCTACGGGCTGCAGTCCCCAACGCCCGGGCTGCAGACCAGTCCCGGTCCATGGCCTGTTCAGAACCAGGCCACACAGCAGGAGGTGAGCAGCAGGCAACGAGTGAAGTTCCATCTGCATCATCTGCATTTCCAGCGGCCCCCCAGCGCTCACATCACCGCCTGAGCTCCGCCCGCTGCCAGATCAGCGGAGGGTTAGATTCCCATAGGAGCACACAAGCTGGATGCCCGCAGGCACAGCGTACAGGGGGTTCACACTCCTGTGAGAAGCCAACGCCCTGTGATCCGAGGTGGAGCTGAGGCGGTGATGCCAGCGCTGGGGAGCAGCTGCCAATGCAGAGTGTCGTTAGCAGAGAGGATTGAGCACACAGAGACCATAATAAATCAATTGTTTGTAGACTCTCATCAAAACCCTATCAGTGAGTAAGTAGCAAGTGAAAATTAAGCTGCATCTGGTGGCAGACTTTATAGTGACAAGTGAGTTGATGTACTTCAACTGTTCAGCTGCATCTGGTGGCAGCTTTAAGTCAGAATCCAACACTTATTTCGGTCTGCGTGGCCCGCCCGGTATTTTATTTACCACTTCCGTCCATGCTTCTTTCCCGCACTGTGCACTTGCCTCAGTCGCAGTGTTGGTAAGCCCACGAGCTGACCCCAGCAAAAATGAGTGGGAGACAAATGTCACTGGAGAGCTTCTTTGAAAAGGGGTAAAGACCCAATGATGAAACAGCAGAAGACCCTAAGACTGCCAACAACATGAAAGCTGCACTTAAAAGAAAATACCAAGAGTCCTACTTAAAGTATGGACTCATCACAACAGATGATTCACATTCTCCAAGCCCTCTTTGTACAATATGGGCAACCGGCTACCAAGTGAAGCCATGAAACCTTCAAAACTTCTTCATTACATGGAGACCAAACACCTTGCATTAAAAGACAAGCCTTCGGAGTTTTTCAAAAGAAAAAACCATGAACACGAAGAACAGAAGCAATTACTGAAGGCCACAACTTCATCAAATTTGCCTGCACTGAGAGCACCATTCGTAGTGGCTACTGCATTGCTAAAGCTAAGAAGCCCTTCATTATTGGTGAAGAGTTGGTCCTGCCTGCTGCTGAGGACATTTGCCGTGAACTTTTAGGAGAGGCTGCAGTTCAAAAGGTGGCACGTGTTCCTCTTTCAGCTAAGGCCGTAGCTAGATGAATTGATGAAATAGCAGAGGGTATTGAGGCACAATGGATAGAGAGGATTAATGACTCACTGTAGTACACAATCCAGGTTGATGGGTCTACCAATGTTGACAACAAGGCAACAATGCTTGTTTTTGTGTGATATATTTTTCAGGAGTATGTGCACGAGGATATATTGTAACCACTTTTCTTGCCACCTGACACTACAGCTGCAGAACTGTTCAAGTCTTTGCATGATTACATATGAGGAAAACTGCATTGGTCCTTTTGTGTCCTTTTGTGTGGGTATATGCACTGACGGAGCAGCTGCCATGGCTGGACGGCTCTCTGATTTCACTACTCGGGTCAAGGAGGTCGCTTCTGCATGTGAGTCTACACACTGTGTCATCCACAGAGAAATGCTAGCTGGCTGAAAAATGTCACCTGAACTAAACAGCATTTTGCAGGATATAATTAAAACTATCAAGCACATTAAAGTACATGCCCTTAACTGAGGCAGCTCTGTGAGGAGATGGACACAGGGCACACACGTCTTCTCCCATACACAGAGGCGAGATGGCTTCTAAAGGTAGATCACTGGCCAGAGTTTTTTAGTTACAAGAGCCACTCCAGAGATTTCTTTTAGAAAAACAGTCACTCCTGGTGGCACGTTTCAGTGACACACTGCATGGGTGGCAAAACTTGCTTACTTGTGTGACATATTCAACCTGCTCAATGAACTCAATCTGTCACTTCAGGGGAGAACGACAACTGTGTTCAAGTCGGCAGATAAAGTAGCTGGATTCGAGGCCAAACTGGAATTATGGGGGTGATGAGTGAACATTGGGATTTTTGACATGTTTCAAACATTAGCAGAGATTTTGAAAGAGTCCTACCAGGGCATTCTTTCTCCCAGCTGGTGCACGGTCCCCTGTCTCAGCTTTCAAAAGAGTTTGAGCATGACTCCCCAACCACAAAAGACCTCTAAACTAGGAAGGAATGGATCTTCGACCCATTTGTGAATAAGCCAGGTGAATTGACTTTGTGCTAGAAGAGGATCAACTGCTTGAGACTGCAAATGATGGTGGCCTTAAAAGTATGTTTGAGACAACTTCAAATCTCCATACATTCTGGATTAAAGTCAAAGCGGAATAGCCTGAGATGGCCACAAAAGCACTGAAGAGCCTGCTTCCATTTCCAACGTCCTATCTTTGTGAAGCAGGGTTTTCTGCAGCGACAGCAGCACAATGAGATTACGGAGTAGACTGGACATAAACAACACACTTCGGGTGTCACTGTCTCCCATCATCGCCAGATGGGACCGTCTAGTTTCAGGAAAACAAGCTCAGGGTTCCCACTGATTCTACATTATGGTGAGTTGTATAATTATTTCATTATATGTTACAAGGTATTAGTAATAGAAATAAAGTGCACAATAAATGTAATGTGCTTGAATCATCTGAAACCACCCCCCACTCCCAGTCCATGGAAAACTTGTCTTCCATAAAATGGTCCCTGGTGCCAAAGAGGTTGGGGATCACTGGCTGTGGGTATCCTTGTACATATGTATACCTTGCTGTGCATTTACCTAAGTTATCTAGGTATGTACCCAAGAATGGGATTGGTGGGCCACAGGGTATACTAGCAGTTTACAACTTGCACCAGAGTTACTGCAGCTCCAAATCCTTGCTGACAATTAGCATTTTCAGAATTTTTAGTTTTTGCCTACCTTGCATGTAATGCTATCTCATGGTTTTAGTTTATGCTTTCCTGATTACTAATAAAGTTAAGCCTCTCTCAATGTTCATTGACCATTTGGATTTCCTCTTTGGTTTTGTGCCTGTCCCATTGTTAAGCCCATTTTCCTATTCCTTATGGATTTGGTGAAGGTCTTTACATATATTTGACAACCTTGTCATCTGTCATTTTATGTGCTACAACTGCCTTCTCCGGTTTGTGCTGCCTTTTTGCTCATTTCATGGTGCACTGTGCACTTCTGCTCCCTCCAGCTGAGTTCCGTGCTCACAACTGAGAACTGTGATTTTCCCCAAGCCCATTCAGGCTGGTTGCAATTTTGTTATTGTTGTTTCCATAACAAAATAAGTTGAATGCTTTGGGAAAACTTCATAAAGATCAGTTATTTGATATATTTATATAGACAGCTAAAATAGATATAGATATAGAATTAGGTGGCACAATGTCATTATAAAAGAATTGGGATTAGAGAAGGGTCAGAAAAATCTAGAATGATTCTGCATTCATTTTTCTTTGCAAGTGTTTCTAAGATCCCTAAAAAATTCCATGTTAAAGACACTGAAACTGGAATTTGTGAATTATACACTTTGGGTGTGGTTTATGTGGGGGAGACCATGCTAAACTCTACTCAGCCAAACTAAACACAAATAAAAGCACCCAAAGGTTGATGAATAAATATGCACTTAAATGTTTTAAAGTAAACTAAGATACATTTATACTACGGAAGCATCATTTTAGCAATTCCCCACCTTAATTAATTGTTAAAATTAATTATTCAAAGATTGACTTCATTCATATCAGATAAGCCAGACAAGTTACATGTTAGTATCATTATTTTTTATACCGCACTTAAAATGTTAACATATGTAAATATTCCGCTATTTGCTTTTTTATTATGGTTACAATTGTAACCATTTTATTTTATTTTATTTTTTTAAAACTAGTCAAGTGCAGTAGTGAGGAGGGGGGAAAGTAGTAGAACAAGGAGTTCAATCTGTAACTGACTGTGAACAATCAAGTGAGATAACTCACTACCTTCGGACCAGCCTGTAACCATTTTAAAATGTACATTTCAGTGGCATTAAGTACATTCACATTGTTGTGCAACCATCACCACCACCCATTTCCAGAACATTTTTCACCTTCCCCAACTGAAACTCTGCAGCCATTAAGCAGTAACTCCCCACTCCCCTCCCCCAGTCCCTGGCAACCACCATTCTACTTTCGATCTCTAGGAATGCGATTACTCATGTAGGTGGAATCATACAGCATTTGCCCTTTTGCCTCTGGCTTGTTTCACGTAGTGTATTGTCCTCCAGGTTCATTTGTGTTATAGCATGTGTCAGACTTTTCTTCCCTTTTAAGTCTGAATGACAGTCCCTTGTATGCATACACTACATTTTGTTTACCCATTTGTTCGCCCATTGATGGACACTTGGGTTGTTTCCACCTTTTGGCTATTGTGAGTAATACTGCTGTGCACATGGCTGTACAAACATCTGTTTGAGTCTCTGCTTTCAATTCTTTTGTGTCCATACCTGGAAGTGAAATTGCTGAATCATATGGCAATTCTATGTTATTTTTTGAGGAATGCCATTCTCCAATGTTTGCTTTTAATGTGAAGATTCTACTCCAGAAAGCTTGTAAATCCCCATCCCACAGGCTCCAGCTATATATGCCATATTGTCTGTCAATATTGTCTTAAAAACTGGTCTTGGATCCCAGAGCAATCTGATCCCAAGCTGGAAGGGATCCCAGAGGTCATCCAGGCCAGTCTCATCATCTTATCCATGAGATTGTGGCAGCCCAGAGAAGTGATGTGACTTGCCTATGGCCACACAGTCTGTCGGGAAGAGAATCAGAGTAGAACCTGGGCCACAGCCAGTGCTGTGCCCACCAGACCATGGAAGATGCACCTGAAAAAGCAGCTACTGAAATCCCCACCATCACAAGGTACACGCGGCCCCCAAAGGAGGAAGTGCTCTGGGTCAGGCTCGCCCTCCCCAGCCTGGTGGCAGCTTAACTGAGGCCCTGCCCCACTGCACAAGGCCTGGGTGCTGGGCTGATGCATGCTCCAGTGGCCTCGTGGCCACCACACCCAGGCCCACCCCAGCTTGCCTGGGCCAGCTGGTCCATCCCAAGGAGGCCAGGCCCAGCTGCACTCACGCTGTTTCTTTATTCTCCTTTAGAGCATCTCCTGTGATGCCTGCCCCACCTGCTCCATCTAACACACACACACACACACACACACACACACACAGGAGCTTGTGGAAGATTTGCTGTTTCTTCATGAGCTGTTTCAGTGGTAGCCTGAGCTGGCCCCAGACAAAATGTAAAAAAGTGAAGTCGTCTTTCTTTTTCCATTTAATTTTCCTTTTTCCCCACTTCAGCTATCTTCTCCAAATTCCCAAAACTCTGAGGTTCTCATCAGGATGCCAGGAGCTTCCCACCACAGCATCCCACCTCACCATGACCTCACGGGCAGTGCCCTTTTCTCCAAACTCACCCCTTTGAAACTGACAGGCTGTCCGTCCCCCCTGCTCTCACTGAGCTGCCACGCTGAAAGTAGACCAAGACATTTCTCCCCAGGAGCAGTAATGAAACTGTCTTATTGTCAGATAGGCTTTACTGCACAAAACTCAATTTCTTGTCCATTATCTCAAATGGCCCCAACCACAGTCCTGTAGAAATATGTGAGGGAAAGATGCAAATCTTCATGTCATTGACAAGAACACGGACACTCAAGAAGGTGAGTGCATTGCCCCAGAGCACACATCCAAGACTGCAGCCTGCAGAAAACCTTCATGCTCCATCGGGAAGTTCTAAAGCAGGAAACGCCAGACAACAGGCACATGGATAAACCCTCATGGGGTAGCAACACTTCAACACAGATCCTTGGGGATGTAACAGTTTGGCACACAAGTGGCTCTCCAAAGCTGGGAACTTCAGGGATTTGGGAAGACTAGTGAGATGCAATAGGACAGTCCTTTCTATGGGTCCTTCAAATCCCACCAAGACACTAATTGTCTAAAACTCAGAATGTGGGAGCCTTACCCCAGGGCAACAGCCCTCAGGGAGGTGCTGGGACCCTGAGCAGGGTAGATTCCGGTTCCCCTGTGACAACCTAGATGAAGGGTCCAGGTGGAGGGAGCCCAGGCCGCGGCTGCAGAGCGAGGCGCGGGGGTGCGCGTGCTCCTGCAGGCTGTGCGTGTCCAGCTGCAGAGCAGCCCCCCAGTCTTCCCGCGCACGAGCGGAGCATGGGAGGCTGCGGCTATGAGAAGAGGTGAGCGGGGAGGGGAGAACTCCGTCACCGTCACCGTGATGTCTACCAAAACCCTGGCCGCAGCATGACTGTGCTCACTCACGGCGCTGGGAGATTGAGCCGGTGACTGACTCATTCCTGGTTGCCCAGGACTTCCCAGCCTTCACAGGGAAAGTCCCACGTCCCGGGAACCCCCTCCGTCCTGGGCAACCCCAGATTTATCCCTTTCGTGAACAGAATGTGTTCAACTACTAGATATATTCGAACACACAAAGAAGATTACGTGTTTTCTAGTAAACGATTCAGATACTCTTAGGCATATAGAGAGAGTCGCCACACTGTCTCCTAATATTTAGACAAATCTTTCCTTGATACGTGACCTATTTATAAGGAATACAGTGATAATAATTGAAGATTGTCATGTAAGATACCTCACTGTGTCTATGTGTATCTTATTTTTACATTTTACCCTAATTGCGTATTTTATTTACAAACATCCATGTTTGGTTGATTTATTAATTACATTTTATTTATAAAATGAAAAGATTCTGCTAGCATGCATCTCTCAGTTAAACCCTTCTATGGGAAGACAGCTGATTTGGGCCATGGAAGCCATAAATAGGGACAGACATTCTTCACTCTTTTGGGCCATGAACCTTTGGCTGTCTGGTAAGGCCTATAGTCTCCTCAGAACACTACTATAAAATGTACAAAAGAAAACACAAAGGATAATGAAGAAAATACAGCTATCAAAAACCTTGAAAGGTTTTACTATGTATGTTGTTAGGGAATCCTAATTACATTTCAAGTTCTTGGGACAGCATTTCCCAAAATGTGTTCACTGGAGTACCACTTTTAGGAACGGACAATAGCTGTCTATTACAGGTTAAATTGTGCCCTCCCAAAGAGGTGTTGAAGTCCTAACCCCTGATACCTGAGATTGTGACCGTATTTGCAAATAGGGTCTTTGCAGATATAATCAAATGAAGACAAGGTCATACTCAATTGGGGTGGGCTCTAATCCAACAGGATGGTGCCCTTAAAAGAGAAGACTCGGAGACACACGGGGAGAGTGTAAGTGACGATGGAGACAGAGGTCGGAGGGTTTGTCTACGTTCCACGGAACCCCAGGCATTGCTGGCAGCACCAGCTAAGGAAAAGGTGTGGAGCAGACGTCCCCGAGAACCTTCAGACAGAGCGTGGCCCTGCCAAAACCTTGATTTTGGACTTCCGGCCTCCAAAACTGTGAAAAAATAGATGTGTGTTGTTTTAAGCCACCTGATTTGTGGCACTTTGTTATGGCAACCCTAGGAGACTAACACGGTATCCTTTGCAAAAAAATCATTTGAGCTCAAAACACTTGGGAATCCGTGAGCATTAAGTTTCCCTTTTGGAGACATACAATACACCTAGGATATCAGTGATTGCGAAGACGACGCACCTAGGCCACCCCCAAGTTTGTTTAGTTCAGGGACATCTTATTTGTGGTACAGCTAAATAATGATGTTCAGCGGAACACTAGACGTCCCAGGAGTACAAAACCACCATCCAATGTGCAAAGGGACTGGAAACCTTGCAGGAAAGTGTGGGAAGTGGTGCACGGACGCCAGCAGTGAAGCACAGCACGCTAGGACAGACGGAGGCCTCAGAGCTCGGCGCATTTCTGCCACTCATTTTTGCACTCAGGAGCCTGAGGCCCAGCTTTAAAAAGTGTGTTGGCCAAAACACAGACACAGCCCTAATGTTTGCGTAACTGGAAGAAACAGTTATTATTAGGCCCTGAATTCTTTCAGCTGGAGTCATACAAATTTCTTTCTGAATAAGCCCATTCTTTAGTTCCATGAGTCCATGCAGCCTAAAAGCTAGGTTCCACCTGCTTAACAATTGAGCTGAATTTCTACTTTTGAAGGTGGCTATTTTATTTTATTTTATTTTTTTTATTTATTTATTTATTTTTTTTTTTTGAGACAGAGTCTCACTCTGTTGCCCAGGCTAGAGTGAGTGCCGTGGCGTCAGCCTAGCTCACAGCAACCTCAAACTCCTGAGCTCAAGGGATCCTCCTGTCTCAGCCTCCTGAGTAGTTGGGACTACAGGCATGCACCACCATGCCCGGCTAATTTTTTCTATATATATATTTTTAGCTGTCCATATGATTTCTTTCTATTTTTAGTAGAGATGGGGTCTCGCTCTTGCTCAGGCTGGTCTCGAACTCCTGAGCTCAAATGATCCGCCCACCTCGGCCTCCCAGAGTGCTAGGATTACAGGCGTGAGCCACCGCGCCCAGCCGAAGGTGGCTATTTTAAATTATGCGTGGGACCTACTGGGGAGGACTCTGAGACCAATCCGTGCTCTAGCAAAGTGACAGCCCCTCAACAGCTTCCCTCCGGGAGACAGGCAACCTCCCCCGGCCACTCAGCCTGCCCAGGTGGAGAAGCCACCCCCTGCACCTGCATGGGCGGCACGCACTCTTGCTGCAATGACAGGTGTGTGCGGGCGTCTCTAGGCAGACCCCGGGCTCCGGGTGCTTCAGGAGCGATGACTGGGTGGGTCAGGTCGTCTGGACCCACAGCCTGGGGCTGGGATACTTGTGCAGTGAATTACTGATGGAGCGCTGCTTTCTGGAGAACGTACAAGGAAGGGGAGACAAGCGCGATAGGGCAGAGTGCACCCTGAAACACTTGCTTCTCACCCCAATGTCTTTATGTTTTAATCACACTTCTATGTTTGCCCAGTTTCAGTTTTTAAGCCACTGAGTTGATGCTGTTTTGAAGCCAGCTCATACAGACTCTCAAGAGAAGATTATCAAACATCCAGAATTTATGCAAGCCAGTTGTTAAACTATTGGCAGCTTGAAATTGGCCACAGTGGGAATATTTTTACACCATGGAAATTGGCAAATGTTATAAACCAGGGTTGTTGTTTTTTTCCCAGCGAGCTGACTTCCCACTCTACCAAGTCATTCTCCACTGACTTTACAGAAGATTTCGCCTCTGCCTCCAGCAGGCTCTGCTAAATTCGTACTGGGATTGTGGACAGCTGCCCCTTTCTGTCTTTCTAACTTTAGCCTGCGGATCTGTAATCTTTCTGTGGGAACCACTGTTCTTCTACCCTGCCCTCTTGTAAACTCTTCCCACGTGCAGTGCAAAGTGGAAATGAAGCCCTCGCGGCCAGAAACAGGGACCCTGAGAAGCTCCGCTTCCCCAGTCTGCAGCGCCAGAGGCTTCGAGGCTTGATGTCATTTCACGCCCAGTATCAACTGGTTTGCAAAAGCAGAAAATGCGGAGAGTGCTGTCCTCGTCACCCTGCTGTCTGTGGGAAGGAGGAGGCTCTATCTGCCAGCAGTGGTGGCCACCACCCTTCCGCCAGGCTGCCCACCTGGAGCCCGTCCGTCCTGGGTAGGAGCATCCCAGCTCCACTCCAGATGGTGGGAAGCTGCCAGGGGAGCACATTACCAGCTTCCTCCGGGTGGTGAGAATGTGACTCCAATGTGTGTCTCCTCGGTGCTGACGCTGGCGGCTCCTTCCCTCACTCTTGACATTCAGCCAAGATCCCTCCTGATTTTCTAATGATCCCTGTAACAGCCTTGGAAATCTCCCGCTCACCAGAACACGTGCACGTGTATGCCAGATGAACAGAAAAGAGTACTGATCTAATTCCTTTTTCGGGCAAAATGTGCAGTAACCAGAGGCAGGTTAGACCTGTTGGAAATTCTTGCGGGCTGGTCATTTGTGAGTCATATTTACACGACCCTGAATTGCCTGGTTTGGGGTTAATTGCATGGTTTGGCCAGCTGCCTGTGTAATTGGCTCAATTTGGTTTTAGAGGCCAGTAAAACAATGATCTGAGGTCACTGGCTGATTCAGACCAAGGGGCAGCAAAATTGAAAGCAAAGCAACCGGCCAAATGAACCAATAAAAAGGCCAATTCAACACTACATGGGTAATGTAACCTATATAAATGTGGGGAAAATGATCAGTTTGAAACATGAAATTGTTGATACTTGACTCTTTTAATCTTTAAAAAGTGACGGTTTTATACAGTTCAGCCGAATAGTATATCCCTTGATTTTCAGGTAATCACCAACATTCCGGGATTGCTGGGGTCTAGGAATGGGGGAAAGCCAGTAGGAGAAAGGAAGAGATGATCTGTCACCTCACTGCCTATGGTCTCGCGTGTTCTTCCCCAGCACGGAGTTTAATGGACAGAGCCGGTGTGAGACTGGGGAGCCCCACATTTCAGCCCCAGTTGGCTTCCTGTGTGGCCTTAGACAGCATTTCTCCTTTAAGGCTTGTTTTTTTCAACTGAAGCAATATCATAAACATTCTTAGGATGCCAAAATGAGCTGATGGGTGGGGACTTGGTTTTTTACAGTGAAAATTACTACATAGATAATTTATAAAGGCCATACACATTATGGTTATCAACTCCTATTGATATGTGAATGTGTACAGTCCCTTGGGAGAGAATTCATTTTGAATGCAATCGTTACTGATTACCCCTTTGTTCCAGTGTCATTTCTGATAGCAAACAATGCCAAGACAGTAACAAATTGCCATTGTATTTTCCATTAGTCATCAGAGTATAAAAGATTTGATAAATAGCAATTTGACATTGGCTCTTTGGGGTGGGAAATCTGTGTTATTGACAGTAGCAAATTACAGGTCTTTGAAAAAGACGGTGTCACGGTTCTTAAAGGTTATTTGCATTGCTGACGAGACATAAGAAAACCCCAAGGAGGTTTTAAAGGCCACGTCAGTGAGATGAGCAGCCTGGGGTCCTGGCCCAGCCCCCCCTTGTTGCAGTGTTTGTGCAACTTGCTGGGCAGCTGCCTGGGCGTGAGCCCTCTCTGTCCAAGAACAAGCTGCCAGGCTGAACAGAGAGAAGAACAACAGCATCCGTGGTATTCCCTGACTTTGAGGAGACGCAATGACTGAGCTGGGGGCATGGTGCTTTGGAGGTTGGGCATGCAAGAAGGTCGAGGGTGTTTTTTCTGTGTCCTCTGTTTCTGCCCTCGCTGCTGCTTCCACGCAGCTGCCTTCTGTTCTCCCACTCTGGTGACAGCCCGGGCAGATGCCTCCCTCCAGAGCCGCTGGCAGCCCACTCCACTGGCAGCTGTCGCCACAGCCCCGGGGGAGCATCGTGACCACCAGCACCAGCCGTGAGCAGGGCACATCTGCAGAGCGTCCTCTGCCCCTGGCTGTGGGCCTGCAGGCTCAGCGCCCTGCTGTACAGGAGGTTCCCAGCTGGCGCCACTTAACACGACCCTCTCCTTCACCAGGGAGGCTTCTGGCCATTTGATTTTTCACCTCTGAGATGTTCCGCTCTGCTGCGAGCAATATGGTGTTTTATAGATACATACTTGTCTTTAAAATTTCCAGGCTTAGAGAATATTTTTAAAATTCCATTGATGACCTTTCCAAAGTCTAAATAGGGTAGCCTGCAGATGTTAAGCGGCAATATTATTTTAAAGACAAAGTAGGCTGGGCGAGGTGGCTCACGCCTGTAATCCTAGCACTCTGGAAGATTGAGATCGGAGGATTGCTGGAGCTCAGGAGTTCGAGACCAGCCTGAACAAGAGCAAGACCCTGTCTCTACTGAAAGTAGAAAAATTAGCTGGGTGTGGTGGCGCAGGCCTGTAGTTCCAGCTACCCAGGAGGCTGAGGCAGGAGGATCGCTTGAGCCCAGGAGTTTAAGGTTGCTGTGAGCTATGATGACATCACTGCACTCTACCTGGAGCAACAGAGTGAGGCTCTGGCTCCAAAAATAAATAACTAACAGACAAGGTAAAGGAATACCAAATCCATGAGGACGTTATGATAAGTGAAATAAGGCAGTCACAAAATGACAAATACTGTTATGAGGTAGAATAACCAAACTCATAGAGACAGAAAGTAGAACGGGAGTTGCCAGGGGCTGGAGGGAGGGAGTGGGGAGTTAGGGTTTCATGGGGACAGCTTCAGTCGTGGATGGTGGAAAGTTCTGGAGACGGGCAGTGCTGATGGCACGTGTCCAACTGTACACTTAGAAATGGTGATGACGGTAAATTTTATACTATGTATACATTACCATGATTTAAAATTTTAAAAAGAATACCAAATTGAGAAGTAATAAAGTTCATGGGGTTACCTATATCAGAGGTGCTGGGAGTCAGAGGGAGTAAAAGATAACCCTCCAAACAGAAATATCTGTGGCTACCCAAAACAAGTCGTCCTGTTTTTACTGATTGGAAGTTTTCTCTAGGACAGTAGCTGTTCCTAATTTCATGCCTAAAATTATCACAGAAACACAAAGCCAAAAAGGAGACCGATGGGCAATAATATTATCTCACAACACTTTGGTGGGAAAATGAATCCATCAATCCACCGCGCCATGGTTGTTTCTGACGCTCAACGAGGCTGTGATTTCAGAGACAGGCCCGAGGCAGAAGAGGGACGCACAGCGGTTGTCTGATTTGTGATGGGATGTGCCCTCCACTTGCCCAACAGGTGAAAGGTCAGCCTGGCTTTCCCCCTAGCTGTGCCTCCCCCAGAATCAAAATTACAGTTCTCCATGCTGGGTCGAGTCCTTTCATCTTCATTTTGACCAAAATGGAACCAGGATCACAAGGATTCCTCGGGGCTAGTGTTGAAAGGAATTTCCCCCGCTCCTGCCAGAGTCTCAAGGGGCGGCCTCCTTCCACGGCTGAGTAATCACAGTTCCATGCGACCGAACAAACAGCATCTCCTTTAAAAACAATAATAATAATAATAATCAGTGGAAGGAAATCAGCTCAAGAGAAGGAGATGAAAGCCAGTCCACAACTATGTGTCCCAAAGAGCTGTTGTTCCTTGACATTCCAAGCTCTCTGCAAAGTTACTGCAAACTGAATCCCCTCAGAAGTTTGTAGGACTTCCTTGTTTGGAGCCACACTCCAGGAAATAAACCGGAAAATGCCTCCGACTGGACTCCAGACCTGCCCTTGCTTCCTCCCTAACTCCTCACCGCAGTGGCTCCTCACAAAACTCCTCCCTCTTCAGCCGGTGGTCGGTTGTCTCTCTGCCCTGTTTCTGCTCTTCTCCCCTCTGCAGGCCTCCTGGACTGCCGGCTTCCTCCCCTCACGCCAGCCTCTGCTCCCACCTCTCTCTGTGCCCTTGCTCCCCACCGTGCCGGGCCTCGGGCTCCCTGGCTCTAACTTGGCCATCAGACTTGGGTGCCTGTCCAGACCCCAAGGCTATCTGGAAACTCAGTCCCAGTTCTAAGGACTAACTTTGAAAAGGTGACCACTGTTCATAGCTTCATGTGGCAGAGAGACAGAAAAAATGAAAGGAGAAGAGAAAGAAAAGAGAAGATGAGAAAGAGATAGAAATTCTATGATAATATTTTTTTCCAAAATTAATAGTTAAGTTAGAGCTTACTGGGTGCAAATATAGAAGCAGCTGTCAACAGACTTCCGGAAAATGAACACAATGGCCAAGCACAGCTCACTACTCCCTTCCCGGGCCAAGTATCGTCCTCTGTGTGCTCGAAGGATGCTGTGAACCCCCTCATTCCACCTCTTGTCCCATAATCATGAGTTTATTGTAGGGTTGGAAGTTCCTTAAGAACAGGACCTTCTCCTAGTGTATCCCCAGCATCTAACACGGAAGGTGACACGGACGAGGCATCTGTCAAACGCTTGCTGAGGGGTGAACGAACTCAGAGACACAGGGAAGGCCTACAGGCTCGGTGGCTGAGCCTGCCTGTCGCCACCTGGCCGCAGCAGCAGACTTGGGTTTTCCCCAGAAGGACGTGGGCCCTGGTCTGACCCATTCAGTGCCGAGCTGCGTCTGTCAGGGAAGGGCTTAAATCCCGTTACCCCATCGGTGAGGCACAGCGCAGGGCAGATGCGTGCGGCTGCGTCTTCCAGTAAACAGACCAAATGCTCATTTCCCTCCAACCTCCTCTCCAATCTCGCCCACCCCTGCTCCCAGGAGAGCAGTTAATCACGTCAGCGTCTGCCATGCGTACACTGTGCTAGATAAAGTGCATTGTTTATAAAGTGGGATTATTCTCCAAGCACAGAAGCAGGTTCCTGGGCACGTGGTTGTGCTGAGGGTAATTAATGAAATTCTCTTTAGATCAAACTGTCCAATGAGATCATCAACTGCCAGACTGAGCCATTCGGACCCAAAATGGATAGTCTGTATCCAGTACCAGATTAGGAAAAAAAAAAAAAAAAAAACAACCATGTTGTGCAAGGCCCCTCAGCATCAGGAAACTACCAGAATACAGGTCGGGATAGTTGGAAGTATGGAGTCGGGTACCATTTCCAATTTTCCCTTTTCTTCTGATCGTCAACGCTTATTTTAAGAGACAGTTTTTTATGTACCCAGGCTGGCACCTTTGAAGCAGCATTTCCTATCACCACTGCAGCAACCACTTACCCAGGACCGCGTCTCTGCAGAGCTGCCGGAGGGGGGCGGCGAGCATGCAGCGCTGGGGCTGAGAGGCTGCGGCAGGGTAGAACACTCCTCCCTGCTTTCAGAAGGAACTAACAGCAAATGAGGGGAGAACGAGAAGAGCTAGGAAAAGCAGCTTCGATCACTTGGCGGGGAATCATCACTCTAGAGAAAACATGGAGAGCTCCAGACTTCCGTGGATTATGTCCCATGCACTGAGTAGGTGCAATAACCTGTTGGTGGCCTTCAGAAACATTTTCAACGTCGCTGAGACCATCCCGCAATGCTGTGCATGAATTGGTCAGCACCGCAGTGCACGTGGCCTCATCGCCTGGGCTCAGATCCTCCCGGCACTCTGCAGACTCACCGCTCAAGTTAGGCAACCAGCTAGAAAACGCTGTTGCAACACAAAATCCCTTGCAAACCTCCTGAGAGGTTTGCTCATGGGGGAGATCCGAATGTGAGTCAAAAAGGGACGTGCTCAAAGGGTTGGGGGGTTGACGTTGCCTTTGTCTTCCCAGAATGCGGGCAGCAGCCTGGCAGATAGCACTGCAACAAGTGCTCTGCCCGCGTTTGGGCCAAAGAGCTGTCGCTCCTGCTGGAAAATCTTGGCACAACCTGGAGGTTTCTCTCATGTTTCCCCCCATTATCCAAACCATGGCCAAAACCAGCTTTCTCATTTTTCATGTGGCTGCTTCTAAAATTTTGCTGCTGGGAATCCAAACAGGGTGGAGTACCTGCTGGGCAGACAGCACCTCCAGCCCTTCCATGGTTCTCCCAGACCCAGCCTGTATGTGGCTTCCTCCCAGGGGGTGCCTTTTTGTCTTCAATCTGGACCAAAAGGCTCAGAGAGTTCCCAAGGAGCGGGAAGGCACCGTAACGGGCAGGCTCTCCTTTCACGGCAGGCGCGGGGCGCCTGAGGTGACCTCAGCCAACCACCTCACCTGCAGGACTCCTGGGCTCCACCCCTCTTCTGCCCAAACATCCCCAGAAAGCTGCTTCCTCGGGAGGCCAAATTCTACGCCTCACTGAGGAAGCAGAGAGCCCAGAGCGAGAGGGACCATGTTCAAGCCCCAACTCTGCCCTGGTGTGACTTGGACAGCTAAGTGTGCATTTCTGACCCCCAGCAATTCCATGGCAACACTAATGGACACCTCCTAAAGGCACCGAACACAGAGCCTCATCCATCGGGCCCATGCCGGCCACCCGCCTGGCTGCTCTGAGGTCCACCTAGGCCCTGCCCCTTCTTCTTCCTTATTGAGTTTCCTTGCCAAGGAGTCTGTGCCAGTAGTTTGTGCCAGCACGGAACTGGGGATGGGGAGGGGCCCGGGCATTTCTTCCTCTGGCCCCCTGGCAGCAACTCGGACAGTGGCTCCTCCCCTGCCAGACAGCCTCTCTCTCCAAAGCCCCAGCTTCCACTCCACAGACCTGGTCTGATTCCCTTTCCCACCCAGTGGCCCCGCTTCTGGCTCTGGCCGATTCTACCTCTGACACCCGAGCTGGTGAGGCTTCCTACTCTGCTCATCTGAGTTCGCCTGCCCATCTCCTGTGTGGCTTCTCAGCTCTTCCTGTGTAACCAGTTCCCTGTATTAAATTCTCACTGTTGAAAACATGCTGGAGTACTTGTTTCCTGATTCAACCATGAGAGATAATATACCCCTCTCTCTATTTTCCTCATCTGGGAATCCAGTTCATTAGGCACCCCCAAATCCTGAGAGCACTTCACACCTGTAACCCCTCACACATATCAAATCCCCTCTCCCCATAGGAGAAGACCACCCCCTACATAGCTAACTGACTCCCCACCAGGGTCCTTTCTGCCTTCTCTGGATAAGGAAGCCTTAAACATATTCTTACCAGAGAAAAGCAGTCTACTTCGGCTGGACAAACTAGTTCCGCCAACCCTGGCGATGTCGATGTCGGCAAATCAGCAGCTGGGGCTGTGCTAAGCTTCAGAAAGCAAACAGCTGCATGCACTCCCCGTCTACAAGGGCTCCCTGGGCTGTGCATCGTGGCAATGCGGGATTCTGGCTGGCAGGGTGCAGAACGGAGAGCTAAACACCAAGCCCTGCTGGTGTTCCTTCTGCAGAGCTTTAACATCATCCGTCCCCAGGAGCCCCAGATTCTATAAATTCTCTCATATCTAAAGCTTCCGTCCAACATGATCTTCCCTGAGACAAGCGCAGGCTGACAGTGGTGTCCTGAGTGATGCCACAGGGATTTCCAGGCATGGTACAATGAGGATGCATTCCTCCCTAATCGGATGCAGCAACCTGTCCAGACAAGTCTGGTGTGTCTCCATGATCATACTGTGCTTGTCAAGGATCCTGGGATCAACCTCACTGTTGTTTGGAACTACATTCAACACACCCTCCTTCATATTTGCAGGGATTGGGATGGCTTCGTAGCTAGACTGGGCACATTGTTTCTCTGTGTGTGCCTCACCTTTAGAAATATACTTTTCATCAGAGAAGGAAACAATCACTTACACTCAGCTCTTACCAAGACAAAATCCTCTCGCGTGGCAGCCCATGGCACAGACCTCACATCTTTTGTATAAGGAGCCTCCAAGTCCCCACCTGGCTACCTTCCTTGGGACAGATGGTGGACACATGAAAGCTGCCCCAGCCACTGGGGACAGGACACTGAGGCCTTGCTTTCCTGACTCCAGACCGGCCAAAAATTCCTTGGCATGGTTAACAAGAGAGCATCCCAAGTGGTGCTCAGAGAACACTCTGAAATTCACTACACTTAAAGGCTTTTTAAAACATTATTTTTAAGAGAACCTACTACAGGTCATAATAGATTCCCAGTAATGCTTAGCCCCGTGGCCCAGTCATGAGGGAGAGTTCTGGGCTGAGATTGTTTATTCTACAGCTTCAAGGAGAGGCTTTGTAGAAACACCAACCCTCATTGACAGTTTGGAATTAAACTTTAATTCTGTGATCTGTTTCCCTGTATCTTAGAATTTTTTCAAAATGGAGCCCTTAATTGATCAACATAGGCAGGAAGATAGCCTTTAGAGAGGAAGTTTTGTGTCCAGAAAGCTTTAAATCCTGCCAAAATCTGTATTAGTCTGCTAAAGCTGCCATAACAAAGCACCACAGATGGCGTGGCTTAACCAACAGAAATTTATTTCTCACAGTTCTAGGGGCTGGAAGTCTGAGCCCAGGGTGTCAGACGGGCTATGAGGGAGAATCTATTCCATTCCTCTCCCTTAGCTTCTGGTGCTTTGCTGACAGTCTTTGGCATTCTTGGCTTGTAGAAGCGTCACCCCAATGTCTGCCTCCATTTCGGTGTGGCATTCTCCCTGTGTGCAGGTCCATGTCCAAATTGTCTCCTTTTATAATGACACCATTCACATTAGATTAAGGCCTACCCTACTCCAGTATCACCTTATCTTAACTAATTCCATTTGCAATGACCTTATTTCCAAATAAGGTCACATTGTGAGGTTACTGGGGGTTAAGACGTTAACATATGAACTTGGGGACACAATTAACAGTTTTGCCCCTCTAAATGCATGCCCTTCTTACAGGTAAAACACATTCACCCCATCCCTACATCCTCAAAAGTGTAGCATAAATTCTAGGTCCAAAATCTTTTTCAAATATTCTCTAAATCAGATATGGGCAAGAGTTGGGGTATGAGTCATCCTTGGGCAAAATTCCTCTGCATCTGTAAATCTGTGAAGCCAGACAACTATCTGCTTCCAGAATGGGAATATCTACCCTCCACCTCCCCCACCAGGGGACAGATATTCCCATTCCAAAGGGAAGAAGCTGGAAGGAAAAAAGGGGGTCCCAGGTCCCAAGCAAGTCAGAGACCTAGCAGAGGAAACTCCGTGAAATTTAAGACTTAAGAATATCCTCTTTGGCCTGATGTTCTGTGGTTGATCATGATATAGGCAAGGTCCTTCCCCTCAATTAATGCCTTCGGTATGGTCCTAAAAGGGCGCCTTGCCAGACTCCCCAAATTCAGATCTCTGGTCCATTGACTCTAGACTCAACACAACCCTCATGTTCTCAAGAATCGTAGCCGGGTCTGTGACTCGAACACCCAGGCTTTAGGTGCAGCTGGCCCACCACTGACTGTTAGCACTCTGCTAAACCTGCCAGAAAGACCAGGGACCATCGAGGATTTTCAAAGTGTTTATAGATCCATCACTGGCCAAGCCTATCTCAATGTATAACCAATGCTCTCAACGCTCTTTCAGAGAATTGTTTCAATTTGACCTGCACAATCAGAGTGGGAAGCACTGTCTTTCCGAAAAAGCAGATTGCTATTTCAGACGGTGTGAAGTAGGTCTGTGCTCTGCTTCTTAAATCCAAATTGAAAGATTTCAGGGCCTCTTCAGGATGAAATGGAGGCATTTCCTCTTGCCATAACAAATAAAAAGGAAGTATCTCATTTGTGACAACATGAATGAACTTGGAGGACACTATGCTCAGTGACATAAGCCAGGCACAAAAAGACAAATATCACATGATCTCACATATTAGTGGAATCTAAAAAAGTCAAATTCACAGGAACAGAGAGTAGAGGAACGGGGAGATGTCGGTCAGTGCGTACGAAGTTTCAGTTAGACAGGAGGAGCAGGTCCTGGAGATCTGTCGTCCAGCATCATGACTATAATGAATAACAGTGTGTTGTATATCTGAAAAGTGCTGAGAGGGTAGATTTTAAATGTTCTCACCACAAAAGAAATAATTACATGAGGTGATGGATTTGTTAATCAGCTTGATTCACTCATTTCACAAGGTATCCATATATTAAGACATCACAATGTACCCCATAAATATATACAATTTTTGATTATTAATTAAAAATAAATAATTTTTTAAAACAAGGCAAGAAAGTAAAATAAAAAGAATTATGATTTATACGGAAGGAAAAAAAGGAAGCCTCATGCTCGCTCTACACTGATGATCTGGTCCGGGGGTTGTGACCCACAGGCAGCTGGACGTGCTGGCCGCATAGAGCCAGAGGGAAAGGTGAACGTTCGTGACTTAGACAGGACAGGCGAGCACAGTGTTTCCCAAAGCATGGTCCACACTACACCTGCAGCAGAATCACCCGAACTGTGAAAAATGCGTTTTCCTGGGCTTTCCCTCAGATCTAGGGAAGCAGAATCTCTGGAGTTGCTGCCCATTTGAAAGCAGGTCCTGGTGATGAGTGATTCTTTTGGGTAATTCCACTTAAGCACCACTGATCTTGTTAGGGTGCAGCCTTTGGCTTCAAACCAAGAGGCCTGAGACCCAGCTCCGCCTTAATTTACTATGTGATCTTGGGAAATGACTTAACATCTCTGAGCCTCGATGTTTTCAGCTCAAAAATGAGAATGATAATATCTACCGTGCAGAGTCCTGGAGAGAGTTAAATGAGATGATGCATGTGAGAGATAAAAGAAATAGATACAAAGAGCCTTGGGGATGCATCAGATGTGGTTTTGTAGAATCTACGTCACAGGGTTGTTCCCAGTAACATGCAAAGCTCTTTGGGGTTGCAAGGATGTCTGTTTGTAGAGCCTCTCTCAGAGAGTTCTTCCAGGAAGTCAGTGAGATAGGGCATGCAAAGCTCTTGCCACAACGCCTGGCACCTATTTAGGAGTCAGCAAATATTTGTCATTGTTCCTCTGATCATTATCCCCGAAATGCGGAGAGGCCAGCCCGTGCCCAGCCCAGGTGCAGCGAGTGTGGGGCGCCTGGTGGGAGGCAGAGGCAGACCTAGAGAGGGCCTGGAGTCCAGGCCGGGAAATCTGCAGTTCACTGTGGCTATCAGGTATTAATGAACTTGAGCATGGGAATGATGAGGTTAATCCAGCAGTAATTGGGGAAAAGATTATATGAGGGAAAACTCCAGGAGGTGCAGCCCACACGGGGCACGCGGCCTGGAGAGCATGGAGGATGAGAGGTCGCCACCTCCCCACTGGCCGGGGCCCCAGGGTAAGGATCAAGAAGCACAGCCACGT
Organism: Eulemur rufifrons; assembly: GCF_041146395.1. Taxonomy (NCBI): domain Eukaryota; kingdom Metazoa; phylum Chordata; class Mammalia; order Primates; family Lemuridae; genus Eulemur; species Eulemur rufifrons. The sequence continues at coordinate 67,044,439 of NC_091000.1, read as the reverse complement.
TCAGGAGCCCTGGAGGTCACTGGGAAGTCACTAGGAACAGAAAGAAGAGGGATGAAACGTTTCTTTTTCTGCTAATACATAAGCCATTAACTCTTACATACTGAGAACACGTGTACCCTTTTCCCTCAGGATGCTATCACACGGTCCTAAATTCTTATTTTAGATGCGGCACACTGACATCCGAACCCTGACAGTCTGTTAGAAGACACTGGGTGGAGAACATCTTATTGTAGAAAATGCCACAGATTAAAATGACATGCCAATATTTTATATGGCTGGGCACTGTCCTCCAGGCAAATATGTGTGACCTTACTCCTTCCCAAGGTACTTGACACTGCAGGGGCAGTCCCTCAGCTTAAGATGAAGTTAGCCAATCAGTCAGCAAATACCATATTTCCTTCATCATGGGTACCCATCAGTTACACCACGCATAGGGAAATAAGCCACACGGGACGTCCTCACTGTGTGTTTGGCGTTGTGCCGGGTGCTAGGAGCTCCTGGAGGGTAGGGGGTGCTCAGCCCCTGCCTTCAAAGCTCACAGTCTAGCAGGGACAACACTCATAAACACATATGTAAATAACTACAGAAATGCAAGGGACAGGTGCACTTGCTGCGGGGTGAGTAGTTTCATAAGTGGCTGTGCAGTGGGGAGACGAAGCCAAAAATACTTTCTAGGAAAAGTTTGCCAGTGCCTATTTAGAGGGTCAGTTTTCTTGAAGAAAGTCAATATCTGATTTGTCATCCCTCTTCTATTTGCTTTCTAGGTAGACAAGGCCAGAAGAAACTTTATCAGAGGAATAAGCATTTGGAAGGTCAATTCTTTTAAAGTGAATTTGTAGAAACAAATTGTGGCATGTACATTCAATAGAATTGTATGTACATTCTGACACATGCTACAACACGGACAAACCTTAAGGACATTATGCTAAATGACACAAGCCAGTCACGAAAGGACAAATCCATGTGATTCCACTTATATCGGGTACCTAGAGTCAATTCATGCAGACAGAAAATAGAATACGGAATGCCAGGGGCTGGGGAGAGGGGTAATGGGGAGTTCCTTAAAGAGGATAGTTTCAGTTTTACAAGATAAAAAGTTCTGGAGATCTGTTAAGTAAATATACCTCACACTACTGAGCTATACACTAAAAATGGTTAAGATGGTAAATTTTATGTTGTATTTTTTTGCCACAGTTAAAAAATTTTTAATTTTTAAAAAATGGATTTTTAGAATCTGGAGAAATGATACAAAGACACTTATAGTTTCTTAGGATTTCATATGTAGCATCAGGCTAAGTTTGGCAATTTTTAATGTTTCTGGAAAATTTATCATGTAAATTGGACTGAGAAATAATAATTAGATCCTCTGTGTTCCCGCCAGAGATGTGCACAGTTTTTATGCAGTTGCATTAGCAATAACAATCTCCATCAGCAAACAAGCCCTTGGTTTGACAAGCACACCCCGGTTCTCGCTGGCCAAGCTGGCCAGCGCACAGCAAAGCTCACCAAAGGGCACCTCTGAGTTCTGTGCTGCCCACCGCTCCCTCCCTGTCCGCTCAGGGACCCCGTGAGTCTGCTCCACCCTGGGTTTCCATCTACCACTCTAGCTAAGCCTTCCCAGTTTCCTTCCGTCACTCACCTTCCCCAAATCCGGCCATTCCAGGTATGAACTCCTCGGGGCTCTATTCCAGACCACTCCTCTTCTTTGCTCTAATCTCTCCCTTTAGACAATTTCATCCTGTGGACTTTATTATTCCTACATTTCAAGAATTCTCAAATTCACACCTCCTTGGCAGACTTTTCCTCTGAGCTCCAGGTTCATATAGCCAAATGCCTACTTGACATCTCCCCTTGGACATCGTATGAGTTAAGGCACAAAGAGACCAAAACTACAATGCCTTCGAAAAGGTAGAAGTGAATTTCCCTTTCAAATCACAGTCTAGCAATAGGCCGGCCGGAGCCAATGGAGAGGTTCTGCCACGCTCAATACGAGGCTCCCAGCTCTGGATCCAAGGTGGTCGTTCTAACCCCAATTGCCACATTGGCAGACCCACCAGCAGAAAGGGGAGGGAGCAGGGGCAGGGGCAGCATAAGTTGCTTCCTCGTAAAGGCATGAGCCAGAAGTTACACACATCACCTCCACTCATGTTCCTCTGGCCAGAAGCTAATTGTGTGGACACACGTAAATTCAAGGAAGGTTGGGAAATGCCTTGTCTAACTGGCCAACTTCTGTCCAGTTAAATTCAGGAGGACTTCTTATGAAAAGAATGGGGGGAGGGTGGCCATGGTCGAGTATTAGCAGGTTCTGCTGCAGATCTCTAGAAAGCACTTCAAGCTTGACATATCCAAAACCAAAGTCATGCTCACCCCTCTCAAGTCCAGACCTCTGTCAGTGTCACATGCCCATGAATGGTACCACCATCACCCTGCTATGGCTCCTCAGAAACCTCAGCACCTGTGCACAATCCTCTCTCCCTCACCTCTAGAGCCCACACATCACTGAGCCCTGCTGATTCTTTTTTTTTTTTTTTTTTTTTTGAGACAGAGTCTCACTTTGTTGCCCAGGCTAGAGTGCCGTGGCATCAGCCTAGCTCACAGCAACCTCAAATTCCTGGGCTTAAGTGATCCTCCTGCCTCAGCCTCCCGGGTAGCTGGGACTACAGGCATGCGCCACCATACCCAGCTTATTTTTTCTATACATATTTTTAGTTGGCCAGATAATTTCTTTCTAGTTTTTTAGTAGAGATGGGGGTCTCGCTCTTGCTCAGGCTGGTCTCGAACTGCTCACCTCGAGCGATCCACCCACCTCGGCCTCCCAGAGTGCTAGGATTACAGGCGTGAGCCACCGCGCCCGGCCCCCTGCTGATTCTTAATCATGAAACTTCTCTTCATCTCCTGCCATCTGAGCACAAGCATCCGTCACCCCTCACCTGGACCTCCGCAGCAGCCTCCAGCTGGGCTCCTCACCCTCTCCCCAGGTCCGCCCCTCCACTGTTGGTACTACAGCCAGGGTGGTCTCTCCCCCATGCCAGTCCCGTGTTCCAGTCCTTCCATTAAAACCACACAACCTACAAAACCTTGTGTGTCTGGCCTCGCCCCACTATACAGCCCCATCCATCTCCGGAACCTCTCCCCCTTCTCTCACTGTGGCCTCCTCCCGCCAGCACCGTCCCGCTGGCTGGAATCCTCCTTCCCTTCTCCATCCCTTCTTTGCTGGCTAACTCCTAGCTGCCGTCAGTCCACAGCACGATGACTGCCTCCTAAGGGAAGCCTTCTGTCACCTTCCCACCTGGGGCAGTTTCCTCTTCAAGACTCAGAACACCATGTGGCCCTTGTCTGTGGCATCTCCCTCTCCAGGAAGTCTGCATTTCTCCTTTGTTTCTTTGATGCCACAAAACTTTTAGCCACATGAGGCCGCGCACTGCTGGTTTTTGTTATGGGGGGCAGGGGTAGGGGAGGAGGGTTTGTTCTGGTTTTTTCTTGCCAGTTTATCCCTTCCCACGCAGCACAGTACTTTGCTACCAGTGATTTCTGAAAAATACTGAATGATTGAATGCAAGAACTCAGGACAACTGGAAGCGAGCGAGTCTGCATTACTTAATCTGAACTACAGCATTCTTACAAACAAATTCCATGTTCCTACTAACAAGTACAGGGATATATAAATAATCTGATGAAACAGGCCTTCGTGGGTCTGCATCTAGATGCTGAGCGCCACCACGGCACTGAGGTCGAGGAGGGAAACAGGAAGGACGGTGTTCATTACGCGGTCACCACACACTAACGCAGAGAGAAGAAAAAAGGCTCACAAGACAGCAATGCCCAAAAGGTAATACGATGTAAAACCTTGATAAATGCTAAGACAGATCCTCGTGAAGTTCAAGTGCAAGAGCGCCCAGCATAGACCAGGAGAACCAGGGACGTGTCTTATGAACAAGCACACCCCTAAACCAGGGCGCGAAGGGCAGAGAGACCGGGTGAGGTGTGCGGGGCAAGAGGACCGTCCTGGCCAAGGCTGCGCGCAGCCGGCCTGTGCGTGTGAGGGGGGCGGGGTGTGGCTGTGGTGGAGGGGAGGCTGCCTGGGACCAGGATATAAAGTCCCTGATGTGACTTTGTTCTTTACCCAGGAGATAGCATGAAACTGCTGATAGCTTGGGAGGGAAGTGGTTTAAGAGAAAGAGTTTTAGAAAACTAGATCTGGAAAGGTAGGCAAAGTGGACTGGAGGTTGTCCGCTGGGTGTCTCAGCACTGGACTATCACCTGCGTGGAGAGCCTGTGCCCTGGAGCCTCTGCGCAGGGTGTATCCGCGTGCGGAAGTGCTGTCTTCGGGGGGGGGAGGGGCCGAGGGGTCCCCTGTGCCTCAGTGGCCCAGCTTCTCAGTGCAGAACCTGCGGTGCCCAGCCGGAGCGCCAGGCCCTGCAGCTTTAGGGGCACGCGGTAAAAGGAGAAGCAAAGACCCACCCCTTGTCACGGTGAAAGGATTACGTTTCCTAATCCTGGGCCGATCCAATGCACAAACACTCTAAACTCAAAGCGCTTTTTTCTTCCAGTCGTGGGAGGCAGCTGCACTCCATTGGGATTTTTATGGATGAGCAATTCCAAAAACTGCCAGATTCTCTGATGGGTTGGAGTATGTTTAGCGAAAAAATTGCCGCCGTTAAAGAAGTTTTATGGGCCTGCCGATCCTCCATCTGAAACATGGAAAAAGATTAACTGGACTTTGGAGCTCCAGAGGCATAAGAAATACCCAGTATAAAAAATTGAAACTTTATTCCATTATGAATGAATAGAATGTTTTCCTGATCACATTGGAGTGACATTGATCTAGTGTTGGTGCCCTCTTAGTTTTTTATTTCTAAAAGACAGCAATATCATACATTTAAGCAACTGTACCATTGAATATAGTGTTTGATTTCTACAACTTCGTTTGTATATTTTCATTTTTAGGTGAAGGTATACCTGAATTATCAGAAATTTATGTAAAGTCAAAAAGTGAAAAATTCTCTTCTGATAACTCTTAACAGTTTATAAATTTCAGGTGGGGCTTTGCCTTAGGGGTTATTTCAGAGAGATCTGTTCAGTGACTGCATTGTGTTCCTTAAATAATAAGATAGGGGAGAAAGGTGACAAAAATTATTTCCTGATAACAAAATAGGTAATACACAAAGAGCTCTGCTAAGATATTGATAGAAAAACTGAATTTTTAAAAAGAAGACCCCCCCGCCCAGAAAATTTAACAGAGGATATGAACAGGTGATTTACAGAAAGCAAAATCCAAGCATCCTCAAAAGAAAATAAAAGGGAACAGAAAGGGTGGTCAGTAGGTCTGGTAGCAAGAGAAACATAAATTAAAACAATAAAACAGTTGGGAAAAGCCACAATATACAGTGCTGTTGAGATGTGGGGAACAGATATTCTCATATATTACTGATGAGAGTCTCTTTCCTTTATAGAAAAGGTTTGATGACATCTGTTAAAATTTTAAATGCCCATACCCCCTTGAACCAGCAATGTAACCTTTGAAAATCCACACTTTCAAAAATAAAAACTCTAGCATATAAGAACATGTATACAGAGCTGTTTATAGCAGCCTGGTTTTTCAAGAAAAAGGGAAACATTCTAAATGTCCATAAAAAAATATTTGTCCATACTACAAAATATTATGCAATTATTAAAAAGACTGGACTATGTGTCTGCATTGCCCCACAGCAATGTCCATGATACATTGTTAAGCAAAAAAAAGGCAGAATGACACGTATAGCATGCTCTTGTTACACACGCACACACACACACACACAGACTTTATTGAGTTATAATTGGCACACGATAAAATACACCTATTAGGTGTACCATTCAATGAGTTTTAACAAATACATACATCGATTCATCACCACCACAATCAAGGTATCAAATGTTTCCATCACCCAAAAACGTTCCTTTGTGCCTCTCTGCAGTTAATCCTCTTAGCAGTCCCAGGCAACCACTGAATGGCTCTCTGTCCCTACAGATCATTATAATGCTGCCTATTTTAGGATCTGATATAAATGGAATTATACAGCGTGTACTCTTTTGTATCTGGCTTCTTTTACTCAGCATACTATTTTGAGAGTCATCAGACTGTTGCCTGTATCAGCAATTCACCCCTTTCCATTTCTGAGTGTTATTCTATTGTATAAATATACTACAGTCACCTGTTGATGAATGTTTGGGTTATTTTCAGTTTTTGTCTGTTATATAAAGCTGATATTAACATTTGTGTACAAGTCTTAGTGCAAACATGTTTTTTTGTTTTTCTTGGGTAACTCCGAGAGAAATTCCTGGTTCACATGGTAAGCATATGTTTAACTTTATAAGGAAATGTCAAACAATTCTCCCACCAGCAATGCATGAGACTGCTCTACATCCTTGCCAACACTTGGTATTGTCAGTCTGTTTCATTTTAACTGCTTAAAAATGTATCTCATTGAGGTTTTAATTTGCATTTTCATGAAAACTAATGAGCATCTATTCATGTACTTATTGGCAATTTGATATTTGTGAATCTTTGAATATCTTTTGTGAACTGTCCAAGTCTTTTGTTTATTCTTTTAGTTATCTTCCTATTGTTGAATTTCAAGATTCTATATACATATATATATATATATTTTTTTTTTTTTGAGACAGAGTCTCACTCTAGTCTCACTGGGCTAGAGTGCCATGGTGTCAGCCTAGCTCACAGCAACCTCAAACTCCTGGGCTCAAGCCATCCTTCTGCCTCAGCCTCCCGAGTAGCTGGGACTACAGGCATGTGCCACCATGCCCGGCTAATTTTTCTATATATATTTTTAGCTGTCCATATAATTTCTTTCTATTATTAGTAGAGACGGGGTCTCGCTCTTGCTCAGGCTGGTCTCGAACTCCTGAGCTCAAACAATCCTCCTGCCTCCGCCTCCCAGAGTGCTAGGATTACAGGCGTGAGCCACTACGCCCAGCCTATATTTTTGACACAAGTTCTTAGATATATGTATTAAAAAACATTTTCCAAAAGTTAGTAATTTGAGTCTTCATTTTCTTAATGGTATTTTTCTTTCAAAGAGCCATTTTTAACTTTGATGATAAAACCCAACTTTTTAATTATTTATTTTATGACTAGTATTTTTGTGTTCCAAGAAATTTTTACCTACCACCACAAGGTTGCAAAGATTTCCTCCCATGTTTTCTTTTAAAAATGTTAAGTTTTACTTTTAGGTCTATGATCTATTTCATTTTCATTTTCATGTATAACGCAAGGTAAGTTTAGAGGTTCATTTTTCCCTTGTGATATCCACTTGTTCCTGACCCATTTCTTTTTTCTTTTCTTTTTTTAGAAACAGAGTCTTATTCTGTTGCCCAGGCTGGAATGCAGTGTGACTACAACCTCAAACTCCTGGGCTCAGGTGATCCTCCCACCTCAGCTTCCCGAGTAGCTGGGACTACAGGTACGCACCACGACATCCAGCCAATTTTTTTTTTTTTTTTTTTTTTTTTTTTTTGTAGAGGTGGGGTCTTGCTATGTTGCCAAGGCTGGTCTTGAACTCTTGGCAGTGCTGGGATTACAGGCCTGAACCACTGCACCCAGCCTCCTGCCGCATTTCTTAAAAGAACTATCCTTTCTCCATTGAGTTACATGTACCATATGACCTGTTTTTTAAAAATTACACTCTTATATAAGCATGGAGAATATGGAAAGATACATATCAAACTATTAACACCGATTACCTTTAAGGGCATGAAATTGGAGAGGAATTGAATGGAAATTAATATCTTTTTCCTTATATATTTCTTTTGGGACTGCTCAACTTTTAAATTTTAAAAGACAGGAAGCATAACGTATTACCATCTGAAATAAAAACACTGTGAGATTGGAAGGGGTTCCGCTAAAGAGTGAGATCAGGCCAGCGCTGCAGAGTGAGGCCCCCGGGGCCTGGGCGCGGGGATGCGGCCGGCCCAGAGAGGCGCCAAAGACACAGGCGCTTTAGGCAGCAAAGAGGACTGGGTGGCTGGGGGAATGTGAAGGGAGACAGGGAAAAAGGAAAGCAAAAAGGACTCCAAGTTTTGACCCTGGAAATATAATGGTGCCAGGGGGAAAAATTAGGAAACTGGAGTGAGGAGCTAATTTTATAGAATGAAATGATGCATGGAGCTGAATTTGAGGGAACTACAGGCTGTTTGACTGGGACTGTCCAGACACTCTCATTAATCAATTGATCTAGAATAACCGAGGGCTTCTAGGTAAGAGTCCTTGGGACAGATTTGTTACTTCCACCAACATGTCTTGAGCACTTGCATGGCCAGGCACACCGTACTGGGCACACGGGGTGTGGAGACGGCCAGGGCTGGACCTGCCCTGAGCTCACCGAGTGGAGAGAGGCGGTGGTGCACAGTTAGCCAGCATCACTAGTTCACGGATGGATACGAGAGGCTCAGCGATCCCAGATACACTGTCTGTATTTAAATAGTGCTGCTCAAGTATTTAAGCATGCTTGGAAATAGTTCCCTTCATTATTTTCAGCACTCTGCCCAAGTATTGTTTACACTATTAATTTATTTCACAAACCCTTTCTTAGCAAATAATGCCAACAGATCCAGTGGGACTTAGCAAGAATAAACGGAATCTAAATTAAAGAAGGCAGCCTGAGTTGATTTTTATTTCCACTTTTTCAGATAAGGCAATAGAGAGTCATTAGGTACACAGGAGTATCTCAGTGAATATAGTATAACTAGAGAACTTAACTATATCTAGTTTTCTTGGAAAAAAAATCATGGAATGGTTCCCCATTTGTGAGAAAATAAGTTGAGGAAGCTTGGGAGAAAATAATCAATGAGAAGTCATTAACATTTATTAAGTGTTTACTGTGTGCTAGACACTATGCTGAGGTAGGCTTCATATATTATCTCATTTAAGTATCACAAAACCCCTCAGAGTTTTATTATAACATAAGGCCCATTTTACATCTGAGGGAACAAAGGCTCAGAGAGGTTAAGTAACTTGCCAAAAGTCACCCAGCTATTAAATGAAGATTGGAGACCAGAACTCAAGTCTGTCTTACTTCAAAGCTCATGCTCTTATTCAAATCAATAAAAAATAAGAATAAGAATACAAATAATGGCTATTTTTCACTTATTGAGCTAATGCTGCATACTAAGAGCTGTACTAGTCATTACCTTTTGGAAGTTCTCTGCATTAACTCACCTGAGCCTCTTGATTAGACCTGAGGAAGATACAGCCCGAGACAGTGAGTGCATAACAAGGACAATATGGAAATAAATCATCCATTTGATTTTCATCTTAGGTGTTTTTTATTAAAGCATTTTGCCATAGGCTGGGCGCGGTGGCTCACGCCTGTAATCCTAGCACTCTGGGAGGCCGAGGAGGGTGGATCACTCGAGGTCAGGAGTTCGAGACCAGCCTGAGCAAGAGCGAGACCCCGTCTCTACTAAAAATAGAAAGAAATTATCTGGCCAGCTAAAAATATATATAGGAAAAAAAAAATTAGCCGGGCATGGTGGCGCATGCCTGTAGTCCCAGCTACTCCGGAGGCTGAGGCAGTAGGATCGCTTAAGCCCAGGAGTTTGAGGTTGCTGTGAGCGAGGCTGACGCCACGGCACTCACTCTAGCCAGGGCAACAAAGTGACACTCTGTCTCAAAAAAAAAAAAAAAAAAAGCATTTTGCCATAAACCAATATTTTGTTACAGGAAAGGGTAAGAGCTTGTGTAGTATACACTCCACAAAACATTAGGCGGATGATCATGGGCAAAAGCCCCCACCTTTCTGAGCCTCAGCTTTCTCATCTGTAAAATGGGGACAACTTCTACCACTTTACTCGCAGAGGTATTATGAAAATCAAGTGAGAAGAATGCCTGCAAAAGCACTTTAGATATTTTTTTTAAAACTATGCTTTTAGGCTTATGGCCAAAGATGGCTTAACCACACTGTGATGTTTACATGTGTTTGTTCACTCAGATGCTATAAATGCCACGCAAAAGAGTAGGCATTAATAATTAAAACAGCTTGGTGCTAGCATATGAATAAACAGATGGAGAAATAGAGAGGCTAGAAATAGACCACCCACATGTGGGAATTTGGTGTATGACAAAGTGGAATTTCAAACCACTCAGGGAATGAGATATTTCAATGAGCATGTCAGGACAACCGGGCAGACAAATGGAAAAATAATAAGTCTGAGATGCCTACTTTATCACTTATCTAACATAATTTCCAGATGTTTCAAAGATTTAAACATAAAAATAATCAAACCATAAATTCCTAGGAGATAACATAGGAGAAATTATTTATGTTTTTTAGAAATGAACACCTTTCCAAGTAAGACACAAAGGTACAAAAGCCATAGAGAAAAGAATTCTAAATTTTGCTATCTAAAAATTTAAAAGTCCTGCAAGGAAAAAAAATACCACAATGTAAAAGGCAAATGACAAACTGAGAGAGAATAAGGCCACATACACGACAGACAAGGGGCTAAATCCCTTAATAATTAATTAACAGATATTTAATGAACAACTATTATGTGCCAGGCATCATTCAAAGTTGTGTGAATTCAAAACAGTTCAAATTTCCTGCCTTGTAGAGCTCATATTGTGTAGGGGGATTAAAGGAATCTTGTATATTGGTAAGAAAATACAATAAAAAAATAAGCAAAGACTCATTTTTAATAAATCACTCACAAAGCTGGTAATACAAATGGCATTTAAACACAGGAAAAAGTAACCGATTGTCAGGCTTTTGGCTAAGCAAAGCATGAAAACAGTGTTCACTCACCCTCAAAACAAAAGAAATGCAAGTCAAATTCCAGTAAAATACCATTTTCATCCATCAGAATTTTCAAAATCAAAAAGTGCAATAGTAGGCCGGGCACGGTGGCTCACGCCTGTAATCCTAGCACTCTGGGAGGCTGAGGCAGGAGAATCACTCAAGGTCAGGAGTTCGAGACCAGCCTGAGCAAGAGCGAGACACCATCTCTACTAAAAAAAAAAATAGAAATAAATGATCTGGACAGCTAAAAATATATATAGAAAAAAATTAGCCAGGCATGGTGGCATATGCCTGTAGTCCCAGCTACTCGGGAGGCTGAGGCAGAAGGATTGCTTGAGCCCAGGAGTTTGAGGTTGCTGTGAGCTTGATGCCACAGCACTCTAGCCGGGGCAACAGAGTGAGACTCTGTCTCAAAAAATAAATAAATAAATAAATAAAAATAAAAATAAAAAAGTGCAATAGTATACCATGTTGGCAACAATACAGAGAAACAGGCACTCTCTGTCATTCTTGGCGCACCTGCAAATTGATTTGATGTCTTTGACAATTTGTCAATATGTATCACAATTGCAAATAGCTGTGCTCTTTAGTTCCAACAATTCTAAGAATTTATACTACAGATACGTGTGCAATGGGATATGTATAAAAATGTTTACTGCTTCTGTTGGTGAAAGGCTGACATAGCCTAGATATCCATCAGTAAGATACTGGTGAAACAAATATGGAGCATATCTAAAATGGTAAAAATGGTTAGGAAAGGAAATAGTTGCTGAGAAGAATGAGGCAGATCTATATGTACAGAAGATTCTTCAAAATATATTAAGTGAACAAAAGTGAAGTTCTGAACAGTTTTATGATATGCTGTGCTGGTAAATGTTTAATAATGTAAAAACATTGTAAGTACATAGATACATACATAAGATAATTACAGATTTTACTAATATAAAGGATATATAGCACATAGTTTGCAAATGATAAAATATATAGTACTTTTCATTGTAAATTCCCTCCTGTGTGACTTGCCATTTCTTAAAAATTCCATTGTCAAGTTTTTAACAATTTTGTCACCCACAATTGCGTCACGAAATCAGAGTATGAATAAGCATGATTACTATTTGATCAGTGAAAAAGTCGTTCCTATCATTGATAAATGAGTGGCTTTCAAATATGAATGCTGGTTGATATTTCATTTTTATTGATGAGTAAAATGGAAGTAAAATAACAAATAGGTGTGTTGGAACTTCACCTGTTTATCAATGACATGAACAACTTCTTTGCTCAATCAGATAATAGTTGCTGGAAGAATGTCTCCTAAAGCTTTTGTGCTCTTGCCTGTGGAACAGACCCAGACACACCACTTTGAGGTCTGATCTGCATCATTATCATTTTCCCACCACTTTCTTACGTCTAGACCGAGAGTCAGCACTGCGGCCTTGGAGCCGAATCCGGCCTGCCATCTGGTCTTGTAAACACAATCTGGAGCACAGCCATGTTCCTCCATGCACGTGTGATCCGTGGCTGCTCCTGCGCCGCAGATACAGTTGGGTGGTGCCACAGAGACTGTGTGTCCCGCAAAGCCTAAGCCAGGTCCTATCCGGTCCTTCACAGAAAAAGTTTGCAGACCCCTGGTCTAGACAATCAACAAGCCCATAAATCAAGCTCTGATTTGTAGTGTTTGCCGCTTTCCAGAGTGTAAGTCCTCCCACCTGACCAGTTTGAAGCCACCAGCATGTCCTCACGAAGGCAGAGTAGGGAGGAGATGGGAACAGCACACTACTATATAGTATTTCCACCTACAGATGGAATAGCTGTAAACAACCTCAAGAACATATAGATAATGGTAAGATGTAGAAAGGGAATTAGGAAGCCATGAGTTTCGACTATTTACCTTTATTAATAACATAATTAATTTAATTATAAAGTCACATAATTTAATTTTTAAACATAGCTATGTTAAAAACCAGCTCACAAAACTCCCGGAGATTTCACAGCTGCCTCCTGTAAGCTGATACAGCCAGCGCCAGCCCATCACCGGTTATGCTACGACATTTCCAAATGTGTGAAAAACACGTCAAAGAGGGCAGGGCTGTGCATCCACACAAGCTTCTACATGCACAGAGTCTCTCTGGAAGATGCATGAGAAACTGGAACAGCCATGGCTTCCGCAGTGGGCAGTCGGGGGTCTGGGAGTTGAGGTGGAAGGAGGTTCATTTTTTACTGTATGTTCTTTGGTATAGAATAGAAATGTGCATGAATTTTATATCATATGCCTGTATTGACCTTATACCCCAGTGACTCATCTGTGAGCAAGCTACTCGATCCTTTTTCCTGCAGTGTCCCGGCAGCGCTGGAACAGGGGGCGGGCACAGCCCCTGCGCCTCCTGAGGCAGCAGCCCCCCCGGGGGCCAGGCGTCTGCGGCAGCAGCCCAGCCAATCAGCAATCCTCCCAGACAAACACGGTCCCAGACAAACACGTCGCCTCAGTGCAGCCTCAGGGCTCTGGCCCGTGGCCTCGCCTCGCCTTCTCTTTCTTCCTCATTCTCCGTGTGTTCATATTTCCTGGAAAAATTAACTCAGCTTTTCCTCTTAACCAGTTTCTTTGGCATTTTGAAGGGCAGGCCACAGCAGCCTGCCAGCTCCTCCCCACAGGCCAAGCCTTGCTGACACACATTCCCCGTACTCCCATGGCCCGGGGCTGCTCCTGCAGAGCCAGCCAGGCGCCCAGGTGTCCTAGGTCAGACCTGCGCAGTGACGGCGGCAGCCTCGCGCTGTGTCTGTGCTCTTCCTTCCACTTCCCGATACTCCTTTCCCCAGCCCCAGCGTCCAGGCCAGAGGAGGTTCCCCTGAAGCAGACACAAATTAGTATAAAAGGGATTTATTAGGATGTGTTCCCAGAAAATTTTGGCAGGAGAATGGGAACGGTGGACAGGAACAAGAAGGAAGCCAGGCGAGGAAGCAACGTTTATTGTTCCAGTTTTCTATCGCTGCGTGTCAAACACCCCAGTGCAGTGGCGTAAATCAACTGCCATTTGTACTATGCCCACGGATTCTTTGAGTCAGGAATTTGAAGAGGGCAATAGGGACAGCTCGTTTCTGTTCCATCGTGTCTGGGCCTCAGCTGGAAAGACTCGAAGACGGGGGGTGGCTCGAAGACGGGGGCTGAAACCATCTGGAGGCTTCCTCACACACACAGTTCCTGAGCGGGGGTGACCTGCAGCTGCCACTGTTGACCAGTGGGCCTGTAGGTGGCCTTGCACATGGCTAGGGCTTTTCCCATCACGGCTGTTGGGTTCCAAGAACAAGTGTTCCAAGAGGCAGTGTCTGGGCAACAAGAGTTCCAAGAGACCAAGACAGAAGCTGCAAGACTTTTCCTGACCTGGCTTCAGAAGTCAGCAGTGACATTCTCTGGGTTCAACTGCGTTCTGTCAGTTACAATCACCAAGATCAGCCCAGATTCAGAGGGAGGCCGACGGCAAGACAGATTGCAGAAGAGCATGGATGGTGGGAGGCGCTGCTGTGGCCATCTTTAAAACTACTACGTGCAACATAAACAAAGTCCCGTGGGGAGTACCTTTGGCTCGATCGCACGTGGCTCCAGAGAGCGTGGGCGTGCCTCAGAGTTGTTCCAGTTGGGGCTAACGGAGCGGGACCATTTGCATCCACACACCGATCACTGGCCACAGGCTGCCTCTGAGAGGACGTGAGTTTCCAGGTACTGCTGTCTCCCCTGAGTGCAAGCCAAGTGGGCTCTGGCAGCGGGGGGCAGCCCTGTGACAGAGACATCGGTGCTGGCCCTGGGAACTGAAGGCAACATGGGAGTGGGTGTACATGACATTGGAAAGGAATCTCAGGTGAAATGGGCACAGATCACCCACAGGGTCTGCTACGGGGGGAGAGAGAATTTTAACCAACAGAACCGCTCACATCACAGCCCAATGCTCATTCATTCATTCATTCGCTCTGTGGAGCAGGTGCCAGGACACAAAGCTGACCTAAGACAGGTCAGGACTGCCCAGCAGCTCACCGCTTGGCAGGGCCACAAACATGCAAAGTTGTCACGGACGTCTACTGCCATGGGACTGAGATCCTGTCTGTACCCATCCGTGAGGAGGTCACCTGGAGTCATGGCTGTGTCCTGGCACTTTGGAGTCCAATCCTGGCCCCACTATGACTCCTGTGTAAACTCTTCTGTAAAATCGGGATGGTGAGAGTACTCGCTCCACAGGGCAGCGGTGAAGGTTAAATGCAGTTATGCGTGAGAGCCCTGAGCACAGTGCCTCTGGCACACGGTAAGTGTTACAATGTTAGCTGTGGTCACAGTTGTTTTGATAGAGGCACAAAGTAAGGAAACACCACTTGGCTGGAGTAGAGGCAGGGACAGACCATGGGAACTTCCTGGAAGACCTGACCTTACACTGGGGCTGATGGCGAGGCAGGACTGTGCTGGGCAGGGTTCTTTACGTGCGTTCTCCGCGCTTAACCGGGCACTGGGCGTGGCGGGCGGGAAGCCACCAGCCGACAGGTGGCGGCGCCTCCACAGCCACGCTCTGCACACTCAGCGGACACTCAGCCCAGCAACACCCCGTGTCTCTCTGGTCGGCCCGTCTTAAACATTTCTACCTGCTCTCTGCAGCCTCATTCGCTTCTTAGCTCCATGAGATAGATTTCCTTCTATTTCTCTGGTCACACTTTTATAGCTCACACATACAAAAAACGTATAATGTGTCTGTGTATATAATGCAGCTCTTAAAAAATAATAACATTAATACTCACATGCTTGCTACCCAAATTAAAAATAGATCAACCATCACCAGCATCTTTGAGGGATCTGTGCTCCCCGGCATCACCCTGCCTGCACCCAAGGGGTTGCCATGACCCAGAAACTTATGCTTATCATTTTCTTACTGTTTTTCTATTATATTGCATTAGTCATCTGCTGTTGTATCATAAATTATCCCCAAAATTAGCAGCATAAAACAATAAACATTTATTCTTTCACAGATTGTATGGTCAGAATTTTGGAAGCAGTTTTTTTGGGTGGTTCTGGATCCAGATCTCTCCTGGGGTGGCAGCCGAGACTTCAGCTGGGGCTGCAGTCATCTGAAGGTTTGACTGGGGCTCGAGACACATTGCCGAGGTGACGTGCTCACCTGGTGGTTGGCAGAAGGTCCTTGCAACAAAGACCTCTCCTCTGGGCTATTTGAGTGCCCTCAGAACATGGCACCTGGCTTCCCCCTGAGCACGTGATCAGAGAGAGCGCAAGGAGGAAGCCACGCCATCTTTCAAGACTAGTCTCAGAAGTCGCACACTGTCACTTGCTCTTTTCCGTTCATTAGAAGTGAGTCATTAAATCCAGCCTACACTCAAGGGGAGGGAAATTAAGCTCCATCTTTTATAAAGAGTGTAAGAATGTAAAACTTTTAAAAATGAGTGTGTGTTTGTGTGTATCCCTAAACTATATACATACATTTTTAATCTTTACCTAAGTGGAATCACACGGTGAGTGTTCTGTGACGTGCAAGTTCACTGACACTGCGCTTGAGGGATCCACTCGTGTTGGCATATTGTGTTCATTTGCTGCAGCTGCCTTAGCCAAGAACCACAGCCCGGGGGGCCTTAAACAACAGAAATCTATTTTCTCACAGCTCTGGAAGCTGAAAAAGTCCAGGACTGAAGTGTCAGCAGGTTAGTTTCTTCTAAGACATCTCTCCTTGGCACGTAGATGGCGTCTTCTCCCTGTGTCCTCACACGATCTTCCCTCTGTGTGTGTCCGTGTCCTCGTCTCCTTTTCTGAGAAGGGCACCAGCCGTACCAGATTAGTCCCCCCCCCCCATGACCTCACTTTAACTTGATCACCCTCCTTAAAGAATCTGTCTCCAAATACAGTTACATTCTGAAGCTGTGGGGGCTAGGACGTCAACATACAAGTTTGAGGGGACACAGTTCAACCCGTAATTTTCACAGCTCTGTAGCATCCCATTGTGTGAACAGATAAAAGTGTATTATTCTATTCTAACAATGGATATTTTGGCTATTTCCAGTTTCTTGTTGTCATAAATGATATTGCCACATGCCTCCTGTGACCCTTGAACATGTGGGATATATGCCTCTTCATATTTGCTGTTAATACCAGGGTTTGACAAAGTGGTTCCACGGTTTCTGCCCCCATCAGCGGGGCGTCAGGGCTCCCACTGCTCCACACTCCCACCGCCACGTGCTATGGTCAGGCTTTTTAATTTTGCTAATCTCATGGGTGCAAAATAATATCTGTTTTGTGGCTCTAATTAGTATTTCCCAGATTATTAGCAAGGTAGTGAATCTTTTGTTAATTTGTTTATAAAGTGCTTTTTCGTTTCCTGTGTCCATTTTTCCATTGGATTGTTCCCTTTTTCTTTATTGATTTGTCAAAGTGCTTCACATATCGGCATTGCAAATACTTTCCCCCAGCTGTGCTTCTCTTTTATTTTGTGTTGCCATTTCCTGTCAATTTGGCTCCCGATCTTTCGTCGGTCTCCTTTGTGCTCCTCCTAGGTCCTGTTCTGTGCTTGTTCTTCACGCGACCCTAGTCAATCAGTGCAATGAATGAACTTGGCACTGCACCTGCTCCCAACGCCTAAGTCTGTCTCTTCAAAATAGCTCTTAAAGGTCACCATCCTCTCCATGCTCTGTCTTTCTAACCTGTGCACTTTTGCTCATGTTCACCACTGCTAGGGGACTATGTTCTCCCATCCCGCAGCCCCTATAATTGTCACATTGTAGCACTTAGCACATGGCGTTGTAATGATCTTTTTACTGGCTGTCTCCCCCACCAGACCATACATCCCCATGACTCTGTGTCCAGCAGCATCTCTGTACAGAGTAGACATGTAATAAATCCTTGATGACTGAATTAATTAATAATTTTTCATGGGTTAAAAATTAGGCTCACCAATAAAACTAACACAAGTGTGCAAATCATTTGTATTATTGAAACCTGTACGCAAATCCTACACATTAATCATCAAAACAATGTTAAAATAACCTCTGAACTCTGATCCCCCAAAATAAATGTATCATAAATGTGCAAAATAATAGTTAAGTTTCATCAACAGCTTTCTTTCAGCCAAGACCACAACCTTCTGAAGGGAAGATGCAGAAAGAAGTTTCCAGGGTCCCCTAAGGGTTCCATCATGTGCTCCTTCCCCTCCCCGAGCTGGACCAAGCATACTGCATTTCCTCCAGAAAGCACTGGGAACTTGGAAGAATTGCTTAACCTGGTTGCTGAGAAGCTGGAGGCTCTTGACACACCCAAGGAGAAACTAAACAAATTGAAGGGATGACGATACTACTTGGCAACGATTCAGTAGTATGCTTTTCCTGAAGTCATTTGTTTGGCATTGCTGCGTGTCTAGCCAAAGTCAGAAACGTCAGCTTCACACTGAATGAACAGCTGTAGAGGCCAAAAAAAAAAAGGATTGGCAATGGGGCATTCTAACAAATGAGTTGAACTCTTCCTTCAACTTCATTTTCCAGTCAAAATGTTGTTAAGTTAAACAGATTTACTGTTTTGTTTTTATTGCCTCTGAGATAAATTTTTCCAAGCAACCTTCTCTTAACTGGTGTCAATCAGTAACTTCTGTGTTTCTCTAGTGCAAGCTTTCTCGGTCTCAGCACTAGTAACATGTTGGGCCAGATAATACTTTGCTGAGAGGCGCTGTCCTATGAATTGTAGGCTATTTAGTAGCATCCCTGGTCTCTACCTGGTCGATGCTGGTAGCACCCCCTAAGTTATGCCAACCAGAAATATCCCAGACATTGTCTCTGAGATCTAGAGTCTAGAGAGATCTTTTGGTTTTCCGCCACTGGCTACAATTGACTTGGCTTTAGCCCCCTTCTCAAATAAGAGGCTAATAAATAAATGTAGGCATACCTCAGAGATATTGTGGGTTCAGTTCCAGACCACCACAGTAAAGCAAATATCTCAATAAAGTGAGGCACACGAATTCCTTAGTTTCCCAATGCATGTAAAAGTTATGTTTACACCATGTGGTACTCTGTTAAGTGTGCAATAGCATTATGTCTAAAAAACAATGTACATAGCCTAATTTAAAAATACTTTAGTGCTAAAAAACGCTAATGATTATCTGAGCCTTCAGTGAGCCATAATCTTTTTGCTGGCGGGGGGTCTTGCTGGGATGCTGATGGCCGGTGACCAACAGGGTGGTGATTGCTGAAGGTTGGGGTGACTGTAACAATTTCTTAAAGTAAGACAACAATGAAGTTTGCTGCATCAATCGACTCTTTCATAAGAGATTTCTCCCTACCATGTGATGCTGTTTGATAGCATTTTACCCACAGTAGAATCTCCTTCAAAATTGGAATCAGTCCTCTCAAACTCTGCCACTGCTTTATCAACAAAGTTTTGGAATATTCTAAATCCTTTGTTGTCATTTCAACAATGATCACAGCATCTTCACCAGGAGTACATTCCATCTCAAGAAACTATGTTATTTGCTCATCCATAAGCAGCAACTCCTCATCCCTTAAAGTTTTGTCACGAGATTGCAGCAATTTAGTCACATCTTCAGGCTCTACTTCAAATTCTAATTCTCACTGTTTCCACTTCATCTGCAGTTACTTCCTCCACTGAAGTCTTAAACCCCTCAAAGCATCCATGAGGGTTGGAATCAACTTCTTCCGAAGTCCTGTTAATATTTTGGCCTCCTCCCATGAATCATGAATGTTCTTAATGACATCTAGAATGGTGAATCCTTTCCAGAAGGTTTTCAATCTACTTTGCTCAGATCCATCAGAGGACTCACTATCTATGGCAGCTATAGCCTTATGAAATGTATTTCTTAAATAATAAGACTTGAAAGTCAAATTTACTCCTGAACCATGGGCTGTAGAATGGATGTTGTGTTAGCAGGCATGAAAACAACATTCATCTGCTTGTATATCTCCATCAGAGCTCTTGGTGACCAGAGCTCATTGTCAATGAGCAGTAATATTTTGGAAGAAATCATTTTTTCCTGAGCAGTAGATCTCAACAGTGGGCTTAAAGTATTCATATGTGCTATCATCCAGGCTTTGTTGTTCCATTTATAGAGCACAGCACATGCCTAATTCCTAAGGGCCCAAGGATTTTTAGAATGGTAAATGAGCCTTGGCTTCAACTTAAAGTCACCAGCTACATTAGTCTCTAACAAGAGAGTCAGCCTGTCCTGTGAGGCTTTGAAGTCAGGCATTGACTTCTCCTCTCTAGCTATGAAAGTCCTAGATGGCATCTTCTTCCAATATAAGCCTGTTTTGTCTACATTGAAAATGTTTTTTAGTGTAGCCACCTTCATTAATTATCTTAGCTAGCTAGATCTTTTAGATAACTTGACGTAGGTTCTACATCAGCACTTGCTGCTTCACCTTGCACTTTTATGTTATAGAGATAGCTTCTCTCCTTAAACCTCATGAAGTAATCTCTGATAGCTTCAGAGTTTTCTTCTGCAGCTTCCTCACCTCTCTCCGCCTTCACATAACTGAAAAGAGTTAGGACCTTGCTCTGGATTATGCTTTGGCTTAAGGGAATGTTGTGACTGGTTCCATCTTCTAACCAGACCACTAAAACTTTCTCCATATCAGCAATAAGGCTGTTTCACTTTCTAAGCATGCATGTGTTCACTGGAGTAGCACTTTTAATTAATTTCCTCTGAGAGATGGGGGAACAGCCAGTCAGTGGAACAGTGAGAACACACACAATTTATGGATTAAGTTCACCATCTTATGTAGGTATGGTTCGTGGCACCCCAAAACAATGACAATAGTAACAGCAAAGATCACTGATCACAGATCACCACAACAGATACAATTGCAGGGAGTTAGCTTCGCTCCCAGCAAAAATCAGGTCCCTCAGGCAGGGGTCATCACAAAGGATAAGGAAATAATAGAAAATAGAAAATAATAGAATATAGAAATTAAAAAATACACAGAGACAAAAGTGCAGTTTTATAAAGTATAGATTTTATAATAGTTGGGGAGTCAGGAGACCTCCAGCATTCCCGTGAGCTGTGAGGCCCCAAGTGAAGTTTCACATCGGTATTTATTGGTACAGTGATCGGTTGCCAGGTGTAACAGATTTACATAATAACAGGTAGTTCGTTTTAGTTTAAAAGTCTCCCAAAAAGCTTCTAGAGATCCCTTAATTAACTCCACATGAGCAAACGGTTACAAAATCTTTCTAAGACAAACATCTAAATTCTGAGATAAAGCTATCACTTAGCAGAAAGGTTAAACAGAAATATAGTGGCACCATATTTCTTTATCTAGTTTTTGTTGATTGAGACAGGTAGTCAGGAGTGAAGCAGGAACTGTCCTCTAGGCTAATTGTTTTTAGCTGCAGGTGTCTATCTGTCGGGCACGCACTCTTTGATCAGTTCTCACCCTGTGGCTCCACGCCAAGCTTTGCCTTACAGAAGCGCAAGAAGCCAACAGGTCTGAGACAGCCAGCGTCACCATGGACAATGCTGCTGATCTGGGAGATGCCCCCCAACGCGAAGCAGCTTTTGATATGTGAACTAACAGGTTCACATATTCCTTCAAGGAAAAGCCCTGCAAAACTCCTGAAATCATTTCTGTCTCTATATAGCAATATCAATCTATGGAGCAACATATAATAATAATGGAAAAGTTTGAAATAGTGTGAGAATTAACAAAACATGACATGGAGACATGAAGTGAGCACGTGCTGTTAGACAAATGGCGCCAATAGACTTTCTTGACACTGGGTTGCCACAAACCTTCAATTTGTAAGAAACAAAGTATCTAAATAGTGCAGTAAAGCAAAGCAATAAAGCAAAGTATGGCTATAAATCATTTTTAGCCCCTTCTCAGATGTTCTAGGGAAAAACAATAAATAGTGATCTTTTTGCAGTTCATAAGCGTGATGATTGATTTTTCAGGCTTATGTATGAGATGTGTCTCCCTCACACTTTGTTACAATGTCAGCACATCACCCGTCTGATGTGAAAATAAATAAATATACAAACAAATAAGAGGCACAAGCCTATTATGTTGAATGCTGATTCTCTTCTCATAAAGCCAGCCTGGGTTCATACTTATCATTTCACAACCCCACTCAAAAGTAGGCAGTGATTTGCATAAACAGAAAGTATACATTTCTAAACCGCACATTCAAGGACCCCTACAACCTGGGTTTAGAGACCTGGGAGAACTGGCCTAAGTGGACAAAGAGGTTGGACATTCTAGGTGGCAGGAGTGGCACTGGCAAAGGTGTGGTGTTGAGAGGAAAGAAAGGAAGATTCCAGAGGAGGATGGCCACTGGGGTTGGAGAAGGGGCTCCCACGGTGCCCAAGGAGCCAGTTAGACCACAGACCAGGTCACGTCTCTGGCAAGTGTGCCCTCATCTTCACCAACCCTCGTGCTCACGGCTGCCTCTGGATTCCGGGCAACTGATGTTTCCATCCCCTGTTATCACTGTTAACTAACCCTGTTTTGTATTGCTAATGATTTTTTCCTATGTAGTGTATGGTCCCAATTCAAATGCTTAATTCCTAAAGGACAGTGACAGCATCTAGTGCAAAAGTTTACACACAGCAAAACCTTGAAAAGTATGAATTAAAAAATTGATTTCTTGGAAAAATGCAGAGAGGGGTGACCAAATTAAATAACTGGGTTATGATCAACCTCTGGGATGAAAAAGGCTGGTTAAACTCAGTTGTAAGTCACTTATGCTGAAGAAACAATATACAGGTTTATCGGGATTATTCAAATTTAATTTAAAAACCATTCCATCCATCTGACTATTTTAATGTAATCTATTGGTATTGGAGTATTTCTCCACACTAAATGATTTTTCTGAAGGTCTATTCCCTACATAGAAGACAGGACCAAACAAACGCCTGCAGCTGGTCACAGTGGCGTCACTGTGCTAATCGAGACCCAGCAGCAGATCCACTGAAGCCCACGTCACTGTCTCCAGGCCCCCATCATCTTCCCACGCACAAGGGTGCATTTGTCCCTACCTGGTGTGTTGTAATCTTGCAACGACCTTTGGAGTTGCCTTTTTGTTCGACAAAGGCTGCTGTTAAGCAAAGAAAGCTGATTGTAAATGCAGTGTCCAGGGACCCAAGCCAAATTCATCTCACTAAAGTCCTATCATATTTTTAACAACAACATACTTGCTGCATGTTGACATCTGTAGGCAAGGGGTGCAGCTGAGCCCACACCAGTGGAATGGAGTGGGAGGGCCCTGGAGGAGACGAACTCGGCCCTGCATTAACAACCTCCCCGTCTGCGTTTTTTCCAGCACCTTCCTTTGAACTCATTATGGTCCTCTCCCTTCACCTAGCAGTCTCTCTTCACAATTACGGTGCCTCAAGACATTTGAGGGGGAGCCAGTCTCCCTTTAGAATACATGAGTGCCTTTTTAAAGTGAATAAATATAATTGTTTACTTTGTCAAACAATTAAGGAAAAAGAGCAGGCAAAGTAGGTGAAAGAGCCATGGAAAGAAAGAATAAAGAGCTGTTTTAGGGAAAATCCCGTTGAAAACTTTAGTTGGACAGTGACATTCTTTCATTCATCCATTTTTATGCTGAAAACAGACTTAAGGCATTTTACAATCAAGGATATATGAGGCCGGGTGCGGTGGCTCACGCCTGTAATCCTAGCACTCTGGGAGGCCGAGGCGGGTGGATCGCTCGAGGTCAGGAGTTCGAGACCAGCCTGAGCAAGAGTGAGATCCCGTCTCTACTAAAAATAGAAAGAAATTATATGGACAACTAAAATATATATATATACAAAAAATTAGCTGGGCATGGTGGTGCATGCCTGTAGTCCCAGCTACTCGGGAGGCTGAGGCAGTAGGATTGCTTAAGCCCAGGAGTTTGAGGTTGCTGTGAGCTAGACTGACGCCACGGCACTCACTCTAGCCCAGGCAACAGAGTGAGACTCTGTCTCAAAAAAAAAAAAAAAGGATATATGAACCCTAAAATGTTAAAAGATGGTAAATAAAAGGACAAGAGACAAGATACAAAAGGGGAGCAAACATCCTACCAGAAAGCGTAGGTGAAAGGAAGCTCTAACGAGCAGGAATCCGAGCTCCATGACGCCCCAGTTGGGTGCACAGGGAAAGCTCACAAAGCCACCTGGGGGTCCCAGCCCTGCACGTGCCTCAGGGGCGCAGGGAGGGGCATTTTAAGCACACAGTGAACTGACCCTACTCGGATGTCCCGGATCAGGATCTCTAGGCGTTAGACCCACACAGCCGTCTAATAAAAGGAAACAAAAAATCATCAGGAGAGACAACCTTTTTCTTGGCTCTGAGAGGAATTTATGGCATATGCTTTTTATAAAGGCCACGAGGCAATGAAATGCACCGTATTCAGTAACAGCTAAAGAACATCTTCAGAGACATTTGTCACATGGCTGCTTCTCACACCGACCTTCAGTAAAGGTTGAGGACACGAGGCTACCCTGACAGCCTGTGAAAGAGCGTCCTGCTCTGCAGCCAACGTGTGTTGGCCTGGCATGTGCCCCGGGCCTCTCCTCCCAGGCTTGCGGGAGGAGCAAACGAGTAAGGCCCTGCACACAATGGGTGCCCAGTGAGTGTTAGCAATTGTTACTGTCATCGTTTTCAAAGATCATTAGGATCACTAACAAGAAGCAAACCAAAAACAACCCCTGCGTCTGCCGGGCCTCCCTTGTACCACCTGCCAGCACAAAGTGAGATCCCAGGTGCTCAACATACCTTATTTTACTGTTCTTCCCAACCAGCCTATGAGTAGGTACCATTATTATACCCATTTCACAGATGGGAAAACAGAGGAACAAACATGTTAAATGTTGTCAATGATACATAGCAGAACTGAGCGTCTAACTCTAGGTTGTATGACTCTGAATTACGTGTTCTTAACCACCAGGTTTTATACCTCTGTCAGAAAAGACTTGTTAGTTGGGAGGAGATCCCTATGCTCCAGGCACTCAGAGGAGAAAGATATCCAAGTTACAGTTTTGTTATAAAAAATTAAAGCCTGAGCCACATGGTATCTCATCCCAGAAGGTGCCCGCCATATTCAAAGCAACTTTGAATGGGGTCAAATGCCCAGCATGTGCACTTGTTTTACTCTGACCTTGGCCTAGATTTTGGGAACAGAGTTTTTCACCCACCCACATCCGTGGTGACCCATCAGCTCAGCTAATCTAAAGTCTAAGGGCCATTAAGAGAGAAAGGGAGAGAGAGAATGAAGGAAAGAAAGAGAGAGAAAGCTCAGCTAATTCCTCAGAATCTACCATCAGTAATCTCATCAGCGTTCCCCTGTGTTCAGAACGCGGCCTCTGACATCCTTTGTTGAAATTTGCTCAACTCCTTTGGAAGGGACGTCTCCCCAGGAAGGCATCTCTTTTCAAGTTTCATATCCGAGTGGGGGTGAAGGTTGAGACTGAAGTGCAATGTAGACGCTGAACTCGGCCCAGAGACTGTGGGCCCGCTGCTGTAGCGGCGCGGGGACACGCCGGCCACCAGAGCGGCAGCCCCGGGCCGCGCTGTGGTGCCAGGAGTTGGCTTCTGCGGCTTTTACTCACACTCCCCGCTACCAGTCGGCAGCACGGAGCGTGGAGGTGGCACCGGCGCTCCGGAGACGGCTTCCTGGCGGAGACAGCCTTAAGACCTTAGCAAGGTGAGGTCGGACAGCGTTTGAAACTGCGGGCCTCTGGGCGCCACCGGACACCCTTGGCAGAAACGAGCTGCCTGGGGACGCAGGAAGCTGCCGCTCAAGCAGCTGTTGACGCCAAAGCCAGCTGTCCCCACCCCTCCCCGCTCGAGGGAACCGGGACTCCGGGAAGAAAGGGGCGGCGGGAAAACGCGGAGAGGTGGAATTTAGGAAGGGAGCTTAGGCTAGACCCCGGATGGGCCAGAAAGGGAGAGAAGGGTTAACACGGAGTGTGGCATCGGTTTTAGAAATAACTTTAGGAATTACTGAAAAGCAAAGCTTGAATGCCATCGTGGGTGTGAGGGAACAGCCACAGTCCCTTTCTAATGTCCACTTACAAATATGTTTACTTGAAATGGCTTTACAGCAATAATGTCCTCAGTAGGTCGTAGGTCATGGCTGGAAAGGCTAGCAGGGAAATCTTTCTTTTAAAGTCAACACATTTTCTCTAATCCTAAAATGTTTTGCCTGTCGGGCCCAGGGTCGCCCCAAGGAAGACACCTCCTACACGGGACCCACATGCAAATTCTGCGGTGCAAGTGGTTCCTTGGTGCTTACAGAAAGGCCAGAACTAGAGACCTGGGGGGCCAATGTCAACCGCGAGGACGATCTCAGAGCACGTGGGAAGAAATGACCCCAAGGAGCCGTCCTGGAGCAAGTCTTGTCAAATTATTTTGATAAGACGGTGATTTCAGGAAGGCTTATTTTTCACATGATTATTTATAAATTATACTCTTTTTTCAGATAATAAAAGTACTATCTGCTCTTTGTTTTTTTTAAAAAAAATCACCAAAAGCAATAAATAAAGTAGAAGATCCATCCCCTGATCAATGGAAAACAAAGCCAAACTTTGTAAAATAATTTTAAAGAGATTTACTCTGAGCCAAATTTGAGGACCATGACCCGGAGCCACGCCTAAGAGGCCTTGAGTAAGTGGACTCGCTGTGGCTGGGTTACAGTTTGGTTTTCTACATTTCGGGGAGACAGGGATTACAGGTAAAGTCATAAATCAATACGTGGGAATCATACATTGGTTTGGCCCGAAAAGGTGGGCCATCTCGAAGTTGGGGCGGGGGGGGGAGTAGTGTTTACAGGTTACAGGTGGGTTTTAAGATTCTTTGGCTTGTAATTGGTTAAAGACATGAAGCTTTCTCTCAAGGCTTGGAATGTTTTAACACAGTTGCTGTTTATCAGAGATAAGCCACCAGACATAGATTTGTTGTGTAAATTGGGACCTGTAGGTTTGTCTTGCATAGCTTTAGGCCTGTTAATGGGTTACAAACGATGTCCCCAAGAAGGGAGGGGGGCATGATAAGGCTTGTCTAACCTCTTTTCTACTGGCAGGCAATTTAGTTTTAGGATATTCCTTTGGCCACGAGGGGGTCATTTAGTCAGCCGGTGGGGGTGGGAGCTGTGCCTTAAAATTTTATTTTAGTTCACACCCCCAACCGTGGTCCCAACCCTCAGAGCTGACACCGATAACTGGTGTCTATTCATCCGCATTTTTCTCTGCATATATACTATTTTACGAAAGCAGGATTTATACATAAGTAGCCCAATTCTTAGTGATTCACGTTACTAGAAAGGTGATCTTCAAAACTAAATGAATTTCTGAAGTAATTCCAATTTAACTTTGATGTTCACATATGAATGCCTCATTTTTTTTAAAACTGAGCATTTCACTAGGAGAACTCAATATCGTCATTTTGACAGTCAATATTGCTGTTCTCGTATACCAAAAAATAGCAAGCATGTATTATTAAATAATCTCACAGTTATTTGTATAGTTAACAAAAGTGATCATAATATCAAGCAATGATTGAGTCTACACTAATATCTAGGTACTGTCATAAACATTTTACATCTGTTAACTCTTAAGAACACCCCTGTGAGAAGGGTAGTGATACCCTGTTCCAGGTGGAGAAAAAGAGGCTCAGATAAATTAAGTGATGTTCCCAAGGTCATGCAGCAAGTAACTGTAGCAAGGTCTACATTAAAATCCATTCAAAGCAAAGTTTCATTCTGCTACCAAACATTCAAGTAATCGGGTTATAGCTATGAAAATGTGCAGATAAATAAATCAACATGTTTAAAATTGTTTTGTGATTTGACTATGTATATTACGGAGTTATTACTGGAAGCAATGAGTTTGGAGTCCACCCCCAGGCTCTTACCAACAGTGTGACCTTGAGCAAATCTTTTAACTGAAACACAGCTACAAAGTGAAGATACTATCTATAATAATACTGGGCTTGCAGGGCTAAAGTGAGGATTAAATAAGGCAACGCCTATGAAAATTCTCCTTGTAAGCTGTAAAGAGCTATCTACTCTGATGTTAAGGACATACTTACGTGGCAATTCCAAGTTCTATCACAACAGGTTTTATGACTTCACCTTTATAATTTCATCAGAATAAAACAAATGCAGGATTTTTTTAACTAAATGAAAATAAAAGGCAGCTTTGAGCAGTGTTCAAAGTCAGGGCACACCTCTTGAGATGGTGTCTGCACCTCTCCCTGCTGCCTTCCTAGACTCATTTGCTCTGTTTTCTCCTTGACCCAGGGCACCAGCGTCAAGGGCAGTAGCCTCTCCAATCCGTTATTTTCCAACTATGCTTTTTCCTATTTGATATGAAGTGTTAAATTAATTTTTATTTTATCAACATAATATATGCATATTTTTTAAGTCCAATACTCAATACAAAAAAATGATAATGAACAATAAGCCTCCCACCTAACTCCCACCTATTTGCTGAATATTACCGTTTTCAACTGCTTCAGCGCTTTCTTCCAGTGTTTGATTTCACATTTCAAAATATGTTTATTCTTCAATTTGTTGATTAAGCTATTTTAGTATATTACTGATTTCCTATTATGATGATAAGGATATAGTTTTCATAAACGACTTCTCCTCCTCCACTTTCCTCCACTTATCCTCCAAATAGGGTTACATAATAATTCTTAGTTGTGTGTTCTTGAGCCAGTGTTAACATTAGTATGACTATTGATTATTGCTCACCACTGAGGCAAAGGGCAAACTATCACTACTATTTCCTTTCTTATGAAAAGAAAAAGAAAAAGAAAACAGCAAACGATAGATAAAACCAATGAAACCAAAAACTGGTTCTTTGAGATTAATAAAATCACTATGACTCTAACTAAACTGACCAAGAAGACACAAATTACCAATATCAGAAATGAAAGAGGAAACATCACCACAGATCCTACAAGTAGTAAAAGAACAATAAGGGAGAATATGAACAACTATTAGATAAATTAGATAAGTAGTCACATTCCTTAAAAAATACAGATTACTAAAACTGGTACAAGAAAAATATAAAATATGAATAAGTGTAAATCTATTAAAGAAATTCAATTGTAATTTAAAACCTTTTCACAAATAAAAATCCAGGTCTAGATGGCTTCTCTTGTGAATTCTACGAGATATTTAAGACAGAATTAATACCAATCCTACACAAACATTTTTATAAAATAGTGGTCAAGGAACACTTCCCATCCCATTTTATGGGGCCAGTATTGCCCTGATATTGAAAACGAAGACACTATATAAGAAAATAAAACTATAGCTAATATTCTTCGTGAACATAAAGGCAAAAAGCCTTAACAGAATATTAGTAAAACAAATCAAACAATATTTTTAAAGGATAATGTATCCTGATAAAGTGGGATTTATCACAGGAATTCAAGGTTAGTTTATCATTTGAAGATTAATCAGTATAAATCACCATATTAACAGAATAAAAGAGAAAAACCGTGTGATCATCTCAGTAGATGCAGAAAAGTATTTGGCAAAATTTAATACTCATTCATGATAAAAACTCTTAGCAAAAGTGAACTTTCTCAATATAATAAAAAGAAATCTTAGCCAAGTGGCTAGTGTAGTGGCTCATACCTATAGTCCCAGCTATTTGGGAAGCTAAGACAGGAGGATCACATGAGCCCACAAGTTTGAGGTTTCAATGAGCTAAGATCACACCACTGCACTCTAGTCTGGGCAACAGAGTGAGACTCTGTCTTAAAAAAAAAATCTACAAAAAACCTACAGCTAACATTATTACACTTAATGGTAAAAGACTGAGAACATTTTCCCTAAGATCAGGAACAGGACAAGAATATCCACTCTCAACTACTCCTTATTCAATGTTGTACTGAAAGTCATGGCCAGTCCAATAAAAGTCATACAAATTGGAAAAAAAGGAAAACTGTGTTTATTTATAGACATGATTGTCTATATAAGAAATCATAGGGAAAAATGTTAAAAAGCTACTAGAATTACTACAACTAATAAATTAATTTAGCAAAATTGCAAAATAC
This sequence comes from Eulemur rufifrons, assembly GCF_041146395.1. Classification (NCBI taxonomy): domain Eukaryota; kingdom Metazoa; phylum Chordata; class Mammalia; order Primates; family Lemuridae; genus Eulemur; species Eulemur rufifrons. The sequence goes on along the minus strand of NC_091000.1, from coordinate 67,014,614 downwards.
AGAGTCAATATTTAAAGATTGATAGTATTCACATACAACGGCAACAAACAATTGGAAAATAAATTTTTTAACTTTACATTTATAATATAAAAAACATTAAATACCTGAAATATTTAGGGATAAGCATAACAAAATATAATCAAGATATGTGTGCTGTGGAAACTACAAAACATAGTAGAGAGAAATAAAAAGACAAATAACTAAATGGAGAAATAAACCATATTCATGGATAAGAAGACTTAATAGTGATAGAATGTGAATTGTCTCCAAATTGATCTATAGACTTAACACAGGAATTTTTTGTAGGAATTGACAAACTGACTCTAAAATTCTAAAATTTATATGGAAATTCAAAGCACCTAGAATAGTCCAAACAATTTTGTAAAATAAGAAAAAGTTTGAAGATTTAACATGACTTACTTTTAAATTTTACTAAACTACTACAGTAATCAAGATAATGAGCTAGTGACATAAGGATAGATGGATCACCAGAACAGATTAGGGAGTCTAGAAATAGACTCATTTATAAATGCTCAATTAATTTTCAACAAAAGTAACAAGGTGATTCAATGGCACAAGGGTAGTCTTTTCAAATAAATGATGCTGGAACAATCAGATATTCCTATGGTCCTTATCTCAAACTATATACAAATGTTAACCCACAGGCCTAAATGCAAAAAGGTAAAACTATAAAATGTCTAGGAGAAAATATATGCCACTGTTGTGTAGCAAAGAAATCATATACACAATATAACAAACACTAATGATAAAAAAAGACATTAATAAATGGAATTATATGAAAATTAAAACCACTGTTTTTCTGAAGACAAAGTTTAAAAAAAATAAAGCAAGCCAAAGACTGGGAGAAAATATTTGTAATATGTACATCTGAGAGAAAATCTGTGCCCAGAATATGTAAGAACTGTTAAAATTCAATAATATAAACAATCTAATTTTTAATGGGGAAAGGATTTGAACATATATTCAAAAAACAAGATATAAAAAGTTTACAAGCAAATGAAAAGATGCTCAACAAATTATTCACAGAAATATAAATAAAAACTACAATGAGACATCACAACACACACATTAAATTGACTAAAATTAAAAAGACTGACAGTACCAAGTGTTGTTAAGCAATGGAGCAACTGGAACTCATATGTATTTTGATGGACATGTAAAATGGCACAAATATTTTGAAGAACAGTCTAGTAGTTTCTTTTTTTTTTTTTTTTTTTTTTTTGAGACAGAGTCTCACTCTGTTGCCCAGGCTAGCGTGAGTGCCGTGGCGTCAGCCTAGCTCACAGCAACCTCAAACTCCTGGGCTCAAGGGATCCTCCTGCCTCAGCCTCCCGAGTAGCTGGGACTACAGGCATGCGCCACCATGCCCAGCTAATTTTTTCTATATATATATTTAGCTGTCTGTATAATTTCTTTCTATTTTTAGTAGAGACGGGGTCTCGCTCTTGCTCAGGCTGGTCTCAAACTCCTGAGCTCAAACGATCCGCCCACCTCGGCCTCCCAGAGTGCTAGGATTACAGGCGTGAGCCACCGCGCCCGGCCTTGGCAGTTTCTTATAAAATTAAACATATAGTTATCATATTACCCAGCAATTCCACTCCTATGCATTTACCCAAAGGGAATGAAAACATATGTTCACATAAAGTCATATTCATGAATGTTCATAGCAGCTTTATCCTTAACTGTCCCAAACTGGAAACAATCCACCCAAATTTCCTTCAGCAGATGAATAGATAAACAAACTATGATGCAGTCATACAATAGAACAATACAAAGCAATAAAAAGAAGGAATTGCTGATATATGCACCAAAAGGGATGAATCTCAAGAACTTTATGCTTGAATAAAAGGGGCCAGAAACAAAAGACTACAGTTGTCCCTCAGTTTCCATGGGGGTTGGTTCCAGGACCTCCCTTGGGCAGTAACTTGAGCTAATGCTCAAGTCCCTGATATAAGATGGCATAAGTATGTGTATATTCTCCTATGCACATCCTCCTGTATACTTTAAATCATCTCTAGTTTATAATATCTAGTACAATTGAATGCTATGTAAACAGTGGTTATACTGTATGGTTTAGGGAATGATGAAAGAAAAAAAAGTCTGTACCTGTTCAGTACAAATGCATTCTGTTCCCAGATATTTTCAATCCTGTTGGTAGAATTCACGAATGCAGAACCCATGGATACAGAGGGCTGACTGTATATACTGTATGATTGCATTTATATGAAATTCTAGAAGAAGTAAAACTAATAGTGGTAGAAAGCAGTGGTTTCCAGAGTCTAAGAAGTAAAGGAAGAGGATAATTAATCCTCTTGAAAAGGGATAAAAGAAACTTTCTCAGGTAATTATAAGTATCCTGTATCATAATTGTGGTGGTGGTTACATGACTGTATATTTTCAAAACTAGGTTTTCTCAACCTCGACACTACTGACATTCTGGGCAGGACAGTTCATTCTTGTGAGGAACTATCATGTATGCACACATAGGATGTTCAACAATGTTCCTGGCTTCTACCCACTGATGCCAGGATCACATCCACCCGGCGCCCAAGATGTGACCAACAAAATTATCTCCAGACATTGCCAAATATCTCTAGGAGGAGCGAAATCACTTCTGATTAAGAACCACTAGTTAAAGCTCATTAAATAGGAGACTTGTACAATAGAAATTAGTGAATTTTATCGTACATAAATTATACCTCAATAAAGCCTATTTAAAAATATAAAAAGGCCAGGTGCCATGGCCCCATAATCCCAGCATTTTGGAAGACTAAGGTGGGAGGATCCCTTGAGGCCAGGAGTTCAAGACCAGCCTGGGCAATATAGTAAGACCTAATCTATACAAGAAATTTAAAAATTAGCCAGGTCTGGTGGCATGTGCCTGTAGTCCCACCTATTCAGGAAGCTGAGGCAGGAGGATCGCTTGAGCCAAAGAGTTCGAGGATGCAGTGAACTATGATTGTGCCACTGCACTCCAGCCTGAGGAACAGAGCAAGACCCCATCTCTAAAACAAAATAAAAGTAAAGAAAAGAAAAAGAAATTACAAATAAATAAAATAAAATAAAAATAGAAAACAGTCTGGAACTACATCTCTTATACCCAGGAGACAGGAGTTCACATCTACCCATTAGGCATGACCTCCAGTGTAATCATTTGAGAAGCCCTAGATTTACTGAAATAATTTTTCTGCAGATTTTTAGAAATATTATTCTATTCTTGAATGTCAATTCAGCATTGCTACTGAAAAATCTGATGTGATCTTAATTCTTGATTCTTTGTGACCATTTTTATTCCTCTGAAAATTTTTACCCTTTTTTTTTTTTTTTAGTCATTAAGTTAGGCTCTTATGGGCCCATTCAAACTGGAAAATTAAGTCCTTCCATTCTAGGAAATTTTTATGCATGCTTTAGTTAAAAATATCTCTTGTCTATGTCCTCTATTCTCTTTTCCTAGAACTCCAGAAAAAACACCGGGCCTCCAGAAAACGCCCTCTGACTTTCATCTTATCTTAAAGTTGTCTGTCTTTTTGTCTTTTTGTTCTAAGAGATTGTCTTTATCTTCCAAGTCTTTCTGAAGATTTTATTTCACCTTTCATATCTTTCATTCCAAAGAGTTCTTTCTTGTTCTCAGATTGTTCCTTTTCTCTAAAGACATTATTATAATTCAAATTTTTTTCCTATGATCCCTGCAGGTGTGTCTATTCTAGAGATAGTGCTAGTTTCAGCCTCTCATGTTGAAAGCTGTCCTCAAAGGTGTAGTGATCACCTTCGCTGTTGGTCCATATTTAACTAACTAATAGGAAGGTCTTAAAATTGACTGGTTGTCCTGTAAGCACGAGTAGAACGTTATGAGCGGTGAGCTTCCAAAAATGATAAAGCAGCAGAAAGTTGATTTTTCCTTTAGGAAAATGCCAGTGTCTGAAGGTGTTTTCTCTGGGGACTTACAGTTCCCTAAGGATAAATTTTCCATCCCCTTGAGTAGGAGGAACGTGCCTGACTTCCAGTGCTGTAGGAAGAGGGCAAGGCAAACAGGTTGGTGGGGTCTCGTCATTAATCTTCCAAGCATTCACTTGCTGTAGCTCCTATTCTAAACCCAAATCTCATGTTTGCCTTCCACTGTGTCCTGTGTCCCTGACTCTGAAGCTTCTCAAATCTAGATTTTGAAGAAAATGGTTCTTCCCCTGAAACAGAGCACTGGAGATAAGGCTGTCACCAGTGTGGAAGGGGGCTGCCGTCAAACGCCACGCCCAAATTCGTCATTCCATGGCCCTCTCCCCTTTAGCTCTGTCCCTGGTTTCTACAGAGCAAAAATCTGGGTGAGAGCAGAACATACTGGATCAAGAGTTGCTGTGATTTGGGAAGAACTGTGTAGGGTAATTTATGAGTTGAGTAGAATGTGGTTTTGCAGAATCAAGGGAAAGCTAAGAAGAGAAAAACAAGGGGAGCAATGAGGACAGCCCAAAGAGCCCTGGCACAACGGTGTAGGCAGAGCTCCTTGGGGAGGCCAAGGTGGCTGGAATAAAAGCGGTCACGGAAAGAAAGGAGAATTCCACACCAAGAAAGTGGATTGGCGGATTTGTTTCAAGAGGCTACCAATCTCCAGCACAAGCTCTTTCCTGGAGGTAACCCAGGAACTGAGAAGATGTGCACTGACACTTCGAGAAACCCTTAAGCGAAAGGCGTCACTTTTACGGACATGCGTGTCCGTAGGAGAAGGCTTTGGCTTGGAGCAAGAGCGGCTGTAGCTCAGCACCCGAGGGCCATTCATTCACTGCCCCCCCACCCACCTGAGCTCTTTGGAACCCTCCGGTGCAGAGCTTCAGGAAAAACCAACACCCTTGAAGAAAAGAAGCTTGGGGGCTGACTCAACAAGACAACTGAAGAACACGACCCTCGACCTCTTCAAAAGAGGCCAAGGATAGGCAGGATTGGTAAACTTAAGTTTTCTTATTGGAAGGGATGTTGATAATCCATTTTTTCAAAAGCAAGAAAAGATTAAAAAGAAACAGAAAAATTGAGATAGAGAAGATAGAATCAGGTCAAAATATAAAAATAATTAAATAAATGTATTTGGAAGAAACACACCACTCAAATAATTAACAGATTGAACTTTTTTTTTTTTTTTTTTTTTTTTTGAGACAGAGTCTCACTCTGTTGCCCAGGCTAGAGTGCCGTTGGTGTCAGCCTAGCTCACAGCAACCTCCAACTCCTGGGCTCAAGCGATCCTCATGCCTCAGCCTCCTGAGTAGCTGGGACTACAGGCATGTGCCACCATGCCTGGCTAATTTTTTATATATATTTTTTTAGTTGTCCATATAATTTCTTTCTATTTTTAGTAGAGACGGGGGTCTCGCTTTTGCTCAGGCTGGTCTCAAACTCCTGAGCTCAAACGATCCACCCTCCTCGGCCTCCCAGAGTGCTAGGATTACAGGCATGAGGCACCTCGCCCGGCCTGAACTTTTTTTTTTAAAAAGACAGGTTCTGGCTCTGTCTCCCAGGCTAAAGTGCAGTGACGTCAATGTTCACTGCAACCTCAAACTCCTGGACTCAAGTGAGTCTCCCACCTCAGCCTCCTGAGTAGCTGGGACTGCAGGCATGCACCACCATGTCTGGCTCATTTATTTTAAGAGATGGGGTCTCACTATCATGTCCAAGCTGGTCTCGAACTCCTGGCCTCAAGGGATCCTCCTGCCTCAGCCTCCCAAAGTGCTAGGAGCCACTGCACCTGGCCACACTGAATTTTTTAAGTCCAGGTATGCACTATTTATAGGACACACTCATTAAGCATATAACAACATACAAAGGTTGAAATCAAAAGGATGGAAAATAACATGTTAAGCAAATATGAATCAAAAGATAGCCATGTAGAATATTGGTGTATTAAATGACTAGACTCTAAGACAAACAGCATTGTTAGGGATCCAGAGGTTCATGACAAAATAACAAGTTTTAATTCATCAAGAAGAGAACAACTTTAAACATAACTACATACAATAAAATAGCCTTGAGTATACGAGATAATTTTTTTTTTTTTTTTTTTGGAGACAGAGTCTTGCTTTGTTGCCCGGGCTAGAGTGAGTGCCGTGGCATCAGCCTAGCTCACAGCAACCTCAAACTCCTGGGCTTAAGCAATCCTACTGCCTCAGCCTCCCAAGTAGCTGGGACTACAGGCATGCGCCACCATGCCCAGCTAATTTTTTCTATATATAATTTAGTTTTCCATATAATTTCTTTCTATTTTTAGTAGAGACAGGGTCTCGCTCTTGCTCAGGCTGGTCTCAAACTCCTGATCTCGAGCGATCCACCTGCCTCGGCCTCCCAAAGTGCTAGGATTACAGGTGTGAGCCACCGTGCCCAGCCTATGAGATAAAATTTTTTAGAACTAGGTGAATTTAGCATGGCTTTCTCAGTTACTGCTAGATCAAGACGACAAAAAAAAAAAAAAAAAAAAAAAAATCAGCAAGAATGTTAAAAATATGGGCCGGGCGCGGTGGCTCACGCCTGTAATCCTAGCACTCTGGGAGGCCAAGGTGGGCGGATCGTTTGAGCTCAGGAGTTCGAGACCAGCCTGAGCAAGAGCGAGACCCCATCTCTACTAAAAATAGAAAGAAATTATATGGACAGCTAAAAAATATATATATATAGAAAAAATTAGCCGGGCATGGTGGCGCATGCCTGTAGTCCCAGCTACTTGGGAGGCTGAGGCAGGAGGATTGCTTGAGCCCAGGAGTTTGAGGTTGCTGTGAGCTAGGCTGACGCCACGGCACTCACTCTAGCCTGGGCAACAGAGTGAGACTCTGTCTCAAAAAAAAAAAAAAAAAAAGAATGTTAAAAATATGAACTGCTCAATTTCAGGTTACAACCCATTCAACTAACAGCTAATGGATATATTTAGAGTTCTTCCAAGTATTAGAAAATACACAGCTTTCTCAAGCATACATGGAAAATATGCAAAAATTTGGCCAGGTCCTAGGCCATATAAAAAGTCTCAACAAATTCAAATTTAGGTATACAACAGACTGGGAACTCTGATCACAATGAAAGTAAATTCAAAATTTAAAATATAAATTTGTAAATGGCCATATATTTAGCAAGACTGCTAAATAACACATAGGTTAGAGGGAAAATATCAAAATGAAAGCTTTTTTGTTTGTTTCTTATTTCAGCAAATATTGCCTGACAACAAAATGAAAGTGTTAACATATCTAAAACTGAATTATAATAAAAAACACCATATATCAAAACTTCTGGGATGCAGCCAATGTGGACTTTGAGGGAAATTTATAGCTTAATACTTACATCAGAATAGAATAAAAATCTGAAAATTACTGAGCTAAGTGTTATTCTTAAAATGTGAGGTAAAAACACAATAAACTCAAGGAAATTAGAAGAACTCAGAATGTAAAAATAGAAGCAGAAATCAACAAAGTAGAAAAGAGAAATACAATAGAGAAAAAGCAAATGGCTAAGAGTTGGTTCTTTGCTAAAACTAACAATACAAATAAACTTTTCAATATTTATCAAGATAAGAAGATAAAAGTTACAATAAACACTATTATTAAGGAAGGGGTATATACATGTGAAGTACACATAATAAATAATAAGAGAATATGATCAAAAATAATATGCCACAAATTTTGAAAACTTAGACACATACCTACCAGAAAAATAACTTACTAAAACTGACTCAAGCGACAGCAAAAAGAAATTAAAACTTGAATAGTGCTATAATTGTTAAAGAAACTAGCACAGCAGTTAAAAGTATTCCCACATACACACAAAAGTATCAGGCCCACATGGGTTTACAGGTGAGGTGAAACTCTCAAGGAACAGATCATCCCAAATTGATACAAATTGTTTCGGACAAAAGAAAAAGTGGGATTACTCTCCAACCCATTTTACAAGGGGAGGTGTTGACAGAGAATGGACCGTGAGCAAAAGGAAGAAAAATCCCTGCCCATGGAACTTCCATTCTAAGGTGGGTACAAGAGGGACCCACAATAAATAAGTAAAATGTACAGTATGCTAGATGGTGGTGACTGTTATGGGGAAAAATAAAACAGGGAAGACAGACAGGAAGGTGGTCAAGTAGGCTGGTCAGGGGAGGATGACTTGAGGGAGGTGAGGGGAAGAGACCCAGGCTGCCAGGGGAAAAACAGCGCAGTCAGAGGGAACAGGACTGCCCAAGGCCTGAGGCGGGAGCACGACTGCCATGTTCAGGGGTGAGCTGGAGATCTGTGTGGCTGGGGAGGGCAGGCAACGGGGAGGAGAGTAGAAAATCAGGGGCCAGACCTTGACTTTGACTCCGAAGGCGTCACAGGAGTGGCATGATCTGGCTTCCATTTTCACAGGATCACCCTGGCTATTGTGTTGAAAATACGCTCAAGGGACAAGAGGGAAACAGGTCCCCTAGGAGGCAATTGCAGTGATCTGGGCACGGGACGGTAGTGGTGGCGCCGAACAGGTGGCACAGTGGAGGTGGACAGAGGGGTGGATTCTGGCAAACCTGGAAGATGCTTGTGAATTGGACTGGGGAGAGAAAGACAGAAGGAGTTTTGGGTGATGCCAGGGCTTTGGGCTTGAGCAACTGAAAGGGTGGAGTTTCTGTTGATATGATCCTGCAAACCACAGAAAGAGAGAGAGAGAGAGAGAGAGGGAGGGAGGGTGTGGGAAGAGGGAGAGAGAGACAGAGGCAGGCAGAGAGGCAGGAACTCTCACACACTCCTCTGAGAGAAGCAGGTTCCCCACCACCAGCCCGAAGTCACCATGACACAAGCCCAAATGGCAGTTTGCGGAGACACAGAAGCAGCATCATACGGATGGGCGTGGCATAGAAGCAGGCTCCCAACTTGCAGAAAGTGGAGCAGGGATTGTGCACAATAGCCAGAAAGAAAGGGAGTGGATTTTAATAAAATCCACATTTTAATATTGCTTACCAAGATAGACTTACGGCACCTCAGTGAGGCTGGCAGTGCAGAGGTGATTAGGCTAACCGGCAGGTGGAAAGATTGAGGCTCAGAGAGGTTAAGTGACTGCCCTAAAGTCACACAGCTAGTAAGTGATAGAGCTGGGACTAAGCCCAGGTCTTCTGACCCGCCGTCCAGCGCTCTGCCCATCCTACCGTGTTTCCTGGCTACCTCGTTTCTTCCTCCAAGGTCATTACAGTCTTCTCTCTTATTTGTTTCTTTTTTCAGTTTGTTTTCATAAGCCACTTAATTTAGGGTTGCTTTTATGAGCTGCTGAGTTAACCTCAATAGCTATGATTTCATTGTCAATAAAACAGCTTTATTTCACTCTCAACTCTCTGAACATATTTTGTTCAAAATAATGACCTGAGCAAATGGGAATAAAGAGAACTCCACTTCCGCCCCTGCCCGCCCCCATGTCCTAACATAAATAAGCCCCAGCCACAGAGAGCTGCGGCGTCCCAGAGCCCGTGCATGAGACCGCGCGTCTCTCGACCAGGGGCCGGAACGCCAGGCTCGCCTTTGAGCCGTCCCTGCTCTCTGGAGCTCTGGGTCCCACCACGCCCCGGGGGCAGGGAACCCCCACGAAGCCGAACTTGCGGTGCCCGACTTTATAAAAATAGCCCTTCAGAGGAACGGCTCTCCCATGAAGCTCCTGCCAACTCCCTTCTGGTGGCCTTTTTCCCCCATGCAACGGCCACCTTTTACTGACCGCACCCTGCACAACAGCCGCCCGCCCTGTGCGGGAGCCTCTGCCCTGCAGCCCGCCCAGCCCTCGCGCGTGGCCCGCATTTATACTCAGGCCAGAGCCGGGCGAAAGGCCGCAGCACCTCCGGGAGGGCGCGGGGGCACCGAGTCAACAAGCGTCTCGGGAAGCCGCACCCCGGGGACCCGCTGCTGGTCCCGTCCTCCCTGCGGCTCAGTCCGGCAGGCAACACCCAGCACCTGTTCTCAACAGGGGAGGAGGCCGTGGCTTCTACCACTGCAAAGAATCCCTGCATTGCAGTCACATTGCCATTTCTGTACCGCCGTACGACGTACTAATGCAACCACGCCTTCCAGCGGCGCTGGGGGACAGGCCAGGCGGCATGACTGTGCTCTCCGGCCCTCCGGGGTGGTCCTGCTGCGTCTCAGTCTTCCTCCCAACCCCTGGCCAGTGACGGGCAGCTCACCACCTCCTCAGGCCCCGTTTCCCCGTGGACAGCTCTCCCGGCCAGAGATGCTTCTCTATGAGGCTGCATCCCACCTCCTCAGGCCTCGGCCCGGGCCCCATGAGGGGCTTCTGCCCGCGCATGTCATTCGGACTCAGAAGCTCTCCCCTCCCGCAGCAGCACCTCCGGGTATCAGAAGAGGGGCAGCCGCAGCCCAGCCCCGGGTGCCCCCTGAACCCGGCCACTCCTGATGCCTCCCGGTCCTGAGCTCTGCCCCGCCCGCCCCCTCCTCTCTCATCACCTTTGCGCACTGAGTCATCTCTTCCCCCGAGTTCTGATCCGAGCCCCCAGCCAGTGACTGCCTGCACGTGCCAGGCCCCGAGCTCTTCTGCGGTTTACCTGCATAGACCCCCAGCAGCCCCAGGAGGTGGGGGCTACCCATCTTCCCATTTGACAGCTGACGTCATGGAAAGCTTAAGGCATTCAGGGCAGTTTGGGGATCGAGCAGGGTCAGACAGGTTGAGGGGAGGAGAGGCACCCCAGAGAGAGGGACAAGAACACAGGGCGGTGTCTCAGAATAGCTGCCCTTTGGACAGAAATGTAGGAAAAGGGAAAATGTAGGGGTGGGCTGGATGGAGGGTCTTTTGACAAATCCCCACTGAACCCTTACCAGGCCTTCTGGGGCTCCGGAGAAGGAAGAACAGCCAGCAGGCAACGGGCTGTTTCCACACTGACTCATCCAGCCTTTAACCACACTTCCTTGCAGACCGGCTGGGGGAGAGGGACCACCTGCTGGCAGCCCGGGGAGGTGGTCTCCACCCCAGACAGACAGCCCACCCTGGACACCACCGTGCCAGCCCTCTCTTCTCAGAGGCCAAATTCAGCTCAACCAATTTATTTGCTCCTTCTTGTTTCAAATCTGATGAATGTCAATAAAATCTCAGCCATGAATGGAACAGATGCACACAGACAGTTTTATTATTAAAAGAATGCCTTCCTTGTATTAACATCTCATAATCGAGGGTCAAATATAAGCAATGAGCAGACTCAGAGCCAGCCATCCCTGGCTGACTTGTTGACAAAATAATTCACAGGCAGTTCCCAGGCCCTCCGCCACAGAGCTGTAAACAAGCTCACAGTTGCTGAATGAACCATAACAGACACCAAATAAAACCATTCGTCTTAAAAATCATCTCAGAACCGGGGAGTGCCATCTACAGCAGTCAAATTCAAATGGTCACATAGGAGCACAAAATGCCAAGCATGAAACATCATGTTTCTGTTTTATTTGATTTTCGTCCCTTTTCAGTGAAGTGTCTGGGCATTTCAGTTTGGCCAAGAAGTCTTGGGATGTCAGGAATTGAGCCAGGTAAACCAGTGCCCCAGGAAATGTCTCAAGCCAGCTCTGCTAACATTTGAAAAGTCCCTATAAGTTACTCTCTCTTGCTTTGTATATTACTAAGTGACGACTTTAATTCAATTGTACTCCAGACCACAATATTCACGGAGTTCCATTCACGTCTCCAGGATTCTGTTCCAGGATATTCCTCAAGACACCCGGTATTTTGCCCACTTGATCTCGGTGCATGTACAGGGAAGACTTCTCAGACCACAGGTCCTGATTTGGGATGGTAGAACCTATAGTTAGCATAATTACAGAGTGAGCAAAAATAACTATTGCTTAACCCTGCCCTGAACGAGAGTGCAGTCTGCATCTACAGGACAGGGGAACATGCACAGCTGTTACAACTACAACACAAGAGGAGGTAAGGAGTGATCAGGTCTGGAGAAACAAGTTGCAAAAGGAAGGAAATAATTGCAACTCACAGAAAGCTTCTGTGGAAGAGGTGGCATGTCCCTGGTTAGCTTATAGCACAAGAGGGGTTTCACCAAGTAGGTAGGGGTTGGGAGAAGAAATATCCTTGATGGAGGGGGAAATGGGGACTTGCCTGGTCTATGTGAGCAACAGTTAAGCAGTGCTCTCCTGTGCCTTGGAGCAAGGTCAGACTCCAGGAAGACGGGACTGGGAAAGTGGGCTGGGTCTGATTTTGCAAGACCTGGAAGACCATGAGGCCCAGAGCTAGCTGTGTTTTTCCTCCCCGCTGTGACTCAGCGGACTGCATTCCCCAGCTTCTCCTGCAGTCAAGCTGGCCACGTGACTCAGGGCTGGCCAACAGAATGTAGGAGAAGTGATGTAATGTGCACCACGTCCAGGCATGGCCTGAATTCCACCTCCTCTGGCCACAGCTGGGCCTCCATCCAGGGGCTTCTGCCTGGACACACTCTCTTCTCAGCTGGTTTGGATGGAGACAGCCCTGGCAAGCTTGGAGCACAGAGTGGACATGGCAGGACCTCTACTAACCTCACCCTTGATGGATTGTGTGACACGGAGGACAGCGCCACCTCTCACCCGGCTGCTTCCTTAGGGGCTTTTCCTAAGAGATGCTACAGGCCACTGAGATGTCAGGGTCCGTGTGCGTGATCTCCAGTGATCACTTCTGGCTATGATAGTCTGGCTTTGAGAGCCTAATCCTAGGCAATGCTGCCTTTGGTGCCACCTCTCCTTCTGTTCTGCACTAACCTCCACTTCCTCCTGTTCTAACTACCAATTTCTCAGCTCAGGGTGCTTCTTCCCTGGCCTCCCAAATTCCCGGTGACAGCCCCTTACCTAAGAACATCCTTCCCCAAGATCTACTCTCCAAAAAGACTAAAGTCTCTGTGGTCCATCTCAGCTAAGTACTGGGGAGAAGAGCAAACTCATGAGTAATTCACACCCTGAAAGGAATGACAAGTGCCCTCCAGGAGTGTCATTAACCCCACGAAACATCTAATGGGTGGAAGGTTGTTACAGGCTGAACTGTGACTCACCAAGAGCTCACATGTTGAAGTCCTCACACCCAGTACCTCAGAAAATGACTGTGTTTGGAGACAGGGCCTTGACAAAGGTAATTAAGTTAACACAAGGTCATCAGAACGGACCCTCATCCAATCTGACTGGAGCCTCATGAGAAGAGGAGATGAGGACACGGTCCCACACGAAAGAAAGACCACGTGAGGACACAGGGAGAAGACGGCCGTCTACGTGGCACGGCGAGAGGCCTTGGAAAAAAGCAACCCTGCCGGCACCTTGATCTTGGACTTCCAGCCTCCGAGAAAATTGATTCCTGTTGTTTAACAGGCTGCGGTGTTTGTTGCGGCAGCCGGGCGGACTAATCCCACGGTGAAGGAAGTGAAGTTCCATCTGAGAGGCCTTGTGGGCGCCCCCAAGCCCCAGCGCTCTCCCTCCTCTCTCTCCCCACAGGCCTAGAACGGTGCGAATCTGTCTCCCCTCATCAGAAGAGCTGCACTTTCCCCGTCCAGCAAGTCATTCCACAAGTGGACCAGGGCACCCCACTTAGACTTTCAAGCAAACAGGGTGTACAGATAAGAAATGTTAACCGCCATCTCCCGTGGAAGGATCTTTGTAATTTAGAACTGAGGTTAATGTATCCCAAAACAGGTGAACAAAGTTTAAAAATAAACACAGTCAAGGACTTGCCAGGCCTCATGTGCACGTCCTGGGCCTTACTGAATACAAAACACATTGAGAAGCCAGAATCAGGGTGCAATTCAGACACACCAGCATGACTAGAATATCAAGGAGCTGGCCTTTAGGCACTCAGTTGCAAAGACACTCATCTCTGTGCATAGGGAAATATATGGTTCCAATTCAAAATAAATCTTGTGGACAGGTGCAGTGGCTCACGCCTGTCATCCCAGCACTTTGGGAGGCCAAGGCAGGGGGATCACTTGAGGTTAGGAGTTTGAGACCAGCCTGAGCCACACAGCAAGACCCCATCACTTCGGCCAAATTTTTTAAGATTCTTTTAAATAAAAATATATAAATAAAGTTTGTGAAATTCGTAAGCATCTTGGTGAGATTCCCCCAGATGGTTACCGAGCACTACAGCACAGAAGTTCAGATGTTGAAGGCCCAGGTATGAAATCTTTATACTTGTCCTACTGACCAGGCAGCCGGAGGAGAGCAGAGGCCACGAACGCCAGCCAGATAGGGTCAGCCGTGGGCGGGCCAGACTCTTCCTCGATGGAACCAGCTGCTTATTTAACGCAGGCGAGCGCAACGGTTGCTGTTCGTTTTTCTTTTTAAAGAAAACACTAGTAGGCAGTAGAGAAGGCACACAAGTCAGGCTCAGGACAAAACCGCAGGAGACAACCAAGAACTTCATCTGAGCAGGCCCAGGGGACAGGCGTGGGCAGTGAGGTCTCACAGTGTGGAGCCGCGGGATCCCTGAAACGACCTTTCCTTTTTACAGAGGGGCAGACTGAGGTCCTGGGATGTCAGGTGACTTGGGTTGGCTCACCCGGCTGCTAGGAGAAAGACCCAGACATTGGCAGCTCTCAGCATCGTATATTCTCGTTCTCTGCTACTCTTGCTCCTGGAACTCGCCTTATCACCCTTGGGCCAAACACTGGCACCCAGCAGCTGCCCTCTGACCGCCTGTGCCTGCCACTCCGGCAGTCCCTCAGATCCTTTCCTCCTGCCTGGGATTCTCCTTCCTTCCCCAGCTCAACCTGCGCTGAGCTGAATCACTGGCTGTCAGCCAAGCTCTGCTCCTGGACATTGTCGCAGCCTCCTTGCTCCCTGCTTTCTGGGCCAGACTGGCTCTCTCCTGCTCCCAGAGAGCTCCCAGAATCCCCCCTCCATGCTGCCCCAGTGCCCAAGGCGCAGACCTGGGCTTCCAGCTGCCCAGTGCACAGCTCCTCAGCCACCCGCCCGCACACAGCTGTGCTGGGCACGTTGCTCTGTGCAGGGAGGTGATGGAGCCAGATGCAAAGAGGCAGGACTCCGGAATCCAAAGCCCTGGCTCAGGCCTCGGCTCTGTCGTCTCAGGCTGCGTGACTTCGGGCGAATCTCGTTACTTGGTGACGTCTCCAGCACTGTGTACAGATAATCATCTTTACTGTGCATGTAAGAGGCAGTCTAGCTGAGCAGTCAGGGGCATGGCTCAGAGCCAGCCGGTCTGGATGCTAATCCTGACTCTGTCTCTCACTAGCTGTATAACCCTAATCAAGTTCCTTAACCTCTTTGGCCCTCAGGAGTTTTTTTTTCTGTGCAATGGGGATAATCACAGAACCTGGCCTGTAGTTTTCTATGTAACGGATTTATGACAGTACCTGGAACATAGCAAACACCTTAGAATGTTGGTGCTGGCCAGGCGCGGTGTCTCACGCCTGTAGTCCCAGCACTTTGGGAAGCTGAGGCAGGAGGATCACAGGAGCCCAGGAGATCAAGGCTGCAGTGAGCCATGATTGTGCCACTGCACTCCAGCCTGGCATCAGAGTGAGACCCCATCTCTTGAAAAGAAAAGAAAAAAGAAAATTTTGGTGCCATTATTTACAAACTATAATGTACTATGCAAGAGTTACTCATTTAATTTTAAAATATCAGTTGCTCCCCAGTGTTCCATATCACAGTGGACAGGTCTCCTCTGGCTGCACATGAAGGAAACCAACGCCAATGTCATGATAGAAGAAGGACATTTGGGGACCCATACCATTGGGAAGTCTAGGGATGGCCTAGGCCGCAGGCTTTGTAAAACCTTTGCCTGGAATGGGAAGAGGAGCAGAGAGCGGCAGAGACAGGCAGTAATCTACTCACCAGAAATCCAGCTCTCTGCCCATCTCTGTGTTGGTTAAATTCATCAGAAAGGATTGGTTCCTGCCTAAGTTTGCATTCAAATTGCTCAATTTCTCTTCAAGAAAATAAAATAGGGCACGTGGACAGGGCATGCGGTGTTTTGATCAAATGCAAAGGACTGTGCCATCTGCTTTTCATGGACACGTGCGTTCTGTACCTAGCCCAGTCAGGAGGGCCAGCAAAGCCTCTCCCCTCACACGCACACACGCGTGTGTACACACCTGCACGCAGGCACCCCCCGCCGCGTGTCGGGCAGCCCAGAGTGAGGATCACAAGGTCCTCGAGATGGGGACAGTGACCTAGGAAGAGAGGAGAGAGCCATGAGCATGACAGTGGGATCCAAGGAGCTGCCAGAGAGAGGAGACGCTGAACTCCCAGGGACTCCAGGCCCCTCTGATCACTTGGTAAGTCTATTTATTTAAAGCACAGCTGGTACGTTAATTTCAATTTCTCAGAAAATTGCATCTTCTCTACCCTCGCCCGCACCTCCCACCCCAGCCTCATGCATGGAATAGTTGCGGGCTATTAAGCCAGGTCCACCTTGCGTTCCAGAGGGCACACTTCATTTGTTGGCGAATTAATTCTTGCATGTACTGTGCATAGCAAATTTAAGGCTTTCTCCAAGCCAAGGTGTTATGTCACCTTCAGTTATTTTTGCCTGTGCAAAATCGTATACACCCAGCGCTGAGGCACTCTGAGACCTCCGAGCGACTGCACTGGCTAATCTCGATTTAGGAATTGGGGCAAGAGTCCGTGTGCGGTGGAGGAAGGAGTGGGACCTTTCGGACCAGTTCTTGCTTCCCCCCTGACCAGGGTGGGGGTGACCTCGGGCAAGGCTCTTGGCTGCCTGAGCCCCAGTTTCTTTATCTGTGGAATGGGGGTGATCGCATCCTCCGTGCGGGTTACTGTGCGGATTGGAGAGCATGTCTATGAAGTGTCTTCTGCATGTGGATGATGCTGGAAAAGACTGGATCTGCAAGGCAGGGAAGAGCTTGTGCGGGTGACTCTGAATCTCCAACCAGGCCCACTCCAGTGCCCACCTCCGCTATGGCTTCCTGACCTAGAAGGCCACCCCTCTTCCTTTAGAAATAATAACTATAGCAATAATGGTTGACATTTGAGTGTGAGGCAGTTTTATACAAATTCACCCATTAAATCCCTGCTATAGTTCTATGGTACTGCAATCCCCATTTTACAGATGCGGTAACTGAGGCCCAGAGAAGCTAAGGCACTTGCCCGATGTCACACAGCAAGGATGTGGCCCCAGACTCCACACTCCAGACAGGTGCCACCCGGCATCTCTGAGGAGCTCCTGGGCTTTCTGCCCGAAGGCCTGGTGGGTTTGTCCCCTTGATGAGAGAACTCTGTGCCCAACCCCAGGAGCATGTTGCTCTGCCAGCCTGGACGGTGCCTTCCCGAGGGGCCTGTGCACACGACCACGCCGAGGCCGCAGGGGGCTGCTCTGCTCTGGGGCCGACGTTCCTCCCGCAATGAAAACATAGTTCGACTATGACACCACCGCACTCCAGATCAGCCGGGCGCTCCTCGCCACGTGTCAGGGGAAGAAAACCAGCACAGACATACGGCCAGCTGGGGGACCTGGCTCTCCGCGCCTCTTCTCCCAAATTTATTTCTAAGTCAATGACTAATGGGAAAGCTTAAGAACGAGGGACTTTGTTCGGGAGAGAAGAGTTACTAAAATAAGTCACCGTGGGAGGAGGCAACCGTTTCTGAGGGTGGAAAAAAAGAGTGAGAAAAGGAAAGAAATCCTTTGATTGATTAAAAAAATAAAAAAAGTATCTAACCGATGAAAAAGTGGGGAAAAATGAAGAGTTTTCAATATGAATAGAATTCCACCTTAAATTCCCTTTTTGTTTTGTTTCATTCTTTACCTTTTCTTGCTCCAAAAGCTAGTTTTCTTTCTTATCAAGAATTTCCTTGCACCCTGGTCTCTTCCTTCAAAGAGACTCTGTAACTTCAACTTGCACCAAAGGACGTAAAACACTCTCTGCCTAGCCCTCTTGCTTCTGCAGGCGGCTCCGGCCGCGAGCTGCTGTGTTAGACGCCCCGTGTGCAGACACGTTACCAATCCCGGAGCGTAAGCCATCGTGCTCCCCACCGCGGAAACAAAGCTGGGTGAAGAGACGGTACTACGGGGGTGTAAGATCTGTATTTTGTTGGCAGTGGATTCAAGATTCAGTTCCCAGATTGTATTTTAATAGTCTTGAATTAGCAAAAAGGACTTTCCCTGTCTATAGTAAATAATCAAATCAGCCCAATTCTCCCAGTTATATATATATATATATTTTTAATGCAGAAACCACTTGTATCCACTCCAGGCAACACAGAACCCTCAGGGCTATGTGTGTCTTGCAGTTCACATGACCTTCCCTCCATGCGGCATAAACCAGGTATCAGCACGTTTTGGCCCACCCAGTGCCAATGGGGAGCCAGTCCTCTGCAGCACAGAAATGTCCCCTAGAAACCTCAGGGAGAGGAGCCCAGAAGGTTGCCTCTGACTACCAGCCCATTCGTGAGATTTTTATAAGGAAAATGTAAGGGCAGGTTTTGTGTCTCGTTTTATGTTGAGATTTGCACAATGGAAAACGTGCAAGAAAGGAAGCAGAGAGAGAGCAGAGCTGAGAAAGAAGGAAAGAAAGAAGAAGGAAGGGAAGGAAGGAGGCTGGAGGAGAGGGCAGCCTGGGACCCAGCGTGCCTGGCTTCTCCACGGCACTCCGCCCCCGCCACGGGCTTCCTGTGCCTCGGCCAGCAGCCTCGGGAGGCCTGAGGCGGCGCAGGCAGACCTGCCTGCCACTGCTGGCAGCAAGGTGGTGACCTCTCGCCCTCTGGGGCCGGTGCCGTGGCTGGACCCCTGGTTAGGCGCCCATCCCGACGATGCACCACGCGGACAGGGAGGGGGTAAGAGGAGTCTGGCCCTGACGCCAGCCCTAGACCACATTCCGCTTCCTCACAGCCTCAGAGCCCTGCTCAGCCGCCCCAGGCGTCTCACAAACCACACATTCGCCAGCAGCCACCGTAAGTGCCACCTTGCCCAGGGCCGGCAGGAGGCCTGTGGCTACCTGCACTTACCTCCAGCCACCTTCAAATCATTGTTTGAGGTTGTCCATCACCAGCTGCCTGGCTGGGCCCTTTCGCATCCTTTTCAGTTCTGCAACATGAAACAGCAAGTCGTGCTGGTCCAGATCCTCCCAGATCCTCCCTGGTCCAGCCTCCTCCAGTGGGGCGCACGTGAAGCCAGCTCCGCCCTCACGACCCCACAACCGCATGAGTTGTCGTCTCTCCTGGGAAGGAACATGCGAATTCCCATGTGTTTCCAACTCCTTCACAGGAACCCCTGGCCCCAGCAGGGCTCGGACTAGGGTAAGGCAGGACAGTCCCCGAGGGCACAGCACTCAAGGAGCATCGTCTCAGGGTGGCGTGAGTGCGGAGCCTCACTGAGAGCGAGGACCTCCCAATCGCCCCACGGGACTGAAGTCTCCCTACCCTTCAGGGGCTACTCAAGACCTACCCCTCCACGCGGCCTGCCCTGAGGAACCACCAGTCATTCCTCCGAGAGCCGACGGCCCTTCACTTACAGCAGATGCATGGCTTTTTCCCGAGGTACCCTTGCTTTGTCGCTTTTAATGTGGACACCCCTTATCTCTCCCAGCAGACTGCAAACACCTTCCGGACAGACGCTGCCTTCCGATCCTTGCCCCCTTTCGCATCTGCGGCCGAGGCTGTGGAGTGATGGAGGGGCCGGTGTGGTTACGTCTTTGCCTCTCTGGCAAGCTGCCAACACGATGCCTGTGGCTGCAGATGCTGAATTCCACTGTGCTAATGGTTTGCATTACAGGGAGGAGGATGCTATGAACACAGCATGATAAAAGAATGTTGCAGAGTAGAGGTGCAGCGTATGGTGTCCTCTCCTGCTATCAGGACCAAAGCAATCGCACCTGGCCACTTTGTCCCCCAGTGTCCCCTGTGAGAAATCATAAGGAGAGTGCGTGGCCCTCAAAGGCTTTTCACTTACAAATGCTGTACTTAGGGAGAGCTGTCATCTCAACACACAGCTGCAGCAACTGTTGTGCACAAATTCTGCGGGACGTAGTAATGTTAAGGTTAATTTTCCCTTGTCTTGAAGGCCGTGTAATATCAGGCGTGAGTTGACAAAAGTGTCAGAATCAAGGAAAGAAACAATCCCAGTGCTCTGGAAGCCCCTGAAATTCCATAGGAATGACTTTGCACATCCACCAGCACATCGGAAAACGCAGCTCCAGCTAATTCTGCTGTTTCTGTCAGCTGTAAGGAGGGAGAAAATTCTGTCATTCCTTGTCATGCAGGGAGTTGGCTACAACTCTCCCACCTCTGTGGTCACCTCTCCAAGAGTGACCCCTGGGGGAAGGGAGGAGGAGCCTGAGGCAATCAGTCACCCCTTGGGATTCCCTTGGGGTTTGCATTTGTGCCTAAAGCCATGGCTCTCAAGATTTCTTCTGCATTAGAATCATGAGGGGAGTTTGTAACGGCTGCTGGCTCCTGGTCCCCACCTCCAGAGATGCACCTTCAGTGAGTGGGGTGCAAGATCTCAGAGTCTGCATTTTCAGCCAGCTGCCCGGTGGTTCAGGTGCAGGTGGTGCAGGGCCAGGCTCTGGGAAGCACCGCTGTGCAGACTGAAGGTTGGGTGAGTGGATCAGAGGCCAGCCAGAGGGCCCAGGCAGGGCGGGAAGCAGCAAGTGAGGCTGAGCCACCGGAGCTTAAGGCAGCGGATGCCGCCAGGCAGCAGTTACACCGGGACGCCTCCTGCTGCCTCTCAGGGGGCAGGCCCTAGGACACTGTGGCATGGACCCCTCCACCAGCACTACCAGCTGGCTGATCTGTGGCGTGTAGGACTTGGGCTCTGGGCTTGAGTCCCGACTCTACTTCTCACCAGCCCCCTGACCCAGGCAGGGCACTCAACCTCTCTGCACCTTATTTCTAAAATGGGGTTAATAACATACTTACCTTATGCTGTAGAGTTGCTATGAGGATAAAATGAGATCATCCATATAAAATGCTTAGCACAGGGTCTGGGCACAGAGTAAGGGCTCAGTACATGGTAGCTGTTACCATACAACCCGGCAACCCCACTGCTGGGTGTACATCCAAAGGAGGGGAATTCAGTTTATCGAAAACATGCCTGCACTCCCATGTCTGCTGCAGCGCTGTTCACAGTAGCCAAGCTGTGGGATCAACCTAAGTGTCCATCGACCGATGGCTGGATAAAGAAATTGTGGTACACATACACAACGGAATATTACATAGCCACAAAAAAGAATGAAATCCTGCCATTTGCAATGACATGGGTGGAACTAGAGAGCATTATGCTAAGTGAAATAAGCCAAGCACAGAAAGACAAATCTCGCATGTTCTCACTTATATGTGGGAGCTAAATATTGAAAACAATTGATCTCATGGAGACAGAGAGTAGAAAGATGGTTTCCAGAGGCTGAGAAGGGTAGTGAGGAGTGAGGTGTAAAGTGGGGATGGTTAATCGGTACAAATATGTAGTTAGATAATTAGGTAGAATGAACAATATTTGATAGCACAACAAAGTGACGATAATCAATAATAAGTTAGGGTATAATTTAAAATAAGTAAAATAGTGGAACTGGAATGTCGCTAATGCAAACAAATGATAAATGCCTGAGGTGATGATACCCCAGTTACCCTGATTTGATTAATTCACATTGTATGCCTGTGTCAAAACATCACATGTGCCCTATAAAGATATACAGCTATTATGTAGCCATAATAATTAAAAATTTAAAAAATAAAAAATACATGGTAGCTGTTAATTTTATTAATGTCATTATTATCTCTTCCAGTTATGTATTGCTACATAACAAACTATCCCCAAACTAAGTGGCTTAAAACAACAATGGTGTTTATGTTGCTCCCAAATCTGAAATTTGGACAGATCTCAGCAGGAGCAGCTCCTCTTAACTCCACCAGACATCAGCCAGCGCTGCTGGACGGCTGGGGGCCGAGAACACCTGGCAGGTAGTGGGTGTGGCTGTTGGAGGGGACTCAGCCAGGGCCCAAAATGCTTTCCCCGAGACTTTGCGTGGCTGGCTCCTCGTCATGCAGGCCTCTGCTGAATCAGCGCCTCCTTGAAAAGGCTTTCCTGGAGTCACTTAGACTCTATTGCACAGCGTTTTAAACAGTTCTCAGAATACAATGTATTCCTATCTGATATTTCTGTTTCTCTTGGTGTTTGTTTTCTAGACCTGAACAGAAGCTCCTGAGAGAGCAAAAACCCTCTTTCTTGTTTACAGCTGGATCCTTGATACCTAGAAAGCTGCCTGGCACCCAATGAACGTGTGTTGAATGAGAATATGTTGTCTTGTTACACCTACAACAGCCCTGTGATGGAGATATTCGTGACCTTCATTTTTGGGGGGGGGCGGGGAGGGGAACATCATCAAAGAGGCTAGTTTGTGCAAGGCCAAACAGCTAGTAAGAGTATATGTTTTGGGATCAGATTCTGGAGGACTGCCTCCAGAATCCAATCCTCTGGAACTGAGAACTTAGTTTATAGAAGTGGGGAGGGATTCCTAAAATATCTGTAAGCAGATGAGTTAACTTTTTATACCTAGGGAAGCAGATACATGCTGGCAACTAAGGTTACTAAAGGTGTTAAAAACTATTTTTATCAACAGAGCTGATCGGATTTTAAAAAAAGTTTTCTCTTCTTTTAAAGAAAAACAAAACATTATAATTAACTTAGTGTTATTTCTATTAGAGCCTGTAGCTTGAACACAGACCTTAGTCTTCAGCATGCAGAACTCTAGAAGGGAAGTCTGGCAGGCTTGTTCCATTGGGCCCTGCCCCAAAGTCCCAACCTCTCGGTGTCTTCCCTTAACTTCCTCTTGATGACACATGCGTGAATGAGTTTGCTCACACAAAGCCCGCTAAGCTTTTCAGAGCAAGGGAGTCATGTATTTGTACATGGAATAACTAGGTGTGCTCTTCCCCTCACCCTTCAGAACACACGCTGTTCACAGAGCCCACCCTCAGTCTGTTACCAGGTCCTTGTTGCCTGTGGGCCACGTGGAGTTGCAGAGGGCCTGCAAGGGGTGTTGCTGGCTCTCCCATCGAGGTAGGCTTTTTCAACCTTTTGGCCCCACCTGGAATGTGGCCCAAGAAAGGACAATTTTCTGATATGGTACCAATCTCCTGGAGCAGAAGCTGGGGTCGGGACCACGTCCCCCCAAGTTCAACCTGCACAGCTCTAGGACACCTGCTCCACCAGGGCTCTGAATATGGTCCCTGACCCCTGGCTCCGCTCAGGAAATGGCAGTTGAGCAAAGTAGCCAGGAAGGACCGTTCCAGCTGAGAAGACCAAAGGCAGAAAAACCTTTTGTTTCCATACTGTGATTCTCTAGAAGGTCAACACTCCTCTGAGTATCAGCCACCAATTGGAAAAAGGTATTTTTTGAGACGATTGAGGAAAATCTAAAATGGACTGTATATTAGATGACGTTAGTTTTGTTGGGCGGGACGATGGTGGTGTTATGGCTATATTTTAAAAGTCCTGTCTATTAGAGATGCATATTAGTGTACTACAGGTGAAACGATATGGTGGCTGGGATTTGCTTTAGGTGTGTGTATCTATGGAGAGGGGGTTGACACAACCAGTAAGGCAGAAAGTGGATGGTTGTTGAAATTAGATGATGGATGCAGGGAGATTCTTCATACCAGCCTCTCTACTTCTTAATAAGCTTAACATTTCCTCAATAAAATGGCTTTGGAAAGCCATCATTATTATTTATGAGTTTTGCCTGGTGCTGGGTTTACAGACAACCTGCTCTAGTTGCCCTACAGACCCAGTACCGCAGCGGGTCCTGAGGGTTTACACGGAGGGAACATCAACCAAGATCCTGAAGGTTGTGGACTCTTCTGCACAGTGCTCATAATTAAGTGCTTAAAAATCATTTGTTGTAATGACCACAAGTTTTCCATATAGGTAGACTGTATGGGCTATGCTAATTGAGCTGTCTAATCTCGTCAAGTTTCAACTCTTTGCGGCAATTCTCTCTAAAATTATAGCCCCCTTTTTGGTCATAATAAATAGATCCTACTGACCCTAATTAAAAGTTTGTGGGATGATTCATGGAACTGCCAAGACTTGGGGGCCACAGTGAGGGTCTGTGCTGTGGGTGGGACCCGCAGGGGCCCAGGAAGGCGTAAGCCCAAGAGGCAGTAAAGATAAGAGCTTAGCATGTAGCTGGCGACCAGTGGTGTCTGGCAGCTCTACCTGCAGGGTGCCTTACTAGGGATTACACTTCAGGATTGTTTTTTCTTTTCCAAGGAAGGAGTTGGCAACTGCGTCAGGGTACAGGCATGATAGAAGATCACGACTGTCCTTGTTCTGGAAGACCTGCTTACTGGTCTTCCTTACAAAGATGGGGTAGGTAGGCCACATATGCTAGGCGCTGTGACTGCTTATAAAGCTGTTTTGCCTCTGGAGTGGGGTCTCCAGGCAGGAAAAGGAGAAGGGGCTTCCAGGTCTGGGAGATGAATCTGGCTCCTTCTCAGCCTTGGGAGCTTCTGGGTACCTGAGTGGAGAGCTGATAGTGATCTCAACCTGGGCACTATTGACATTTGCGGCCAGATCATTCTTTGTGGTGGGGCCTGTCCTGTGCCTTGTGGGACATTCAGCAGCATCCCCGGCCTCTGCCCAATAGGCACCAGGAGCAACTCCTGCCTAGTTGTGACAACCAAAAATCAAGGGCCAAGGGTGAGTGCCAGTTTGGTGTGTTTGAGAAGCAGAAAGTGAGGAGGAGAAGTGCACAGAATGTGGTCAGTGAGGTAGGCAAGGCCCAAGCATGAGCTTTGCAGGGCTTCAAGAGTTTGGGTTCATGGTGATGGCAATCCACAGCCTTTAGGTTAACCTTTCAGGATGATCACTTTCCACTTTGGAGGGAAATGATTGGAAGGAGTCAGGGGAGTAGTGGTGGGGCCTGTTAGGAGACTTTTAGAGTAGCCCCTATAGCCACTGTAGAAGACAGTGGCTCCGAGAAGAGCTTGAGCCATGCAGATGGGGAGAAGTGGCCAGATTTGGAACATATTTTCAAAACAAATCTGCCAGGATTTGGTGGGTGAATCCAAGGAGTAAAAGAAAGCAAAATATCAAGAATGATTCCTGTGTTTGAAGTCCCAGGGAGTGGGGAGATGGCAATGCCATTTACTGAGGCAGGGAAGACCAGGGGAGAAGTAGCCATGAGCAGGTAGAGAAACTAGAGTTCTGTTTTGGCCCCATACACCTGAGATGATATACCTCTAAGTGGAGATGTCAAATGGGCAGGTGGATTTAGGATTCTGAAAATCCAGGGGGAAGTCAGGCTATCGGAAGTCTTCAGCATAAAAATGGTAGTGAAAGCTGAGTGCAGATGGGGTCCCATAGGGAGAAAACAGGGAAAAGGGAAGGGGATGCAGAGCTGAGTCTTAGAATATTCCAGCATTTAGAGGTCAGACGTAGGTGGGAGATGCTGAGAAGGAGCAGCTGGTGAGGTAGCAGGAAAACCAGAATGGAATGGTGTGACATGGATGGAACGTAAGCTCCAAGAAATGGTTCCAAAAGGAAGGAGTGGTCGACCATGCCACACGTTGCTGAAAGACAATAAAAAGAGCCCAGCGGAAGAACCACGGGACTCGGCAGGGTGGAGGTCTTCCCTGGCCTTGGTGAGGTCAATTTCAGTGGTACAGGTGCGGAGAGCCGCAAGGGACAGGACTCAGAGAGAAGGAAAAGTGGAAAAGCAAACAGACAACACGGCACCATCTCTCTGGGAGAGCGGAGAAATGAAGTGGTACCTAGACAGGCACGAAGGTCCAAGCAGAGCCAAGGACATGGCGGCACACCCTCGGGAAGAACGCAGGAGAGAGGCAGAAATCGATGATGCTGGACAGAAAGGTGGTCTTTGTAAAAGTTCTCATTGTGTTAATCATTCCTGTATACTTCCTGCCTTTATTTATGCCATTTCTCTCATTTAGCGATTCTCTGGCTTAGAGAGTCTTTATTCCTGTGGTACTAATACAAAGTTACACTTTTTAATAGAAAGGATATCTAATCCTCCATTTGTGAGAAAATGCCCCAAAGGAGAGGCTTAATTGGGTATATGAGATCCTTAAACATGCAAATTCTCGCAGCCTTAAAATTCTTCATTTTGAACGTTCTCTGTGTACACCAGATAACACCTGTCACTCCCGTTTATGACCTCAGCTTCTGACAAGCTGAATTACTCACAAGTCCCCAAAGGCCACATTGTTTCAGGCTGCCGTACCTTGTACCCTCTCACCACCCCTGCCTGCTGTGGCTCTCCAGTGCGTCCAAGTAAGGAACACCCTCTTGTGACGTTCTCTTGGAATCCTCCCTCCCTTGGGTCTGCATCAACCTCTGTAGATTTCTTTTCTTTGTTTTCTTTCTCTAATGGTGGCGTGGTACCCCAGAGAGTGTTTACAAACCAAGGATTACAGCTAAGCCAACTCTGTGAAACTGAGCCTTGTTAAAAATAAGCAATAATGATAAAAAATAATGTGCATGTTTGCAGAAAATACAAGCAATACAGAAAGAAATAAAGAAGAGATCAAAATTCAACTAAGACCACACCCTCAGAAACAGGCATTATTAACACTTTGCACAATATCCTACATAGAAAAGACCTGTCCTCGGACAATAGAATCACTCCTCAACAAATCTGTCTTGGGCTCACTGCAGTGACTCCTGCAGGGGACTTGCCTCATCATCTTTTGTATTCTCACTGCCTACCACAAACACAGGCACCGTAGAGGACCCATATATGTTGGTAAAATTGATGAATATGAGCATATGCAGCTGCAAAACTGCAAAACTGCAAGAATAATGCAGTTCCCTGACATCGCTTACGGATGAAGAAGCAGAGACCGGGAAAGAAAGGTGACTCCCCTATTCTTAAGGGGGAGGGTGGAGCACTGCACATTTCATGGTCTTTGCCCTAAAACAGATCCAAATAAAGGTAGCACTGCAAATCAATTTGGAAAATATATCTTAAAGAAATGTTGCCAAGATAATAGGCCAATAACATAAGGAAAAAAAACAAAAAGTAGAGACTTATTTTGTGCCTTTTGAAACCACATAAAAACTAGAAGGCCATGTAGGTAAACATAGTCTTGAGATAAGAACGGAATAACAATGCTACAGATAGAAAAGGAAGAATCAATTGCTTGACGGCACAAAATGTAAAAGAACCATTAAAAATTGAAAGACAAATGGGAAAATATTTTTTTTTTTTTTTTTTTTGAGACAGAGTCTCACTCTGTTGCCCGGGCTAGAGTGAGTGCCGTGGCGTCAGCCTAGCTCACAGCAACCTCAAACTCCTGGGCTTAAGCGATCCTACTGCCTCAGCCTCCCGAGTAGCTGGGATTACAGGCATGCGCCACCATGCCCGGCTAATTTTTTGTATATATATATTTTAGTTGTCCATATAATTTCTTTCTATTTTTAGTAGAGACGGGGTCTCACTCTTGCTCAGGCTGGTCTTGAACTCCTGACCTCGAGCGATCCACCCGCCTCGGCCTCCCAGAGTGCTAGGATTACAGGCGTGAGCCACCGCGCCCGGCCGGGAAAATATTTTTGAAGAATTAAATCATAGCCTTGATATAGAGTTTTTATGAATTAATAAAATAAAAGCACTAATTGAAAATAAGCAAAGGAAATGAAAAAGGTAATACATATTATATATAACTGTATGTGTAAAAGGACTTAAAATCACTAAGATTTAAGAAAGGCAAATTGAAAGAGGATGTCTTTTTTTGATCTGCACAGTTGGAAAAAGTGTAAAAAGGCTGGGCTCAGGCTCACACCTGTAATCCCAATACTTTGGGAGGCCTAGGCAGGAGGATCACTTGAGGCCAGTAGTTTGAGACCAGCCTGGGCAACAGACCCCATCTCTACAAAACATTTAAAAATAATCCAGGCATGGTGGCATGCACTTGTATTTCCAGCTACTCGGGAGGCTGAGACCGGAAACTCACTTGAGCCCAGAAGTTCTAGGCTGCAGTAAGCTACGATCACGCCACTCCCGCCCAGGCAACAGAGGGAGACGCTGCCTCAAAATAAATAAATAAATAAATACTAGCCATTATTGATGACAATACTAAAAAAGGTAGATGTTCTTTACTGCTGGTGGAATTGTATATGGGAACAACTCTTCTGTGGGTCCACTGGGAAGTATATGTCCAAAGCCTTCAAAAGGCTAGGCCTGCTAGTTTACTCACCATTTCCAAAACTAAGAATTTACCACAAAGAAGCATTTAGAGTTATGTGCAAAGATGTTAACCCATCTCTAGTGATGGGTTATGTTTTTTTCCATTGTACTTTTCATTGTTTTCTAAGTGTTCTAAATTAAATTTGTATCTCTTAGAGAATTAAAAATAAATGAGGACTTTCAGGTAAAGATGGCAGATTGAACTTGGATATTTATCTCCATTTCCTCCCAAAACCAAATTAAAGTAACAGTAAAGTAAATTTTAAGACACAGACCCACCAGGACAAAGAGAATGGAAAAAGAACATTTTGGAAGCTGGAAAGTGAAGGAGGAGAAGTAACTGGCTTAAGCAAACCTGAATCAACAGCATGGACAGCCAAGACGCAGCCCGATGCACACTGCAGACCTTCCGGATGCTCAGGAGTTGGCAGCACCATGTTCCTTTGGAAATGGATAAAAGGATAGGGCTGAAAACAGAAGGTCTGATGGAAAGTCCGTCTGAGAAGCAGTTAATCCCACAAGCTTTCCTTCCAAACTCCACAGAAGGCAGAAGCCTGGAAGGTTTTTCCCACTGGAGAGGTCAAACCAAGCCTCTCTGGGCAAGAGAACACCAGGCAGAAGTGAGGGCAAGGGTACTGTACGGAAGAGAGGGCCCAAGCAGAAGCCTACACACTGAGTATCTGGGTCCCCAGCCTTCCCCTCTCTTGGCTTTCAGAAGGCTGACAGCCAGGCTTGCATTCTCCAGTCTGAAGATTCAAAAATTCTTCTCTTGGGAATTCAACAAGCCCAAGAGAAAAGAGTCATCAGAGGGTTCCCTAACAGCCAAGTTGAATCACTTTACTGTTAATCCCACTGTCAATAAAGCCCTCCACCCACCCGCTACCACCACCGCCACACAGAGAGGGCTTCAGACAGATTTTTGGTGTACCACTCTTAAACTATGAGCAGAGAGGCAAGGATCCCCAGATCACTGAAGAAAGCATTTACCTGATTTCATTGATTCTAAGATCCGTATGTCTGAATGAATATCTCTGAGATCCAGATATACCTTGCAAATAAATGGTATTGTAAAATCATGGTCAGCCAAAAGGCAGTCATCACACAGCTGTGCAACGTAATTTCATAGACTCTGTCTTGTGAGATCAAGAGAGCACTAACATGAAAGGATCTCAGAGTCAATAAAATATGGTAATATGAGGCCGGGCGCGGGTGGCTCACGCCTGTAATCCTAGCACTCTGGGAGGCCGAGGCAAGCAGATTGAGCTCAGGAGTTCAAGACCAGCCTGAGCAAGAGCGAGACCCCGTCTCTACTAAAAACAGAAATAAATTATATGGACAGCTAAAATATATATAGAAAAATTAGCCAGGCATGGTGGCGCATGCCTGCAGTCCCAGCTACTCGGGAGGCTGAGGCAGGAGGATTGCTTGAGCCCAGGAGTTCAAGGTTGCTGTGAGCTAGGCTGATGCCATGGCACTCTAGCCCAGGCAACAAAGCGAGACTCTGTCTCAAAAAAAAAAAAAAAAGAGAGAGAGAGAGAAAAGAAAAAAAAATATGGTAATATGAACCCGGAGACCAAAGCAAACTGGAAAAGCAGATAGAAAGGAGAAAACATCCCCCAAACCATTGTTAATATCTTTAAAGAGGTAATGAAAGACAATGTGTTCTTCTTTTTTTTTTTTAATCTAAGAACAAAAAACATTCAAATAATTCTTGGAAATTAAAATAAAATAAATTACAATAAGTTGGGAAGATTTCTCAGAGAAGAGAGCAAAGAGAAAATAGAGAGGAAAAAAATAAGAAAATTAGAGAATTGTCCACAAGGTTCAAAAAGAGAAAACAAAGAAGTCATCAGCAAAATAATTCAAGAAAAGCCTGCCAGAACTGAAAGACATGAGTTTCTGGATTTAAAAAGGGCCACTAAGTCCCAAAAGAGGAACCTAAATTGATCTACAACAAAGCCGTAGATATTTTGGAATACTAGGGACAAAGAACAGATTCTACAAACTTCAAGAGACAGGGAAAAAAAACAAAACACAGGTTTGATAGAACAAGCCAGAATACAACGGAGCAAAGCCTCCAAATTTCTGAAGTAAAATGTTTTAAAACCTGGAATTTTATCCTCAGCCAAATGGTCAATTAAATGAGAGTAGAGAATAAAGACCTTTTCAGACCTGCAGGGAGAGATGAGTGAAGAACTACCCAGGGAAACGGGGGACGGCACAGCACAGGACAGCAGCTGTGTCACTGGTGTGAGGCCCGCAGTACAGTTTGGGGCAGATCAGAAGATCCAGAAGAGATTCCTTCAAGAAAATGAACGTATTGAGAGATATAACCAACTGGAAGAGTTGGCAGTGAATTAGTTACAAGTATATAGAAAATTAAGCCAATAGAACAGGAAGGCAACTATTAACTCAGTGGAAAACAGAAAGGTGCACACACGTAACGATTGCGTGCTGTGTGACTCAGCGTGCACGGTCACAAGAAACACTGAAAAATAAGCCAACCAAAATTAGAATTTAACTACATTAGGAGAATGGAGAAGATGAATTGTGTTGTAGGGGTAGACGGGTAAAAGAGAACAAAATCCTTATATTTCAGCAAACACTTGCTGTCCAATTTTTTTAAATCAAGAACTATGCCAAAATTTTACACATTTACAAATCTACATATTTTGCAAATACGGAAGTGAACGTCCAAAGAAGCAGGTGAAAGTTGCAGGTGGGCATTTCTGGAAAGTGGGACAGGGAGCTGCTATAATGTTTTACAATCTGCCATAGTGAATTATTTTAATATTTTCACTCAATACATATATACCTTTAACAAAAATAAAAGTTAAATTAGGAAAGAAAAATGAATGAGCATGGGCTTTGGAATCAGATACGGTTTTAAGTCGGCCCTCTGTATCTGTGGGTTCTGCCTCTATGGATTGAACCAACTGCAGATTGAAAATAATAATTAAAAAATTGCATCTGTACTAAAGGTGTGCAAACTTTTCGTCCTTGTCATTATTCCCTAATCAATATAACAACTATTTACATAGCATTTACACTGCGCTAGGTATTATAAGTAATCTAGAGATGATTTATGGGAAGATGTGTGTAGGTTATATGCAAATACTATGCCATTTTATATCAGGGACTTGAGCATCCGTGGATTTTGGTATCTGAGAGGATCCTGAAACCAATTCACCTCGGATACCAAGGGATGACTGTATGTCTCTCACTAGCTGTATAACCACAGCCAGTCACTCTCCAGGCCTCAATTTCCTTAGCTGCAAAATGGGAATTAAAATATTCTTAGGTTTATTTTGATAAGCCATGAGACAATACCTGTAGAGTGGCTGGCACCTATTGGCCACTTTGACATCTCTCTACATCCCTTCACCAACTGGGTCTGATCTCTGCCTTCGAAGAGTTTGGAATTTAAGGAAAGCAAATTTGCAATTATTAGGTGCCTTGGAAATAAACTCATGCTTATTGTTTTTCAGTTTTAAAGAAAAATCATGGTTTAATTTCTTTTTCTTTTCTTTTCTTTCTTCCTTTTTTTTTTTTTTTTTTTTGAGACAGGATCTTGCTCTGTCACCCAGGCTGGAGCACAGTGGCATGGTCATAGCTCACTGCAGCCTTAAATTCTTGGGCTCAAGTAATCCTCCCCCCTCAGCCTCCCAGGTACCTAGGACCGCAGGTACACGCCACTATGCCCTCCTAAATTTTTCTTTAATTTCTTGTAGAAACAGGGTCTCACTATGCTGCCTAGGCTGGCCTCAAGCGATCCTACCGCCTTAGCCTCCCAAAG
Source organism: Eulemur rufifrons (assembly GCF_041146395.1). Classification (NCBI taxonomy): domain Eukaryota; kingdom Metazoa; phylum Chordata; class Mammalia; order Primates; family Lemuridae; genus Eulemur; species Eulemur rufifrons. The sequence goes on along the minus strand of NC_091000.1, from coordinate 66,982,698 downwards.
TGCAGAGACTACAAGCTGTGAGCCACTGCACCTGGCCTTGGTTTAATATCTTGATTTCAAATATTGAGTGCCGCCAAACAGACTGTCATAGTTTTAGTAACTTCACTCATTTTTCGATAATTCCCTAGCCCCACCCTGCCCTGACTCCAGCACCAGCAGTGTGAAAGAAACCCCAATCCCCACACATACCCCATTAACAGAATGGGATTCAAAAGCTCTGTTTGGTTGTAGGTAATCAGAGATAACAGGGAAGTAAAGAGAGATTTTAAAAACCAGTTTTTTCCTCACTGAGGATGTTTTCTAATAGAATCATCAGAAAGGGGGAAATGTATAGAAAAGGAGAGGGCTTTGGAAGAAATATGGACAGTACTACAAAGTGTTTCGGGTTGGGAGCAAATATTCAAGAGATTGCAATTCCAAGCTACCACTGGATAGTGACAAATCCACCGCCGCAGTACCTTACTGTGCAGTTACTATGCACAGACCCCAGGCAGACGCCCCCCTCTATCTGAGGTTCTCCGTCATCCCCGTCCTGAGTCCTGAGAGTGTCAAGTAACCACTGAGCTTCATTGCCAAATGGGATGCGCACTGCTCTGTCCTAACCTTCCGTGACCTGTCAGCAGCAGCTGACGTACTGAACCCCTCCCTCCTTGGAACACTGTCCTACCTTTCTGATGCCTTGTTCCCCTGGTGACCATCCCGTACCATTCCCCCGCTGTAACCAGCCACCCTCACCCTTCTCCTGGCTTAAACAGCTGCGACAGACTCCTCGTGCTGTACCGTTGCCATCCTTGCCTGCCTCTGATCATGCTCCCCTCGGCAGCTAGAGTGGATTATTAAAGACGTAAATCAGATCATCACATCCCCCTTAGTAGGCTCCAGTGGCTTCCTGCTGCAGTTACATCAAAGCCAAAGTCCTCACTAAAGGTGCGACACAATCTGACCCTTCCTCCCCTCTAACTGCACCCCCTGACTGTGCTCAGCTTGCTGGCTGCTCCTTCCAGCTCTTCCGGGTGTCAGCTCACCTGTCCCGTTCTGAAAGAGGCCTCCTGTCGCTCACTCACATCACTCTGCTTATTTCCTTCATGACACCACAAACTGAAATTCCTGTTTATCCACTTATTTCCATGATCATTGTGCAAGATCCCGGAGGGTAGGAACCTCGTCTGTCTTGCTCAGTCTCTGGCTCAGAGTAAGAACTAAATAGATATTATTTTTAATCAATTACTTATTGATTAACTAGGCTGGGCACGCTGGCTCACATCTGTAATCCCAGCATTTGAGAGGCTGAGGTGAGAGGGTCGCTTGAGCCCAGGAGTCCATGGCTGCAGTGAGCTATGATCACGCTACTGCACTCCTGGGTGGCAGAGCAAGATCCTGTCTCAAAAAATAATAATAATAATTAATCCGAGAGAAAAATAACAGCCCAAGAGAGACAGAACAAAATAACCAAAAATAAACACCTTAAAGGAAACAGATAATATAGGCAATAAAAGAGAACTTCAAAACTTTCTAATCAGTATCTCAGGGAAAAGTTATAGTTTATCCATTAAAAAAGAAAAAAGAAGAAACAACACAGATGCTCACCAAAAAAATAAATTAATAAATAAGAAAAAATTTAAAATTCTTGAACTTAGGAAATATAATTGACAAAAAAATTTCAATAGAAGGACTAGAAGCTAAACATTGATCTCGCAGATTATAAATTAAAAATGAAGACATTTAGGGAAAATATCACTTAAAAAGTTAAAGAGACTTAAGAAGATCAATTCAAAAAGCCTAATATCCACCTAATAGATGTTCAACAAAGAGAGAGCAGAGCATATGCAAGACAGAAAATTATTAAATTTTTCCAGAACAAAGGAAAGATGTGATCTCCAAACATCACTGAGTCATGAGAAGGATAGATTGAAATGCACACACACATGCGCGCGCGCACACACACACACACACACACACAAAACCCTAGAGCCACCATCATAAAATTTCAGAATGCCAAATACAAAGTTTCCAGGAAGAAAGAATTAGCTACCTACAAAGGAACTAGAATCACACTGGCATCTTTTATCAGCAACATTCCATGCCATAAGACAACAAAGTATTGCCTTTATGTTTTGAGGACAATTTATTTTAAACATAAAATTTTCTATCTTCCTGAGTTATCAATCAAGAATAAGAACAAAATCTAGACATTAATGTATAAGCAGGGACTCTGATATTTATCAGAAGCGATCTTCTTTGAGAGCATTATTCAAGTACGTATCACAGCAAAACAAGAAAGGAGTGCAAGAAAGTGACAGACACAGTGGTCTTAACCCAGCAGAGAATGAAGAGACACCCCACGATGGCAGCTGTGCAGCAGGCCTGGAAAGCAATAGGTCCAAATTAGAACCTAGAAAAATTAGAAAAATTCAACAAGCTCCAAAATAAGTGTGTCCGTAAAGAAAATGGATTCCCTGCAAGAAATGGTTTAATTTAAAAGTTAGATAATTTTAGTTAGAAGATGGATATATAAAATAATAATAAAGGTAAATAGTTATGATATGCTGTCCCTCTTCCCTTCTCCTAGAAATCACTCTTCCTGCTGGTTGTCGAGAGTTTTCTTTTCCCTCAAATACCTGGGTTTCTGAGCATAGGATCTCATTTCCTTCTATAGTTAGGCAGTCACATTGCATGGTTCTTCGTTGAACAAATGTTTATATATTCATTATATTATATATAATCTCATTATATCTCTGGATATTGGCTTTCAGTTTTTAAGAATCAACCTAGAGGCAAACATAAAGGACATACATGGTTACAGAAGAGAATATGTGCTGTAAACCTAGATGTTGAAATGTCCCAGTACAACGACAGCAGACCAAGGACAGACAGAGCTGGTGCAGTGAAAGGAAAAGTGAGGAACCAGTTTTCTCATCTTACAGCGTGAGAATTCAAGGGAAACTCTAATTGCTAGGTCAAGACATACAAGTTCAAAACATATTTTTTAAAGCCACAGTGATAACCAAGAGAGGAACTAAAAATAAAATGTGACAATCTGAAAGGAAAGGGGAAGAAAGGAACGAAAGATGAATTCTTCATTGTTGCGATGGGGAGATAATAGAGACTGTCTAAAAACTTACAAATCAAGGAACACAGGTAAAATCATAACAGTTTGAATTATGGCAGTAACTACCAGAAGGACCAAAGAGAGGAAAGTTAAAAAGTTGCATCTCTAAGGAGAAAAACAGGCTGAGCTGGCTAGAGAAGGAGGAAGACTTGGACTTTTCATTTATATCCCTCACGCCACCTTAAATAACTCTTGTGCCATTGCCATGAGGAGGTATTAGTTCTTGTAAATAAAAACATATACAAAATTTAACACACAGTTTAAAATGAAGATAATAATTCCCCAGATATGTGTTGAATGCTATCATGGCTGAAGTTCTCCATCAACCAGATGATCTGTAAGATCTCAGATCTAGCATCCAGTGATTCAGTGACCTGGAAAGGCTACAAATGTGACTTCAAGCCAGGCACGGTGGCTCATGCCTATAATCCCAGCACTTTGGGAGGCCAACGGGGTTGAATTACTTGAGGCCAGGAGTTCAAGATCAGCCGCCTGGGCAACATAGCAGGACCCCGTCCCTACCAAAAAAAAAAAAAAAAAATTAGCCAGGTGGTGGTGTGCACCTGTAGTCCCAGCTACTAGGCAGGGGCAGGATCACTTGAACCCAGGTGTCCAAGGTTACAGTGAGCTGTGATCACACCACTGCACTCCAGCCTGGGTGACAGAGCAAGACCTTTCTGGGAGAAAAAAAATTGACTTCAGAAAATGCTGATGCCATTTCTTTTGGAAGCACATTGTCAGTGCTTCTGACCCCAGCCTTAAAAGCAGAGGTAGTTCCCAAAACATTTCTGCTCCCTTCATCTGATTTACACTGTCAGGGAGAGAATCTGTTTTAGAAACAATCCACAAGACGATATTCTCCCTAAGGCCAGCGTTAGCAGAGGTTATCTTTTTATAGGATTTATACTACACTTTTACACACAGTAAGGTATTCCATGTGATACAGTAATACAACAACTCTTCAAGGAGGGCACAGTGTGTACTACCACTCCCACTTACCTTACGAAGAAACTGAGTGCCAGAGATGTAAGTTACCAGCCCAAGAATTCTAAACCACTAACTAATAAAGATCAGAGCTCAAACATATCTGCAACCCCAAGTACTAGTCTCTCCACTAAACTGTCTGCCTCTAGTTAAAAAACCCAATAATCCAAAGACATGCAAATGACCAACAAGTAGATGAAAAGGTGCTCAACATCACTAATCATCAGGGAAATGAAAATCAAAACCACAGTGAGAATACCTCTTCGCATCTGTTAGGCTGCTATCAAAAACACAAGAGACAACAAGTGTCAGGGTGTGGAGAAAAGGAACCCTTGTACACTGTTGGTAGGAAGGTAAATTGTTACAGCTATTATGGAAAAAAGTATGGATTTCCCTTAAAAATTAAGAATAGGACCACCACATGATCCAGAAATCCCAATTCTGGGTATACATCCAAAGGAAATGGAATCAGAATCTTGATACCTGCACGCCTATGTTCACCGCAGCATTATTCACAGTAGCAAAGATATGGAAACAACCCGTGTCCCTCAGCAGATGAATGGATACACAAAATGTGTTATATATGTACAATGGAATATTATTCAGGCTTTAAAAAGAAGGAAATTAAGTCACCATAGTGTCTGCAAAATTAAAAATAAACAAACAAACCAACAGAAGGAAATCCTGCCATTTGCGACAACATGGGTGAACCTGGAGGCCGTTGTGCTAAGTGAAATCAGTCAGGCACAGAAAGACAAATACCCCACGATCTCACTTACATGTAGAGTCTAAAATAGTCAAACTCATAGAAGCAAAGAGTAGAACGGTGTTTGCCACAGGCAGGTGGGAGAGGGAAATGGGGAGATGTCGGACAAAGGGCACAAGCTTATAGCATGATGACTACAGTTAACAATACTGCTTTGTATACCTGAAATGTGCTAAAAGGGTAGATCTTAAGTGTTCTCACCAAAGGAAAAAAAAAGCTCTTTAGAGAATAGAAAAAGAAGGAACACTCCACAGAGTCATTTTATGAGCAATTGCAAGCCTAGTATAAAAACTTAAACAAGGTCAGTACTGGAAAGGAAAATTGAAGTTGATTGCATTCATGAACATAGATGCAAAAATCCTGAGCAAAATGTTAGCAAACTGAATCCAGCAATTTAAAAAAAAGTGAAAAAACATCGTGACCAAGTTGAGTTTATTCCAAGAATGAAAGGTTAGTTCAGCATTAGAACATATATTTAGGTATTAATTTATCTCATTAGTAGTAGAAAATTATATTGTGATCTGAATTGATGTGGGAAGGCATTTGATAAAATTCAAAACAACATTCATGAGTCAAAAAGCAAAAAAACATTCACAAACTCGGAAGAGAAAAGAATATTCTTAACAGGATAAACATTAACACATGCTCTTTAAAACAGGGATAACACAAAGATATACACTACCCCCAGTTCTACTCAGCAGTGCACTGGAATTCTAACCTGTGCACTCAGACAAGAATAAGGAAAAAAATAAAGAATTTTTAAAAAACTTTCATTATGTGCAGATATTATATTCTGCACAGAAAACTTCCAATTACCTATATATTATTAGAATTAATGAAAGAATTTAGTAAGTTTCCTGGGCATAAAATCAACATATGAGTCAACTGCATTTCTACATACCAACAAAAAGAAAAAAAAGGAAATTAGAAAATATGATTCTTAAATATATCATTTACAATAGCAACAACAAAATGAGGTACCAAAGAATAAGCCTAACAAAAGATGTGCAAGACCTTTTGGGGGAAAGTTATAAAACTTGGTGAAAATATCAAATAAGACCTTAATAAACAGAATGATATAATTTTTCCATGAAGATTAAATATCTTATAGATATCAATTCTCCTCTAAATTGTTCTATAGATTCAGTGTAATTCTAAATAAAAATCTCAATAAGATGTTTTATAGAATTTGACAAATTAATTCTATAATGTATAAGGAAGAGCCAACGGCCAAAAACCTCGGGCAAGTAAAAATGTTCTGCCAGGGCTGGGCGTGGTGGCTCCTGCCTGTAATCCTAGCACTCTGGGAAGCTGAAGCAGGAGGGTTGCTTGAGGTCAGGAGTTAGAGACCAGCCTAAGCAAGAGCGAGACCCTGACTCTACTAAAAACAGAAAAATTAGCCAAGTGTAGTGGCCCACGCCTGTAGCTACTCACTCAGAAGGCTGAGGCAGAAGGATCACTTGAGCCCAGGAGTTTGAGTTTGCAGTGAGCTATGATGATGCCACTGCACTCTAGCTTGGGAGACAGAGTGAGACCCTGTCTGAAAAAAAAAAAAAGTGTTGTGCCAGGATTGATATGTTACAAGTAGTTAGGATTTTGTGTTCTTAGTAGAAGGCAAGTAAAACAGAACAATGGAACAAAAAGAGAGCCCAGAAACTGGCCCATACTTAAGTCAAAACATGATCTATGATAGATCCAGTATTGCAGATCAAAAGGGTTATCCATACAGGAAAAAGTGAAAATGGATTTCTGCCCCATACATACCATACATCAAAACTAGTCCCAGGTGGATCAGGGACTAAAACAGGACCAGCAAAACTTTAAAACTTTTATTATTATTTTTTTTTTTTTTTTGAGACAGAGTCTCACTCTGTTGCCCAGGCTAGAGTGAGTGCCGTGGCGTCAGCCTAGCTCACAGCAACCTCAAACTCCTGAGCTCAAGCGATCCTCCTGTCTCAGCCTCCCGAGTAGCTGGGACTACAGGCATGCGCCACCATGCCCGGCTAATTTTTTCTATATATATTTTTAGCTGTCCATATAATTTCTTTCTATTTTTGGTAGAGGTGGGGTCTCGCTCTTGCTCAGGCTGGTCTCGAACTCCTGAGCTCAAACGATCCGCCCACCTCGGCCTCCCAGAGTGCTAGGATTACAGGTGTGAGCCACCGCGCCCGGCCTTAAAACTTTTAGAGAAAATAGAAAAGAATATTCTAATGATCTGTGGGTAGGGAAATAGTTTTAAATCAAGCAAGAAAAATACAAACCATAAAGAAAAAAATTAGTAAAATTGACTAGTAAAGAGGACTTCTGTTTAGTAAAATCACCATTAGAAAGTAAAAAGGTAAGCCTCAATCTGAGAAGATATTTGTAACCTATAACCAGCAAAGAATCATTATCCAGAATCTGCAGAGATTCCCAAAGGAAAAGAAAGAAAAAGACCAGGATGTGTAGAGAAGACAGAGGCAGATCTGTGAAAAGGAAACATGAATGGCCAACATATATGCAAAGACACATTCAACCTCATTAATCATGGGACTGCAAGTTAGAATGACAATAAAATAGCTTTTCAAAAACAGAAACTCAACAAAACCAAGCATTGGCAAGGATGCAGAACCACAAATATTCTCATGCACTGCTGGCAGGATTGTAGATTGGTTCAACCACATTAGAAATTGGGCATTATTTCATGCGGCAGATACCGTGAACTGGTTTGCTCAACTTTTATTGTATTCTAACCTCCTTCTAGTATGCCTGCCTATATTTTAAAGGGCAGAAAATGAAAAACTATTTACAAGACACCCCTCTAGCAAGGGTTCCAGGTGTGACTAAGGTTTGACCCATCAGTGCTCTCCCAGTGAGACTTGGCTGAGTGAAATGGGGAGAGACGCAGGGTGGAAGACATTCGTTTTGCTGGCAGGGATTGTAATGGCGGCTTCCCAAGTTTAAAAGGTGGTTTCAGAGGAGAGGCTTGGTTTTGGAGCCAGAAGGTCTAAGAGTGGCTTCCTGATTTAGCTGAGTGCCCCCTAATTGTGCCTGAGGCAGTGCGGCTTTGGAGCCAGAACTGTATTGGCAGCTTTCCAGTTCAAAACATAGCTTCCTGTTGAAGGGAAAAGTGGTAGCTTTCTTGGTGGCCCAGTCCTTTGGTGTGGCTTTGGGAATCATCACTAGATGTTCTGTCTATAGTCTGTTTCTGCAACCCTTCCGACAATTCTGTAAATCATCAATAACCTACGATAAATCCCTTTCTGCTTTAATGAACTAAGACTTATTCTGTTCTTTGCAACTGTGCTTTGATGGATACACCTAGCAAAGCTGTGCTTGCACATACTATCCGGCCCAGCAATCACATTCCTAGGTACCCTAAAGAAACTCTTGGATGTATAAACCACCAACATGTACAAAGATATTTATTGCAGCATTGTTTGTAATAACAAAAAACTGAAAACAACCCAATGTCTATCAAGAGTAGAATGGATAAATAAGTTATGGTATAATGAAGAGAATACTACACAGATATGAAAATAAATGACCTGTAGTTTACATATCAGCATGGATAAACTGCAAAAATAATATTGAATGAAAATTACAACAGAATATATATAGTATGATTTCATTTATATAAGCTTAAAACTAAATAATATATTATTTGGAGATACACAGATATGTCGTAAAATTGTAAAGAAAATACAAGAAGTGGCTAATACAGAATTCAAGATAATTGCTACCCTTGGTGGGAAGAGATAGGTGTATTATCAGAAAAAGACATACGAGAGGATTCGAGGGCACGTAGTATGTTATGCCAAAGTTGGGAATGCGGGGTGGTATTCATTCAGCTTTACATTTGTGTGACATGCTCTTCTGTATATATAATTTATGTGATAGTTTTAAATGTTAAAGAAAAATAAAAAATGAGAAGGCAAGAAAAAAATGAAGGTGTTAACACAACCAACCACACAATTCAATTCTCTCCTAAAGATATACCAGCACAAAAATGAAATGACAGAGTGTACAGTTATCACCGCAGCATTATTTGAAATAATGAAAGATTGGAAACAATACAAATATCCATAAGTTTGGGACAATGGTACATTCAAGATAATGAAGTAGGACGCATTTGTAAAGTATAAGAAAGAATTCTATCTATTGATATGGTGTGATCTCCAGTGTGCGTTCAGTGAAAAATTCTCGGTGAGTAAAAAGTGAGAATAAGAAACTTTTGTGTTAAAAGAAGGGAACTATAAAAAAATGTTATTAATGTAAAATAATATAATAGTAACACACACATAAATGTCCTTTATTTGCAAAAAGGAACATTAAAAGAATAAATTAGAAACTAATAAAAATGATTACCCATGGGAGAGGGGCAGAACTGAAAGGAAAGGATTGGAAACAAACTTCTCTAAGTATACATATTTATATAATTTAACTTTTCAGTCATGCAAATATTTTTACATACTCAAATAATAAATGTAAGTCCTCAAGAAAAAATAAAGCAAGTCCTGGAATTGAAAACAAAGTAAAATAAATAAAACTAGCCATATTGGAAACAACCAAGGGAACGAATTATTTCAAGGGACTTTGAAACCAACACTTTGACTTTGCTTGGTGACGTACTTCTGCAGAGAAATCTTAAATTTTATTCAACGATTCTATTGCTAGTAAAAGTATTGACATGTTGTTTTGAAGTATATATATATAGATAGATAGATAGGATAATGCAAACAACTAATTAAGGTATTATTAGGAACTGAAATAGCAGGATAGAGAGAAAAGAGATATAAGGATAAAATCGAAGAAGTTATGTAAAATAATGCAATGTTTAATCTGAAGGTTAAAAAGCAATGCAAGTTGTTTTGGTGTGTGTGGTGTGTGTGTGTGCTGAAAAAGATGCAGACAAAATTAAATTTATTCAAGGCTGGGAGGGGTGTAATGTGAAAAAAAACATTTGGCAAACTTAGTAAAAACATTCCTTATGAGCTATATGTGCCACTCCTAAAAATATATTCAACTAATTGCCTACATATAAATAAAGACATACACAATGTTGTTCATTCCATCAATTTTTACAGTGGCCCTAAATTGGAACCAAGATATTCATTAAACATAGAATGGCTAAACAAATTGTGCTATATTCATACAAAAAATTCCACGAATCAAAGAAAATGAATAAACTCACTAAATGCAACAATGTCAATGGATGTCACAAACAAGATTAAGCAAAAGAATTGAAAACCACAAATGTTATATCATAGCACTTTATGTATATTGCAAACTCCATGAATTAGTATTAGAAATCAGAATATCAGATAACATTTTAGGAAGGTGAGTGTTAGGACACATCAGGAATAACCAGGATGAGATAAAGAAAACAGTATTGTTGAATTGTAAAATTGCAAAAAATATCAATATAAACTCATAATCTTTTAAATATATATTTCCTCACTCTGCCCACTGAAAGGGCCTAACTTTTGCCATATGAAAACCCAGCAGCCATGAGCACCCACAAAATACAGGTTCTGGCAACTAAATACCATTTTTCCACTGAAAGGACCCCAAACTCCTGAAAGAATTGCTAATCCAGGTTTGGGTCAAGGAATGTAGAAGATGAGTCTGGGACATCTTGTGGCAGAAACTAAGAAAAGTCTCAAAAATTAATAGCATGTCAAAAGGACCCAGATGCTGGCTTGAAAAAGATCCCACCAGACACATTTGGGAAAATTTTGTATAAAAAAGTATAATGACCATAATTGAGTAAAACATAGCAAATGCATTGTTTTAAATCTGTGAGTCCTTAATGACACACCAAAAGAGAATGACTCAGCTTCTGGTTCTAAAAATTGCAATTAAAGGGAAGGAAATAATGATTTATCTTGTATCTATAGGTAACTGCTAGCTAATACTTGTAGGAGGAATGATAAAATTAGAAAATCACCACTTTTAATTTTCTCATGAAATAACTGAGCCAGGCAAAAATAATCAATGGATGCTAAAAGCCTAAACAACAGTTGAAGAGGGTGAACTAGATTTTCACTCGGTAGCTAAGAATCATCCCGCAGATTACTCTCCAGTCCCAAAGGAGAAAATGTAACTTTACGTGGGAGCGTTCTGGCTGTCACCACCTTAGGCCAGTGACTAAGCACGGCGTCCCCAGCAGCAGAACGCTGCCTCCTGATGTGACACCGCATGCATGCACAGCGTGGCCTGTGCAGTTTCTCACCAAACAGGTTTAATTTCAACCTAATTAAGCCTTTGGTTTTTCATGACTCGCAGATGCAGGAAATGCAGAAGACAGAGGACAAGCCAGGCGCTACTACAAGGAACCCATCTGACAAATCCAGAACATGGGACACTCTTGAGAGAAGTGGCCCAATCACCTCAACAAATCTGTATACTTGGGAGGGAGGGAGGAAAGGAATGGCTGTTTTAGAAAAAGAGGAATGCTCTTGACCGGATTCTGTTTGGAACAACCCAGATATACAAGACATCTTGGGGACAATTGAGGAAATTTTCATATATACTGGAGTATTATTGTTATATAGTTAGGTGTGATATTATTGTGGTTTATAGAATGTCATTTTTAGAGGTGTATGCTTAATTATTTAAAGGTGAAGCTTATTGATGTATGTAACTTAATTTTAAGTGGTTTAAAAAAAGTATATATGTGCAAATATGCATAATGTTTACATATGAAGCAAGTATGACAAAATGTTAAAAATTGTTAAATCTATGTGTGCTCATTGTACTCTTCTTTCTACCTTTCTGTATTATTTGGAATATTTCATAATTATTTGAAAACTTGCATAAAAGACAAAATTTAAAATGAAGGATAAGGATACAAAAAATTACAAAAGTGTTAAATAATGCAACCAACAATTGTTCAATTCAACAAATACTTATTGACACATACATATACACAATATTTTCAAAGTAAAAATAGAATTTGTCCTAGAAAGAGGATTCTCAGTATACGTATACGTGCTAAGTAAAGAAAGCAGGAAAGAGACTAAATTATAGTAACATTAGTTAGAAAATGGCATTGACTCCTAAACAGACCTATTTCACATTCCTGTCACAGAACCATCTCACTCTGGACCCACTGTTGGAAGCCTTGCTAGGTTGTCAGGGACGACTAACCAGATTCCAAGCTTCCTGGAGACGCCTCCCCTCTTGCTAGCAAGCATACACCAAAGGAGATGGTGCTCTGAAGATACTTATTGAAAAGTTCAGAAGTAAATTTCTCACAGGAATTTAGCAATGACAGGTTCTGAAACTCAATTGCACGTAAGGGTTTAAAAGGTTAAAGAATCTCTTCTCCAAGGCAAATTTGTTTCCCCACAAATGGAGTTAAATCTGACCTTTGAAAGACCCCAACTTTCAGAATCACAATAATCAGTATTTCTGGGTTTCATCAATCTGTTGGATAATTGGATGCCTTTAAAGATAATATTTTCCTTATAAAGCAAGGGTAAGAATGTGGTTAGGAGGCTTTTCAAATTGAAATGATCTCTATGGCGTCCTGGGAGGGGAAAGGAGACATCTCACCCCCTACTCAGTTCTTAGGCCCATGGAAACCGGTTCTCCGCCCATCCCCAGCGTGCCTATGCCAAGGAAAACTGCAAGGTAATCCTGAATTCCAAAGTCCTGGCCTCTTCTCACCCCTTATCCCCACCAGGAACTACAGTTTAGTAACACTCCCCGTTGGCCACCCACCCGCTCCCTCCTTCTGGAATCCCTCCCCTTCCATGCACTGAAGCTTCTTCTGTCTCCTTTCTGGCCACCTCCCACCTCCCTCTACTCCCTCCACTTTCCTCCTTGGAGACCACACATAGGCATTTCTCAAGACTCACTCTACTCTCCTCCTTAAAATCTCACCCCTTTCATGTCTTCAACTACCTCCTTTCTACAGGTTTCTCTCCAACCAACGTCAGCCTAGCTCTCCCTTCATTCTTGAGTCCCAGACTCAAATTTCCAACTACCTGCTGGAAATCTGCACTTCCTTGGCCAACAGGTTTTTTCAACTCCTTCTGCTCAAAATTGAAAGCAAGACGATCCCCTGAAAACCCATTTCTTCTGTACTTCTAACTCTTCTGTTCCTTCGTATGAGAAAATCTATTGCAAATTATAACATAATGTCCACGTGGAACACAATGCATATCATCATCACTGAATACACCATCCTCCCAGCACCCCTGGACTCAACTTAAAATCTCCATCCTCCCTGTTTCCCAGTGCTCATTTTACTGGTTTGGAACTCAGGGGGTTGTCTGCAAACACAGGTTCCAGAGCCTCACCCCCAGGTGTGGAAACCGCTGTCAGAGTGAGGGAATGCTTGTGCCACGTCAGACAGTCGCCCTGGCAAGCTGTTTTCCCTCGGCTGTGACTCGTGGCGCCCTTGGGTGCTCAAAGGATGCCGTGGGAAGCGCGTGGTCAACACTGTCAACACTGCTCCCTGCAGAGGTGTGGCCCAGCCAGCGACGTTACATCACAGAGGAGCCCTTTTGTGAGGCAAGGGCCCTGCCTGATGAGGAAACAGCGCGGAGAGGCAGACCAGAGAGGCTCAGCGGAGGGAAGCAGGCGTTGGGTTTAGTGACTCCACTGGTTCCTTGAGGAGAACACCTATTCCTACCTAAGAGCACTCCTGGAAGGCGACGGGTGCGAGCAGCGTCGTGAGGAGACTCATCTCAAGGAACTGAGCAGGTAGGGCTGGAAAAGAAGAAATGGAAGGGGAGAGGAAATCAACCCAGGAACCCACCCCCCGCCTTAACCAAAGCTTCCCTCTCGTGTGCTTCATTGACGGTGCTGCCGTGATTTTGAACAAAAGATGCCACTTGAACAAAGGGTTCTGTGGCTTTAAGAGTTGTAAAAACGACTATTAGAGAGGAGCAGAGGATGGCACAGCAGACGGGACACAGACTGTAGAGGGCCTCGAATTCTAAACTAAGGGGTTCAGATTTTCACCTCAGACCAGCGGGAATCACCAAAATCATCCTTCTGTGGAAGGAACAGAATGGCGAAAGTCACGTTTAACTTGGTTAGTGTTCAGGACGGAGCCCAGAGTTGGAAGATAATATTTAGGCACCAACTGTCAGGTGTTTTATAAGATAACAGCTTGAATCAGAATTTTTAAAGATGTAGGGGAAAAGATGTAAGAGATATTTCAAAAGGAGAAAATTCTGGATTTTGCAACTAATTAAATTTGGGGATAGAAGAAAGGTAGAAATCCAAAATCATCTATAGGCAGATGGTGACTCACAAAGCCCTGATCGCTCTTCCAATACATTCGGTTATCTAAGATAAAACAGATATCCGACATTTCTCCACAGAGATGTCTCAAAGCCACCTAGAACTCCAGATGTCCAAGATTGCACTCATCCTCTTCTCCTCGGGGCTGGTCCTCGCCAAGTTTCCCTAAGGCAGTAGACGGCACCCCCATTTATTCAGCACCCCCGCCAGAGCCCTGGGAGTCACCCTTAATAACTCGCACTGATTCACACCATCATTCCCATTCCATCACCAAGGAAACTATCATGTCAGCTTCCCAAAGCTCTCGCATTCGGTTCATTTCCATCTCTAGAGCATCACATGACCAAGCCACCGTCATCTCTCACCTGAACTGGCCCCTAACATACTCTGGCCCTTCTCTAATCTTGTCTTTACATGTGATGTTCAAAATCAAAATGACTTATTTTATCTACTTTAAAAAGGTTTCAATGCCATCCTATTGATCTTCGAATAAAGACGAAGCCATGGTAGCTGCGAGGCCTTAATCCATTCCTTACCTCTCGCTCCCCCTGGTTTTACACAGTGCGAGTTAGGCTTGAGCTGCTCTTGCACCAGCCTGTGTTCATAGGCAGAACACGCTCCGCCCACCCTGCTGTCTCGAACCTGGTGGCTCCTCCTCTAATTACCAGGATACATGACCCAGCAATCTCTTCCCTCTCTGACCTCCTTGCCTAGTTTAATTCCCTCTGTCGTGGCTCTCGTGAGACCGTGTACCTACAGGCAAGAAAAAACAGAGCTATGAAGGCCTGTTGAGGACAAAACAAGATTTTATTATAAAGCCCCCATTTGCCTGCTAGCTAGGGATATTTTTTCCCTCTTTCGAGGCCTGACGACAAGCACCCTCCTGCAGCTACATGACAGTTAGGCAGCGTAAGTCCCTGAGGTGGGATGTTGGCCCGAGGAGGAGGAGCAGGAATCCTGTGCAGCCCCTTCTGGCGGTGGTCACTACAGCTGCGTGGTCCTGCCGGTCAAGCGTTTCATGTTTCATGTTCATTCCTGCTCTCCGTGGGAGTTTGTAAAGTGAGGAGAATGAGGAGAATCGGAACCTGGGTCTAGAGACTTGTACTAAGAACAAGATAGAGACTAGGAGTGGTCCCGGTCCCTCACTGTAGGATCCACAAGGAAAGATGAAAGCCAACAAACCACCCACCCGCCCTCATCCCATTGGAACACTGCGGCCAAGAGCTCTGCACCCCAGAATCAACTGGAAACCCTTCCATGGGTGGGAACCTGCGGCCTTGGGGCCACATGTGGCCTTCTGGGTTCTTGAGTATGGCCTTTTAACTGAATCCAAATTTTATAGAACAAATCCTTTTAATAAAGGGATTTGATAAAGGGATTTGTTCCGTGAAGTTTGGATTGGGCAGTACCAGCACTGAGTCAGCCAGAAGGCAGGAGAGGGCCACAGAAAGCCTTCCAAGTGCAGCGTCTTACGAGTCAAGCCAGGGAAGTGAGGGCCCATTTATCTCTGTATTCAAATACAGGACCTCACTCAAAGTAGGCCTAAATCAATGTTTGCCTATCATGAATAAATGAACATTGATTAAAACCAAGCTCGTCACAGTCCCCCCCAGATCAGATCCTCCGTCTGCTCCCCAGCCCACCCCCGCTCTCGTTGGGACCCCACGTGTGCCACTGCAGGATAACAGTCCCAACATAAGCTCTGACCGGGCATTTCCCTGCCCGGAGCCTGCGTGGCCGCCACTGCCCACGCCAACGGCCTGCAGCACCAGCTTACGTGGGTGCTTTTCGAGTATGCAGAGACTATGGTCCCACCCGTGATGACTCCCGTGAGTAAAATGGAAAGTGAACTCGTACCTCTTGTGTCCCTGTAAGCATTTCGCGTGCAATATTTTACGGATCCCTTCCACATTCCCCAGGGGTTGTATTCCTGTCACCACTGGAGATGAGAAAGTAAGGCCCTGAGACTGAAGTCATTTGTCCAAGATGGAGTAGTGAGCAAATAGCAGAACTGTAATTCAATGCCAAGTCTGCTGCATTTTTGATTCTCTCACATGACCTGGGCCATCAAAGTCCCTTACCTTGGGCATTCAGGATCTTAAAAAATAAAACTTCTAAAATATGTGCATTTTACTGTATGCAAATAATACCTTAATTAAAAAGATAAGCTGGGCACAATGGCATACCTGTAGTCCCAGCTACTCGAGAGGCTGAGGCAGGAGGATCACTTGAGCCCAGGAGTCCAGGTTCAGCCTGTGCAACATAAGGAGATGCTGTTTCTAAAAAAAAAACAAAAATAACAAAAAAATTTTTTTAAATGTTAAGTGGATCCTCCAAACACTTGTTATTCTCTGGTTCTTTGATGGCAGCTGTCCTGACGGGTGGAGGTAGCATCTCATTCTGGCAGCGTGTTTGTTTCTAACCTTTCTTGTTCACTGGTGTATTCAAAGCTATAAATTTGCCTATAAATTCTATCATGTAGTGTTTTACTCTGTTCTGAGTATTTTTTAAACTGAGTGTTTTTAATAACATGCTATCTAGTTTCTAAACAAGTAGGATTTTATTTTAACCATCTTTTTTTAAATGTTATTTTCACAATGGCACTGTAGCTGGAAAACAATGTCTGAACAGATTGACACTTTGGAGTTTATTGAAGCTTCCTTTATGGCCTAATATGTGGCCTATTGTTGTAAATGTTCTAGGTATATTCAAAAAGAATATCTGTTTTCTGTTTATTTTGGGTGTACATATTTCTGAATTGTATTTTCAGCTCATTCATATTCATATTATTTTTATTTCTTAGAGACGCATATTAAAACATTTCCAACTGCAATTGTTAATTCATGTATTTGTTCCCTATTTATTTATTTAATGTATTTCAAGATTGTATTGTTAGGTATGTGTATGTTTATGACAATTATGTCAATTTTCTACTGTTCATTAAACATTTTTAAGCTGTGAAATATGACACATGCAGAAAGTTTATAAAGTTTATATGTATGTTCAAAGAAATACTTACAACGTAAACACCCACATAATCACTATAAAGTAAAAAAAACAAAATATTGTCAATTATTTTAAGTTAACATTTTAAAAATCTGACTTCTAGGCTACAAAAAAAATTCTAGCCTAGAAAGTGATGGAAAGTAACCCACCTTCTCCACCAAGCCTTCTGCCCACCAGCGTCGTGGGGATTAGGCTGCGTCTCAGCCTGTGTTGACGTTGCCACTCGCTGCACTCAGCCATCCCCACCCCCACCCCCACCGGAGGGCCCTTCGCCACCCCCAGCTGCCTGCCGAAACCTCTCCGTGTTCCAACTGCAGCTAAATGGGGCCTCTGTGGAGTTGGCCTTAGTCCCTCCACAGGGAGCCTCGCCTCCACCCTCCACACTTTAAAAAAGTTACCCTTAAGCCAGATTCGATGCTCTCCTCATATTGTAGTTATTTTCCTTGTCGTCTATTAGATATAGGCTCCTTACAGGCAGGATGAGGGTCTTATCCTCTGGATTTCCCATAGCTTGATTAGGTATAAGGCATAAGGTAAGTGCTCAACCAGTATTTTAAAGAAATGAGTAGAATCTCTCTTTAATAAAGCTATGCTTCATTAATCAAGATAGCTGGCGTTTTTTTTCCCTTTAAAAATGTCTCTTTAGCTAGACATGGTGGCTCACACCTGTAATCCCAGTACTTTGGGAGGCCAAGGCAGGAGGACAGCTTGAAGCCAGGAGTTCAAGACCAGCCTGGGCAACATAGTGACACTCCCTTCCCCCATCTCTACAAAAAATTCAAAAATTAGCCGGGTGTTTTGGTGTATACCTGTAGTCCCAGCTACTGGGGAAGCTGAGGCAGGAGGATCACTGGAGCCCAGGAGTTGAAGGCTGCAGTGAGCTATGATCATACCTGTGAATAGTCACTGCATTGGAGCCTGGGCAGCAGAGTGAGACCCTGTCTCTAAAAAAATAATAACATTAAATTTTCTTAAAATGTCTCTTTATGTTAATTTCTTTTCCATTTTGATTGCTGTTATTTTATTTCAGGCCTTTATCACCTCACACTAAAATAGCTGCAGAAAGAAAGAGAGAGAGGAAGGACGGAAGGAAGGAAGGGGGGGAAGGGACTGTATTCAGCCCTCCCCCCTCCCCCGCACCAGTCCAATTAAATCAGAATTTCTGGAGGAGTCAGGCATCCTTAATTTTCCCATGTGACACCAGGATTGAGACTCTCTGCCTATTTGGTTCCTTTTAATTTGATCAATTTTATCTCTAAACCTCTAATGGAAGGAAGGAAGAAGGAGAAAGGGGAAAAGAGATGGAGGGAAGAAGACAGGAACAAAGGAAGGAAAGAAGGGAGCAGGGGAGGGAGGAGTCCAGTGGCTTTCAAGACCTGTGTGATGGGCCCAGCCGATATAGTTCTTCCCGGAGGTTCCTCTGCCCCAGGGTGGCCCCAGGGTGGCCCCAGGGCCCAGAGACACACAGAGCTCCTGCCCCCTGGACGATTCCCTTCCCCCCACCTCCTACTCACATTCTAACCACACTTCCAGGCCCCTCCCAAGTTTCACCTCCTCCTCTAAGCTTCCCAGACCTCCCTCTCTAAATTGCTGTGGTTGAAATAAACACGAGGACAATAGTTAATAATACTGCATTATATGCTGGAAATTTGCTAAGAGAGTACATTTCAGGTGTTCTCACCACAAAAAAAAAAAAGAGTAACTATGTCAGAAGAGAGATGATAGATATGTTAATTTGCTTGGCTGTAGTAATCATTTCACTATTATATGTGTATTAACACATCACGTTATATACACTTTAAATATATACAATAAAAGAAAAACAAGTACTTCGAGTCAGCACAAAATTCCACACACGGGACTTATCACCACTGTCAGTCCGTTCACTTGGCTCCCTAAGGTCACAAATTCTTAGTGATTTTCAGGGACCACAGCTGAGGATTCCGTGCCCTCCTCTGCCTGCCCAGGCACGTGGATAGGAGACACTATGCTAAATCAATCTTTCTCCAGAAGGGCCTTTCACTCAACCCTCTCCTGTTGCAGATGAGGAAATGATGAAACAGAAAGGCTGAGTGATTTACTGCAGGTCGCACAGCAGATGAGGAAATGATGAAACAGAAAGGCTGAGTGACTTACCGGGGTCGCACACCTAGTGACTCAAATCTACTGCCCCCGTAGCAGCTCTCGTTGTCTGGCTGCTTAGTCACGGCTGTCTGCTCTCCTCCACCCAGACCCCTCCTCAGGAGGGGCAGAAGGCCGTCTCTCACCCGTGGCACTTAGCCTTGTGAGCTACGCCCTTCTCATCGCTAGATGACTCGCCGTGGGCGTTTGGTGGCGCAGCCCAGAGAACAGCGCCGGACCACAGCGCTCAGCACAATTCAGACACTGGAGCGTTTTCTGAAAATCTTCCCCTGAAAAGCCGTTCTTTGTGTGTACGTGTGGGGAACACCTCTGGACTTGTCACCGACATACACACTGAAGGCCACGTTCTCTCCTGGGTGGGAGGGAGGAACCATGGATCTAAACTAGGCAGGGAGAGGCTTCAGGCCGCAGGAGGGCACCCACCGGTGCAGCATAAAAGAAAAAAAAATAATCGTTTATTCAAAGCAGACCCTACCACCGCCAGTTTGGAGTAAAAGCAAGCTCCGTGAACTGGTCTGAAGCCAGGACCGGCAGGGGAGGGTGCTCGGGGTAGAGAGGTTAGTGGGGCCCGGGGAGTTCAGGCCAGGAGTGCGTGGCAGAGAGGAATGAGAATTCTGTGCCCCAGCAATAATGACTCTGTCAAGCCAAGTCTGTCGCAGATGTTGAGGTGATTTCCATTCCCACGGGATGTAGCGACACCAGGAATCCCCCCTGGACTTCTTCCTGGTCCCCAGTGAAGGTAGCAGTGGTAGCAACAGCAAGAGGACTACTGGAAAGACGAAAGTGGCCACAGCCACCCTCCCTCGCCAGCACAGCTGCGGACCCGGGTACTCTCCCGTCCTGTGTCCTGCCACACCGGATCCTCCCTCTCATTTACACACCTGGAACCACTCTGCCAGTCCCCAGGAGGGAGAAGATGAGAGTGGTAGAGCCGGGAACGTTAGAGCTGCAGGTGGCTCCCGTCCGCGAGAAATTGGACGATGGAGCCACGAAAGGCACTCACAAGGCGTTCGCTGCAGGTATCCAGGCTCGAGAAGTAAGTGGGAGGCTTCTTTCCAGTCGTAGCTCCGCCATTTACCAAGTGACCCTGGCACTGTGGACGTGGTTCATCATCCCCCTGTCTGTGAAATGGGGGCTTGAGTAAAACGGCCCCTTGAGAATGGCCTTGACCATTCTCTAGTTTCAAACCCTCGTTTTGCAATCGGGAGGTGAGGGCTGAGATCACAGCTGGGGCAGAACAAGACTGGAAACCTCCTCCCCGAATCCGGTGCTGCTTTGCCCTACCGGGCGTCGCATTCCTTGCACTCAGGATTCCCAGCCTTGGTCTCAACGGCAGTGGCCAGAGGAGGATGCCCGAGCCACACGGCTAGAGGAAAGGCCGGCCCCAGGGCACGGGCTGCTGGGGTAACTTCCAGATGCCGGAAGAGGGCCACACTGCCCCTCTGCCAGGCTCCCACAGAACTGACCAGGAGTCAGATTCCCCCGTGGGGTGACTAAGGCCAACTTGACTTTATCTGTATTATTTGAACTTCATACCATTGAGTAGGCATTCCAGTATTACTTACGTAATTAAAAACTGAGTACAGAGCCCTAAGAATTCTACCATTAGATTCATTTCTTTTGGCTTAAGTATAATAATATTTGGTTGGTACATCACAAATATCCCAGCATTGGAACATCGTACATAACTCCTTGGATAACAGTAACAGCTAACATTTATTGAGAGGACACCATGTACAGGGATTTCGTATGTACCATTTCATTCCATGCTTAGGACAACCTATGAGGTATGTGCGACTGTCACCAGCATCTTACAGATGAGAACACCGAAGGTTGAAGAGGCAGGTGGCTAGTCTGGTCACTCGTGAGGCCTGGAGCCAGTTCTAAAACCCGTGTTTGTTTCACCAGACGGACTGGACAGTCCTGTCCCCATCCCCCATTCTGCCTCTCAGTGGGCAGTTATACCCAGCATCCATACGTCTCTAATTCCATTTCAGAAATCAGGTTTTGACAGAGTAAGGAGGATAAGAGAGACCGTCAGAGTGCCTTGGTTCAGGTCCTAGCTCCACCACTTAATTAACCTGGAGAAGTTAACATCACCTCTGTAAACTGCAATGTTTCATATGTGAAATAATTTTTATGGAATATTGCTCACAGGGTGTTGTGATTTACGTTAGAGAATCCATGTGCAATGCTCAGGGCAATGTTTGATATATGACAAGCTCTCAATAAATATAATTATGGTTCAGGTTGCCAAAGACCACCCCAGCCCCTCTAAGCATTGCTGCTGGTCAGCCCGTGATGGAAGCATCATGGGCTGCTGGGCTGGCAGCTTCTCTGAACATTCCCTGCCTTAAAGGCAGATTCCAGGAAAAGCACATTTTATTCCAAATTAAACTGTGATGTAGGAAACCAGCTGCCATTCATATGGTATGGAGGCATGGATAAGTTGGAGGATGAAGCCAGCCCTTCTGGGTTACATCTCGTGTTTTCCAACCGACCTGGGGTGCTGACTATTACAGAAACCCATGAGCGTTCTGACCGGTTTAGAGAGATCTCAGTTACCCCACTGTACTGACAACGGCAATATTGATGTACGTCTGAGTTAGGGTCCTGCTTAG
Source organism: Eulemur rufifrons (assembly GCF_041146395.1). NCBI lineage: Eukaryota > Metazoa > Chordata > Mammalia > Primates > Lemuridae > Eulemur > Eulemur rufifrons. The sequence continues at coordinate 66,960,830 of NC_091000.1, read as the reverse complement.
CTGTATACGACATGAGTTAAAATAGTCTGAAAGCTAAGTGACATTTTTCACTTGTGTGTTTTAAAAGTGAAGAGAAATGATCTTTATTGTTTTATTTTGTTTTGTTCAGATGGGCTCTCACTCCATCACCCTGGCTAGAGTACGGTAGCATTATCATAGCTCACTGAGTCCTCAAACTCCTGGGCTCAAGCCATCCTCCTGCCTCAGCCTCCCGAGTATCTGGGACTATAGGCATGCACTACGACACCCGGATAATTTTTTAATTTTTTTGTGGAGACAGGGTTTCACTCTTGCTCAGGCCTCAGCCTCCCAAAGTGCTAGGATTGCAGGCGTGAGCCACCATACCTAGTCAATCATTTTTTATTTATCCAAAATAAATTCCAAAAGGTATAGACTTTCCAGCACCCCCTCTGCGCAGGCGCGCCAAACCAGCCGGCACTCTGAACACACATCACGCTTTCTCACACCCCTGTGCCTCTGCGCTCGCCCCCCCACCTCAGCATGGTCTCCGAGCACCTCATCACTTCTTCATTTCCAAATCTTTTGTAAAGACGTTGGTTATGTGTTTGTCTTCCTACCAGACTGCAGACCACTTGAGGACAACGAGCACCTCCTTGTCATCTTTATGTCCCCGAGTCTGTTAGAGAAGATAAAAAGAGGAATTGAGATGGTCCTTAAGGTGTGACACAGCCACATTTTCATGACTGCAGATGATAGCCTTCCAACCACCATGATAAATACCAGGCCACTTGGCTTACTTACTCTTTAATATATTGTAATACATCATTATAAATTGCAGGTAACCAAGATATTGACATATATTGTGGTGAAGAAGAGCGAGTTTGACAACTTTAAACATTGTTTTTTATTCTTTGTCATTTTAAATGCATTGCTCCTTTGGATGCACTGCTTAATGATATTTATTGCTTCCCCTGCACAAGCACAAAATGCTGGCTTACTCTCAAATTCAATATAGACCTGGGCAAAGTAGTTAAATGCCATGAGCCTTCGTTCTCTCCGTTTACTGCAGTAAATTCCTCTTGTCTGGATTGTAATTACAGGTGGTAATCAGAGAACACAGAGACCCGAGAAGAATTTTATGGCATTCCAGGTGGGCACAGGCCGGCGCGGGGGAAAAGCAGCAGCTCAGGGAGCCCTACCTGAAGGTTATTCCTGAAGAGAACAATGGTAAGACCTTCCAGCAATTGAACTGGCTCTGATGTGGGAAGGTAGAATTTTTAGAGGGACGTTCTTTATTTTAAATAATGATTTTACTGGTATGTACTCAGAAATTGTTCAACATAAACTTTCCGGTATTCCACAGCCATAATACCGTAGCTGTTCTGACTGTGCCTTTTCTTTTGTAATCTCTCTTCTTTTTCTACTTCTTAAATCTTCTCCCATCTGGCTTCTCCAAATTAATTTTTTTGTAGCCAGAGCTTTCATTTTATTGCAGTGGTTACTTTTGTGTCTCCTATTGCTTTCTTTAATAATTTTTAATGACCTAAGAAATAGTTGGCTGGCTTTCATTTTCCACTTCCTCCACGTCAAACTATAGCACATCCTACACCCTGTGTTTACAAGTGTTGGAGAAGGCAACACTAATTCTTTTTGCCTTATCTGCAGTAAGGGATGCCTGGATTCTTGATAGGTCCAGATAGAATACAAAAGTGGAAGTCATCTGTTCATTCATTTATTTGCTGTATATATTTTTAGGGTGTCTCCCATCAGAAAGGCACAGAGCAAGGTGCTTTGGGGTGTATAACAATGAGTAAGACAAAGACACTGTCTCAAGGAGCTTTCATTCTGCAACCAGAATAAGACATGTGCTCAAATCAATATAACGCAGATACCATGAGACAGGTGCCCCAAGAGAGGGACACAGAGCTATGGAAAGTCAAATGAGGGAAAGATGATATCCCATTGTGAAAGATTTGGTGAAGGTCAAGGTCAGTTCTAGAAATGATGAGTTTAAAAGTCAATGGGGCACTCAAGTGCAAGAATGAGCCGGCAGTGGGGACCTGGGACAGAAATCAAGAAGAAAAGGATGAGTCGGGCAGGACGCAGTGGCTCACGCCTATAATCCTAGCACTCTGGGAGGCCCAGGCAGGAGGATAGTTTGAGCTCAGGAGTTCGAGACCAGCCTGAGCAAGAGCAAGACCCCGTCTCTACTAAAAATAGAAAGAAATTAGCTGGATAACTAAAAATATATAGAAAAAATTAGCCGGGCATGGTGGCACATGCCTGTAGTCCCAGCTACTTGGGAGGCTGAGGCAGAAGGATCACTTGAGCCCAGGAGTTTGAGGTTGCTGTGAGCTAGGCTGACAACATGGCACTCTAGCCTGGGCAACACAATAAGACTTTGTCTCAAAAAAATAAAAAAAGAAAAGAAAAGGATGAGTGAGAGGCAAGGAGTGCAAAGTCACATTTGAAAGAAGTTGTGCTGAGCTCACTCCCCTGTTTGGACCCCTGGGATGCTTTCACTGCCTGAGTTTCCAGAGCCCGGTGCACTGGGGAACTTGACTTCTCAGCAGAGAGACTTCCTGCTGCAGCTGAGGCATCCAGGGCCCACTGTAAGGGGCTTCCACTTAGGCAAAGTTGCATTTCAGCTTTTAAAAGGAAAGAGTTTTTGACTATTTTCATTTTCTTTCTCATTTTTAGGGTAGTATCTGTATAGTTGTTTCTAAATCTTTAAAATCTTCTTTAAAAATCCATATTATCATTACCCAGAGGTAATATAGTTTATAGTACTAAACTCTTCTATTTAATTAATGCAAAATAATATTTGCACATTCTATTTTTTACTTGCATTTTTTTACAAACAAAAATTAGATTTCATATGTAACTTTTGGTATTATTTTCTTTCTCTTTAAATAATATATCATGGTGTTTTTTGACATATACATCTGCATCCTCATTTTGGATTCCTGCAGGCTACTCCAACTTCTTATTGGTAGAAATTCAGATTATTTCCACTTTTATACTACTTTTAGGTAATACTGTGATAAACTTCCTTGTATGTACACTATTATGCATGGATCTGGGTGTTTTTCCTCATTACAAATTTGTAAAAGTGGGATTACAGGGCAGAAGATGTGTTTAACTGTATGAACACATATCGTACTGAGAAAAAAAACTTAATATCAAGTGGTTGAAACTGCGGCCTCATCTCACCCCCCTTTAAGTACTTCTCACCCATCATGTCAGACCTCTTTCCCAGTCATACGTCTATCTGAATCCCCATTCTTGCAAGGCCTGAGCTGCCTATTAGCTAATCACTTTAATCAATAGAATATTCATTCTTTACAGCTTTTAAAGTTATGACTTATTTTTATGAAGAATAAGATGACTTCTAGAACTAAAGGAATGAAACTCTAATGAAGACAACAGACACAAAAGAACTATTGTGGGGTGATCCTTGACTGATAAACTTGAACATAGACTATTGTTAGCCAGGATGCATCATCCTGAGTTAAGATCAGATAATCCACCCATCTGAGATGTGAGATCTTGATCTCTTATGAGCACAATCTCTTCACGGAAATAGTCACCAGGATTTTCATTTCCAAGATCTCTTGCCACTTTCCCCAAAATACTTTCTATTGCCAATACACAGAAAGAAAGTTTTCTCTGCTACCAAAGAAAACTCAGATTTGGACCAAATTCTCCCTACTGTGTTCAACAAAGTCACGAACCCTCGGCTTCTGTGTTCTTTCTGCAGTCCATTTCAATGGGTATAGCAGCTCGGGGTTATGACTCAATAATCATTATTACTAAGTCCATTAAGCTTAACCTCTACTGCGTTATCCACCACAAACATCACAAACCAACCTTGCAAAGAACACATGTGGCCCAGGCACAAAAGCTGGGGAGAGTTTACTGTGGGACTCTGGGACCTTACTTCATGTCTTCACATTTATTGAAGAAAAAAATTTGTTACTTGTAAACATTGAGTCAAATTCTTACAAGTTTCACAAGGTTACAAAACAAAAGAATACAGTCTTGAAAATACAGTCTAGAAATATCTATGAATATACCTAATGTAACTTTTAAAACATAACCAAAATGAATGACTCTTGATTATTTTCTTTCCAATAGTTTGATGTTTGGATTAGCACACTCCCAGTGTGAAATCTGATTTTATCCTCTTATACCTAGGAGGCATTCAATAAATGTTTAATAAAATGAACTAAATTTAATACACTTGGGTCAATATCTTTCATACATTCTTTATGGTATCTTATATTTGGAAAATAATATTAACAACAACCATTTCCATGAATAACATTTTCTTTGTCCATGGAAAATGTAAAGATAATACCAAAGGGAGCTATCTTGAGGTACCTGAGATGAGTTATTAAATTCTAACTTAACCACAACCAACACTACTAATTTGTTTTAAATAACTTGTCCAACTCCTAGAAGAGAAAATGATTTGGGAAGCAGAAGTAGATCAAGAAAATTGATATTAAATGGCAGGGGTAAAAGGATAAACATTTGAAATTCTGGCTTCCTGGAGTGGATAGTCAAAAGCTCTCCTACTGGAAAATAATATCTTGAATTGAAAAGCATTTAGATCATTGTAGATTTCCAACCCAATTAAATTTCTTTCTCCTAGGTCGTCTATTTACTAAAAAGTATGACAGCTGCTAATATTGTCATTTAGGGCCAGGCACAGTGGCTCACACCTGTAATTCTAGCACTTTGGGAGGTCAAGGCAGGAGGATCATTTGAAGCCAGGAGTTCCAGACCAGCCTGAGCAAGAGCGAGACCCTGTGTCAACTAAAAATAGAAAAATTAGCTGCTGCATGCCTGGTAGTCCCAGCTACTTGGGAGGCTGAGACAGGATGATCGCTCAAGCCAACGAGTTTGAGGTTGCTGTGAGCTATGATGATACCACTACACTCTATTTGGGGTGACAGAGGACTCTGTCTCAAAAAAACAAATTTAATTAATTAAAAAATAAGAATATTGTCACTTAATAAACATATTTCTAAAAAAATAAACTATATTTCAACTATTACCCCAGTGTAAATAGAGATTTCTTCTCAAAATGTTAGCTTTGTTTGGGATCTCTGGTTTTCCTTTCCAATTGGTCTGCCTCTTAGGAATTAAAATATACTAATAAGTGGAGGTAGTAACACAAGCTAATAAAGTATGTTCTTCATAATATGTAAATATCTTCTGATGCTGTCAGGATAACAGTACGCAGGAAGAACGGGGAAATGAGAAACCATCATTTCAAATGCCTACAAGTGCTTTTTCAATTAGGAACCATATTCAAGCAGCTACGTTTTTCACCTGGACGCGCTTTGCCACTCTTGTCATTCAAAACTTCCTAACAGGCACTTACATATCACTGCTTTCTGTCTTGCCTGTTCCCTCGGTGACTTTCAAACAGCCACAACACAGCGATGCACGCCCTGTCCTCTTCGCAGCAATTTATTTTAAGAGTTTCAGACACAGATTTTGTCATAAATGGAAAATATTCTATTATTGTTTAATAAAGCAACTTTAGTTTAAAAATGATCATAGACAATGTTCTTCAAACACCAATTAACAATTTAAAAAAAAAAAAACACGTGCTATGGTGACCAACTCATTCTGTTTTACCCAGGACTGTCCCAATCTTAAAACTAAAAGCCCAGAGTCCTGGGAACCCCAGACCCAAACGGAGACAATTGGTCACCATTGCATAAGCAATCTTTGAATGAAAATATCAGAATAGTCTCACCACTTCATTTAATTGAATTAAACAGGCCTTTACTGAACGCCTGCTGTGGTGAGTATAAAGTAGGGTCAGCCCTCAGTGGCCACAGGTTTCATATCCGTGGATTCAACCAACGGGGGATCTAAAATATTTGGGGGAAAAAAACAATAAAAGGCCGGTCCAAGTGCAATGGTGTTTATAACTAATCACAACCAGTTACAGATTCCTTTGTTCCTTCTCCACTCCCACTGCTTCACTTGAATAGCCTGGGAAAAAAACCACAATAAAAAATAATACCACAATAAAAATAATACAAATTAAAAAACAGCACAATATAACAACTATTTACATAGCATTTACATCATATTGGGTATTCTAAGTAATCTAGAGATGATTTAGGATGCGGTGATATGCAAAACTACTCCATTTCATATCAGGGACTTAAACGTTCGCAGATGTATGGCCAATCTGGGCAATTTGAGGAGAGTTTATAAAGAGGCTATTTATGGAGGTGTGGGCTCAGCTAGGGAAGCCAACCAGAGCAGAGAAGTGCCCTGGGCTCGGAGCACCTGAAGAGGCCGGGAGGCTGCCCAACCCCAGTGCACAGCCCAGCAGGAGGAGGCCACCCCTGCTGCCCGCCGCAAACCTGCGCAGTGCCTTCTGCTGGCCCAATCCAAGTGGAAGGCAGAGGAAGGGGACCTACTGATGGAGCCCTCATCTGTCAGCACCCCAAGCCACACAGCAGGGCAGAGAGTGGGTCTGGAGGTTCCCAAGGAAGATGGATGTCTGGCCCCTGCTCTTAGCAATTTAAAATCCAAGGGAGGCCAGGTTCTGTGGCTCACACCTGTAGTCTCAGCACTTTAGGAGGCGGAGGCAGGAGGATCGCTTGAGCCCATCAAGAGTTTGAGGTTGCTGTGAGCTATGATGACGCCACTGCACTCTAGCCTGGGTGACAGAATGAGACCCTGTCTCAAAAAAAAAAAAAAAGGATTTTGAATGAGTTACTCTAAGACTCTGTTCCTTGTAAAATAAAGGAAATAATGGATAACTCATTGATTGTTATAAGGATTAAGTGATATAATTTCCAAAAAATATCTGACACTACGCAGGCTCTAAAATCACAGCCTCCCACTTTCAAACTCTCTACCTTACCCTAAATGTATGCGTACATTTAAATGCATAGTTTTAGCCATGTTATGTTTAATAACTTTACATTTCAGTAACTTAAGAAAAGTATTTTCCATCAAATGTCCTAGAACCTCCAGATGTATCCGCTCGTCTCCACTTCCTGGACAGGGAGCAGCCCCTGGCCAGTGCACAGGACGAGCGCGACAAATGCGACATTCCTGAGCCCGGGGTTTCCCGACACAGGAGTTTTCTCCGTTTCACCCTAGTTGATGTAATCCAAAGCATTAAGTAAGGACGTTCATCCAGAAGGGAGGAGCATTCAGGTGAGGGAGAAGAGTAGGAATCTCACGTATTTACGGAGAGGAAACACAAGGGCTCCTCTTAGACACCATAAGAAGAACTGCTTGTCCCTACGTGGAGCAGATTTGCAGTCCACAGCCCTCCGTGGGCTCCAGCCCGGCTGTTGTGAGGGAAATGTGTTAGCACAGAACACGGAAGAAAACGACCAAATCATCTCTCCTTGCACAATCCTAACGATGTGTTATTTGCTTTTCCAGAGCCTCATGTTTCTCTTCTCCCCACCTCTTTCCAATCCAATCCTACCCCTGCCCCACATTCACCCCCTCCCCCCACCAAAAGAAATTAAGTTTTGCAAGTAGCTCCATTTGCTTCTGTGTCTAGCATAAGCCCTGAGTAGGAGTGGATTCTCTTTCTTGAATTTTCACTGACAAACTGCTTCCAGCTGCCCTCTAGGGTGGGACCCGCCACCACAGTGAAATACTGTGCAATGTTTGCTGAGTGTTCCAGCCGCCACCTGGGGGCTCAATGTACTCAATGAATGCCATTTAGCCAGGCTGGTGGTGAAATGGTGACAAATGGTATGTTGACTTTTTTCCCTGTGTCTGTGGTTTAGGACCAGAGGGTTTCCAGTCTTGCTGGCTCTTTCTTCTGTGTTACCAACCTTTTCCACGTTTAAAGTCTGCCACGGCGCCTCCCCTGGCTATGGCAGCAAGCATGGAGCCATCCACAGGAGCCCTTTGTTGGTTAGATGGGTCACAGTTGGGATTCCATAGTTTGTCCAGGCTTCAGCACTTGCTAATTTTTTTTAAAGGAGTATTTCTTCAACTAAAACAGTTTTTCTTGTTTAGAGTGTTATCACTCCACTCACATGGAATGACCCGGACTGTTACTTCTTTTATCTCTGGTCACACCCAGTAAAATTAGGCTTATTTGAGTATGATTAGCCACAGACTGGTGGCCTCTGAGCCAAACATCCCGCTGGCTCCTGGCTCCGCTGCTCAGGTGGACTTTGCCTCAGGCTCAGCTCCCAGGGCAACTGCCTGTCACCTTCACCATCCTAGAGCCCCTTCCCTGGCCTTGCATGTGTTTCTGAGCCTCAGCTTCCTCCTCTTCACTTCCCTCTCCTTGCACAGACTTCCTCCTCCAACGTGCTTGGTTCTAGAACATTTACAGTTATTACTGCTTCAAAGTCCCGAGCAGACTATTGGATGAAATGGAAAAGACAACAACAGCTGGGCCTGTGAAACCAACTAATTAAACCGTTCAAAGTTACCCACAAAGGACAGTTTTCCCTCCACTCCTGACAAGGAGTCTTGGACTCTAGCTTATTAAAGGGAAACGATCCCAGCTACTCAGAAAACCAAGGCAGGAGGATTACTTGAGCCCAGGCATTCGAGACCAGCCTGGGCAACACAGTGAGAACCCATCTGAAAAAAAGTTGGGGAGAGGAAATCAATGTAATGTCACTAAAGACTTGTGGAGGAATTCTAGCAAGCCCTTGGACAGAAGGCATCGGTGGCCAGGGTAGTTTTCTGTTCCTGGTTGTAAAGAAATCTGAGAGTATTCTCCCTCCAAAAGATGTCACGGGTCCAGGCCCTTTCTGTGCACGCCTCTATATCTGGCTGCTTCAGGACTCAAGGTCAAGTGGCCATTTGAAGTGGAAAAATGATTTTTCTACAATTCAAAGCAAGCTCGGGGTCCATCTTTAGGCAACTTCAACTGTTTGCACAGTTCCGTGCTATTCTACTAATTTAGTACACACTCGCTCATACCCAAGCTGCAGCCTGGTCTCAGTTCTGCTCACCAAGTTCAGTCCTGGTCACACACGTTCCCAAAGCTCTTCCCTCCCTCCCAGGCCCAAGTCTCCCTCTTAGGGTCCAACCAATTCCAGTTAACTTTATTCAATGCCTTCTCTCTGCCTATTCAGTATGGTAGTCAGGTTCATAAGCTCACAAATGACAACACAGAGTTAGCAGGAGGACGACAGAATGGTATAAAATTCCCTCTTCTCCAAACAAAAACCCACCTCTGTAGCATCTCTGTTTCCACCCCTGAAACTCCCCCAAACCAGACTCTCCCTCGTGCTGGCTCATGCCTAGAGCAAAAGGTCCAAAAGAGGCCTTATGGCCTGTTTTTGCTCAGGTCTTCCTCAAGCCTCGTTTGAATCTACTTTCTCTGAAACCTCACTTCGCAAGCATACACACGCATGTACACACATGTGCACACCCCACCCCCAGAATCACCAAGTTGTGCCGGGGGTACAAAACCCACACCCATGTTTCTAGACCTTGTTACCTTCTCAGGCCTATGGCACATCTAAAGTCCAGCCCTCCTGGGATTATCCCCAGCTATTCACTGTTTCAGAGGCGGGATCCTTGTCACAACTAGACACAGATCTGACAAGTCTCCTCACGTGTCCACATTGAAAGGCCAATTCCTTAAGTAATTAGAAATCCACCATCTACCAAAAAAAAGAGTGACCTAATCATATTTTGACTATTAGGATTAAAAGGTAGAGAGAGCAGTGCGGGTCACCTGAAATGTCCCAAAATCCAAAAGCTTTTCTATTCTGAAACCATCAGGAGATTTCCTTCCAGCAAATATATTAAATACATTTTTCTGGGATGATGCTTTGATTGAGATATTACTAGAACAAGTGCCTACAACCACTGGTCGTCCGGGAAATGATAAACGTGAGTGCTGGGTGGTGCAGTGAAACCAACCAGAGGTTAAAAGCCTTTGCTAAAGGTAAACTACAGAATTGATCATAAAGACTTCATTCTGCGTTTTTCTGAGACTCTATAACTAGATAATAGAATTTACATGCTTCCAAGTGAGGAAAGGAAATTCTTTGGGAGACAAAGCTTAACAACTTCAGTACTGGCACCAAATGTCTTCTTGCTCAACAAATCCATTTTAAAATCTTGGTCGTGGGCTAAGCTGGATTCTACTACAGAGGCAAAAAGTGAAACATCAAGGAAACGTGTGCATTACATGTTTCTCCGTAACTGGCAGTCAAATCAGCCAGTGTATTTACAGTGTGTCTGTTCTGGGATGGGGGACAGGGGTTACCCTGCCCCCTCTGCAGCCTCCCCCTCCCTCCGTGATTTCGACAGTATTCTCTGAAACTAGACCCCAAAGTTGGACTTCCTCCCTAACCTGACACAGCTCTTCATGTGGGTAAGGTTAAACACCCCGTTCCCCACCCAACGCTGGTTGCCTTCCTCTGTGCACACTCTGCATCACCATCCCTCTTAATTTTTAGCTCCTAAAAATTTAAATTTGGGGGGAAGGATATTTCCCCCCAAATTGAAATATGGTTATTTGGAGTGATGTGATTACTGGTAACATTGTTATTTTCTTCTTCATTGTGCATTATCAACATTTGGGCATGGAACAAGTACAGGTATTACTTTGCTCATTTCATCACGATGTTCAACATTGAGTATGCTATTCTGGCTGGAGTGTGAATATTCCATTGCTGCTATCTCTTGTGTTTGGAATATGACTGTATTTGTCTTTTTCAGAACCACTTAACACTTTTAACTTCTATAAATCTTGTAGTTAACTAAAGCCTCTAGGTCTTTTTCACATGAAGTGTTCACATAAATCATGGATCTGCCATCCTATTTTCATTTTTACGTGTAGTTAACATACAAATCCTTCTTACAGTATTAAAGGGTGCTAGTGTATTAAACTGCAGCGGCCCCAACCTTTTTGGCACCAGGGACTGGTTTCATGGAAGACAATTTTTCCATGGACAGGGTGGGGAGGAGGTGGAGCTCAGGCGGTGGTGCGAGCTTTGGGGAGCGGCTGTAAACACAGATGAAGCTTCTGAAGCTTCTCTCTGCTCACTGGCCCCTCCCCTCCTGCTGTGCACTTCCCCTTTCCTAAGTTTCATGGAAGGCAATTATTCCAGGGTGGGGTGGGGGTGGAGCTCTGTGGCCCAGGGCTGGGGAACATAGTATTAAAGTACCTAAATAACCCATTGTGCCTTCTGAAGGGGGCCGTCATGGTCTTATTCAAATGCTGAGAATTCCAGGGACTATGTCAGGTGTCCCTGGCTCCCTCTACCTACCATCCTTCCATCCTGACTCCACAAAATATTTTTTGAAATATTACCTCCTGCAAAAATTAATATGTAAGAAAATTCAAGGTACCAGTTAATGTGTGGAAATGGGAGGAAGATGGTAATGTTGTTTTTTGTTTGTTTTTTTGTGTAGAGACAGGAGTCTCACTTGTTGCCCAGACTGGTCTTGAACTCCTGGCCTCAAGTGATTCTCCCACCTTGGCCTCCCAAAGTGCTGGGATTACAGGTGTGTGCCACAGCACCCAACCCAGTGGTAATTTTTTATTTCTTTTGAGTATCAATTACATAGGATTGTTTTATTTATTTATTTATTTATTATTTTATTTATTTATTTTGAGACACAGTCTCACTCTGTTACCCTGGCTACAGTGTAGTGGCATTATCATAGCTCACTACAACCTCAAACTCCTGTGCTTAAACAATCCTCCTGCCTCAGCCTCCGGGGCAGCTGGGCCCCAGGTGCATGCCAGCATGCCCGGACAATTTTTCTATTTTTTGTAGAGATGGGGCCTCATACTTCTTCAGGCTGGTCTCAAACTCCTGGCCTCAGGAAATCCTCCCTCCTCGGCCCCCCAGAGTGCTAGGATTATAGGCATGAACCATGCCTGGCCCATTTTATTTTATATCTTTTTGTATATATGAAGTGTTCCATGATAAAACATTTAAATATCTAGGGTTGATTTAAAGTGGGAAGAGAATTCTCAGTATCCCTTGAATTTTGAGTAAAAAAAAAAAAAAAAAAAAAGGTAATGGGCATTAAGTAAGCAAAATTAACAGGATAAAAAATAGATTTAAGACGGAGAAGGAAAATGAAATGAAAAAAAGAATGAAAGAAAAAAAGAGGCCAGGAAGAGGGGAAGTAATAGTAAGGTGGAAGGAGGCCTTGGGCGGGTGGAGGTGGAGGAGATGGAGGCAGGCGGAGGGTGGGGAAAGCAGTGGCCGTGGCGGTGGCGGTGGCGGTGGAGGTGGAGGAGGTGGAGGTGGAGGTGGGGGAGGCGGAGGTGGGGGAGGCGGAGGGCGGTGGAGGCGGTGGAGGCGGTGGAGGTGGAGGCGGTGGAGGTGGAGGCGGTGGAGGGGGAGGTGGGGGAGGGGGAGGGGGAGGGCGGTGGCGGTGGCGGTGGCGGTGGCGGTGGAGGAGGTGGAGGTGGAGGTGGGGGCGGTGGAGGCTGTGGAGGGAGGCAGGGGTGACTACCTGCAGCACAGAGTGATTGAGTGATGGGGAAACAGGGCAGATGATGGAAAGCCACCTCGGAGCCTCCAAGACGTGTCAGCCAATCTATCCTACTGCTTGGCCATCAGCCCCAGCCACCTAAGGGAGTCGGTCTCCCACTGTTGCTCAGTCTGTGAGGCTCAAAGCCAGGAGGCGCTGACACTGAGGTCCTGCTGATGCATTTGTGGCCCACGTTCTCTCTCAGCTCTGGGTACAGATTGTCTCTGCACTTGAGGTGTCCCCCAGGTGACTCAGCAGACTGTCCTTTCTCCTCCCTCCCAGGGCCTGAGCAGCAGCCTGCCTAACTTGGATCCAGCAGAGCCTGGCGAGCTTCAGGAGAAATGGCAACATCTTTCCACGGAAACCTCCCAGGTAGGCGTGCAGGGACCACCCAGGGCTCTCCGAGCCACCTTGGCACTCCTGACTTCTGGGTAAAAGCAGTGGCCTCTCCTCCCCCACAGCATGGCAAATTAATTCCAGTTGGATTAAAAAGTTACATGTTTTTTAAAATTGTAACCATAAAAATATGTGACTTAGATAAGTAAAGTGAATTGTGTTTTTTAAAAAAAAGACAGAAAGCAAACGGATAAACAATGCAGAAGACCAGTAGAATTGTTTGGTATAGACCATAAAATGGCTTTATGTTTTTTTCAACCCCTGCCACCAAATCTCCAAATTTTGGGTCCCTTCTTTACTCCTTGGGTAGTACAGACAGCTCTTTAGTCAATCAGCTTTAAGAAACAGCTGCATTCTGGTCATTAAGGTTTCACCTTAGGGACTAAGAAGTTCAGTAAGCTGAGGTAAAGATTAATTTTGTATCCATTCAAAAGTTTTTCCCCTCCCTCCACCCCAGGCCCGACTCGCAGCCCCTGTTTTGGAAGGAGGACTCTTTGCTCCTTTTGCATTTTCTCTTCTCTGTCTACTGCTCCCAACCCTTCTGCGGCGGGAGGGAAGGCGGGTGACAGGATTAGGGGGAAAGGTGCTTTCACTCAGGTCGTGCGGCCGTAGTCCTCTCTCTGAGGCTGTCCTCCCGTGTGGGTTCTTCAGGAGCGCTTTGGGGTCTCGCCACTGCTCTGGCGTCTGATGCTCTCCGGGTCATCTCTTCTCAGAGCCCCTCTATCAGGTTCCCGCCCAACCATGACTGTCACAGCCTGGGGCTGCGGGGTAGGGGGCTCCGCACCAACCTCCGCGGGCAGGGCCCCAGCGAGCCGGCCGCGGCTACCTTCTGCCGCGTTCAGCTGGCCCGCAGCGCGTCCTCCATCCTCAGCCCTCCAGGCCGGGAGAGTGCGGGCTGCTCCCGCTGCCTGCCCGCTCCCCGTCCTGCCGGCACGGGCTGCTCCAGCAAGACTTTCGCATTCAGAATTCCCTAGATGAAAAGTAGGGACCAGTTTCTACGTTCACGCACACCTCTAAGCTCGAGAGGAGGCCAGGAGCACGGGTTCACCTCTCTCAGGAACTTTCTCGCTGTTCTGTGTCATGGCAGCCCCAGGATGGACCCGCAGACTCCTGCCTGTCGGCGAGCGGCCAGCAGAGCGGATCGCAGCAGTCTCCGCGCTCGCGGGTAGGTCGCGCTCTCCGCCCGCCCCGGAGCCCCGCCCGGGCTCCGCGTCCCGCTGCGGTGGGCAGGGCCGGCGGGGGAAACTCCCACCCACACCCTCCCTCTGGGTCTTCCCTGTGCTTGCATCCCCTTGACACTCTGGTGAAGCTTACGGACCCATTCTTAGAATAAGGTTTTTAAGTTAATAAAACGTTCAGAATTATAAAGGAAACCAATCATATTGAAATGAGGGTATCAAAATCATTTTAAAATCCCTACTCTAATAATAACTCTCTTTTTTACAAATCACTTTATCAGGATATAATTGACATACAAAAAGCTGTACACATTTAATGTATACAACTTAATGAGTCTGGAGATTAGCACACCCCCTTGAAGCCATCACCGAGATCTGTAGCATAAACAGATCCATCGTCCCCAAAAGTTTCCTCCCACCCTCTTTGTTTCTGTGTTTACTTTATTTGTGTGTGTGATGAGAGCACTTAACATCTAAGCTCTACCCTCTTAGCAAGTTATTTTTGATATGTTATAGCACAACTTATTTATTCCAAATGGACAAAAAGTATCATTTACAGTATCTTAAGATAAATTGCCTTTGAATGGGAGCTTCCTTTCCAGTACTTGGAAGTCTATTACGATGTATCTAGAAAATTTACCACTGTGGAAAATGAAGACTGCTTAAATTGAATAGGGGAAAGGGGGAAGAGCCTGTGGTTTTTGTTTCTGATCAATTGCTCTAACACTGGTTGAGGGAGTTTCCTATTTTCTTTAGACATCATTAGGTGCCGAAGCTCTTGCAGGACAACTTTGATGCTGTATGAATTCTGCCATTTTGCCAGCACTGATATGGCTCTTGGGTCTACCACTCCATTAGAACTATTAACTCCATTCATCTTAATTTTTGTTACTATTCTTACAAAGGTGGAGTGCTTCTGGGTATTTAGATTCACATTCTATTTTAAGGCTATATATTTGGTTTTTGTAAATTGTTCTTGGAGGCCCAATTATCATCCCTGTCCATCTTGTGTTGTCTTTGTCATCTTCTAGACCCCAGCTAACCGTGCCATCTCCTTCTCCTTTCTAGCCTTCTCCGATTCTTCCAACAGCAGAAATTACGAGGGACTTTTATTCCCAAGCCCTTGGTGGCTGCCATCTTGTGTTGCTATCACTCAAAGGCTGGCCCTTTCTTCATCCCCCAACCCATCCCCTGGCCCTCTAAATTATTTTTGTATTTTTGTATGTTTATTATTTTAGAGATAGGGTCTTGTTATGTTGCCCAGACTGGTCTTGAACTCCCGGCCTCAAGCAATCCTCCCACTTCAGCCTCCCAAAGTGCTGGGATTAGAGGCATGAGCTACCACACCTGGCCTTAGCAAGTTTTTAAGTATGCAATAAAGTATTGGTAACGGTAGGCACTATGTTATATGGTAGATCTCTAGAACTTATTAATCTTGTGTAAGTAAAACTTAGTGCCCTTTGACCAACACCTCCCCGCACCCTCCTCCCCCAACCCCTGGCAACCACCCTTCCACTCTCTGCTTCTGTGTGTTTGACTATTTCAGATTCCTCATATAAGTGAGATGATGCCATATCTGTCCTTCTGTTTCTGCTTTATTTCACTTAGATAATGCTTTATTGACACAAGTTGTAACCATAATTTCTAAGTAGTGATGAGTATAAATGATATTTGAGATATCAGCAATAACTGTATGTGATATGAAAACACCTGTGGTTTCTATTGGTGACAAAGTTATAGTTGTTGCTAATACTACCTGAGTTTGTTGCCTACATTCATGCTCAAAGGAAATGCTACATTTTGGCTAGAGGATAGTGAAGATAAGGATGGAATGTTTTTCCCATCCACGTTCATGAATCTCCTGAGTTCTATCCACAACCCTAAGGACACCTGCCCTGGACTAAATTCTCCCACAGCCTTTCTGGCCTCTGCTCATATAGGTCAGGAGGGCACAGAGGAGGTGGCTACAGGGCCGGTTTGGTGGCCTCTTGGTGAGGTTTGCAGGATCACCTAGCAACTTCCTTAGGAGTGGAGAGAAATTAAAGATAATAGTCCTCGGCTTTGGAACAAGCAACTCTGAGGTGACAGAACAAGTCCACTAAATGGCCTATTGTTTTGACTTTTATTTGTGCGTGATCTTCATGACAATATTCTGGAACTGATAACCAAGAAACTGTTAACAGTGACTACCTCTGGGGAGTAGAGATGAACATCGGGAAGAAGAGAGAGGGATTTCTTTTCATGTTAAACTCTTGTACTGTCTAAAAGATTTTTTAATTAAAAAAAACTTGTTTATATGATGAAAAACAAGTTTTAAAGAAAACTTTCTAAAGGAAACTGTATGTGTGACAGGAATTAAAATACACTCAAAACTGCAATTATTAAAATAGTATGATATTGCAAGAGAACAGGGATTAGATGAAATGAATTGGAGTCCAAAATAAATTTATACATGAGGAGTTCAACAAAAAAGGAAAAGAAAAAAAAAGAAACTATATGTGAGTTAACTGATCTGAGGCAAGTAAAGGCTTTCTAAGCATTAAAATAATAGAAGAAATAATGGGAGGAATCGATAGATTTGATTACACAAAAAAAAGGTATGTCACAGATAAAAGTAAAAGAGAAAATTAACAAACCTGAAGAATTATTTGCAACAAAAATTACAGAAAAGGAGCTAATAGACTTATGTTATGAAGCAATCTTATAAGTCGATAAGAAAGCAGTAACATGCTATGAATAGCTGTTTTTGTAATTTTATTTTATTTATTTATTTATTTTTTTGAGACAGAGTCTCCTTTTGTTGCTCAGGCTAGAGTGAGTGCCGTGGCATCAGCCTAGCTCACAGCAACCTCAAACTCCTGGGCTTAAGCGATCCTCCTGCCTCAGCCTCCCTAGTAGCTGGGACTACAGGCATGCACCACCATGCCTGGCTATTTTTTTCTATATATATTTTTAGTTGTCCAGATTTTCTTTCTATTTTTTTAGTAGAGACGGGGTCTCGCTCTTGCTTAGGCTGGTCTCAAACTCCTGACCTCGATCGATCCACCTGTCTCGGCCTCCCAGAGTGCTAGGATTACAATAGTTGTTTTGAACTCTTCTGTACCCTTCTTTCTGCTGTAATTCCACCACATTCATCTCCAGGGCAAAACTGAACCACAAGAGAGAGAGAGAGAGAGAGAATCCTAAATACATAGATCAGATCCCCAGAATCAGTGATGGCCAAGGCCACTTCCTCCCTTCTGTGGTACAAGTTCAGCCGAGGTTTGGTTACTGGGTGCTGATGCTTGAAGCCAGATATGGCTTGGAGGATCCTTGACCAAATGGACCTGAACTTCTATCCTGGAATGAAAATGAGCTAACCTCAGATTCTCCATCCTAGGATGCACCTAGAGATAGGTGATACCCTCCAAAATAAGGGACAAAAAAATTTCTTGAGAAATAAACTATTATGCACATTTGCACCTGGTCTCCTGGAACAGCACTGTGCCACATGGGAAATAGCCTGGGCTTTGGAGACCAAACAAACTTGAATTAAAGTCTTCTGGTTTGCCCATCTATGAAATGGGAATAATGCCTACACCATAGGGTTATTGTGAGGGAGAACCTTACCTCACACCATATACACAAAAAGACTCTAGAAGATTTTTTTGAAAAAAAAAAAAAAACTGCTTCAATAAAACATTTAAACTTTTAGAAATATAGAATAATATCTTTATGATCTTAGAATAGGAAAGGATTTCTTAAATAAAGCCCCAAAAGGACAAATGTTAATATATAAATATTTACATATATATGTAAATTGAACTACATCAAAGTTAAAAATTTCAATACAATAACAGACACCTTAGAAAAAGCAAAAAGACAAATCAAAGCCTAGAAGAAGATATTTGTAATATATAAAAGAAACAAAGCATTAGTATATGGAACATAAAATTCTCTTAAACTTTTTAAAGAATACACAATAGAGAAATGAGCAAATGATATGTACAATAATTCACAGAAGAAATTGCTATGGTCAACAACTATAGGAAAAAATGTACAACTTTACCACAAATATGGAAATGGAAATGCATCCACATTTTACTCCCATAAGATTAAATAAACCTTAAAATTCTGACAAAACCAAGTGTTAGAAAGTATTGTGGGGAACCAAGGATTCAAACGCACTACTAGTGGGAATGTAAATTGATTCAATCACTTTGGAAAACAAGTTGGCATTATCCAATAAAGTAGAAAAACAGGCACAACCTCCAATCCAACAATTCTACTTCTGAAGAAATACTTGCATATGTGTGCAAAGAGACAAATAAAATGTGTACTGTAGCATTGGTTTATAGTAGAGATTAACTGGAACCAACTCAAATGTCTGTCTGTAGAAGGATGGATAAATAAATTACAAAGGAATAATACACACAAGTTAAAATAAATTAACCAGATTTATATGTAACAACATCAAAGAATTATAAAAAATATAATATTGAGTTAAAAAATGCTGCAAATAGTTTTATACAGTATGGTACCGTTTAAATAAAGATTCTTAAATACCCAGAGCAACACTAAGCATTATGTACAGATGCATATCTATATAGTAAAAATATGAAGTATGAAAAGGTGGTCTGGATATATACCAAACTTTGGATGGCAAGAAAGTTGAGAAGGAAACATAGGAGAATTGTTATTGTACTTTTCTGTATTTTTTAAAAACTTTTCCCCAGAAAAGCTATTAAATGTAAAATTACTAAGGAATATATATAACTTTTATTATGTACTTATTAAATTATAGCTATTTTTGAAGTTATTTATCAAGTATAGGTAACTGAAATGTACTTTGTTCCTGTGTCCCAACCACACCCAGCTGGTAGCTTGTCCCGATCCTACACATTCGCTAACAGCAGGCTCAGTGTATTATAGAACAAGATGGAATCAGGGTGGAGCCTCTGGTTAAGCCAGTGGTTCTCAACTGGGGGCAGTTTTCACACCCAGGGGACACTTGGCAATGTCTGGAGACATTTCAGTTGTCACAACTGGGGTGGAGGACATTGCTACTAGACTGTAGAGGGTGGAGGCCAGGGACACTGCTGAACACCTTACAATGCACAGGACAGTCCCTCCACAAAGGATTATCTGATGCCAAATATCAGTAGTGCCGAGGTTGAGAAACCCAATGCAAGCCCATAGAAAATAAAATAAATATCTGTTGGAGTGAATTTAATATACTAAATTTGACTACTTTTCTGATGAGTCCTTTTTCTAAATTATCAGCCAACTGAAACCACCCTTTCTTTCTAACACTGGACACTGGGCTAGACCAGAGAGTGTGGGTGATAGAACTATTCTCACCCAAACCACAGCCTCTACTTCTTCTCTGCATCCACAGCAGGCAAAATGTCACCTGCCCGAGGGGCACATACTCTATAATCACTTTAATTGGACAAAAATTCATGGAGTTTTTTCTAATCTTGAAAATTTATCAGACTTGCATCATAATTCTTTCTAACCCTGGCTATTTCCAAAGCTAAAGGAAGCACAACATAGGTATTTTTTTTCAACCTCCCAGGAATTAGTTCAGCTGATCTGTGCACCAGACCTCAAATCCACACCATTAAATCACCTGCTCCATATTCTTGACATTCAATTGGCCAACTCATGCCTGGAGAGTCTATCAATCATGATTACATTCAGCTTCGTATCAGAGAAACCCAAAATACAGCAGCTTATGTGAGATTGAACTTTATTTCTCTCTCAGTTAAAAGAAATCTAGAGATAGGCAATCCAGGGCTGGTCTGGTAGCTCCATGACATCATCACACTGCTCTGCCATCTCTGTGGCCTTCATTCTCATGGTTTAAGATGGCGGCCGAAGTTCCACCAGAACAGCCACATGTCCATGTTCAAATCAGCAAGATGGAGAAGGGGGAAGGGCATGCCCAATTCCTCTAGGGAATTCCTTGCAACACAACTGCTTTTATCTCATTGGCCAGAATTTAATTACCTGGTCACACCTAATGGTAAAGGAAGCAGGGAAATATACATTTCTAGCTTGGCAGGATTTCTTTATTAAAGGGGAAGATTGGAAGGCAGTTAGTAGTTTCCACTGTAGTCTACTCCTTTGGCTCCCCAAATACCCGTGAATACTTTTCTTCCCCAGTAAAGACCCATGCATTTCCCTCTGCAGGGCAGACAGCCCCAACAACTCACTAGTCAGGGCATCTCACTCAAGCCCAGGATCTCTAGGTGATGTGCAGTCTTCGCGATCACATCCGACGTGGCTCCTCACAGTCTGGTAATTTGTAAACCGAAAAATGTTATCTGCATTTACACACCATATAATTGCTGGAATAGGAGCAGGGTAACCACAATAAAAACTAGCATTGCAAAAAGGGGGGAAGAGAATATGACAGGTATTGCTCCACAGCAATGATCAAATCCTGCTGGATAGGAGTGGCAAAGGCTCTCATGCCAGCAGTGGAGGGCAATCCTGGAGGAATTCTCTTGTCCACTGTCCCCTGAACCTCTGGCTTTGCCCTCTGGGATGTTCTTCCCCATCCACTTCCCTCCATGGCCATATCGGAGCCACAGGCATTGGAAGATAAGAC
Source organism: Eulemur rufifrons (assembly GCF_041146395.1). Lineage (NCBI taxonomy): Eukaryota > Metazoa > Chordata > Mammalia > Primates > Lemuridae > Eulemur > Eulemur rufifrons. The sequence goes on along the minus strand of NC_091000.1, from coordinate 66,940,223 downwards.
CGTCTTGGAGCGGCATGGTTTCCACAGCCAATTTCTTGCTCATGCAGGCACAGGTTCCTAGGGATTCTTTTGGGAGTTGAATAATCAGAAAGTTTTGCAGGCCAAGCTTGAAGCTTCTGTCCAAAAGTAGTAAGCTTCCATCCAATCTCTTAACTTCCAGTCAGTTCCAAGTGTGAGTTACTACAGCCTAACATTGTGTCCAAAAACACTCCTTAAGCCTGAAGGCACCAATCTTTTATTTACAGCTCTTTAAGTTCTGCCCACGCCTTGGTCTGGCTGCCTTGAGACCATCTAAAACAAAGAAGAAAAAGTTGGGTGGGATGGAAACACCCTTAATTTGATCTTTGCAGCTGGGCTTCTTTCCACTGGCTGGCAGCGAGCGAATGCAGGGAAGATGCTTGGAAAGCCTTGATCCACATCCTTATCATCGCCAAGGCTGGGTGGGCTGGTAGTCACCAGAAGAACTAGTTGGATTTTTCATCCCTGCAAGACTCCCAATTATAGGACTCATAGTCGATTTAGATCGCAGCCAGAGTCTTATCCTCTACAAAGCGATGTTTCCTTCTGTCTCTGTTGGCAGGTGGGATAGCTCCAGACAAGTTCTTATCTTTATCACAGAACTTAGCTAAAAGCCACAAGATGCAACCAATATACACCAAAATTTTACATCTCCAGCCTTTCCCCTAGCTATCCCCTCAGCTTGCATGTCGTTTGCTTTATATGATACAGGAAGTGACAATGTGATTAAATGTTTTACTACAGCATAACAAGCTGTTAATTGTCTAGCTAATGATAACCACCCCATCGCTGCTCCACACCTGACCTTCTCCACAAGCCAATGACACAATGTGATTTTATTACTTTATATCATCAACTCCCAAGTGTTGAATGTCATATTGATTAGTATAAGGTTTAGCTGCATAATACAGAAAAATGCAAAATAATAGTGGTTTAAATGTAGAACAAGGTGACTTGTCAGATGTGTAATGTGACACGAAACACATATTTATTATCACAGTTCCTAGTAATAACTTGTACCTGAGAGCTTATGACTTAGATGAAACACCCATGAGTGAGTGTGGTAAGAGTTCCTTTTTCCTATAGAGCTTGTAAGTCTTTTCTCCAGTTGGAACGGATTTAAGACAACGTTTCTCATAAGGAGAGATCCGGAGATTTTTATGATAATGTCAACTAATTCCTGACCCAGAAGTCAGCAGAGGCCAGCGACAGAGGGGCAGGGAGTGTAACCACTGCCCAGAGGACGAACGTCGTCGGATGGGAGTCGGGAAGGAGAGCCTGGAGGGACTCCACCCATTTGGGCCGTCAGTCCAGAACCTCACTATACAATTGCTAAGTTATAAAAGAGAAAGAGAGATACACATTGAAATAAAAAAAGGAGTCCAGAGTCCTACTGCCATTGATCATTATAAAAACCAACATTTTTGGTCACCATGTGCCAGGAAATATACTAAATTCTTTACATGCCTTAACTAACCTCCAAAAATGTAATGAGGTAGATACTACTATGATCTCCACTTTGCAGACAAAGAAGCTGAGGTTTAAAGCAGTTAAATAATTTACCCAAGGTCAAAGCAAATGGCAGAGCCAAGACTTGAACTTGGGTTTCTCAGAGACCAAAGCTAATCTCTTAACCACTATGGTATATGGTCCATAAGGGCAGATTGTGGGTTTTTGTTTTTTCTTCAAAGGAATGACTCCTAATAGTGTTAACTGTTAGCACTAGACAATCATTCATCACCTGCACCATCAGTCCCGTTTCATTGTGAGGAAGGTTACCCCAACATACATTCATAATTGTTATTTTATTTTATTTTTTTGAGACACAGTCTTGTTGTGTTGCCCTGACTAGAGTGCCATGTCGTCACCCTAGCTCACAGCAACCTCAAACTCCTGGGCTCAAGCGATCCTTCTGCCTCAGCCTCCCGAGTAGCTGGGACTACAGGTGTGCGCCACCATGCCCGGCTATTTTTTTTCTATATATTTCTAGTTGTCCAGCTAATTTCTTTCTAGTTTTCAGTAGAGACAGGGTCTCACTCTTGCTCAGGCTGGTCTCGAACTCCTGAGCTCAAACAATCCTCCCGCCTCAGCCTCCCAGAGTGCTAGGATTATAGGCGTGAGCCACCGCGCCCGGCCCCACAATTGGTATTTTTAAGCCACATATGATGGTCTTCATGAGCAGAAAAGGGGAAAAGGAAGAGGTTAGCATTTAGGAAAATGAGAAATTAGAATGGGTATAATTCGAAGATCTTTTGTTCTTCTATCAGAAAACCCCCTTCCTGCTTTCCCTCCTCTTTCTTTCATCAAATACTGAGTGTCTGCTCTGTGCCAAGTATGGTACTGATGACTGGAAATGTCACCAAGGTCAAAGCCCAGCTCTGCACTCACAGTGCAGAGTCCAATGCTGGTGGGGGCAGCTCAGGTGCTGTGTCCGCACGTGCAGGGTGTGTCACACCTGGTCTCGTGGGGAAATGGGGGTAGAGCACCTTCCTTTCAGTGATGCCCAAGCTGAGACTTAGAAGGATACACAGAAGCTAGCCAAGCCTGGGAGGGTAGGAAGGCAATCCCAGCAGAGAAGACAGTGTGTGGAAAAAGCCCAGAGCAGAGAAAGCACGTGTTCAGGGAACTGCTGTGTATAACTAGGATCTGGCAGCCACTGGCAAGCATGTGACAAAAGTCAGCCTAAAGGCCCTTGCATGCCACACTAACCAGCATGGACTCATCCTAAGGAGATGGAATGTTAGACAACAGTGCAACACATTAGATTTGTGCCTTAGACGCTTCATTCTAGCTGCAGGATAGAGGGCGGTTTGGAAGATGACTTTAATGAAGGCAAGGCAGTCCCAAAACGGTGTTCACCAGACCTGAGGCACAACAGCCGGAGCCCACAGACGTGGAGAGACTGGAATGCTGCCGAGGAGGGGAAGTGACCAGAGTTTGGCGTGAGCTTAAGCAGGATGGGAGAGAGAAGGAGGAGGAGGGGGAGGAGGAGGAAGAGGAGGAGGGGGAGGAGGAGGGGGGAGGGGGAGGTCCAATGCCCAGGTTTCTGACTCGCGAAATCAGGTGGGTGAGTGGGACCAGAAACGGGGAGGAGAGGAGCAGGTTTGGGGACAAGTTCTTGTCAAATAGAGGCTTTAGGAGTCTGGAGTTCACAGGAGAGATCTGGCCTCGAGAAGGAGGTGTGGTGTTGTTGGCATAGAGAGTAATTGGACCCGGAGGAAGGAGAAGATTTTCCTAGAGGAGTGTGTTTGGCCTCCTTCCCTAGGCTGCACGGCACACACTGGCCAGGTCTCCCTGCAGGACTGGCCCCTCACACTGTCTACTCTTTGGGGTCTCGACCCATGCTTGGGAGAATTGCCTGCTCTCCAGCCAAAATTAGTTCTATGTCCTTTTCTCTCAGGGTCTCTCTTCTAGCATTTAATGCACTCCTTAGCATTAAATGATTTAATGCTAAAAATTTGTAGGCATGAATGGATTATGAAACAAAACATTTCTGAATTTTAATTGAAAAGAATTTATAGGATTTGAATCCATAGAATCTCAGAGGTGCTCCTCTCCTTTATGTATGTATTTATTTATGTTGGGCAGGTTGTTCTTACAGGGGTGACCGCCCCTGCCACGATAACTCTCATTTCCTCAACCATATATTTCCCAAAAATCAAGTATTTGTTTTTTTTTTTCTTTGAATGCATAGGTATAAATCACCTTCCCAAGTCCTAATCCTTTTTATCTTAGAGAACGTGTACAAGCATTTAGTACGTTTATTTCTCTATAGTAATGGACAGCTCAGACTGTGGCTACGTTAGCACAGGACACAGACAAAAGAGAATTGAAATGTGTGTCTGTTTCTCACCAATGCGAGGCTCCTGAGTCAGGGACACCTGGCAGTGGGTGGCAGAGAGGAAACAACTGTGAAGTCAAATGCCAACGCCCTAGGAAAGCTTTCCCACAGGAATCATTAGGGGCTCCCTCACCGTGTTCCCATAGCAGTGTGGAATCGTCATGCAGCATCGTAATTCTTTTGTTTACGAGTCTGTCTGTCCTTCTGTACTGTAAATTCCAAGACGAGAAATGTCATCCACCTTTTTACTCCATGCGGCTGTGCCTTAACAGGGTGCTGTATACAGCAGGTGTTTGAGAAACATCTATTGAGCAAATGAGTGAATGAATGAATCCGCAGCGATAGAGGCCATTCACAGGACGTGTCAGCTTCTTGATACCCCAAGTCACACAGGCAGATTTTCCAGGCGATGCAAGATCCCTATCACACCATCTTCCACCTGGGGAAAAGCATAGAGAATATGTACCAATGACACGGGCCATGTGGCAAGCGTCTAATTGGTGGAGTGTGAGAAAGAGAGAATTCTGAGGGAACGAAAATAGAAATGGATCGCAAGAGCTGGAACGGGAGCACAGCAGGAGTACAATGGCACCGGGGGTGCCAGGAAGTCAGGGAAGCCAAAGCCAAACAGACACGGCGACAGATGTGGTTGGATGGAGAGGTTGATGGCAAAGACATGAAAAACAAATTTTAATAAAAGAAAAAATAAAGAAGGGAAGTTTTGGTAAACTAAAACTAAAGAAGGAAGAGAGAAAGGTAAAAAAGGAAAATGAGTAAAAAGCCAAGAAGTCTCTTGGCTTAAAATTACCCATTCCTAAAGGCTTCTACAATTTTATTCCCTCTGCTATTCAAAGCTTTCCTAAAAATTCTTCTCTTCCTAGAAGTCTTTAACAGCAGAGGAGCAAACATCTTAACTCCTATAATAGAACCGTAAGAGTAGGAATCTCAGCGACCGCTGAGCTCCTTCACTTTACACACGAGCTGAGGGCCGGAGGGTGGAAGTCACTTCCTGCAGACACACTGTTAGATCATTTTGGAGCCAGAGCCAAAATCACAGTCTATATTTCCAGAACAGTGTTCATTCCAATAGATTTCTGTTTCCTGCTCCCATTTCTCCAAACAGATGACAGTCTGGGAAACTGAAAAAGAAATGTGGCTTTTTTAAAAGTGAGTCAATAAACATTTCTATGTGAAGAAATAAGCAGTAGGCCTGGAGGCAGGGGCTGTGCTTTGGTTGCTTTTGCACTTGTAGGACCTAGCGCAGAGCCTGGCTCACAGTGGCTCCCAACAGAGTTGTGTTTGGGTGGACGGATGGATGAACTGTACTAGGGCTGCCACCGTTACTCAGTTATGGAGTAGACTGACAATGTTTTCTGCTCTAACGGTATCTGAATCCAGCTTCTATTGCATATGGACAATAATCCCAGGTTGTTTTAAAGAATGTTACATAAATATTGATCCAGTGAGTAAATGAGATTAGCGATGCTCTCAAAAAAGTTATACTCTCATTAGAAACCTGGGACATGGACTTAAGTAGAAATGATTAGCGGTACAGGAAACAATGCATTAAATGCCTGATGACTACATGCACAGCATGGGCTATAGGTAGAGTGATTCTATAATTTATTTTCTAAATTGGGTTCCCTTTGAGAGTTAACAGGGGCCTCATTAATACACCTAGACAATAGGAACCATGTGGGCCATCTGGTCAAGAGAGGGAGTTCAAATGAGAGGGCAGCTTTTCCATGTGCTGGGGAGGCCTCAGGACCTTGGCATGTGCTGTTCATGTGATTTGGAACACTTCTCTTCTGATTCCTATTAGGTAACTGCTACTTAATCTGCATAAAATTAATAAGCACATGAGCCAGGCATGGAGGCTCATGCCTGTAATCCGAGCACTTTGGGAGGCCAAGGCAGGAGGCTTGCTTGACACCAGGAGTTCGAGACCAGTCAGAACAACATAGCAAGAACCCAGCTATACCAAAAATAGAAAAAATAATTAACCAGGTGTGGTGGCACGCACCTGTACTCCCAGCTACTGGGGAGGCTGAGGCAGGAGGATGGCTTGAGCCCGGGAGTTTGAGGTTGCAGTGAGCTATGATGATGCCAGTGCATTCCAGTCTGGGGGACAGAGAGAGACCACATCTCTAAAATAAAATAAAAAAATTAATAAGTATGGTGTATTAAAATAAGTACAAAAAGTATGTGTAAATGTTAAAGGCTAGAAAAAGAATTAAAGGGATTCTGTACATGCTGTAAGTTTGTAGACAGGAGTTTGTTATCTCATAAAAAAAATAAGATATGTCTTTCTAGAGTTTTCAATTCTAGATATTTGGCTTTGAGTAAAATGCCCTTTTTAATGGTTTAATGAAGGTAGCCCAGAATTTATTTTTAAATTCTAGAAATGTTGCTAATAAGGGTAGGTTTATATACTTGCTACACAAAGTGTAGTCCGTGGAGCAGAGTCAGCGTCCCCTGGGACTCTGATAGAAATGCAGACTCTCAGGCCCACCCGGCCCCACAGAGTCGGATCCGCTTTTTAGTGAGACCCTCGGGCGATTAATAGTCGCACGAAAGTTGGAGAAGCAGTGGTCTACACCACATTAATTCTTTCAAAAGTGTAAAATGTATTTAAACATATAAATATACTTTTCCTACCTTGCTCCTATTCCCCTTAATACAATGTATTCAAATTGGCTTCCTTTTGCTTTTAAGCTGTTTAAGTGTCTAGAGCTTTAATGCTGATAATGAGGAGGGCCGCTGTTTACAAAGAGAACAGCAACAATGGGATGAACACCCTATGTGCCCACAAACGGGGCTCCCCATGCAGGGTAATGATGGGAAGCAAGCTCACACTCACCTGATAAGCTGCTCCGTTCTGGGCTAGACCAGCTTTCAACTCTATCCAACCAATTTTATTTTTAAAACTTCTCCCAGGGCCGGGTGCAGTGTCTCACGCCTATAATCCCAGCATTCTGGGAGGCCAAGGCGAGTGGATCGTTTGAGCTCAGGAGTTCGAGACCAGCCTGAGCAAGAGCGAGACCTTGTCTCTACTAAAAACTAGAAAGAAAGTAGCTGGACAACTAAAAATATATAGAAAAAATTAGCCGGGCATGGTGGCGCATGCCTGTAGTCCCAGCTACTCGGGAGGCTGAGGCAGGAGGATCGCTTGAGCCCAGGAGTTTGAGGTTGCTGTGAGCTGGGCTGACACCATGGCACTCTAGCCCAGGCAACAGAGTGAGATTCTGTCTCAAAAAAAAAAAAAAAAAAAAAAAAAAACTTCTCGCACGAGGAGAAAAAAAATGAGAAAAAAAAAAAACCATACTTTGAAATGGAAACTATTCCAGGAAATCTTCACTTTCATGCGTTGTTTACAACGGAACAAAAGGCTTTACCTTTCACAGGTTGAAGGAATGTTAACATGCGATGGGGTCCCCGGTCATCTTCCCAGCGACTGCCGTGCTGGCTGCGGGCAGGTGTGGATTTGGTCACACCACGCGAGCCACAGCCACATGCCAGCCTGCGTCGCGTCTCTATTTTCGCAGGATTAAATAGCTTCTCCAGTCTCCAAGATGTGTTGCTGCACATGTGACCCGATGAATCAATCCCCTGTAGAATGATGCAGCAGTGATGAGTCTGGGGCAATTAGCACGGGGACAGCCGGTCTTTCTGGAAGACTCTTGCCCACGTTAGTATGTGCAGCCTATCCGGGTGCTCTGAGACTCCCACAGAAAGGAGGGAGATCGGGTGCGGCTTCTGGGCAGCCCGTTCCCTTCCTTGCCGTGATGAATGCTGTGAAGCCCAATGACCGGGCTGTGAGTGCCTCCAAATAAAGGTCTTCTGTGGCCCTTTAAAGCTGTAAGTCATTATCATCCTCTCTTTTGCCAGCTGGCTTGACAACTTTAAAAATTTACATTTCTGAACTTGTACTTTAACGGGCTTTCATCATAACTTGGGGAAGGAGAATTAGAATGGGGAAGATTTAAGTGCAGAGTCTGGGCCCAAATGAGGAAAACACTGATGAAGCACCCTCCCGCTGCGGCACCCCCCTAACATAAACGACCACCCAGCCTCCTAGAGTTTCATGTTCCAAAAAGGACAGGTGAGCGCTAAGACAGTCAAGTCTGTTATCCTGAGAGGCCAGACACGAAAAACGGTTCCTACCGAAAATCGTGGAATCTTAGCCCTCAAAGAGATTTTAGCGTCCGCTCCTCCTTTCTTGGCCCTTGTCTACAACATGAGGACTTCCCCTGCCCTCCCTCAGCACCTGGCAGGAGGGACCACGTCAGACAAAATAGGAGTCTATAGTTGAAAACTTTCATGTCTGTAAACAAAAATTATATGTATGATGTTTATTATTATTTTAAATGAGAAAATAGGCTCAAAGGAGTCAAGTGGTGACTAGACGGGAGCTCGCTGAGGGGGGCTCACCCACCGCGTGCTAAACTGGGCTGGGTAATTTTCCTGAGAGAACTTGGTCCTTGCTCTCGGGCTGTCCTTGGCCAGGCGTGTGCCCACCGTGTCAGTACAGCACACCTGCATTCCGCACGCACGCTCAGAGAATACACATGTGGACTCCTTGCTCTCCGGTCCCTTAGCAGAATACTGATTCTTGAGAAATAATGTTTGTGGAGAATTGCCTGAAGGTTATGCAAATTCTCCCTTCTGCTGGATATCCTAAAATTTACCTTTGGATCAAACCTAATTGTCAGAGCCTTGTGTGTTTGGATCACGGGTATTTGCCTCCTTGTAGAACTGACTTGACTGAATTGTGCTTACCTGAAGGGGTGCTTTCAGACCAACTCTAGGAAATGCATTATGATATTTAACACAGGGATTTTATTGGTAGCCCAATCTGATAGATTGCCAGATTCCTTTTTATGAGGACCCACAGGAGAAGTTTCCCTGGATTTGAAGTTTCAGGAGGACCTTGGCTTCTGCTAAACAACTTTTTTTTTTTTTTTTTTTTTTTTTTTGAGACAGAGTCTCACTCTGTTGCCCTGGGTAGAGTGCCATGGCGTCATTGTAGCTCGCTGCAACTTCCAACTCCTGGGCTCAAGTGATCCTCCTGAGTGAGAATCCTCCTCAAGTGATCCTACTCGGCTTCTTGAGTAGCTGGAACTGCAGCTGTGTACCGCCATTCCCAGCTAATTTTTCTACTTTTAGTAGACACAGGTCTCACTCTTACTCAGGCTGGTCTCGAACTCCTGAGCTCAAGAGATCCTCCCGCCTCGGCTTTCCAGAGTGCTAGGATTACAGGCGGGAGCCACTGTGCCCAGCACAACTTTTTATTTTATGAATAATAGTATTAACATCATAACTGGCAGTGCTTTTTTCCTCTTTGCTCTGGCATCTAGGAAACTTAGAGCCAAGTATGTTTAGCATCTTATCTTTGGCTTTTAATTTTCTCACCCCTTTTTTCCCTTTGCAATTTGTTTTATATTTTAATTGCCTATATTTTGTAAGTTAATTTTTTTTAAAATATTGTGATAACTTCATAAATTTCAATTGAATTGAGTCTCTGCCTCATTTGCCAATGAAGCCTCAACTCAAAGTGTATAAGCCAGCTGGGTCTTGGGGAGGATGTTCAGCTCTAATTTTTCAGAGGCATTTATAAGTCATGAATGTAAACCAATCACATTTCCAAGTCCATGAGGGTGGCAGATTTTTATTTCAGAAGACATATTTAGCTCCATAAGACCTCTTCAATTTATAGCCAGACATTCCAGGGTAGGTAAGGTACTTGATCTTTGACATTTAGTTCTTGGACTCACCAACATGTGAAATAGTAAAACCTCATCCAGTTGAACTGTATCATTTAGATTTTTGTGACAATGTGGACAAACAATGGTTGAAGTTTACTCTTTGCTCTCTGAGTATATTAAACAAATGAAGAGCATAAATTATAAGAAGGAATATTTGAATATTAAGGAGCTATTTCCTAACAAGTTTTATTCCTATTTACATATTAAAATGCCATTAGATAATCTCCATAATCTAGCACTGCTCTGACTGGTACTTTAATATGCCTATTACAAACTTTTCCTATTTGTTAAATTAATATCTGATTACTCTAATTTCAAAGAAAGTCTATCCTTGAATGATAAATCTGTATACTTGAAAAATATTCTATAAATTAAATTATTTGCTAATACATATGGCCTTGAAAATCATTCCAAATTCTTGAAATTTAAGTAATAATTTCTGCAACATTTAGAAATGTCTTCTTACTCTTTTCTTGAAATCACCATTCTCTTGAATTCTGTAATATTGCATTCTTTTTCTTCTCATTCCCTCTCTGATAAAGGCTTTGTCTTTTTTTACCCCACTTGCAAGCTAACAAGTCAAAGCCTTTGCCTTGTTGAACCTTTCTTCCTCCTCCTCACACCCCCTAACTGTGGGGATCCCCCAAATTCAGCAGTCTCCCTGCATGCTTGCTAGGATAACTTTAATGCTTCTTAAAGCATCAGCTATCACTCTTCACACGGCTCTCCCGTCCTGAATGTTCACTTGGGTTCCAGCCTGTTACCTTAGGTTGCCTGCTGGATACTTCCACTGATGCCTCAGACTCGTTGTGTCAGCTATTAATGATTACTGGCAACTTGATTTGTTAATGTTACCATAAGACTTAGCAATAACAAGTAAAAATCTCTTTTATGGATGGTATACTATGTGCTACAGCAGGCATTTTAAAAACAAATCTTATTTAATCCTCTGAACCATCTTATAGGTGGGCTTTTCCACCTTCACTTTACCAATTAGGAAATTGAGAATAAGAGAGGTAGAGAAACTTGCCCTGGGCTCACAGCGAGTAGGTTGCAAAAATAAAATTTTGAACTCAAGTCTGTCATGTTAAGCTGCCTCCCAAAAATTATATCTAAAACTAGATTATATTGATTTTCTCCACAAAAAACTTTTCTTTCTTGCCTCCCTGTTTTTGCCTATGCTACCATAATTCTCCTTAATACAGAAGCTTGAAACTTCAGATATTTCTTTGCTTTTTCCCTCGTCCTTATCACTCTTCCTATCAAATCCACCACTAAGTCCTATAATATTGTTTCTTCCTGAGTTTCCTTTCTTCCTTCCTCTACCCTTGCTTCACACCCTCACTCATTGCTGTGTCTAGTAAACCTCTGTCCTCTCTTTCTGTCTTCATGTCCTGTGCACACCCTCCTCCCCTGAATGGCCACTGAGGAGCCGTCCAGGGGTAGCAGTTGCCCTGTCCTGTAGCTGGCCAGAAGCCCTCAGCTGACCACGGTGTTTTAAGTCCTTGGCCGGGCAGTCTCGGCTTTCCACACTTCAACCCCAACCTGCTTTTACCTATTTTATCAGGCACTACAGCCCGGCACATGCACCTCACTCCAGTCTTCTCTCATCACACTCCCTGGAATAGGCATTTGACTTTCTGCCTTCAAAACTTTTGCTCACCCAGTCTTTCCTCTCGAAATAAATATCCTTCTCCTACCTCTTTCCCTTACATTGTCCAACTCAAGTCTCTGAGTTGGCTCTGTGGTTTTTACCTTCCTCTAAAGTTCACCTACTCTATTTATTATTTGCATTACTCATTTAGCACAATTATACATTGCCTTGTGTTGTAATTAAAATTCGTGTGTGTGTGTGTGTGTGTGTGTGTGTATTTTGCCTCGTTGGTCAGATTTTAAATCCTAGAGGGTAAGGATAGATTTCAAACATTTTCTACATCCTTTAGATATCTGGAATGAGTTATCATGTAACTCATTCTACAAACAATTTAGTATTCAAAGAAAGCAAATTACTTTCATAGAGGCAACAGGGTATAATGAAAAGAATATAGGTTTTGGAATTAAGAAAATCTGAATTCCAGTGCAATCAGCTATGTGAATTCAGTCAATTTCAAATTTTTAATAACATGGGGTTACTTTTGTCACCATATAGCTTACTGTAATGTTCATAGTTTGTTGTGAGAGCATTTAGCCCAATACCTGGCATCCATGTGTATTGAAAAATAAAACTCTTATGGTTATTTGATAACCAAAGAGTGTCACTGTGTTTCTAAGATCTGTGTGAGCATAAATGATTGGTTTGAGCCACCATTGTATCCATAACTGATTAACATGAATAAATGTGTAGAATATAAGCACTATTTTTAAGAGTTTATAGCATATTTCTATGTTTAGAAATATAAATTTAATGTTTAAATGGTTCTCATCTAAACCAATGGTTCCCAAACACAGGTCTGCAAAAAAGCGAGAAAAACACTATTATAATAACTTTTTTGGTGAAACTATATAATATGATTTAAAGATTATTCTGTATTTTACCATTATGACTCTCCTCCTTTTTGTGTAAGTGAAAATTCCTTTGTTTTATGAAACAATGGTGATAATAGATGGTAGAGGATCATGGTTGCTGTTTTTGTTGTTACTTTAATGACTTTTCTTAAATAAAACAAAGTTAGCAAACTGATAATGATTTCCACAGTAGTTTTGAAAATGTTATAGATCCATTGCCCCAAGTGCTTGGAAATCCTAATCTAACTCAAGCTCTTTGTTTTAGAGTTGAGAATTATTTGATTTACAGAGATTAAATTGTTTGTCCAACATCACATAACTCTCTACTGCAGACTCAATGTGAGAATTCAACTCTATATTAACTCTCAATGCAGAATACGCCTCATTTTATAAGTGAAAAACTGTCTTTTCTATCATACAAATGAAAAGAAGAATCTGGCCTGGCCAAGTGGCTCACACCTGTAATCCTAGCACACTGGGAGGCCAAGGCCGGCGGATTGCTTGAGCTCTGGAGTTTGAGACCAGAGTGAGCAAGAGCGAGACCCGGTCTCTACTAAAAATAGAAAAAGTGGCACATGGCTGTAGTCCCAGCTACTCAGGAGGCTGAGGCTGAGCCCAAGAGTTTGAGGTGGCAATGAGCTAGATGACACCACTGCACTCTAACTGGGTGACAGAGTGAGACTCTGTTTCAAAAAAAAAGAAGAATCTATTTTCCATATGACTTTTGAAGAAAAGGCATTGTACAAATTTTATTCATCAATAGTAAACTTATGAAAATCCTCTGAAAGGATGGCTTTATCACTAAATGGAAGAAACTGGATTATAAACTACACCTCTTTAAAGGGTTTTTAAAAAGTTTTCTAAATTTTTTAATTTCATTTTTTTTCTATTTGTTTTCAAATAAAATTAAGTTTTCATTAAAAATATCTTGGCCAGGCGCGGTGGCTCACGCCTATAATCCTAGCACTCTGGGAGGCCGAGGCGGGTGGATCGCTTGAGGTCAGGAGTTCGAGACCAGCCTGAGCAAGAGCGAGACCCCATCTCTACTAAAAATAGAAAGACATTATATGGACAACTAAAAATCTATATAGAAAAAATTAGCCGGGCATAGTGGCGCATGCCTGTAGTCCCAGCTACTCGGGAGGCTGAGGCAGTAGGATCGCTTAAGCCGAGGAGTCTGAGGTTGCTGTGAGCTAAGCTGACGCCACGGCACTCACTCTAGCCTGGGCAACAAAGTGAGACTCTGTCTCAACAAAAAAAAAAAAAAAAAAAAAAATCTTTCTGTGCATAAAAAACCTCTGGAAAATACAGAAATAAAGGAAGAAGGAATAAATACTGTATAATTCCAGAGAATATCACTGTTGATACTTTATCATAGTTCCCATTAGATATTTTTCTATGTATATTTTTGCATAGTTGAAATTATACTACATGTCTTTATATTTCCTGATTCTTCATTTACATATTTATTTTAATTTTTTAAAAATAAGTAATACAGTCCCATATTTTAAAGCTCAGAAAGAACAAACAGGTATAGAGTGAACAGGCTCCTTCTGATCTGCTGCCTCAGTCACCTAGTTTTCCTCCCTAACCAAAATTAATATTTGTAGTTGTTAAAAATTTTCATATGTGTATCCTTCCAGAGATATTTTATGCATTGTATTCAGGTTCTTTAGCTTAATATTAAAATATATGCATTTCCTCATCTTATTTAAAATCTTATTAACATCATTTTTAAGGCCTACATAATAATTTATTATGTAGATATACCATAATTTACTTAGTCATGGTTACATATTAGACATTAAAATTGTCTCCAATTTTTTTATTTTTAGCAACTTTGCAGATCCTAGTGCTTAAACTAAAGAGCCCATTGATCTTTTTATTTTAGAAATTGTAGGACTTTTACAATAACTTTCCTTGAAGAGATTAGTTTCATTTTATCCCTATTCTCAAAAACAAGTTTCTTGTGCTGAAGCTAGTCTGTCAACCTGGGGCTGAAATAGTCTTTTATCCCCATGAACTGACCTCAACTGGATACAGTCACATCCTCTTAAACTCAAGAAGGAACATCCCTCTGCCCAGTGTTCCATTAAACATTTATTGTAGCAATGCACCAGTCCAGAGTGGATAGCATTTTAACCTCATCATCATTGCAGACTGCTGTATCCTGGGAACTCATAGGTTTTAAAGCACTATTGTCTAAGACTCCCTTTGGAGCTCTCTCTAAAGCAGAGAGTAGTGATGCATTCAAACATATACAAGGACAAAGACACAGAAAACAGCAAGGCAATACAAAAAAAAAAAAAAAAAGATGATCCAAATAGAAAACATACCCAAGAGTAAACACATGCTTATGCTGCTTTCAGAGGATTGTGCACTGTTGATGGGCTTTGGGCTGAATGTAAAGACATTGGTTCTTTATAGATTGGTCAGAAAAAAAGTTTTGCCTCACGTAGAGGAATATTTGTGGAGTTGGCAATGAACAGAGAAAAGAGGAAGTCTGAGCGAAGTAGGGGCGAGGCCGTCTGTTTCTGGCCTGGAGGAGGTATATGTGAAACTGAGCTATTCAGAGTGAGAAATCTGGATCTGAGCTACGGGGAAATTGCCATAAAGGGACCAAAAAGAAGCCTGACAGGAAAGGAAAATACCTGTTTGAAAGGTTTGTAGTAAAGAGGGAGAAATATGAGCTTAATGTAGTTGGAACTGTCAAAGATTAAGCCTAACTTCAAGACAAACAGATAAATCAGCGAGGCTTTACTTCATGCTTTTTTCTGGGATTCTCTCCCAACCAACCTGACTCCCAGTCCTATCCCAACCCCAATAAATAAAGTCTATTGTCCTTGCCCCATTCTTTGATGTAGAAATTTAACATGTTCTGGGTTTAATGTAAAGTGTTATGCAACTTCAGGATCCAACCCATCCTTCTGACTACATTTCCAACTGTGTTGTAATATTAAAGCAAGACTCTCTCTTATAGAAATGTTCAAGGTAACTGTGGCAAAATTGTTTATTGCTCCCAACCATTTAATACACTTCATAAAAACTCTTTCTACAACCTGACAGCTAATTTGAGACAAGCTCAAGGGGTAGATGAAGACCTAGATATCTCAAGAGATAATTCAATGTAGGAATATAAGGTACCATGAGAGGGTCAGTTACAAAAATATTTTTGGTGCAAATGCACTTTCCCATGATTGTTAAAGGTGACTTCTTATGCGGTGGTATTTGAGTACCCACAGACCACTTACTCTAACTAGCAAAATAAGCAGTATTTGGAATATATCTATGATCTTGGTCCCATTCTTTAGTCATTCTCAACCTATTTCCTTTCTGGGAAATGGGAATAATAATATCTATTTTATAGAATTGTTGTAAAGGTTAAATTGGGTTTCCAATAATGGCACACTAAACAAGTCAGACTAAATTTCCTGCTGAGGAAAACTAAAAAAGCTGGGGAAAATAAACATTTTTAAGAATCTGATTCAAGGTACTGGAGACTAATAGGAGACTGAAAAATACTGAGCTAGGATGGGGAAGCTTCAAGGCCCAGGAAGGTGAGCCTAGAGTTGTGATATGCTTTTCCCCTGAGAGCAAGGCCAAAAGGTTGAGAGACCAAAAGATTGAATTGTGGTTTGGAAGGTCACAAAGGACCAAGGTGACACGGATTGGTATTCAGGGCCCATCAAGGGATGGGAGCCTCATGAATGAACTTCCCCTCATACTGGATTTAAACTCTGAAGGACCTTAGGGAAAAGGTAATTCAGAAGTACATGTTTCTAGAGACTACAGCTTTTGAATTATTTCAATCTATGAAATTGGTTTTGGTGACCTTTAAGTGTTTGAGCACCTAGATGGCTAGCATAAACAAACATAAATCCTCTTTAGAGACAGATAACATCATCTCAGACCTCAAACATTTCTACAATTTTGCAAATACAATATCTGGCACATAATAAAAAATAACCAGACACACAATGAGTAAAATATCATGAATTAAAATCAATAGAAATAGCAGATAATAGAAACAGACCCTCAGAGGCTGCCAATATTAGAGTTTGAGACACTGACTTCAAAATAACCACATTATTAAGGTCAAGGACATAAAAACGTCAAACAAGATTGAGAATTTCAACCAAGAACAACAATAACAACAAAGAAATCAAATGGGTATTCTGGGTCAAAAAGCACAATGAGAAAAAAGTTTAAGAGCACATCAGACAGAATTGAAGGGAGAATTAGTAAACTGAAAGATAGATCAAAAGAAAGTAACCAGAATGAAATGGAAAAACAAAAGAAAAGAAAAATCAGAAAAGATAATAAGACACATAGGACACCAGTGAAAAGCTCTAACTTACATTCTTTGGGACTCCAGAAGACAAGAAGAGACTGAGCTAGCAGCAGTACCAAGAGATAATGGTGACATAATTTTTCAAACTGATAAAAGACATCAATAATTCCTATGAACCCCAAGCAGGATAAAAACACAAATACCTAGACACCTAATACTGCTGAAACCAAAGACAAAAAGAAAATCTTAAAAATAGGAAGAGAAGAAAGACAGATTACCTTCAAAGGAGCAAAAATATAGCATATTTTTCAGGAAAGTAGAAGACAATAAAATATGTTAAAATTATCAAGAGAAAATAAGAAAATTGCCAACCTGCAGTTCTATACCAAGTGATATAGCCTTCCATAAAAAGGTGAAATAAGACCTTTTCAAACAAACAAAAATTAGATAATTCATCATCAGCAACCTATACTAAAGCAAATATTAGTTGATCTTCAAGCAGAAGGAAAATGATTCCAGACTTGGAGATACAGTAAAAGATGATGGACAATATAATATGTAAATATGTCTGTGAATCTAAAGAAATATTGACTGCATAAAGCAATAATTACAATGATTTTGGGCATTTAAAATGAAGAATTAAAATACAAAATAACAATAAGGATGGGATATGGAATAAATGGTGCTGGGATATTGGTCAGTAGGACCTAGAATAAATGGTCTAAAGTGTTCTAAGATTCTCATGTTGTCCAGAAAAAGGATAAAAGTATTGATGTTACACTTAGTTAAGAGACAGTCACACTTAATTTCTAGGTTACAACTATATATATTGTAAAAGAATATGTGACTTTCAAGGTAATGAGAAAAAAATGGAATAATTTTTTTAAAAGTTCTTGATTATTCATGTAAAGCTGGAGGCCAAAAAATAAAAAAATAAGTAAAAGTTCTTAGCATGAAACAAATCAATGAAGATACGATGAATTCAAAATACTGAATAATGTGGTATAATCAAAACTATACATATCAGTAATTACCTTAAATGTAAGTGGACTAAAGGCCCCAATTAAAAGACAAAGATTATCAGACTGAATTAAAAAATAAAATTTCTAACTGTAAGAGACATATGTAAAACTTAAAGACCCAGAAGGGTTAAAAATACACACTTAGAGAAAGATTTATCTATCACACAAACACAAATCAAAAGAAATCTAATTGTAGGTATCTTAATATCAAAATAGATTTAAAGTAAGAAAATTATTGTTGCCTCTATAATGATAGAATGCTTACTTTCCCAGGTTGATATAACAGTTTTAAACTTGCATGTACCTAATAACATAGCTTAAAAATATATAAAGCAAAAACAAAATAAACTGAAAAGACACAGACAAATTCACAATCATACTGAAAGATTTTAACACACCTGTCCCAGTAACCAATAGAGGATTTGAATAACATAAACAGTAAAATTGAATGTGGGTGAGATAGCAAGAGAGAGAGAGAATACTGCACATAACAACTGAAAAAAAAATACAGTCTTTTGAATTACCACATAAAATATTTGTAAAACTTGCGTGTATTTGTGACATTGTCTTAACAAATTTCAAAGGACTGAAATTCTACAGATTACGTTCTTTGACCACAATGTCATTAAGCCAGAAATCAGATAAAAAAATAACTATAAAATTACTATATTTTGAAATGAAGAAATATATTTCTAGTAACTCATGGCTTGAAGAAGAAACCACAATGGAAATAAGCACATATTTTGAACTAAATAGGAATGAAAATACAAAATAATAAGGCATATGGGCTTAAATGCATGCATTTGAAAAGAAGAAAGAGTAAAGGTCAATGAACAAAGTTATCTTAAGAAATTAGAAAAAGAATAACAAATAAAACTCATAAAACAAAGGAAATAATAATGGTAGAAGCATAATGAAATAAAATAGACACATAATACAAAGAATCAGAAAAGTCGAAAGTTGGTATTTTCAAAAGACTAATAAATTAACACACCCCTGGCAAGACTGATAAAGTAACCAAACCTACTTTTAAGAGTGAAGAATTATACATATTTTCAAGTATCATATCTTGATCACACATACTTTCAAGAATGAAATATGAGACATTACTACAGATCCTACAAATATAAAATTTTGTGAACAATTTTATATTATTAATTTTGAAAATTTAGATGAAATGGACAAATTGACACAGAAGAAATAGAATACCTAAATATACCTTTATTAAAAAAATTTGGGCTAGGCACAGTGGCTCATGCCTCCTAGCACTTTGGGAGGCTGACTCCGGAGGATCACTTGAGGCCAAGAGTTCAAGACCCGCCTGAGCAACATAGTGAGACCCTGTCTCTACAAAAAATAGAACAATTAGCCAGGCATGGTGGTATGTACCCATACTCCCAGCTACTTGGGAGGCTGAGGCAGGAGGATCACTGGAGCCCGGGAGTTTGAGGTTTCAGTGAGCTGTGATGATGGCCCTGCACTCTAGCCCAGGCAATGGAGAATGACTCTGTCTCAAAAAAAAAAAAAAAAAAAAAAGAATTTGAATATATAATTTAAAACCTTCCAACAGGAATGCTTCAGGACCAGGTGGCTTTTCAAGCAAATGCATACAGATATTTAAGGAAGAAATAATGGGTTTCATATACAAACAACAAATTGGAAAAGAGGAAGGACATGACAACTTCTTTTATGAGATCTACATAACCTTGATATTAAAACCTGATAAGAAAGGAAAATTTCAGGCCAATCTTCCTCAGAAGCATATATTCAAAATCTTAAACACATCAGCATACCAAATCTACTAATTTATAAAAATGATAATGCATTCAAGCAGAAGTAACACATGTAAAAAAATGATAACGTATCAGAATTTTATTTGGCTTTTTCCAGAAAAAGAAATTTGGTTTAAAATTAAAAATAATACGTCAACATGTTTACAAAATGAAGAAATAAAATCATATGATTATTTTACCAAATGATAATATTCAATATCCATTCGTGATTTAATAAAAAATATTTAGAAAACTCTGGCAAGAAAGGAGTCACCTTAATCTGATTAAAGATGTCCATAAATTTCCTTTGGCAAAAAAAAAATATTGTTCCTCATGGTGAAAGCTTTCCCTTTGTAATAAAATCAAGACAAGATGTCCACTTTATTCAATGCTGCATTGGAGGTCCTAAATGCAGTGTCCTTCATTCTAGAGGCATGCAAAGCAGGATTACCAAAATTTTATTTTGAAATAATTTGATATCTAAACAAAACAAAAATGTATCAGATTTAATGCAATAGTGCAATAATTCCCTAATTGCTCTGTTCCAACCACTTGTTCTTCATAAAGCCAAGCTTTTTAAAAATCCAGATCAGATTATTACTTAAGAGACCCATGACATGGTCATAACCTACCAGACCCGCCTGCTTCTTCCTCCCATCTTGTATCTCCTTCCTTTCTCTGCATTCCAGTCTCACCAGCTTCCTTCAGAGTCTCAAAGGTGTTGAGCTCCTTCCGCATCTAGGCCTCTGTATAAGCTCTTTCCCCAGCCTGGGACTATCTCCACCACCCTTTTCCCCTAGCTCCTTCTTCAGATTTTGGCTCACTTATTTAGGGATGACCTAATCAAAAACTAAAAGAGCCCTAGTAGCAATGACCACACCTAGTACCCAGGTCTTGCTTTCTAATATGATTTTTCAATAAAAGGAACCAGAATTCCTTGGAAAAATGGCTGATTCTAGGACTGGAGCAGAAAATATACAAGATGAGCCTGGAGCATCTTATAGTATCAGAAAGTAAGAAAGGGCTCAAAATATATACTCCCTAATGGTAGGAGTATGTCACAGGGGCACAAGAGCCAACTGAAAGAACTTTCAGTGGTCAAAGCTGAAACAATCTGAGCAATAAGACACAAATAACGTGTGGATTATAATCCAAATTATAAAATAAAAATTCTTGAGTCTATACTGGTATAAATAAGTGATTAATAAACTGGTAAGTGGAGGAGAAGAGACAAATCTCCTATGCAGAAGAATTCCAAATACTTTTTGTATTTGGATACTCTGCTCTCAAGGAGGGGAAGGAAGCACAGGTCCTCACTTAAGTGTGGGCTGCCCAGACTGACTCCCTTCCAAAGAGTACATACAGTGTGGGAAGGGGTGGGGCGGCGGGTGTAGGAAAGTACGTTTGCAGTGCAGAAACTTGACAAGCACTATCTTAGCCAGGTGATCAAGGTCAACGTCAACAGTGATAAGTCAAGTTGTCAGTATACACCTTTGATAGGATGTGATGAGAATAGCACTTTACCTCTGTGGTCTTGCTCCCCTAAACACAAAACCCCAGTTTAATCATGAGACAAACATCAAACGAATTCCAGTTGTGGGTATTCTGCAAACATTCTGCATAATAACTGACTAGTACTCTTCAAAACTATCAAGGTCATCAAAAACAAGAAAAGGCTGAGCAACTGTCATAGCCAAAAGAGACTAGGGAGATAGGAGAACTAGATGTGATGTGGTGTCCTGAATGGGACCCTTATACAGGAAAAAAAAAAAAAATTAGGTAAAAACTAAGGAAATCTGCATAAAGTATGGATTTTGGGTAATGCTAATGTATCAATATTGTACCACATGTACCAGACTAATAAAAGCTGTGAATAATAGGGGAAACTGGGTGCAGGGTATACAGAAACTCTCTGTACTATCTTTGTAATTTTTCTGTAAATCTAAATCTGTTAAAATAGGAAAAAGTTTATGAAAAACATTAACAACTAAATAAGCCCTAAATTCTGAACAGAATATGGTATACTCCCTACCTTCTATAAATTATTCAAAAGCCTGCCAAGTATTGGCCTGAATATGGAAATCTTCTTCTTAAGCTAGGGAGTGAGTACACAGGCCTTTGTTCAGTCATTCTTTATACCTTTTTAAATGTCTAATGTTTCATTTTTTTAAATGTTAAACTGTAAAGCAATTGTATGAGAGTCAAAATGTTGACTTGCCACATGATGGCTACTTATATGCTTTTTTTTTGAGATATCAAATTATTTGAAAATAATTTTTCAATGATTCTGCTCTGCAGATGCCCAAGCATGTCCAATGTGGCCAGGGGGTGCTGGGCACTGGCTTTGGAGAAGCAACAACCAGACTCATCTCCAGGTGGTCTGGGCTCACAGGTTCCTGCCATTTTCCTTGATTGGTAATTAAGACTTTCCCCCCTGACAATTTAATGTTTATCTATCCCAATGGATTGTTAGCTGCCTGGAGCAGGGATGATTGTACATACATTGATTAGGCAAAGGGCCTGGCACACAGTAAGTGGTCAATAAATATTTATTGAATGAATGAATGACTTAATGATTCAAAGCACAGGCACTACAGTTACCCAGACCTGGCTATGAATTTTAGTTTCCCCACTCACTAGGAAGGGGGTCAATAATAGCGCCTATTCCAAAAGGTGATTTGTGGATGAATGTGCTTACTTAGGGTTCTTTGCAAATGTTAGCTATGATTTTTATTAGGTGCTTGTTGAATTAAAGAGCTTAATATTTGTAAAGTGCTTAGAATAGTTCCTGGAGCAGGCTAAATGCTTCTTGTTTGTGTGTGTGTGTGTGTTTTTAAATGTTGCTGTTGATGAAATTAAACTTTATTAATTTTGTTCAGTCTGTTAGGAATATTCTGTGGAAATTCTTCCACATTCCTTTGGGGGAAAAAAGATCTAAAATATGTACTATAAATTCTGATTAGCTCAAAATATATCACTCTAGGATATGTGTGATTCAGAAAGGCACCCTGTCTGAAAACCTTTGTAGTATTTATGGAGAGGTGATGTGTACTACAAAAAAGAGATCATGAAACCATTTAAGAAAATGGTTTCAGAGCACTTCAGCAATATCATTTTTTTCTTTTTTTTTTTTGACACAGTCTCACTCTGTTGTCCCGGCTAGAGTACAGTGGTGTCATCATAGCTCACTGCAACCTCAAACTCCTGGGCATAAGCAATCCTTCTGCCTCAGCCTCCCAAATAGCTGGGACTACAGACACGACACTATACCCGGCTAATTTTTTCTATTTTTGGTAGAGACAGACTCTCACTCTTGCTAAGGCTGATCTCAAACTCCTGATCTCAAGCTATTCTCCTACCTTGGCCTCCCAGAATGCTAGGATTACAGGTGTGAGCCACCATGCCTGGCCCGGCAATATCATTTATATATAATAATCCAACTTTATAAGAGTTTACTATACATTTTCCTAAACATTGGCTTTCAACATTTTTGACCTAGCTCAAAACATAAGAAACACATTTTACATTATAATTTAGTGCACAATAATATATGTGTATGTATGTGTGTATATACATGCATAAATATTTGTGTATATGTATAATGGGAAAAAATTTTTGCTATACAATGGTCGTCCTTAGTGAAGTGACAGATGCACTGTGATTGATACTTTTTCCAAGTCCATTCCATTCTGTCTTACTTTAAAAATGCTAGTCAAGATCTACTTAAATGATTTAATGATCCACTAATGGTTTGAAACTTATAACTTGATAAAATATATATATACACACATATAAATAAATATACTGCTCTAAACTAGTGTTTCTCAAATGTTAGCATGCATCAGAATAATGTAGAACACTTGTCAAACTACTGGGTTCCAGTAGGTGGGTGGGTAGAGAATTTGCACTTCTAAGTTCCAAGGTGACGCTGTTGCTACTGGTCTGGGTTCTACCCTTTGAGATAGTCATAGTGATTGAAAAAAATCAAGCCCCACTAAACGCTTCCGCATGTTTGTCTGGTCCCCAGTTTACTTTCAAACTCATTTACTCTTTCCTTTAGAGTCAACGCCCACCTGCTCTGGTGCTGGGTACCCCTGCTATTGGTGGGCCTGATGTTCCTATTAATGTTTTCTTTACCAGCCAAAATGTCCATACTCATTTCCTTCCTAGCGCTCTCTCTCTTTCTCTCCCTCTTTCTCTCTCAAGGGTCAAAAGGTAAAGAGGTTATTGGGATAGTCTTGCTTGAGTGACAAATATAATTAATCATCACAATAATTCAAGGGAAAGTTGCTGTTTTTTCCAAGATCCAAAATGAGTTGGTTACTGCCCTGGCATAAAGTTAACCAAACAGTCTTGGGAATACCTTGCGGCTATTTACTCTTTATCACTTTTGGTCTTTTCTCTTTCTAGAATTGGGGTAAGGTACAAAATTATCAATAAACTTCCTTGCCCTTCATCAATTACTTCAATCAAAAGAAGGTTCAACAAATACATAACACCAAGGATTCTTTTGGTAGGACCACCACTAGCTAAATAGAAAAAGGAACCACAGGTGAACCCTAAATCTAGTTGAGAAAGAAAATAATCCTTAATTGTAAATTGATGAGCTTTGGGCAGTGGTGGTACCTCAGCCTAAGAGGAAATTGTGCAATCAAATGTTAAGAGGTCTACAGACTTGACATTGCTAGGGCAAAGAGATTAATAAATGGTGGTATCTGGCCAAGAAGCAGTAGTGCGGGAGCCGGCCCCTGGTGTCCATAGGAAAGAGAGAGATGATACCTACCTGGGACCCAGGCAGAGGGAGGCGGGGGACAGGCTACCAGTTGAAATGGGAAAACTAACTATTTGGCCAGGGAAGGAAGCAGCGACTGAAACCAGGAATCAGACGTTATTGGTTGGCCACAAAAGAAAAGGATACTGGTATCTAATTTAAGCTTTCAGGGAAGGAAGAACTGGTTGGCTCCAGTTCAGACAAGGCCCCCAGAATCTGAATTCATCTTATGGCTCGTTCTCTATGCTCCTGTCTTTTGCTTCTCAGGTTTAAAATGTTCTTACTTTCTTTTGAGTAGGTGATTAAGACGGGAATTCCACCAAGCCTTATAGGGTGGGTGCTCTATAACAAGGCTGGTATTGAGTTTCCCTTTAGCCACAGTGCGTTTAAACAAACAAACTTGGGTCGCTTCTTCATAGAAAACACAAATAAATTTCGGGCTTTAAAGGAGGTAGCCAAGACAGATTATGCTTTTGGAGTACAAAACTGTTGAAGGGGTGATTATCAGCAGTTTTTCACAGCCATTCAACGTTAAAGCGCCTTTGGCTCTGAGAGTGGTGGTAGCTTGATTTTGGCTTCTTTTGTTTTTCCAGTCCCATCCCCCTCTCCTCTTGGGAGCCTTGGGATTCAAATGTAGATGAAATGCAGATTCTTGGGAGAATGGAAGATGGGACGGGTTTGGCTGCTGAGAGGGAAAAGGGGAGGACCTCAAATTTAAGATTTCAGTCATTGTTCTTCGGAGATGGGAAATGGCTGCGATTCCTGATCTGAAGAGTCCACTCTTGGGTGGTTCTGGCTGTGGATTCTCAGTGGTTTGGGTGTACAGGAGCTGGAAAAGGAGTAAACTGGGTTATGTTCATCTCCACTAGCTGGCTCAGGTCAGGTAAGAATTGAAGTTTATTACCGGTAGACATGTATTTTTATCACATGCACCCTCTCTCCATTTTTATCACGTGCACCATTTTACACTATCTCTCTTGTTGATCACTTCTATAATGTTTTAAAATTTATGTATCTTACTAGTATGTACTATTGTGCTGTATGTATTTTTGGTACAATCTTCCTGACGTGTTTAGGGGATGTAATTTCACTTTTATTCTCAATCCACTGAGAAAGTACTTTCACAGCCCCCACACACGTGGTCTTGGAAACTACTGCAAAACTTCACTATTTCACAAAAGGTGGAATAAATTCAAAGCCATTAAATGATCTCGTACATATTTACTTCTGCTGTGAAAACTGATAAAATGTTTATATTAAAAAAAAGTGAGGGAGGAAAGCAAGTTTGCTTGAAAGTAAGGCAAAGTGAACTAATGAGGTTAGAACAATGTATATAAGCAAAATGGCACTCAATAAACCAGTGGGTGTTTTGGATGGAGGGCAGAGGAGATGAAAAAAATTGACAATTGAAAACTTGCTTGACTCCTCAGTCACTGGTTGGGTACTTTAGTTCCCGTCTCCTCTGCTGGTGGAAACCAACTAATTGTTGGAAAGGGCGGTAGTTGGAGCAGATTTTTGGAAAATGGCTTGCTCTTGCTTTGTTACAGAGACTACCTGTGGTTATTTTTTTAATGTTGTTGACTAACCATAGCAGCACAAATAATCCAGATTATCGGGATTAAAGGTCTATGTAAATTGACATTTTTTAGTTACTTTTTTAAGACTGTAATTCTTTCCCCTTTTGTTTCCATAATGGGAAGAATCACCTTACTCTATGAGTGTATGTATATACACATACATATATATGTACATATATCTCTAATATACTAGCTCAATGTCTAAATATGGTTGTTGTGGATGTTTTTCTACCCTTTCTTCCCCTCTCTCCTTGGCAACTGGTGGTACTGGAGACCCTTTAGAGACAATATATTTAACATTACAGTATCACTAAGCACAAAGCAGAACAAGTTCTGTTCTGAAGGTGGAAATAATTAGGGTGATGGTCATGGGGAAAAAGAAGAAATGTTTATATCTGTATTCGACTATTGGTGTATATAGGTTTATATGTGAGATGTATCTGTTCATTTCTATCGAGGATCCCTTTTTCCTTTTTTATAGTTTATTTTGCTTGTGTGATTTTTAACCATCACCTTCAAGTATTTGAGTACTTGCTGTAGTGCGCGCCAATTGCTTTGGGACTTTGCAAATATATAAAGCCCTGGTCCTTGCCTTCAAGGAACTTACAACTTATGTGGATGAATTGGTATGCCTGGAGAGAAGACAATAATCAAATAGAGAATGATGGAAATGCTAAGTGAGAGGAAAGGGGCGCCATTTGGAGGAGGAGATGGGATTTGGCTGGGCCATCTGGGAAAAAGAGGCAGAGCTTGAGGCGCCTTGACAGGTAGATGAGGTGGAGACTTTCGGGATTCTTGTCCAGGCATTTGATAATGGGAATTGGATATGTAGGTATCGGGCTTTCTTGTGGACAGTGAAATTCCCATTCGTTGAGTAACACTTCATTTTTAGGTAGAGAATAGTGCTAGGGGCCAGAGAGTCAACTTTGAAGATGAGGTCTGATTGAAGCGTGAGTGCTTCGGGAGCCCCCGGAAAGGGAGTAACTAATTTTGCCCTGGAAGTCAGGCTATGCTTTTGAGATGACGCCAGAGCTGAGAGTTTTAGGCTCATAAGGAGGGATCGCAGGTAGAAGCACCTGCGTGAAGAGAATGGCGATTAGACCCAGTGTCTCAAGGGCCAGTGTTGTGCTTGTTCCTGGGCATGGGGAGGGCAGGAAACTCGGCGGGGTCTGTGCAAAGCCCTGTGGTTGTTAAAATACCGTTCGGTGCACAGACGAACAGGGTTTTAGGAAGAAAACTGGTGGGAGGAGCCTGGTGGCTGGGAGGTCAGTTAGGAACTAGGGCTAGACAGAGCAGCAAGAAATGGGGCGATCAGAGAGGATGCATTGGGAGAAATGTAGGAACTGGTGAAGGCTTCCCGATGTAGGGCCTGGGGGAGAAAGTGAAAATGGCTCTGCAGTGCCCCGTGGAGAAGTTCCGCTGTGTGCGGCAGGAGGGTTTGGAGTCGCCACTGTTTGGGGGAGCGGGGCCAGAAAGCCCCTTCTTTGCGTGCCCATGGCGAAAGTCCGGTGCCCGGCAGCAAACCGTGCGGGCCAGGCCACTTTGCCCGTCTCCCTGCGAAGTGGCGGCAGGGCCAGCCCGCCGCTGCTCCGAGCGTGGGGGCCTGTCGCGCAGTCCACACCGTTCCCCCAGAACCACATTGACAGCTCCGTTCCATTAGAACCCAGACCTCCCGGAGTCCAGATTCCAGCACCCCCAGCTCCGCTTCGGAAGAGGTGGGCGCTCCAAGAGGAACCCGGAGGCCTGGAGCGGGGGAAGCTGCGGGCCGAGCGAGGCAGCCGCGCCCTCGCGCCGCCCTCTGCCGCGCCGACGCCCGCCCCCGGCCCCCACCGCGGCCTGCCGCGGAGCGAGCGCGCCCGCCCGAGCGCGCCGGGCCACCCCGCGGGGCGCGCGGTCCGGGCTCCGGGTCTTGGCGGCGGCCGCGGGGGAGTCGGGCACGTGGTAGGGAGGGGGCTCCACCTGGCCATGCCGCCGGCCTCTGCGGGCTGGCCCGGCCGGACGGGCGGGCGCGGGCGGCCGCTCTGCGCTGTACTGAGGCGGGACGTGTGAGGCGGCGCGGCCGCTCGTCGGGGCGATGAGCTCCAGACATGGGCCGGCCCGCCTGCGAGCTCCCCGCCCAGTTTCGGGCCCGCCGATGCCTGCTTCAGTGGGCACCGCCGCCCGCCGCCGCGTTCCTCGAGGCCCGGGTCCAGCTCGTTCAGCTCAGGGCCGGCGAGCGCCCACGTCTAGGCGGGCCAGTGGGCGGTGCCCCGGCGGGGCCCGACCCCGCGAGCAGGACTTGGAGAAGTCAGAGCCCCGCCCCCGGCCCGTCGCCCCGCCCACACCCCACCAGCCCCGCCCCCAGCCCCGCTGCTCCTCCCCTTCCTGCTGGCTAGCCGGGGCCGCCCGCCGGCCGCCCGCCTCGGCCCGGAGCGCAGCCCGTTGCTCCCCTCGGCCGCCCCGCCCTGCCGCCTCCCCGGCCCTCCCGCGCGGGCGGCCCGAAAACCCGGAGCGCGGGAGCGCGGCTCCGCCGGGCCGGGCGGCCGCACTGGGCATGCTCAGTAGCCGGGGCAGGTTTTTCGGTCGCAAGTAGGAAGCTTTTTGCACTACACCGGAGAGGGGAGCCGCGGACTCAGCCGCGCCGCCCGCCCAGCCCGCCCGGCCCGCGCCGGGCGCGATGAGCCGAAGCCCGAGCCGGCCCTCCGGGCAGTGAGCGGGGCGCGAGGGCGCGTTGCGCAGCTGCTCCTGCGCACAACCCCGCCGCCGCCGCCGCTGCCGCCGCCGCCGCCGGCCCGCACTGGCCGCGGAGTGTGAGAGGCTCGTCCGCGCACCGCGCCCGGCGCCGGCAGCGGGAGCAGGAAGCGCAGGCCACGCAGGACCCAACTGAAACAAAGTGTCGGCCGCCCAGCGCCCGCGCCCGCCCCGACCCTGCCCCTCCCGCCCGCAACTCCGCCGCCCACCATGGCTTCCGAGGAGCTGTACGAGGTACCTCCCCTCCCCCCGGCCCCAGGGCTGCCCCCGCGCCGTCCCTGCCCGGCCCCGCCGCGTCCAGCCCGACGGCCCGGCCCCGCCGCCGGCGCCCGCCGCGCCCCTCCCCCCGCAGCGCTGTTTGCTGGACGGGAAATGTGCGCGGGGCCGAGCCTCGCTGCTCGGGGGCCGCGGCCGGGGGCCTCGGAGTTGTCGGGCGGGGGTGGTCCCGGCCGCGGGGAAGTAGCGCTGACACAAGTGACTTGCTCGGACGGAGCTCAGAGTGCTCTCGGCGTGGGTGGTGGGAGCGAAGCCCCCGTTACCGCTCTGCGGGGACTGTGGGCGGTGCGGGGGGAGGTGTTTTTCCTGACCATTTAATAAGGCGTTGGGAGAGGGTTTTGCCTGTGGTGGGATGAGAGGCGGGACGAGGGGACCGGTGCAACTGGCTCTCAACTCTGCTGTTAGCCAAAGCGATGCAAAATATCGCACTGAAAATGCTAAACGTTGACCACATGCTTTAATTAGGTTAGCATTGTGGCCAGAGCCAGGAAATTTAAATTTAACGCTGATACACCGTCATTCATTTGCGCCGCAGCGTTGCAAATAAGAAAGTGTATAACCAGCACTGTAAGGGCGTTGGATTTGCCAGCTCCAACTTCAAGTTTGAGAGTTATCAATTTGGATCTTTAGGCATATTTTGTATGTCTCCATGAAACTTCTTGACGTAAAAGTTGACTTCCTGGGAGTACAGAAGTTTGGAAGGCTTTCTGTTCTTTTGGAGAAACGATTCTCCTGTTTCACGTATGTTTATAAGTACATTTTCATAAGAGACATAAAACTTGTGGATACTCTGTAGACTCACCTTTATGATGTGTTTAGGGACCTGAGTGGTTAGGGACTTAGTAATAAGTAAGCATCTGTAACAAGTAGAGCCCCACTGCCCTGGGTGATCCTTTGGAGTTGTCTTTTCTTCTGGGTGTATTATTGCTGTTGGCATAGAATGGAGCTTTGTTGCCAACCATGATAGTCTGGTAGCAACTTTTTGTTGCTTTTGAAAAGTGAGTGTTTGCAAAAGTTCTCAGGAGGCTGCCTTTTGTAGAACTAATGGTAAGATTTTGGCTTCTCCTTCCTTACATTGTATGTGGTCACCGGACCTTAGCTGGCACTGAAATTGTTCCATTCTTTTCAACATTTCACACATTAGCTGTGCCCTACTGTATTCAAGATGCTATCTTAGGTCATTCTGGGATGTAAAAGGAAAAAAAATCTCCCTGTTCTCAAGGAGCTTCCCTTCTAGAGGAAAAGTGGTGTGTGTGGGAAGGCCCAGAAGTAGAGGCTAGGATGCATGAGGTCGTCCCAGCTGTCAGTGGGAAAGTACAGAGCACAAGGGCATCAGGGGTTTTAGTTTCTACATTAGATCGTTCTTTAATAACTGTCTTGAGTATCCACCTTTGCATTTGTTTTTGTGATCATAAATACGTAATCAGTTCCATCAGTGTTTGGACGAGAGTAGCACCTTATACGTAAGTTGTATCCTATGTGTATAAAAATGATTCTGAAGACCACATTTACCACTGGTGCACTTATGAATTAAATTTAGTTCTTTCTGTGTTTATTCTATGTTTTCAGGTTTTCTACTCACTTTTCCTGGTACAAGTCATTTATAAGTAACATTTTATGCTAAGTGTGTGTTCATATAGCATGTTTATTAAATGCCCCTGCCATGCGAAGGTTCCATGGGGAGATATGGAAATATGAGAATGGTTAATGTTCTCAAAGAGCTTCTGTTGGGGAGGAGATAAGTACATTGTGAAGAAATGATACACCTTCATAATTGAACTGTTGATTATGGCTTTTATTTTAGTTTTGAAAAAGTATAATAGAAGCATAGTTATAATAAATGTAAATATGTGTGGTAAACATGTAGTGATCAGTATGTTTCAGGGTGAGTTTTCTAACTTCTCCTTTACTTACAACACTGACTATATTGTAATTAAAAGTTGACATTTGAAAGTTTTGCATAATAGTTGAGAGTCTGGATTTGGAGTCAGTCAACCTAGTTGTTGAATTCCAACTCTGTCACCTTAGCCTTGAAAGCTCAGTTTTCTCATCTGTGAAATAAGGATCAATGCTTCCCTCAGAACTGGGAAGTTTAAATGAGAAATATGTAAAGGATACCTTGCAATTCCCATAGCAAGCATTCAGTAAGTGATTATTATTATTATATGGTAACTGACCTAAAATGCCTCCCTGAGGCCTGGTTTTGTTTCTAAAGATTCAGAGCTGTAGTGTTTTCACCAAGGCAGTATTTTGGGGCAGAAATGATATGCAGGTGTAAATAGCCACTACGGTCTGACAAGGTTGGGAAGAACACTGAGGTGCTTTTGTGCTCAGGTCAGGGGCCTTGTTTTGTCCAGTTATGCCTAACTTGAAATAAAAGTTTCACGTTTGGCCTCAGGCTCCCCAAATCTAGAGGGATGTATTGACAAGGAACTGCTAAGTCTTGCTTCTTTGAACTAACCACGGTATGGTAGGAGGCCAGGTCTGCAGTAGCTACCTGAACGTGAACTCGGGTGAGTTACCTAATTGCTAAGCCTTTGTTTTCTCACCTAAAAGGAAGTATGTCCGACACTTAGCATGGAGTCTGGTGTATGGTAATAGGTCCTTAGTAAATGTTTAAATGGCTATTGAAACTACGTTTTGTGAATCAAAAATAAGGGAACAGATCCTAGAAAAGATGGGTGGAGCGTCAGCCTTCCAAAATTCGAAGAGCTATTACCTGAAAGAGAATCTTGTGCCCTGCATTTCTAGCAACTAGGATTTGGGGAAAACAGATTTTTTAATTCAGCATAGATTAGAACTTTATAGCTTTCATGAGACCAACCATCCTTTACATCACATCTCTTATGTAAAGGGCCAGAGAATAAATACTTTAGGCTTTGTGGGTCATGTGGTCTCTGTTGAAGCTACTCAGTCCTGTTGTTGTGGTGCCAAAGCAGCCATAGACAATTCCTGGATGAATGAGCGCCATGTTCCAGTGAAACTGTTTATGGGCAATAAAATTAGAACTTCATTTTATTTTTATGTATCATGAAATACTCCTTTTTTGTTTTTGTTTTTTTCAGTCGCTTAAATATATAAGAACTGTTCCTAACTTGTGGGTTCCACAGACACAGGCAGGGGGCTGGTTTTGGCCTGTAGATTGTGGTTTGCTAACCTCTGCTTTAGGTAATCAAAGTCATAGTCTGTTTGGGGACTGAAGTTTATACTAGGGTTGGGGGAAGGTGGAGATTAGAGGGCAGAGTTGTGAAGTGCCTTCTAACTCCAATCCCTAGACTTAGAGCTAGAAGCCACTCTTCCCTTGTACATAAATCTATGTGACTTGTAAAGTAACTGTCTCTCTTGAACTTTCTCATCAGTAAAGTGGGGATGATGATAAGAATTAAATCGCATTATCATGTCAAAGCAGTCTGTAGTTGATAAAATGCTCTACCCAAGTGTTAAGTGATTACAGTATTCTATAAAATGTCTGTATCTTCTTCCATTCTGAGAGAGAGAGAGAGAGAGAGAAACCCACTCAACTCTCAAACCTTGAAACCACCAAGCCTGTTTTCCTTCTTTGAGATTTGGGATTCCACAGTATCTAGTAAATTGATTATATCGCTAAAGAAAACTGTGAGATCAAGAGGACCTTAATTTATCTAGCAGTGAAGTAACCACTTTGTTCACCTGGGACCAAATAAGGAATGTACACTGTAATAAAATGGAAGACGCATTCTCTTTGTTTGTCTTAATAATTCCTTTTTTCCTCAGTGGATGTGGAGTTTTCCCCCTGAGAACTATTATTATAGCTAATTTAAATTTCAGTAAGCTCTCAGTGATGCAGTCTTGACCTTCTGAGAAGATATTTATCCAACACATGCATGTTTTGCTTAATCAAAAATGGAAATAAGCTTTTAAGAATGAAATTGTACCTTGTTTGTAAAAAAGAAATTTTAAAGTTGATTAATTTGGAAGGATAATCAGGATTTGGGGGAAAGGTAAGTCTTTTGAATCTTTCTCCTTACTTTGGATTCCGATTGCTTCTTTCTCATATGCACCACAAGGGTTTTACATACATTAACCAAAAACATGGTCATAAATAAAATCAAAGTATGTAGCGCAAATGGAAGTCACAAAGACCAGGAAAACCTCCGTGGATGTTGGTTAGGCTACCTGGCTCTAAAAAAGTTGGCATCACCAAAATAAGAAAAAATGAGCTTTTGACTTCTTGAGCTGATTGTGAGGCAGTGAGGTCAAATGTGTGTGTGTGTGTTTTGAAAATAAATAGACTTACCGTGCGAATTGCTGAAAATATTCATTTGCCCAAACAATAATGTGGAGATATTTTATGTGCTATTCCTTTTAATTTTCTTGCAATCCCTCTGTACCAGCATAAGTGTTTTTCTGTTCTTGCTGTGGTATCTAAGAATCATGGGCTTTTTTTCTCATGCTCTGTAATGATTTTAACCACAGAGCATATTTTCATGATATGTAGGCGACACTTTCTTTGCTGTGTTCTGGTTCACAGTTCGAATCTGAATAAAACCAACCCCCAAATGAATTAAATTTTTTGTAAATAAGGAATGATAGTTTTTATATTGTATGTGCTTGCACGTGGAACATCTTGGGATCCTTTTACAATACGGATTCTTGGACTCAAACCATGACACTATAATTTTCAATGTTTGGATGGAGACAGGAATCTTAGATTTCAAGAAGCTGCTTCTTTAGATTCCTGGTAGATTTAGGAGCCTTTGGAAACCATCTTCTTTGTTTCAGACCCTTAGGCTACAGGTGGTGGTTGGGAGGGGTGCATCTGCCTAGCTGCAGAAGGGCTCTGAGTGGACCAGGCTGGTCCTTTCTGCAGGCTCCATGACCATTGCAGGTTATTGACTGAGTCATTTCAGGAAGGGAGTATTGAAAACACAGGGTAGTTAGCTAAGGGTGTTGTAATTTCTGTTTTCTGTCTTCATTGCATGACATGTTTGTCCACTAGGGTGTAAGTGCTTTAAAGCAAGGGATCATTTTCTGGTCATTATTTTTCACAGTTCAAAATATTGCAATAGTTGTGTAATTGCTGAATGACTGTAATGGAAGAGTGAATTGTAGGAATGACTCTCCATTCCTGACCCTTTACCTCTAGGTTCCCCCTCCCCCAGACATGCCACTGCTGTTCCTTTCACACTCACCTACTTACATGGTGTCAGCTCCAAGACGGAGAGAACTTCTGACTTCACTGTTTCCCACACCAACTTAATCCTCTTCAGCTTTTTAAGCTGGGCAAGGCCTTGGAGTCTGTGTTTTCCAGGGAGTCTGGTAAAGGCCTATTGCATTTGTATAAAAATTGGTACAAGTACATATGAGTGTTTTTCTGGGGAAGAAGATCAAGAGCTTTCGTCTGATTCCCAGAGGGATCTAGCACCCACAACAAATATTAAAACTGCTCTTGAGAACTTTGAACTAAGATTTGACTTTGCTGCCCTTCATCAACCACTTTGACATTATTTTTGTCGAACTCATTTCTGTAATGACCTACGGTAAAACTGTATTAAAATCTCAGTGGTTGGGTTTGGAATTTGTGTGCTATTTTTAGTCTTTAAGTGGCTATTCTTGAAATTATATGTACAGAAAGTCTACAGGTAGTCAATATAAGGACACTTTGACAATGCAAGGATGTTAGAATCTTTGAACCTTCATCCAGCCCTGAACTCACATGCTGCTGTTTTCCAGTGTTTTGTTATTGTCCATGACAAAACCTTGACAAAATGGAACATTACTATTTCATACAATGTTTGTTTAGATTTACCCATATCTTTATCAGTTTCTTTGATCTTCAGTTTTCTATCTCAAAACTTCCGTCTGGGATTATTTTTTATCCCTTAGAGATTTCTACAGTGAAGGACTGTGGATGGAAAAGTTTCTAGTTTTTTATCTGGAAATGTCTTTATTTGGCCTTCATTTTTGAAAGATAAAATTGTATTAATACTTCACATAAAACTAGTTAATTGATTATTTTCTTTCAGCTTTTTAAAGACACTATCCCATTGGCTTCTGCCTTCTGAATTATTCTTGGGGAGGTTGTCATCAGTGTAGATGTCGCTACTTTATGGGAAATCTGTCTTGTGTCTCTGGTTGCTCTTGAGATCATCCCTTTGACTTTGGTGTTCTCTGCTTTTACTGCAGTGTATTTTCTGTGACTTTCTTTTTATTAATAAGCTTGTTGTTTAATAAGCTTGTGGATTTTTGCCTTATCAGTTCTAAAATGTTCTAGGCCAATTTATCTTCAAATACTGTTTCTCCTGTGTATTTTTTCTGGAATTCCATGTAGGCATGTATTAGATTTTCTCATTCTTTCCTCCCTGTCTCTTATCCTCTCATTTCCATCTCATTGTTTTCTTTTTGTGTGTTGTATTATAGGTATTTCCTTGGACGTAACCTCTAGTTTACAAATGAGCTGTATTTAATCTGTGATTTAATTCTTCCATTGAGTTTTTAACTCCAACAATTTTTTTTTTTTTTTTTTTTTTTTTTTTTTGTTGAGACAGAGTCTCACTTTGTTGCCCAGGCTAGAGTGAGTGCCGTGGCATCAGCTTAGCTCACAGCAACCTCAGACTCCTCGGCTTAAGCGATCCTACTGCCTCAGCCTCCCGAGTAGCTGGGACTACAGGCATGCGCCACCATGCCCGGCTAATTTTTTCTATATAGATTTTTAGTTGTCCATATAATGTCTTTCTATTTTTAGTAGAGACGGGGTCTCACTCAGGCTGGTCTCGAACTCCTGACCTTGAGCGATCCACCCGCCTCGGCCTCCCAGAGTGCTAGGATTACAGGCGTGAGCCACCACGCCCGGCCTAACTCCAACAATTTTATTTTTATTTATTTATTTATTTATTTTTTTTTTGAGACAGAGTGTCACTCTGTTGCCTGGGCTAGAGTACCATGGCGTCAGCCTAGCTCACAGCAACCTCAAACTCCTGGGCTCAAGCAATCCTCCTGCCTCAGCCTCCTGAGTAGCTGGAACTACAGGCATGTGCCACCATGCCCCGCTAATTTTTCTATATATATTTTTAGCTGTCCATATAATTTCTTTCTATTTTTAGTAGAGACGGAGTCTCCCTCTTGCTCAGGCTGGTCTCGAACTTCTGAGCTCAAACAATCCGCCCGCCTTGGCCTCCCAGAGTGCTAGGATTACAGGTGTGAGCCACCACGCCCGGCCAAAAATTATGTTTTATATTTCTAAATATTCTGGGGTATTTTTCCCACCAAAACTGCAGCTCATTTTTTTAGTCTTTGGTGTTTATCCGCTTTTATGATTGAGTCATTCATTATGGTTGGGTTGGAGGGCGAGGCACTTGAGATATTTTTCTTGTTTCCTGCAAGCCCAGTAAAGAGTTAAGAGTTATGGCTGGGTGTGGTGGCTCACACCTGTAATCCTAGCACTCTGGGAGGCTGAGGCGTGAGGATCACTGGAGGTCAGGAGTTTGAGACCAGCCTGAGCAAAAGCGAGACCCTGTCTCTACTAAAAACAGAAAAATTAGCCAGCCATCCCAACGCATGCCTGTAGTCCCAGCTACTCAGGAGACTGAAGCAGGAGGATCACTTGAGCCCAGCAGTTTGAGGCTGCAGTGAGCTGTGATGATGCCACTGCACTCCAACCAGGACAACAGAGTGAGACTCTTGTCAAGAAAAACCAACCAAACAACAAAAGAATTAAAAGTTTTATTTTGTTGAAGATCTAGTTATTTTATAGTGGAAGAGCCCTTTGGAGCCTTGGTTGCTTTTTTGGCCAGAATCTGAAGAAACCTTACTGATTTGGAATTTGTGGTATCATGAGCCAACACTTGATATTTACTTAATGGTATGGAAAATGCAAATAAAGTAGATTTCAAGGGGACTTTACGAAAATAGATATAATAGTTACAACACAGTTGCGTCTGAAGCAGAATGTTCAGCACCTTTGTTCTGCCTGCTTTGCTGTGCAGTCATGCACTGTATAATGACAGTCAGTGATGCACTGCGCATGTATGACAGTGGTCCCGTGATAAATACTGTGTTTTTACTGTATCTTTTCTATGTTTAGATACACAAATACTTACCACTGTGTTACAGTCGCCCACAGTATTCAGTACGGTAACATACTGGACAGGTTTGTAGCCTAGGAGCAGTAGGCTGGCCCACATGCATAGTGGGCTGTACCGTCTAGGTTTGTGTAAGTACATTCTGATATTCACATAAGGGTGAAATCACCCAGCAACGCATTTTTCAGAATGCATCCCCATCGTTAAGCAGCTCGTGACTGTATAAACATACTTCCTCTAGCTTTTCTTTCCCTGAGGTTGGCCTGTTCAGTTGCTCTGAGCTAGTGAGGGCAGAGCTGTTGGCTTGCCTTGTCCACACCTATACAGCCCACTCCTTCCTCTGCACCTGTGAGTTGCCATTTTTCTGGTCAGTGGTGGATCCTCCAGCTTGCTGGCTGCAGAGTCAGTCCTCATTCAGAACCTTGTTCTTTCCCAGCAGGGATCCTCCCCTTCAAATTCTGTGTAACCAAGTTACCTTTCGTTTTGCACTATAATGATGAATTTGCACTTACACGTTACTTTCTCTGGGTATGAAATAACATCATGTGTACTTTCTTCTGGGATGGTTGGCTACATGTCTGTCTTTTGGAGTATGGTAGTGCCCAGTGTGAAGACGTGAATGTGGTGGACAGTCAATAGTGGCTGAATTTTAGCTAAAATACAAATATTGTGGTGACTGGAGTTAGGTTGTTTGAAATTCTATCATATTTGTGAAAATTGTGCATTTAGGTATCTTGTTTGAAAAAATTTCTACATGGTGTTTTGGAGGGAAAATAGAATTCTTAATTTGATACAAATAATTTGGGGGAGGATTGTATTCCTAGAAAGAGTATTTGAAACATTAGTATTAATATGGGTTTGTGTTTAGCTCATTGGTAAAAAGTGCATTTGTGTGGGGGATGTTATCTAACAATAGTATTCTCTCGTTTTCGAGCTTCAGTATATTTGGAAAATGTCTTGTCATCCTATTTCCATTTGTGATGGGCTCTGCTATGAAGTTTTGTAGAGGTTGGTAGTTTCTAGCATTTGTTGATAAAACCCAACAATGTTGGTTGCACATCATGAGTATTCCTTGGTTCAAACGGACTGGTTTTTCATCAGTAGTTTACTGTTCAGGATTTCAGAGCATCAGGTAGTTGCATGCAGAAACATTTCTTATTGTAGCATGTAACTAATGTGGACACTTCAGCTGTTTAGCATATCTGAGAACCAGAACAAAAAGTCATCTTACCTTGTAGAAAGGTGTCACTCCCCCTGCACACTGGGGGTCTGGGTCTCTTTTGGAGACCGTTGACCTTTATTTTAGGCATAATACGCCTGGATTTAACTGGCTTCCTTAGCATGTTGGTAGGGAAGAAGGATCTGCCAGAGGCACTGTGAGATGATGTTAATGTTTGCTCATGAAGTTAGCCAGAGAGTGTAGCTGGTGATGATGCACCAGGCCCTGGGAAAGAGAGGCTCATGCCAGTCCTGAGCTCCCAGAGCACGTGAAGGGCATGCTCATGAAAAGGAAAGGTGTATGTTGACAAGAGCTATCACAAAATTACGTTGACTTTTATGGTACACTTTGCCACAATGTCCACTCAGTTCTTTCGAGGCAGAGGAGAATGAGCAGGTATCCCCGTCAGGAGATGGAGGTGGGAATGGGGAGCAGTGGCCTCCACGAGCCTGACCAGCGTTAGAAATCTCATGTTATCCCCAAACCTTTGGGATGTTAACTATGTACTCCATAGAATTTTGGGGTTTGATATTAATTTTAGGGGAGTTCTTTGTCTTAAGAAAAAAGATGGGGGTCTTGCTGCATTGCCCAAGTTGGCCTCAAAACTCGTGGGCTCAAATGACCGTATCTGCCTCGGCCTCCTGCGTACCACCATGCCCAGCTGATATTAAAAATACTTACCAGTTAACTCTTCTCCATAGATCCTGAGGCAGTTTGATGTTTTAGGAAGGTGAGCCATGGGTTAGTGGCTTCTTGTATCCCTTGTTCTCCTGCTATGCATGTGTACTCTGGTTTCAGAAGCAGGGACTGCACTGTGTTATCTTCCATAGTGATGCCAAGTAAAGGAAGTATTAGCTAATTTGGTGACATGTAGATGAGAAGATCTGAATTAAGTAGTCTTAACAATTTTTTAAAAAGCCTGTTTTAGTACTTTTTTTTTTTTTAACCAATAAAGTTTAAAGGTATTTGTTTTCTGTCTAAAATCATCTTATTCCTGTGTGTTCAAGAGAAGGTACACTAGCTGTTTTTATCTCAAGTCTGCCTGCTGATTCTCTGTACTTAAAGAGCGATCGTGTTGTTGCTGGAGTCGGTCATAGGAGCGTTTGTAGAGCCCCTGTTGGAATGGGGGCCGGTCAGCTTCATAACTCCTCCATACCCATGGGCTAGACTGAAGTCCCCATAGAAAGCTCCTTGTCTTCCAGGGAGTTTCCATCCTTCATCTCCTCTCCCCCTCCTGAGTTCTCTTGTCCCCATGTCCAACTCTGGTCCCTCCAACCTGATTTTCATCCCTCTGCCAGGTCCCCTTTGAGTAGAGGCTCCATTGGTCCGGTCCTGCCTCTCGACTCTGGCTTCTGCACTTGTTTGTGGCCTTGCAACGCGCTGGCCTGGGAAGTAGGAGATTGGTTGCCCGCATTTGCTTACCTAGCTTGTTATCTGTGCAGTCCAGAGGGAAATTCCCTACCTTACATTACACCTCAGGCACCTGGGGTGGAGTGTAGCCAGCTCTCCACCAGCAGGACTGGTTCCGGAACTGTCTTAGTCGTCTGCCTCCCCTAGTATGCAGATGAGCTTTTGAGCTTAAAGCAAGAGGTAAATGATTATTTTATCACTTTTAAGGATGGAAAGAGGTAGGGTGTGTGTGTGTGGGGGGGGGTGCTAACTAGACTATGATTTGTTGTGCCTTTCTTTCAGAGAGTGTACATGTATGAGTAAAATTTCCTCCAGAACTCTTTGGCACACAATCCTTCAACACCACGAATTTCTGCTCACAAATGAGCTTTTTGAGAATGTCTTGATTAAATTGACAGATACATATCTAAATGTGTATTGCTCAGGGCGACAATCCTTCCTAAGTAGCTTCAGGTTGGTGCTACTTAAAAATGATGAGTTTGCAATGATGATGTAGTTAAGTTTAAAAGATCATGAAAATGAGATCCTGTTGAAGTGTTATGTGTACACGTTGGCAGGAGGAAGTTGAGTGCTGAGACCAGACACATTCAGTTTGCCCAGGAAGCTGGTCAAAATCAACAACAGACTGTGGTCCCGAGCTGGGTGACTTTACAGCAGCGCCACCCCTCGCTGTTGGTGGAAAGTTGGCCCAGGAGAGAAGACCAAAACCATGAAGTGGAGGTGAGGAAGGGTTGTCTGAGACTCAAGTCTCTTATAGGCATTCCACTGAAAGGAAAGCGAAAACCTCAGGGTCCTAGTCTTGGGGCTCTCCATGGCTAAAATCTTTGGCAGTGGAGGAACATGCCTTGGGATTTGGTGAACCATTTAGGAAGCTTTTTCAGTAGTGGAACAGGTCTCTCGCTTTGAAGAAAAGTGCTTCCCTTAGAGTTTGAAAAGGAAACATTGGAGCAAGTAAGGACATCATGTGCCCTGGGCCCCAAAGGTGGGTCAGGAACTCTCAAAAGCCTGGAACGCCATCCAGTCCCTGAACAGTCACTGTGCTGAGTGACTGGGGTGGGGACTGAAAGCAGGAGGGAAATCCCATCCTTCCTCTCTGTGGCTCACCACCATCCAGCACTCAGAAGTGGGGAAGTGTACTGTCTAAGCATGGCCTGCGTTTCCCTGGAGTCTCCGCTCTGCCTGCCTAACAGCACCTTTCCACCCATTAGGACCCCATTGACTCTGTGTGCCCTCCTTTCCTGGGACGAGGGGTGTTGCATTTTCTCAGTTGCACCTGGTGGGCTGGCCTCCTTTGGGCCCTCCCTACGGTGAAGCAATGTGAGCTAGGGCCCCCCTGTCCTGTGACCATGTGGGGCCTCCCCCAGCCGGAGTGGAGGGCCATGCGCTGCTTCTCCCGTCTTTACCCTTTGTTCCAGGAATGCCATGTGGTACTGAAACATCTGAGGCATCTGGAGAAGCTCCTGGTTTTCAGTTGCATTTCTCTCGTTAGTGGCACCCGGGGGCAAAGGGACTATCCAGGGAACGGATGCCAGCTATGCTCCCAGTGGGCCCGCTCCACAGTCTGTCCCCAGTGTTGGCAGCCTTCCCTCCAGGCACCTCTCCCAGGGGGCAGGAACTCTGGTGACTCAAACCAAAGCACCTACTGCCTAAGGACCAGGAGGGCTCTGTGGAGTACAGTGTGTGTCAGAAGCTCCTGTCACTGAGAATTGTTGTAGGATCCAGTTACCTGAGCTCTTGCCTCAGAGTCATTCCCAAATCATGTTGTTCTGTTTTCTCTGGCTCACTTGGCCCGTCTGACACTGGGTCAGCATGGCGTGTGGCCGTCTTTCCTGCTACACCCTGTGTGCCTGCCCCGCCACACTACATCACGCAGTGTGGAATCACTCCAGCCAGAAAAGTTTAGTTTTCTGTTCTTAATGGAAAAAATCAGGTGAACAATAAAACCCTTCCGTCTTTCTAAAACAAACCAACTTTGAACAAGACTAAGCTGCTCTTTACTTGTGGCTCCCCCTCCGCTGCATAGATTGTTTGTCCTTAGGGGAAAATGGGTTTCTCACCCCTGCTGTACGTCATTGTCAGTTTAGGACCTGTCATTCAGTCAGGTTTGCCTGTCTCTTGTGTGTAGACATTGATCATGATACAACAGAGCAATAAATATAGGAAAATTTACTCTTCTCCCTAGTTATCTATTTTGGATGTATACTGTATTAACAAAAAGCTATTTATTCTTTCAGTAAGCACCCTGTGTTTGTTAAAAGTGGTATTTGAAAGACTTCTTGAAGAGAGTTTATAAATAATACTGATGAAACCTTTTAAATGTGAAGATAGCTTAAGTTTTTTGGAAATCTTTTTACTTAACAAAATTTTAATGAGCAGTTGACAATAATGTGACCTTTTGCATGCTATATGAAAGCTTGTCAGAGTTCAGGAGGTGTTACTGCTGTGGTTTAGGGTTTACTGTTTTTTTGTTTTTTTTTTAAAGACAGCATCTCACTCTGTCACCCAGGTAGAGTGCAGTGGCACCATCATAGCTGACTGCATCCTCAAACTCCTGGGCTCAAGCCATCCTCCTGCCTCAGCCTCCCAAGTAGCTGGGACTACAGGCACACACCACCACGCCTGGCTAATTTTTTCAGTTTTTTGTGGAGACAAGGTCTGTCTGTGTTGCTCAGGCTGATCTTGAACTCCTGGCCTCAAGTAATTCTCCCACCTCAGCCTCCCAAAGTCCTAGTATTACAGGTGTGAGCCACTGTGTTGGGCTAGGGCTTACTTTAAGGTGTTAGAGATGTTATTTTTCTCTCAGACACATACTGATACCTTAACAAGAACAACAACAACAAAAACCTCATTTTTCTTTGTATCAAGACTAGAGTTATGAGTATTTCTTAAACTCTTTGTAGTGTAAATTGTCAGTGATGGTAGTTACAAAAGACAAACAGTATCCTAATCTGCCGTTTTTCTTCTGTGGTCACCAGTTTGAGGTCATTAAGCAGAACGCAGAGCAGAGGAGACTAAAGTCTACTGCAGTTTATTGAAGCAGAATAGGAAGGCTCAACTAGTTACCTGTAATTTCAAAGGCAGCCAGTAGGTTTCCTGTGCACAGCACCATGGAAATATCTTTTGTGGACCTCAAAATGAGTGACTAATTTTAGGGTAGAAAATTAATAAGCTTTGTACAAGATTAAGCAAATTTGCAAGGAGAATGAACTTAATGTAGCATCAGGGATGGCAGTTTTTGATTGTCATCAAAGATTTCAAATTATGCAGATATGTTTAATGAAGCTGATGAAAACAGAGAAAAGATCAGGGATTGGATTTGTCCAAATAAGTTAACTGAAAATTTTGTCCGAAGAACATCAGCAAGTACTCACTTTGGAAAAGAATTGTAAAGTTTGTACAAAGAGGATGAGTACAAATGATGATTTGATAACTGTTATGAGGTTTTTATTTTTTATTCTTCCAGTACAAACATTGAAGGACTCATGTACAGCAACAAGCATTAACATGAAGAATCAAGAAAGCACCAATGCCAAATAAATCATCATGTGATCTTTGTCACCAATAACATTGTTCATTGTATCATATAATTGATTCCTTAGGTCTAAGAGATTTAGTATGTGGAAATTAGGAAGATTTGAGAATCAGAGAGGCAGAGGGAACAAACCTGGGGCCTGGTGATTTTTTTTTTTTTTTTTTTAATTTAGATACTTCGTTTTGTGTGTGAGAAACGACTTTTGATTTAGAACACATCATCGACTTCACTCACTAGACTTACGGTTCTGCATTTCTTTAGTCCATTCTGAAATCCATGTCTCCTTTAGGGAGTGAAGATTTGGCACCACAAAGGATATTCAATAAACTGTGTTAGAATGGGAGAAAATACTTGCAAGCCACACATCTGATAAAGGGTTAATAATTAGAATTTACAAAGAACTCAAGTAATCAGCAAGGAAAAAAACCACCTTATCAAAAAGTGGGCAAAAGATATGAACAGAAGCTTCTCAAAAGAAGAAAGACGAATGGCCGATAAACATATGAAAAAATGCTCAACATCACTAATCATCAGGGAAATGCAAATTAAAACCACAATGAGATATCACCTTACCCCAATTAGAATGGTTTTTATTAGAAAGTCCAAGAACAATAGATGCTGGCATGGATGCAGAGAGAAAGGAGCGCTTTTACACTGTTGGTGGGATTGCAAATTAGTACAACCTCTATGCAAAACAATATGGAGATTCCTCAAAGAACTAAAAGTAGACCTACCACTATTGGGTGTTTACTCAAAGAAAGAGAAGACTTTTCATCAAAGAGACATCTGTACCTGAATGTTTATTGCAGCACAATTCACAATTGCAAAGATGTAGAATCAACCGAAGTGTCCATCAATTAATGAGTGGATTAATAAAATGTGGTATATGTATACCATGGAGTATTACTCAGCCATAAAAAGATGAAGTGATACCCTTTGCAACAATATGGATGGAACTGGAGACCATTTTCCTAACTGAAGTATCTCAAGAATGGAAAAACAGACACCACATGTACTCACTATTAAATTGGAACTAACAGAAGAGCACACATGTGCACAGAGGGAAGTAAAACTCAGCGGAGAGTAACCAGAGCGGAGGGGAATAAGCCAACCTGATGGGTAATATGAAAACTATGTAGGTGATGGGCATACTGATAGATGGGACTCAGGCATTACAAAAACAATCCAGGTAACCTAAAACATTTTTACCCCGTTAATATTTTGAAATTAAAAAAAAAAAAAAAAAAACTACCCGAGGGCAGTCCTAAAAAAGGAGAAAGTTCTGAGACTGTATTGTGAGCAGCCTCTTTGAACTAAGAGTTTGGCCTCGGCTTGAAGTGGCTGACATTCAGTTGCAGGCAGGCCTTTCGAATTTCCAGAATTTACAGTCTCATCACCTTAGTGTACTTTGTATGTAAAGGCCTTATGTATGTTTATTGAGCAAAGAAGATGAAAATCAAAGAAGAAAAAAAAAAGAATCCCATGCGCTACCACCCTAGTCTGTGACAAACCTCAGAGGATCTTCATTCCAGACATCTCTGCATAGATACAGATAGAACAGCGGATATATACAGATAGTTATTTCATAAAAACAGAATCATATACATGCTGTTTAGCAGAAAACAAATAGAAGTTAACCTGGAGGAACTGTAGAATTTTATGTGAAAAACACTCCATATCATTGGCTCACTTTTCTGTTGCTCTTTTCTTACTGGTTGGTTGGAGATCTTTGTATGTAATGGATGCTAATCTTTGTTATATACATTGGAAATATCTTCTGATATGTAGCTTTGTTCTCTATTATTAAGCTTTGTAAAGTCAGTAATGTAGTTACATGTGTCACTTGCCAAGTAATGAAATTTGACATTTTAATGCAGTCAAATTTTTCTCTCATTTTGTTTCTTGTTTAAGAAATTCTTCCTACCTC
This sequence comes from Eulemur rufifrons, assembly GCF_041146395.1. NCBI lineage: Eukaryota > Metazoa > Chordata > Mammalia > Primates > Lemuridae > Eulemur > Eulemur rufifrons. The sequence goes on along the minus strand of NC_091000.1, from coordinate 66,895,507 downwards.
AGGATCATTGTCTTCTGTATTTTCATGTAAATATTTTGCTTTTTACAGTATGAACTTTCATTTGTCTACAGTTTGTCTTTATGTGTAGCCTAAGATGGGGGTCTAATTTATTTTTTAAATGTGAATAATTCATTGTCACCATTTATTAAATATACCATCTCTCCCCCACTTTCTTGCCACCTCTGTTATGGATGTTTTCATCCATGTGTGGGACAGTTTCTTCTGTTCAGTTGGTTTTTGTGTTTTCTTGATTCGTATCACATTGTCTTAATTAGCATGGCTTTATAAGTCTTAGAAACTTGCCTTACCATGTATCTTCCTCTTTTTTTTAAATTTCAGCTTATTATGGGGGTACAAAAGTTTAGGTTATGTATATTGCCCATGCCCCCATCTCTTGTTTTTGTTTTTTTTTTTCTGACAGATTTCTCCGCTCTTCTTGGTGATGTGCTCTCCCACCTATACACTGGGATCATCTTATTGAATTACATAAGAAACCCTGTTGGGTTGGGGTTGATACTGTATTGCGGTCATGGATTAATCTGTGGCACTGGAGTCATAGGAGTGGATATAACCTATAAAGCTCCTGCCCACGAGAAACTTTTATTCTAGTGGTGGCAGCAGTCTAATTGCAGTTCTAGTGGCTTGGGGTGGTGATGTTATTTTCATGTAAAATGAGCATGGAGAGCTTCACTGATGAGGTGACATTTGGGACTGAGGTTGGAGTGAGGGCCAGCAGAAGGCCATTGTGTCTGGAGACTGAAAGAATAGCAGATGAGGTTAGGGGTATGGGGTATGTGTAGGCCCTGTGGATGTGCTAAGTACTTTGAATTTTATTTGTAGTAAGATGGAAGCCATGGAGGAATGATGCAATGAAATAAAAAATTTTGAAAGGTTATTTTGCCTGCTGTATGGAAAACTGTAGGGAGACAGATTAGGAGGCTGGCAGATTATCCAGGCAAAAGATGGTGGTTTGAAACCTGGCTGGTAGTATTGGGGAGGTAGTGATTGCATTTCAGGTGTGTGTGTGTGTGTGTGTGTGTGTGTGTAATTGTTATTATGACTTTGAGACAGAGTCTTACTCTTGTTGCTTGGGATAGAGTGCAGTGTCGTCATCACAGCTCACTGCAACCTCAAACTCCTGGGCTCAAGCAATCTTCCTGCCTCAGCCTCCCGAGTACTGCCTAGCTGGGACAACAGGCGCACACCCCACCACACCTGGCTAATTAATTTTTTTTTTAAATAGAGATTGGGTTTCACTCTTGCTCACAAGCTGATCTCTCCACCTCCTGAGCTCAGGTGATCCTCCCTCCTCAGCCTCCCAGAGTGCTAGGATTACAGACGTGAGCCCCCATGCCTGGCCATTTCAGGTGTATTTTGAAGGTAGAGCTGAGCAGGATTTACTTATGGATTGGATATTGAATGTGAGGGAATGGAAAGAATTCAGGGTTTTTAGGTTTGAGTAGCTAGGATGGATGTGCCGTTTATTGAGATGATGGGAGTTACTGCTTAGGGCACAGCTTTGGTTTTATTGCCAGGGAGGGCTGGTGGGTGCACATTAGGAGTTGGATTTTAGACGTGTCAAGGTTGAGATGCTTTTCAGACATCCAGGGGAAGTGTTGGGCAGCAATAAAGTATATAATATTATTAGGGTTTAGGACAGGAGACAATTTTAGCAGTTACCAGTGTATATAGTTGGTTTTTAAATCCATGAGCTCATTTAATCATCCAAGGAGTAATTGTAAGTGAAAAAGAAATGTGGAGACTAAATCCTGGGGCCCCTCTAGCTCTGAGATGTGGCCAGAGAAGTAGGAGAACAAGGAGATAAGTGGGTCCTCAGAAGCCAGGTGAAGACAGTGTCTGGGAGGGAATGAGCTGCTGTGTTTGGTGCTGTGGAGGACTGAGATGGCTGTAAGATTGGTCAGCACGGAGGCTACTTGGCAGCAGCTCTTTTGGGGGAGTATTGGGGACTGGAGCCTGGCAGGGGTCCACGAGAGAAGGGAAAAGAGGATTTGGAGGTGGTGTTTATAGGCAGCTCTCAGAAGAGTTTTGTGGAAAGGAAAGCAGGAGTGCAGGGGTTTGTTTGCTGTGAAGTAGGAGAGATCATAGTAGTTGTGTGATGATGGGATGGAGCTAACAGGAAGGGGAGAGATTCAGGAGTGAGAGAGAGAGTGCACTGGGAGAGCGGCTGGAATACTTTCCCTGAGATGGTGAGGAGGGATTGGATACAAGAGCATGGGGCGCATGTTCCTTTACTCAGATATGTCTCTTATGTTACGAACTTTTTGAAAGTTTTGCACAGGCTTTCTTAGATTTATTCCTAGAAACTGTGGTTTTTTGTGAGTCTTATTAATGGAATTGCAGTTGGTTTATACCAATGCATAGAAAGGCTGTTCATGTATGCCTGATTTTATATCTAGCAAACTTGTTAAACTATTCTGTTTGAAAATTTGTAGATTCTTTTTGATTTATATGTAGGTAGTAGTATCTTATACAAATAGGAATAAATATTTTTTCCAAACTCATACGGTACCTCATTCCTTTTATTGAATTGGCTAGGACCATCCAGTACAATGCTGAATATAACTTGTAACAATAGGCATTCTTGTTCTATTTCTAATTCTAAAAGGGAATGGTTCTGTAAAATTTTATTATTAAGTAAAAGCTGTAGATACTTGCTAGATATTCTTTTAATCTGTTTAAAGTTTTCTAGCTTGTGAAGAATTTTTAGTCATGGTTATGGAATTGTATTCAATGTATTTCCTGCATTTATTGAAGATTGTTATTTTATCCCGTTTCTTTTTAATTTTTTAAAGAAGTATATCAGTATATTTTCTGATGTTGAGCCATCCTTACATTTCTGGGATAAACCCTATTTAGTCACATGTATTATTTTATGTACATTGCTAAATTTTTTTCTATTCGTTATTATAATTGGCCACATGAAAGAGAGATAACCAACTTAATAGTTTTTCCACTCTGTTTTTAGAATTTATGGAAATTCTGTTTTTTTTGAGATTTTTGTCTTGCCTATAAAATCATCTGGACTTTTTGTCTTTTAGGATAGGAGATGAGCTATTTGATTATTAATTAAAGAATTAGATTTTATTGATTTATTAAATCAGTTATGGCCTAAAATATTTCATATTAACAGATTCTTAAGATATTTAAACATCTAAAAAAAAGAAAGTTGGACTAGATGAGCAGCAAAAGAAAAATATATATTGGATCTATGATTCAGTATGCTTCATGCTTTTTGTATGTCTTTTTTTAAAAAATAGATATTTTCTCTAATTCTGTTTATTTAAAGAATCAGTTTTTGGCTTTATTCTTTCCATTGTATCTTTGTCTTCTATGTCATTTCTTCCTCTTCATTTCTTTCCGCCTTCTTTAGGTTGTTTGGTTCTTTTCCTAGATTACTTAGTTGAGCACTTAGCTCATATTATTCTTTAATGGAGGCTACACAATTATCCTCTAAGTGTAACTTTTGCTGCATTTTATAAGTTGATTTCACTTTTTTTTAGTCCTGAGCATTTTTTTCTTTCCATTTGTTCAAAGCATATTCACTTCTTTTTTTGATTAGGATATTTATTCATATATCTTAAAAGCCAAAAAGTATAAAAAATGACAACCACAGGATTTTTGTTTTTGAGAACATTTAATTTCTAAGGTGAACATTTTTTTCTTTACAGTTAGAATTCACAGTTCTAATTGAGTTGCAACATGGTCAGAGAATGGTCTTTCTAAATATTTGAAATTCATGGAAGTTTCCTTTTGTGATCTTGTAAAAAGTTTTATTTTGAAATTAGAGTGTTCCGTATTTGTTTTGCTTAGGGTTTAAATATATACATATACATCAAACTTGTTTACTTTATTAAATATTGACTATACCCTTTTTTTCTTGCCTGATTTTTTTTTAATTAACTGACACAGGCGAGTTTGTTTTCTAAGATTATAGATTTGTCAATAAATGTTTTGTATATTTTGAGCCTAGGCCTTAGATGTATGTAAATTCATGATCATTCCTTAAGGTATAGTGCCCTGTGTTTAATTCATTTTCCCTTAAAATTTATTTTTATATGTTGCTATAATAACTAGTTTTGGATAGTATTTGCTAGTCGTATCTTTTTCCTTCCCTTTTTGTTTGAAAAAGTTTGGTTTTGTTTAGAACTGTCTCTTGGAAGCAGCATATAGCCAGATTTAAAAACTTCAGTGTAGTAACTTACAAGTTTATTGTGTTTAATTTTGTTACTGTTACTGAAATATTTGGGATTTTTGGTGTTTGATGTTTATTATTCTTGGCTTATATTTTTTCTTTTCAGCTGGTGGTTTGATTTTTCTATATGTATCTGCTATTCTTTTGCCTTTTTGAAAGATATAGATTTGTATCTATTTTGAGTCTGACCTTATGGTTGCCATTATTTTCTTTGAATTCTGCTTATCTGTTGTTTTGGGTTTTTTTTTTCTTTTTTTCTTTCTTTTTTTTTTGAGACAGAATCTCTCTCTGTTGCCGGGGCTAGAGTGCCGTGGCGTCAGCCTAGCTCACAGCAACCTCAAACTCCTGGGCTCAAATGATCCTCCTGCCTCAGCCTCCCGAGTAGCTGGGACTACAGGCATATGCCACTATGCCTGGCTAATTTTTTCTATATATATTTTTAGCTGTCCATATAATTTCTTTCTATTTTTAGTAGAGACAGGGGTCTCGCTCTTGCTCAGGCTGGTCTCGAACTCCTGACCTCGAGCAATCCTCCCATCTCGGTCTTCCAGAGTGCTAGGATTATAGACGTGAGCCACCGTGCCCAGCCTGTTATTCTTAATAATCAAATTTGTCAGTAATTTTTCCTGGAATGTGACAAGGATATCAGTATTCTTCACCTTTTGAGTGTATGGTCTCTCTAATCTTATGCTCATCCAGAATTTTTTTATTCTTTCAGTGTTTAAAAAATGGGATATATATATATTATGTAACAATTAAATCTATTTAATATCTTCCTTGAAGACACAGAAATTCACTCATCAACTCTTCATTGACATCTCTAACCTCTAAACAAACAAAAAATCTCCAACCTCACCCCCCACTAGATTAAGATAATTATCTAGCATTTATTTTATCCTTAAAATAGACCAATTTTTTAAAAAAATCACAAGTTTTAAGTCCTCATATTACATTTGTGTACCTATTGTTTCTTTTACTTCTCTTCTGTGGGCTGATTTTTCTTTTTGAATTACATATTTTTGTTTCCTTTCTTTTGAGGTAACAATTCACATACCATAAAATTCCTCCTTTTAAAGTATACAGTTCATTGGTTTTTAGTATGTTCACAGTTGTACAGCCGTCACCGCTATCTAATTCCAGGACATTTTCATCCAAGCTCAGTAACTGTCAATCCCTACCCCCACTCTCTAACCCTGGTAACCGATAATCTACTTTTTGTCTCTAGAAGTTTGTTTATCCTGAACATTTCATATAATTGGAATCATACAGTATGTGGCATTGTGTGTCTGGTGTCTTTCACTTAGCAGAATATTTCCAAGGTTTATCTGTGATGTAGAATGTATTGGTAATTCATTCCTTTTTAGGGCTGAATAATACTCCATTTTGTGGATATACTACATTTTGTTTATCCATTCATCAGTTGGTAGATATTTGAGTTGTTTCTACTTTTTGTCTATTATGAATAATGCTTCTATGAACATTGACACAGAAGTTTTTGTGTGGACATGTTTTCAGTTTTCTCGAGTATGTATATACTGAGGAGGGGGACATCTTTTAATAGGGAGGATTTGAGGATAGTAAATTGGTATTTGGATATCTAAAGATAATTTCACTATTGTCACTATTAACGACTTTTTAGCTGGGTATAAATGTATTGATTTACAATTTTTATTTGTCTTATAGCTGATGAAAAAATCTGTCCCTCTTTTCTATAAGTCATTAGAGTTTCTGATAGTTTCAGATTTCTTACCATTGATTACTTTTATTATAGCGGGTCTCAAGAGGTGGATAGGATAAACTTTTGCTATGAATATGAGTAATCTGAGGATGTTAACATATCTTTTCATATATGTTAATGCTTTGAGGAATTGTGTCTGTGTTCATAAGGTATATAGATCTGTAATTTTCTCTTGTTTTATGTCAGAGTCCACCTGCCCTCATAAAAGGAGTTAGGAAGCATTCTCTCCTCTTATTTTCTGAAATTGGTATGTGTTAGATTGGTTTTGATTCTTTCATCAATGATTAGTAGAATTTATCAGTGAAACCAACTGAGACTGAGATTTTCTTTGTGATAAGTTTTTAAATTATGAATTCATTGCCTTTAATAGACATAAGCTATGCAGACTTTATATTTCTTCTTGAGTCAGTTTTGGTGTAAGTTGTGTCTTTAAAGGAATTTATTTTTAATTTCCTTTGTGATTTCTTCTTTGACATATGGGTTGTTTAGAATTAGGTCAATTTTCAGGTACTTGAGGTTTTTCTATGTTTTATTGTTGATTTTTAATTCCATTGCAGTCAAAGAACATTTCCTGTAAGATTTCAGTCTTTTGGAATCTATTCAGACTTGTTTTATGGCCTGGTATATGGTTGGTCTTGGTGAATGTTTTGTGTGTACTTGAAAAGATTGTATTTAATGTAATTCTTCAATTGTTAATAGAGCATTTCATAAATATCACCTAAGTTAAGGTTGATACAGCCGCATAGATTTCCCATATCTGGACTTTCTTGTCCAGTTTTATCAATTACTGAGAAGTGTGTTAGAATCTCCAACTATGTGCATTTGTTTGTTTCTCCCTTTGTTTTTGTTTCACTTAATTTTGAAGCTCTGTCGTTAGATGGCTGTATCTTTACAATACGGGTATATCTTCCTATTCTGTTGAATTTTAAATATCACTGTGATTGTCTCTTTGTTTCTAGTAATACTCTCTCTGTTTTTGTTTGTTTTGTTGTAAGGACAAGCTTTATTGAGCCCCTGCGCCCTAGTTGTTTCTCCTGCACAGCTTTGGTTCCCCGAGATGTCTGGTTGGGCGGGCAGCTGTGAGACCCCCTTCGCGCCGGCGGGGGCACCTCCGCGGAGGGCGGGGTGTGTGGGCAGTGGCCACCTCCGTTCGTGGCTGCACCCGCGCTCGAAGTCGGCAGTCCCTCTTTGCCATGTTTGTAGGGGTTGTCAGTTTGGCCACTTCTAGCCACCACACCCGCTACAGCTGTGTGGGCTGAGGCCAGGCGGCAGCTCATGCGGGTCGTCTTGGTGTCGGGATCCTGGCAGATGGTGGCGCAATTCCCTCGGGCTGGAGCGTCACGGGACCAGCACGGGATCCTGGCAGATGGTGGCGCAGTTCCCTCGGGCTGGAGCGTCACGGGACCAGCACGGGATCCTGGCAGATGGTGGCGCAGTTCCCTCGGGCTGGAGCGTCACGGGACCAGCATGTGACCCACCTCAGGCGCGCCAGCCGGGAGCAGGCTGCAGGCAGAGCTGGGCTCTCTTGCCGCTACGCTCACGCCACGTCGGGACTGGCTTTGCTCCTTGAACGGCTCCATCCGCTTCTAAAACCGGTAGGGATCCCAGAAGATAGTCTTGGCGCCCCGAGGTGTGGATTATGCCCTTCTTCATTGGCCCTGATGTGGCCATCCCGCTGGAGAAGCCCACATTGCGTGCGGCCCCCTTGCCGTGCTTCCCCCGTGCGCAAACACAGAGCACGGCCACGTGGCTCACCGCAGCGTCTGGGTAGCCGGACAGTAGCTAGCCCGGATTCCCGGGACGCCACCTTCTCTGTGGGACCCCCGCCCTCTCTGTGGCTGGCTGGCGGCTGATGGGGGCTGACGGGCCAGCGTTCTCTGGGGAGTGTCTGCAGGGTGGGGGAGGGGGGTGCTGTGTAGGGGGGAGAGGTGGCACGTGGGGTGGGGTGGGCCCCGGGCTGGGGATGGTGCCTAGACCTTGACCCGCGTCTAGGCCCAGGCCGTGAGCACGACCTACCTGCTTTATCCAGCCTGTTACTTTTTTTTTTTTTTTTGAGGCAGGGTCTCGCTCTGTCACCTAGGCTAGAGTGCAATGGCGCCATGATAGCTAACTACAACCTCAAACTCCTGGGCTCAAGCGATCCTCCGGCCCAGTCTATTACTTTCGGTTTGTTTCTGTCTTCATACTTAAAGTGCTTCGTTAGGCCCAGAGCAGTGGCTCAGGCCCGTAATCCTAGCACTTTGGGAGGCTGACTGGAGGGAGGATGAGGCCAGGACAGGTTCCAGACCAGCCTGGGCAACATAGTGAGACCCCATCTGTACAAAAAAATAAAACATTAATGGGGGCCACCTGGGCAACATAGTGAGACCCCGTCTGTACAAAAAAATAAAACATTAATGGGGGCCGCCTGGGCAACATAGTGAGACCCCATCTGTACAAAAAAATAAAACATTGATGGGGGCCGATGGCACAGTCTGGTAGTCCCAGCTACTTGGGAAACAGGTAGGAGGATCGGTTGAACTTGGGAGTTCCAAGTTACTGTGATTGGGCCACTACACTTAAGCCTCAGCAACAGAGTGAGGAGACCTGTCTCTATTTACATATAAATAAAGTGCTTCTTTAGAAACTAGAACATAGTTGGTTCTTGCTTTAAAAAAAAAAAAAATCCAGTCTGACAATCTCTGCTTTTTAATTGAAATGTTTAGTGCATTTACATTTAAAGTAATTATTAATACGGTTGTATTTAGGTCTATCATTTGTGGTTTTTTGTTTTTTTTAGGGAGGGAGTTTTTGTTCCTCCTTTTTTGCTTTTTTTTTTTTTTTAAACATGTTAATCACATTTATTATTCCATTTTAATTCTTCTGTTGGTTTTCTAGATTTTTCTCTTTACTTTTTCTTTTGTGGCTGCTCTACGGGTTGCAATATGCATCTTAGTTTTATCCGAATCTACTGAGCATTAATATTGAATTGCTTTTGATGAAACAAGTTTTTAAATAACATATTTTTATTTCCCCCATTATCTTTAGCATTATTGTCATATGTCTTAAATTTATATACTTTGTAAGCCGATCAGTAGTGTTGTGGTTTTTGCTTTAAGCTGTTATCGTCTATAGAAACTAAAATAAGAAATTATATATTATGTATACCGACATAATTCCCATTTCTGGCTCTCTTATTTCTTCCTGTAGATCCAAGTTGCCATGTAGTATAATTTCCATTTGGACTACAGAATTTTCTTTAGCGTTTGTAGTACAGATCTGCCAGTGACAAATAGTTTATTTGGAAATGCCCTTATTTTACTTTTATTTTTAACAGATACTTTTGCCAGATACTAGAATTTTTGGTTCTCAGGGTTTTTTCTCCCCATCTTCAGTAATTTGAATATGTGGTCCCAGTGTCTTCAGACTTCCATAGTTTAAAATAAATTTGTTTTTGTTCTTATCATTCTTGATATTGTTTTCCCATTTATGACATGTCATTTTTCTCTGGCTGATTTCAAGATTTTATCTTTGGCTTTCAGCAGTTTGACTAAGATGTGTCTAGGAGTAGTTTTGTGTTATTTTGTTTGAGATTCATTGAGCTTTTGGGGAATTTTTCAGATGTTATGTCTTCAGGTGTTTTTTCTCCTTTTCTCCTCTGAGAGTCCAATTAGTGCTGTCACACATGGATATGAAGTCTACTCACACATGGATATGAAGTCTACTTATTTTTCATCCATCTCTTTCTCTTCCTAGTCTTCAGATTATTCTTTATTCACATTCCTTAAAGATGACAGAAGAAAGCACCAATCTGTTGCTTAGCCAATCTAGTGAGTTTATTTTAGTAAATATTTTGTTTATATTTAGAATTTTTATTTTCTAGTTTCATTTTTCTCTGTTATGATTGCCTTATCTGTTCACTCATTGATACCATGTTTTCCTTCAATTTTTTGAGCAAAACTGTTTCAAATTCTTTGAAATATAGTTGCTTTGAAGTCTGTTAAATCTAACATCCAGGCTCACTTGGAATTAGTTTCTATTGACTATCTTTTTACCTGCATATGGGACACGCTTTCTGTTTTTTTCTTGTCTAGCTGAAAATTGGACATATTCTGTATTGACTCCGAACTCTTTTATGTTCTGAGGATTATTGGTTTTTTATTGTAGCAGACAGTTAAATTGCTTGGAGTCACACTGCGAACTTTGTTTTTCCTGTGATATGCAGTTGCTTGTATGTCTGCTCTGTCTTTCCACTGATGTTTTCTTAGTCTGGCCTGTATATCCCCTGTGCCTGCAAAATTTGGAAGTCAGCTAGGGATCTGGGTAGAGATAGACTTAATCTCCCTGTGACTTTCTTTCTTCTGGGGATTCCCTTAGTTTCTAGCTGCTATGCCAGCTTTGAGCTCTACACTCTGACATTTCAAGCTCTGTGCCACCCTCGCTGAGCACAGTTGGGAAAGAGCATCAAATTCACAGATTTGGCTCCATGTTACTCTTTTAAAAAAAGATTTCTTTCTGATTTCCAGCTGCTTTTTCACCATGCTGCTTGGGGTTTCCTCAGCACATATGTAGTATGTAGTTCAGCTGTCAGGTAGGGATTTCAGCATTTTATAATCTGAATTTGGGTGTCACTTCTACAATTCTAGTGCTGTCAGAATGCTTTAGATTTCTAGCTGTTCCCCCAACTCTGAACTCTCATATCTGGCACCTTTAGCTGGTAAGGCTCTGGCTTGTCCTGCCACCAATTTTTGCAGCCATAGCTATGGGGCTTGGGCAATGCCTTAAGCCAAGAAGCACAAACTCAATATTCTTACCCATTCTGATTGTAGTTTTTGAGATTTAACTTTTTCCCTGGCTTTTGTAAACACTGTTTTTAGATAGTTTTTTAAATTTAATTATCATAAATGTTATCTGTGACTGTTCACATGACCTCTTCATTCTTCCTGCCATTACAGAAAGTTGACTTTTTTAGTTTTGAAATACTAGGGTACGGCTTACCTGTTTCATGAGCACGTTTTTCTCTCGTGCATTCATTGCTTTTAAGGTCATTGTTCTGTTTCTTTTCCTTTTTTTTTCTTGAGATAAGTTTTATGAGATTCAACTGTAATCCTTTTTCTATTGTAGTCTGTGCACTGTCATAAGGAGAGGTCAGAGGGGTTTTTTGAAGCCATAGCTCCAGAGCTCCCTCTTCTGTCATCTCATTAGTGTTTGGAAATATGGCCTGGGGCCCTCTGTTGTCCCATCTTTCCCCTTCCGTCTGGACTGTCTTTTTCCATCGCCCCTGCTGTCTGTCGCTCTCCTGCTCCCTTCTGCTTCTGTTCCCAGCACTTTCCCTTAGTACAAGGGCACTCTCGCTGGCTAGTTTCAGGAGCTCTTCAGCCTTAGACTTAGACTGCTCAGTCCCTTCTGACCTGACCATGACCACTTGGCCCGCCTACAAACAGCAGTGTGCAGAAACCCCTCCTGTTCTTGCCCCTATTCTAGCTTTGGCTTGCTGTGTTCCCAGTGTGTTCCGATTGACAGTGTTGGATTCTTCTGCTTCCATCCCTGGGACACCCTGTTGCTTCCTTTGTTTCCTCCTGCACAGATCCTGATATATCTGGGTCTTGTAGCTTTTGCTGATTTGTCCCTTCTTAGTAGCATTTTGTGGGCTGTAGGATACCTAGTTTTCTTTTGCTGTTATCTGAAGATTTTTGAGTTTATGGGAAATCAGGGAGGTTTATGCACCTCTTCTGCTGTCCCCATTCTCCTGTAGTTTCTCCTGTCTTGAGGTGAGACAGGTTTTATCCTGCTTTGAAGGCTGGAATGTGGGTGAAAATTCTGTCAGGATTCTCACGCCACCTCTTCTCTGTAACCAAGATTGATGACAGTAGGCAGGTTTCCTATGGTCTCTGTTCCCTGGTCACCCTTTTACTTTAGCCTGGGACTTTACCTGTCTGTGTGGGCTCTGATCTGACTTCCCACCTGTCTCACCCAGGCCTGTGGCATTTTCTTCCTGACCTCCAGATCACCAGGCATCAGCATGTGCCCTTGGAGTATTACCTAGCTTCAGACTTTGCTTCTTTTTCTTGATTTTTTTTTTTATTTTCATCTTTATATACCTGAAGATTTCCCTTCTTGCTACTTTGTGAATGATGCAGTTTTCAAAGTATTTAAGATATATTATCCAACTCTGTGTGTGTTTATTGTACCAGAAGGAACCACATTGGTGGAAATGAAATTTTCTTTTTTTCATATTACCTGCTTGATCCACTATTTAGACATGGTAACTTTTTTTTTTTTTTTTTTTTTTTTTAAGAGACAGGGGGATCTTGTTATGTTGCCCATGCTGGACTCAAACTCCTAGGTTCAGGAGATCCTTGGTGGAAATGAAAATTGTATTTCTTTTTCTTGAAAGTTGTCTCTTCTATGAGTTGCTCTCTTAAACCTTTTTGACTTTTGAAATACCTTTGTTTTCTGTGTATATTCTAACACTTTGCTATCTTCTCCTTAAGAACTAGTATAAGGCCCATAATTTTTGTGAAACTTGGGTTTTCAGTCACTTACAGACTAACCAGTGTAGACAGAAGGGAGAGAAGCAGTGTAACACTTCTGTTACCAGGCCTAGGAAGGCCCAGGCCACTCCCACATTTCATAGGTCCACAGACTCTTACAGCAAGAAAGGTCCTTGTCTAGTCAACCCACCTCCAGTTTTACACAGGAGGATGAGGGCACAGAGACCAAGAGAAGGTAATTATTAAGTCATGATGAAATGCAAGACTCTGCCTAAGAACTTAACTCACATGTTCCTCACATCACTGCCAGACAGGTATTAGTCACCCCCTTCAGAGCTTAAGAGAATAAGTCTTTGGTAGTGTTGAAATAGAATGGCAGTGCAGATCTCAAAATAGGGGTTTACCTTTGTCACCACATGGTTGTGTCTCCTGGCCAGTGGTCTGAGAGCCAGAGCCCTGTCTCCTCCCTGCCAGTGGGAAATGATGGCTCAGTGGCTTGTCTCCCTTGATCATTCTCACCTCACTGCTGTCAGTGACAAAGCGGCCCTCCCTCTGATGTGTCTAGACCATGACGTCGTCTCAAACTTGACGAGCATGCAAACTGCTGCTGGAAGGAAAGAGATGCTTAGGCATCTCTCCAGGTACATTCTCCCATGACCAGCAGTAAAAATTCCTAGTCCTTTGAGAAAATGTCTTTCAGTAGCAAATTAACTCACAAGAAGAGTAATTATACATAATAACTAGATTTTTTTTTTAGTTCAACACAAATGAAAACAAAAAATTGGAAAATTCTATTGAACTGTCAGCCTATTTAGCATACATATCTGTCCCATTTCTAAACTTTTATCTGTGTGTTCCAGGTTATATTTGTTTCGAATATGATAAAAGAAAGAGGAGAAATTGTTCATAGTAACTTCATAGTTAAAAATGGTGTTAACTAGAATAAAGGTTTGAATCAAATTTGTAAACTAGACAAAAGAAAAAGAAAACCCTAGACTGGAAGTCACTTTTGAATAGTAATAATGTATATAAACTAATATTGATCTCAAGACACTAAAAACAATTAATGTGCTAATCAGTTAGTGAATTAGCCTTTTTCTCTAAACTTATGCGTCAATTTTGCTTTACTTTTAGAAATTTTTAGAACCAAATAAACATGTTAACTCATTAATCTAGAAAGCTTCCATAGAAAACATATAGCATATGGTCGATTAAAGGAGAAAGAAATGTTAGGGCTTGTATCAGGCAGGATACAATCAGGAGTCAGAAGCTGCACTGGTAAGTTGAATGGGGGAAGTTTAAAGAGTTGCGGAATAGTGGAATGTGGCTAACTGCTAAAAGGGATGTATTAGTCAGGGTTCTCCAGAGAAACAGAACCAGTCAGATACATATAGATACATAGAAAGCAGTTTATTATGGGAATTGGTTCACATGATTATGGAGGCTGAGAAGTCCCATGGTCTGCCATCTGCAAGCTGAGCAGAGCCAGGAAAGTAGTGATGTAGTTCCAGTCCAAGCCTGAAGGCCTGAGAACCAGGAGCACCGCTGTCTGAGGGGGCAGGAGAAGATAGATGTGCCAGCTCAAGAAGAGAGAAGGGAATTCACTTTCCTCTGCCGTTTTGTTTTATTTAGGCCCTCAACAGATTGGGTGATACCCAGCCCACACTGGTGAGGGTGATCTTCTTTACTCAGTCTACTGGTTCAAGTGCTGTTCTCTTCCAGAAACACCCTCATAGACACACCAAGAAATAATGTTTTACTAGCCCTCCATCTGGGCATCCCTTAGGCTAGCCAAGTTGGCATGTGAAATTAACGGTCACAAGAGGGTAAAAAGACTACTGTGTTCAGAGTGGTGAATACAGAAAGCAGCTGACAAAGAAGGCCAAGGAACTTAGAAGAAGACAGCCTGCTCACTGCAGATTCACCTCGGAGGAGGTAGATGGACAGGGTGGCCCATCCACAAAGGCCGCTGAAGTGAATGGTAGGGGCTCTGCATGCCGCCCAGCTGGCTGTACCACCTGGAAAACTGCACCCTGGAGAAGAAGGAAGGATACTTCCTTGCAGTGTTCCTCCAGCACCCTCTGTTGGCAAAGCCTGGCATGAAGTCAGCTGGTGAGGGAGAAATGCTTGTTGTGCCCAATATCTATCTCAGAGCAGGGTGAGGAGAGATGTTTGGATCTGAGGTACTGTAGGGTTGTACCTCCTCTGTGTTGCTCCCAGAGTAATCTTTCCAAAACATAAAATTCATCCTAGTATCCCCCTGCCAAAGTACCTTCATGGCTCTCAACATTAAAAAAAAAAAATTATTTCAACTTTTTATTTTGGAATAATTTTAGACTTACAGAAAAGTTCCCAAAATGATAGAGTTCTTAAATATTCCTCCTTTCAGCTTCCTGAATTTTAACACCTTCCATAACCATAGTGCCGTTATCAAAACCAGGAGATTTTCAGGACGTGCTCTACAGACTTTATTCAAATTTTGCCAGTTTCCCATAATGCCTTTTTTCTGTTGCAGGATCCAGCATTGCATTTAGTTGTCCTGTCTCTTTAGCATCCTTCGTTCTGTGGCAGTTCCTCCATCTTTCCTTTGATGATCTTGACACTTTTGAAGAGTGTTTATAAGTTATTTTGTAGAATGCCCCTAAATTCAGGTTTTCTATTAAATTACATTTTTGGCAAGAATTCCATAGGAATGATGTTGTGTCCTGTGTGTTAGTCTCCTTGGCAGCCATAACAAAATATAAAGACTAAGTGGATTAAGCAACAGAAATTTGTTTTCTCACAGTGCTGGAGGCTGCAAGTCCAAGATCAAGGTGTTGGCAGGGTTAATTTCTTCTGAGGGCTTTCTTTGCTTGGAGGGCTTGCAGATGGCTGTGTCCTCATGTATCTTTCCTCTGTGCGTGCATGCCCCCTGGCGTCTGTGTGTGTCCAGTCATATTGGATTAGGGCTCACCCACAACATCTCATAGTAACTTAATTACCTCTTTAAAGACTTGTCTCCAAATACTGTCACATTCTGTGGTTATGAATGTTAGGGCTTTAACATGCATTTTCAGGGGGACACAATTTAGCCCATAACACCTTCTCAGTGTGTCCCATTAGGAGGAGGGTATATGATGTCTTATTACTGATGACGTTAACCTTACAGTGTCCTAGTCAAAATACTGTTTTCCAAAGTTGCTTTTCCTATCCACCTCCTTTAGGGTGGTTATTTTATTCATTTGTAATACAATTTAGGTTCTTTTGTTACTGCTTGTGTTCCATTCCCCTCCCCTCCTCCACACACACACATACACACACACACACACACACACACACACGCTGTTTGCTTGTAATTGTGTATTTTTGGGTATGTGGAACATTACTGCCCCTTTTGAAGAGTGGGAGCTGTACACAAAGGTGTACTCAGAAAAGCTCTCTCCCCCCACCTCTCTGCCTCCCCATTCCCATTCTGCCTTGCTAACCACTCCTTTTCCTGCACCCCCGGTGGGTGACCATTCTCTTTAGTTTCTGGTTTGTCTTTCAGGTATATCTTGTACAAATCAGTAGGTACATGTATATTTCCTTATATTTTCTTTCTTACAAGTATACTGAATATCATGGTATAAGATACTCTTAGCACTTTGCTTTTTTCACTTTGCAGTATATCTTGGAAATCACTTGAAATCGGCTCTTAGAGATCATCCTCGTTTTTAAAAATAGCTGCTCTATTGCATGGATGTGCCAGTTTATTCAGCCACTCCTATATATGGCTTTAAGGATGTTTCCATTAGTGAATAAACTACGTATGTTTAGTTTTATACTGTTGAGGGCCTGTCTTCAGGATAATTTCCTAGGAATGGGATTGCTGGGTCAAAAGTTAAGTGCATGTGTAACTTTGTTAGCTGTTGCCAAATTCTCCTTAAGAAGGGTGAACCCAGTTTGCCTTCTTATCAGGATGTGAGAGTGCCTGCTTGCCCAGCGTCACCTGCAGGATGTATTGTCACAATTTTCCCTGATTTAATAGGTAAGAAATGTTATCTCAGTGTTTTTAGCTTGGAATTTCTCTAATAGTTACAATAATTTTTTTCATGTGTTTGATGTCTATTTTTTATATGTTGTGAGTATGAATTTCTTATTTCTGTATTTTTCTTATTTTCTATCAGATTTTAGTCTTCTGTCCTTCAAGTTTTAAGAATGCTTGTATGATAGGGATATTAGCCCTTGGTGATATTTATTGCACATATTTTCTCAGTTGACTTTTGACTTTGATTATGGTATATGTGTTTATTTTTGCCTTAATAACTCTCTCTTGCCTACAGGATAATGCCCTAATACGTAGTTCTTCAAATGTGCAATTGCTTACACTTTGCTGTTCCTTGTTTGCAGTGTACTTTTAACACCTAGTCAGCCAGATTCAGCTTAGGAGTCAGTTCCCAAATGATTTCTTAACTAGAATGAGTTTAAAGAACGAAGTTATATTCTGCCCTCTCAGAGGGCACTGCTTTTAAAAGTCATTTGATCCTCATGGTACCCATTTGACGACTCCCTGTGATTATGTGACTAGTACCAGTTATCTAAGTCAGAGTTTCTTTCAGATTTAATCAGTTGCCATGTCTGTATGGAATGATTCACCACTGGACTGTTGTTTGAGACTTTTTCCCTCATTACTATATTATGATTTTGTGAATCTATTTCCACCAAAATCTTTTTTGTCCCAGTATGTAATAAAAAAATTTATAAGTCTCAATGTTGTCTTGAGTGGTGTCCATTCAGACTGCTATAACAAAACACCATAAACTGGGTAGGTGACTTATTAACAACATAAATTTATTACTCGAGTTCTGGAGGCTTAGAAGTCCAGGATCAGGGCATCAGCAGATTTGGTGTCTGGTGAGGGCTTGCCCTCTGATTCGTAGATGGCACCTCCTCACTGTGTCCTCACATGGTGGAAAGGAAGAGCCAGCTCTCTGGAGGCTCTTTTATTTTTATTTTATTTTTTTTTTTAGAGACAGGGTCTTGTACTGTCACCCAGGCTGGAGTGCAGTGGCATGGTGATAGCTCACTGTAGCCTCAAACTCCTGGGCTCAAGTGATCCCTCTGCCTCAGCCTCCCAAGTAGCTGGGACTGTAGGCACACACCACCATTCCTGGCTAATTAAATTTTTTTTTTGTAGAGACAAGGTCTCACTAGGCTGGTCTCAAACTCCTGGCCTCAAGCAGTTGTCCCCACTCAGCCTCCGAAAGTGCTGAGTTTACAGGTGTGAGCCACCATATTTGGCCTCTGGAGTCTCTTTTACAAGAGCCAAATTTGATTCATGAGAGTGGAGCCTCATGACCTAATCATTTCCCAAATGCCACACCTTTTGGTACCATCACATTGGGGAATAGGTCTCAAAAACGAATTTTGCAGAGACATAAACATTCAGATCATACCAAATGGCCATTTATGTACATTTAGTTATTGCAGGCAACTCCTTCAATAAATAGTGAAATAGCCAGTCAGTGCATATCATCTTCTGTCATATGAGCCATTGAGAGGTCAATCTCCAGGGAGCTGACGAAGCTTCAGTTTTGGGTTTGACAAGACGGTTTTTTTTGGAGACAGAGTCACACTCTGTTGCCCAGGCTGGAGTACACTGCTGTCATCGTAGCTCACTGCAACCTCAAACTGCTGGGCTCAAGCAATTCTCCTACCTCAGCCTCCTGAGTAGCTGGGACTGCAGGCGCATGCCACCACATTGGGCTAATTTTTCTATTTTTTGTAGAGAAGGGGTCTTGTTCTTGTTCAAGCTGGTCTTGAATTCTTGGCCTCAAGCAGTCCTCCTGCCTGGGCCTCCCAGAGTGCTAGGATTACAGGCATGTGCCACTGTGTCCAGCCTCAGACTTTTTTCCCCTTTGTATTTACATATCTGTTTCATTTTCTCATCTAGTGTAGGCTGGGACCTTTCATAACAGTTTTGAGTAGTGTTATAGTAGATTGTAACATAGTAACATTGCTGTTGTTATATTCCAATGTTTCTCCATTATAAAGTATGAGTGTTCCCAAAAATGTCTTCTTGTAGATTTTTTTTTACCCAGATTTTTTGGTGATGAAGTCTTTGTTACTTTTAAAAATCGTGTGTGGTTTTGATTTGATGGTGTGCTTTGCAGAGTCCATTGATATTCTTAGGGTTTCTCCTGTATTTAATGATGGCAGTGATGGATTTTCTAGTACTGAATTATCTTGTTAATTCTGGGGACACACTCTACTTGGTCACCATTTATTCTTTTACTACTGATGGTTCATTTTCCTAAATGATTTGTTTAGGAACTTTAAGTCTCTGCTATACGTGAGATTGACCCATACATTTTTTTTGTGTGCATTTGCTGTTTTGGTTTTGTTTTATCCAGTTGCTACTAGAATCTAATTATTTGTTTCTTGATATTTTGAAAGCATTTGCCTGATGTTTCTATCTCAGGCTTTTAAATAGAATTGTTGGCACTATTTGTTAAGTATTTTTTATTTTTAATAACAGTGAACTTTTGGTGCTTCTGGGTAGGTAGCATTCCAATTATTTTCATTTCCACATTTAGTTAAAATTATTTTTAGCAAACTTTGGGGAACAAAACATTTCCTTAAACTATTGGGGTAAGTTTTCTTAAACTTTTATATTTAGTAAATTATTTTAGAGTTGAAATCATGAGGAAGAGAAAAAGAACCTTTAAGTAATTGGCTTCAACCTATTAAAAAGTGAAACTGAACAGAGATTTACTGTGCCATGGAGCACATACAAAGAGATCAAAGGAACTTAGCTTAGAATGGAGGAAGGGCACTATGAGGATTTAATAATATAAAAGTAGAGTTGACAGGCAACTTTAGGATTGAGAACAGATCCTACAGATGTGCCATGTGGGATTCATGGCAGCTTATTGTGGAGTTCAGGTGGAATCCATTCAGAGAAATGGGAGAGGATGAACAGAGCTAGCCAGAAAAATGGTGACATGGTAGCACATCTCTTAGTTCCATGCTTCATGGACATTCGCCATTTTTCCTTCCTTGTGACTTTCAATTTGCCTTTGCTTCAATCCCAAAGTCAGATTTTTAAGCCTGTTGGTAGGAACTCAAGTTTGATAGTACGTTCCTAGATGTTAGTAATAACAAATAATTATAGATGGAAAAGGGGAATATCTGTTTTCTCACCCTCCCTCCATCCTGACCTTCCAAAGCATGCGTGCATGTATGTGTATGTATTTTGTATACGTTTGTGCATGTATATATTATGTATCACACAGATAGACTGTAAAATATTGACTAGAAGTTCACATAAATACAGCTATATGGCCTTTTAGAATATAGAAATATTTTTGTTTATTGTTACATAGTTAGCACATAACCCACACTAATCAGGAGCCTCATGGTTTTTATTCCTTAGTATGTTTATACTATATTTCAGCCATTTCTCTGTTGACTTTTTGGGTTATTTAAAGTGTTTCAAATATAATAGATTTACTGGGTCAAAAAATACACACAGTAAAAAATTATCTGTCTCGCCAGATTGTCTCCCAAATAGTCTTACTTGTTCATAGTCACAGATTGAGTGCCTGTCTTCCTGTATGTGTTATCAATGCTAGTTATCATCAGTCTTAAATTTTTGCTAATCTAACAGACAGAAGTTAGTGATTATAATAGTGAGATTTAACATATTTTTTCACTTTTTTGTCATGTAATTTTTTCCCTTTTCCAAGGAATGCCCATGTTAATGTTCTCCTTATCAATCAGTTGGTACTCTTCACATTATATTGTATATGAGTCCTGTGTCACTGTGTTTTCTCCTAATTTGCTGCCAGTCTTAACTTTTAAAAATATTAATATATATCCTTTGCTCTACAGAATGTTTTTCTTTTGATACTTAACTCTTTTTTCTTTATGGTGAGTGGTTTTTGTATCTTGGTTAAAAATTCTTTCCTATGGCAACATTATAATCACCCTTCTATGTTTTCTTTGAATATTTTTATAGTTTTGTTTTCTTTTCTATTCTCCTATTGGAGAGTGTTATTGTTTACATTTGGGAACATAGGGATTGAGCTTTAAACTTTTTCCATATGAAGTAGCTAATGTTCTCAATACTTTATTGAATTTCCTGTTTGAAAATGCTACTAATTAGCCTATACTAAATTTGTATATATTTCTGAAGTTTCCATTCAGCTTCATTGAACAATTGAGCTGTTCTGCAGAGTTTTAATTACTCTAGTTGTGGAGTATATTTTGATAATGTAGCATGCAAGTCTCTCACCTTTGTTCTTTTTTGGTCAAAATTCTCTTGGGTATTTTTGTGTAGGTAAGTTGATTTTAAGAGTTTTATTTTGGATTTTGCAAGCAGTAAAGGCGTTGCATTTTATATTCTACAAAGACAGAAATACGAAATCCCACAAAAATTAATACTACCAACGTTTACTCTTTTTTTTTTTTTTTTTTTTTGAGACAGAGTCTCGCTTTGTTGCCCGGGCTAGAGTGCTGTGGCGTCAGCCTAGCTCACAGCAACTTAAAACTCCTGGGCTCAAGCAATCCTACTGCCTCAGCCTCCCGAGTAGCTGGGACTACAGGCGTGCGCCACCGTGCTCGGCTCATTTTTTCTATATATGCTTTTAGTTGGCCAGATAATTTCTTTCTATTTTTAGTAGAGATGGGGTCTCGCTCTTGCTCAGGCTGGTCTCGAACTCCTGACCTCGAGTGATCCACCCGCCTCGGCCTCCCAGAGTGCTAGGATTACAGGCGTGAGCCACCGCGCCCGGCCAATGTTTACTCTTATTTCCCACATGTTCCCATATTGTTCTAAGTACTTTGCAAATATTGTTACAGAAGAATCAATTATACTTTCTTAGCCAGCAAAAAAATTAGTCTGATTGCATGACTGTAGTGGGGGAACAATAACAAGCCAACAACCACTTGTTTTCGTTGAGATGGTATAGATTGTGTGTAGTACAGATTTGAGGTAGACTGGGGTTCCAGCCTCGCCCCCTCCAGGCACACCCCAACTCTCATATACCCATATTGAACATGATTGACAGTATGTATTTGTGTCCTGCTTTTTACAAATTGTGAGCATTTTCCCACATTATTAGAACACTTTTATAAATGTAACTAATAAATGTAT
Organism: Eulemur rufifrons; assembly: GCF_041146395.1. NCBI lineage: Eukaryota > Metazoa > Chordata > Mammalia > Primates > Lemuridae > Eulemur > Eulemur rufifrons. The sequence goes on along the minus strand of NC_091000.1, from coordinate 66,873,968 downwards.
TCTACCTGTCATTGTTTCAGAATCTACAGGCATTTTACTTTATGTTTTAAATTTCATTTTTCTTTTGTAATTGTGGTATGTGGGAAAGAGTATGTCACCTGTGAGTTATGGAGCATCACTATAAGAGGACCAGGTGACTTCAGCTAGCGCCTTTCTAGTACTCATTTGTTGAACTGTATGCTCTTTCCCTGTTGGCCTTTGATTACAGGTACACAGTTACAGTAATACTGTGACTTACTCTCTGACTGCCCTTTTCCTTTTAGGAGAGGATTTTAAAAAATACAGTGAAATTACTGGATCAGAAGCCATGAACAGTTGAGGCTTTTGTGAGAGCTACCTGTTCACTCCCACCTGCAGTACCTGAGCAGGCCATCTGAGCACTCCCTTACCAGTATTGAGTGTTATATAGCAAATAGAATAAAACACTTAGCTCATTTGATAGAAAAACGTTATCTTTTAATTTGCATTTCTTAGATTACTAGAAGCTAAGTGGTTTTGAAATTTTTGTTAGCCTTCTGTAGTTAGAGTTTTAAAAATTGCATTGTATTAATTCCTTAAAGAACCTTTTATGGCAGATATATTTCTCAATTTATTTTCTTTATACTTCTGTGGTTTTTATTTATCTGTTTTACTTTTTTATTTTTTCCTTACTCTAACCCTAATATCTGTATTTTATTTTAAAAATGTAGGCATGTCCATTTGTCTTTCTGTTTGTAATTTGTACTTAAGCAGTTCATTCCCAAATTTAAGGTTAGCATTTTAATCATTTTAAGCTTTTAAATTTATAATTTACCTACCTGAAATTAGTTTGGTCCAATGTTGCATCTTGTGAGTCTAAATCTCATAGTCAGTCAATATTTCCAGTAGTATTTATGACACACTTCCGTGTGTACTAGGATATGTTTGCGGCTGATTTGCTGTGTCAGAATTAGATGGAGTCATCTCTGTATTTTTATTTCTTGGTACAAAATGTTCCTCTAAAGAAACTTTGAAAGTACATCTTTTTCATATTAAAAATATTTATTTGAATATAGGTAATTCCTGTTTTGTGGTTACTACTACAGTTACATTTTCTCAGCCTTTATGTCCTTAAGTAAGATAGTGGCTAACTATTAAAATTTAAAATAGAAAACACCAAGAAGGGAAGTGGGTAGTACAAATGATATTGATAAACATTTCTAAGAAAGATTATTTGTTTCTAGGAAAGTGAAATACTTTTGAAACCTCTCAAAGGCACATCTGATACTGCCCCTGGTGTTCTATTGTGATTTATATGTGGTGGGCTGAACTAGTCTGCAGTCTTTGCCCTTAGTTGATTGTGTAGGCTGTGGGGGTGTTAAAATTTCTTTCTCCAGTATAAATCTAAGGTTGGAGATGTTTTCATTAGATGCCTAGAGTTTACTGACCTTGGGGCCGTAATTTGTCTTCCAGGTACGGTGGACTTGTCTCTTTTGGGAGCCCTGTTTTCCCACTCATTCTCTGCTTACCCTGTTTTGTCTGGCAGCTTTTACCACCAATTTAATTTTCCTTCTTCAGCAGGGGGCACAGTTGCATTTGGTAGTAAAAATGCTAAATGGAGAAGGTATGAAAGCCAACTCTTAGCACCGTCACTTAGCATTAAAATCGTCAGTTTAAAAATCATGTTAAATTGAGTGTAATTATATTACTAGGCCACTGGAGACAGAGAGGCTCAAGGGCTTTTTTTTTTTTTTTTACAGTTGTGTTTTCTTTTTCCAGGGATAGATCCCCTCCTGCCTTTAAGTCCACAGGTCTGTTGTGAAACTTAATGCAGGTGCTGTGTAACCACCACGGTCTCTGTGAAGTGGGAATGCTTCCCTGTGTCCCCCACAGCGGTGCATGTTGGGAGTTGAGTGTTGTCCATAAATCTAAGTCTCTTTATACCTTGATAATGAAAGTGCTACCTGGCTTTATTTTCTTTTTAGGTTTTCTGTGTGTGTGCGCAGCTCTTTAGCATTTTTTTTGTGAATAGGGATGTTATTTGTGTGCATTGGATTTAATGTTTTATAATAAATCTCACTTGTCTTTTAAGAGTGGGATGCTTTGTTCATAGCCAATTAATAGAAGTGAAGAATTACTACTTATGTGTTAATCATTCTGTATCAAGCTTCCTTTGTTAAAATGTTTCCCAGCTTAAGCAGTGCCAGTGCTCAAGCAGAAGATGTGATCTTCTCACAGTCGTCCCCCATTGGACGAGTGGGTAACGGGTTTGCCCAGACTCGAAAATTTGACATGTTTACCAAATAGTGTTGGCCTCTGCCCTTTTTCTTCTCGGTCTATTGATAACCTCTGTGTACTGCGAACTTACTATTGTTTGGGCCCAGCTTCTTGCGTTAGGGGTATCATCTTGACAATATCTTGAGGCTTGAGGTATCTGCAATTTGCATTTAAGAACTTCAGGGTCAGGAAGGTTTCTATTGATGTGGTTTCCTCCTTGATCTCTCCTCTTGCCTCCTAGTCTGGTATCAGGTGTTTATAGTAGTGATTTTCAAAGAATGGAGGTGGATCAAATTCCCCCCTAGGGGACATTTGGCCACATCTGCAGAAATTTTTTGATTGTTACAACCAGGTTGGGTAAGGGGTGTCCTCCTGGCATCTCATGGGTAGATGCCAGGGATGCTGCTGAACATCCCACAATGCACAGGACGGCCCCAAATGCAGATAGTGCTAAAGTTAAGAAACCCTGTTTTACGGGAATGTACCATGTATTAGTGGTGGAGTGGAAGGTCTGGTGGTGACTTCAGCAGGACGAGAGGCATTAAGGGAGGTTGAGTAGGGAGGGAGCCGGAGGAGAAGAGCTGTCCTAGATGGGTGGTGGGGGATTGTAGACTGATCCCTGATCCATCTCCCTTCTGTGTTCTCTGTGGTGGTTGGTCCTATGGCCACATACACGAGAGAGCTCTTGGAACCACAGATACCTGTGTAGAGAGCTAGATTTTTCCCTAAAAGTACATAAACACTTTCAACAGGTAGGTAAAATTTTGTTTTCAGCAATTGTAGCATTTCCCTGTTGTTTCACGGTGCTAAATACACGTCTGTGTCTTGAAAAGTGATTACAAAAAATACCCAGTTCACTCTTTGTAGGGTCAAACAGAAGATGTTAAAGGGAAAGTTTCCCCAATGGTTGGCTTTATAGCCGGGCTTTTTTGCCTCCCCAAAGCATGCATACCATATTACATGCCAGGCGCACTGGGCATTTAGTTTGTGACTCAACGTTCTAAACCCAGTCTGTACTATAGGAAAGAAAGAGAGGCTTTTGTGGTACTCAGATTCTGCTGTTTTCTTACCTCTTTCTGGCAGTATCAGGCTTTTCAGGGTCTTGAGGTTTGATACCTCCGGGGAGGTGTCCCATTGAGGGAGTTGAGAAATTGGACATTTCCCTTAGGGGAGAGGACCACAGTCCTCTTTTAAGTAGTGTGTGCCTTATGTTCTCCCTCATCTGAATGTATTTAAGAAAAGGCTATGTAGACAGGGAAACTTTCAGGAGCATATAAAGGAAAATTAGATCAAATTAATTTCCTGGTGAGTGCACTGAGAAGTGATTGTAAATCATACCCACAAGATGACTGAGATACCTTAATTGCATGGATGGAAACAGTTCCCCAAAACACTTATGAAAATAAGAGTAGAGTAGATACTTAAGATACAGTGGCAGGCCTAGAATATCCTGAAACATTGGAATAATGAAACATCTCGAAATCTGTTAAAAAAAGAAAAATCCAGAGTTACCCTGTGAGCCTTGCCTCACATCCAGAACGTGATGTCCATAATCTGTGGTTCTTGGCACAGAATAAATAGATATTCAGTATTATTAGCAGCAAGAGCAGCTTATTTTCTAACCTGGCTTTGAATGTATTCATCTTACTAATGATGTAATATAGAGTCTCCTTTACCTTATCACTGTTAATCTCTTTCTTGCCCTTTCATCTTAGTGGTTCTAGTGCTGTCCTTATCACTGTTAATCTCTTTCTTGCCCTTTCATCTTAGTGGTTCTAGTGCCTTCCTTATCACTGTTAATCTCTTTCTTGCCTTTTCATCTTAGTGGTTCTAGTGCCTTTGTGGTCCAAGTGAAAGTCCAGATATACAAATTGTAAATCAAAGGGGAGGTGATTATCATTATCATATGGAAATTCAAGGAGGATTATAAAAGTCTTCCTTAGGTTTCCATGTGTTCTTAATTTTTGTGGTTTACAAAATGTGAAGCATACTCCTTTGAGATTATATGTAGATTAAAATTTGCATCTATACTGTACATTTGAGATAATTAATAGCAGCCATATCATAACTCCCCAAATTTTAGTTGTTGTTGGTGGTGGTTGCAATAACGTGTGTACCACCCATATTGTTACTTTTTTCTTTAAATAAGTCAGCTTACTTTTTAAAGTTTTCTTTTAAAGGTAAACTTTATCACTGCCATAAACGAAATGTCATTTAGCTGAAATAGAAGTATGAAAAGCATAAACAAAACTACAATATTAATTTTGGAAAAAATGTTAATAATACTATTTATTGAGTAATAGTTTTGTGTTAACCAGCCTGAGGACCAATTCACATGTGTACAGTTGGAAAGTGCAAAAGATCTTAACCATTTTCTTAATTTTGGTTGAATACTAATAATTTCTAATACAGGCAATGAAAGTGACTTTGGTTTTCAGGAGCCACCTGAAGCCATTCTTCAGAATTGATCTGAATGTGTCAAATTATGAGGGTAGTAACAGTGGGATAGGTGGTCCCGGAGCCACTCATTGCTTCCATCTGGTATGGAACATGAAACCCTTATTATATATCTTTCCAGTTCTGTTCATAATGTGCACAATATTTTCAGTGAGTTTTTCAGATTAATTTTCGTCTTGTTCATGCAGACAAGAGCTCCACATACCGTTACCCAGCTATGACCCCAAAGTTTGACTTCTGTGCTCACAAGGGAGTTCTTCTCTTCTTGCATGTGGAATACCACTTTCTAAGGATAAAGTCAGATGCATTAAGTGAGCACAAATACCTTTGCAGAATATGCTGATTCCTGAAGCCTGCCCAATCATGCCTGTTCCCTGACATGGACGTTTCTGTTCTTCATAAGTTGGCACCACCCATCTCTTTAGAAAGTAGAGGGGAAAAGTGCAGGATTCAACAGCTTTTCTTTTTTTTTTTTTTTTTTGAGACAGAGTCTCACTCTGTTGCCCAGGCTAGAGTGAGTGCCGTGGCGTCAGCCTAGCTCACAGCAACCTCAAACTCCTGGGCTTAAGCGATCCTACTGCCTCAGCCTCCCGAGTAGCTGGGACTACAGGCATGCGCCACCATGCCCGGCTAATTTTTTGTATATATATATTTTAGTTGTCCATATAATTTCTTTCTATTTTTAGTAGAGACGGGGTCTCGCTCTTGCTCAGGCTGGTCTTGAACTCCTGACCTCGAGCGATCCACCCGCCTCGGCCTCCCAGAGTGCTAGGATTACAGGCGTGAGCCACCGCGCCCGGCCTCAACAGCTTTTCTTAACAAATTTGAACATTAGAATTTGCTTCTATATATAAACAGGGAGGAGATTTCATTCATTAACAATAACATTCATATTTCTATGATGACTTTTACCTTTAAGACTCTTTTTAATTACTTAATTGATCTTATTCATGTCCTCAACAGAAGGTGCAAATTCAGAGAACAGTCCCAATTCCATTTCCCAATTATGTATACTTGTACATAATATAAACACTAAAATACTGCCAAATTTTAGGAGTGACTTTTGGCCTATCACTGGTAAGAGTGCATTGTTACGTGTGGAAATTCAGTGTTCAGGAATCTTGCTTGGCATTCAGGCATACTATCGATACTATTTACAGTTCTTTTTTCTTGTTGTAAAATATATGTAAACTAAAGTTTGCCATTACAACCATTTTAAGCGTATAATTCAATGATATTAATCATAATGTATCATTGTATCCCCAAAACTTTTTAATCACCCCAAACAGAAACTCTGCAACCAATTACATAACAACTCCCCATTCTCTTCCTCCAGTCCCTGGAAATTTCTATTGTACTTTCTGTCTCAGTGAATTTCCTATTCTAGATACTTGATATAAGTGGAATCATATAATGTTTGTCCTTTTGTGTCTAGCTTCTTTTATTTAGCACATTTTCAAGGTTCATCCATGTTGTAGCATATATCAGAACTTTATTCCTTTTTATGACTGAATAATATTCTATCATATGATTATACCACATTTTATTTATCTATTCATCTTAGTGTACATGTGGGTTGTTTCCATATTTTGGCTATTCTTAATGCTGCAGTGAACATTGACATAGAAATATATGTTTGAGTCCCTATTTCCAATAATTTTTGGATATATGTCGAGGAGTGGATCATATGGGTCATATGGTGGATCATTGTTGGATTATAGTACGGTAATTCTCTGCTTAACTTTTTGAGGAACTGCCAAGCTGTTTTACACAGTGTGTACGCCATTTTATATTCCCACCAGCACCATTCATCAGCACTTATTTTCCATTTTTAAATTACGGTCATCCTGATAGGTTTAAAGTGGTATTTCATTGTGGTTTTGATTTGCATTTTCCTAATGACTAATGATGTTGAGCATCTTTTAATATGCTTAATTTCTGCTTATTCTTCCTTGGAAAAATGTCTAGTCCTTTGTCCATTTTCCATTGGGCTGTTTGTCTTTGTTGTTGAGTTCTTTACATATTCTAGTTATTAAACTCTTACCAGATGTATGAATTGCAAATATCTTCTATTCTGTGTGTTGTCTTTTCACTTGCTTGATCATGGCCTTTGGAACACACAGTTGTTATCTATTTTTTTTTCTTTTGTTGTCTATGCTTTTGGTATCATCTGAGGATCTATTGTGAAATCCAGTGTCATGAAGGCTTATGCTTATGTTTTCTTCTAAGACTTTTATGATTTCAGCGCTTGTGATAAGATCATTGAACAGTTTTGAGTTGAATTTTGTGTGTGGTATGAGGTAGGGTTCCAACTTCATTGCTTTACATGTGGAGATCCGGTTGTCTCAGCACCATTTGTTAAAGAGACTGTTCTTTCCCCATTGAATGAACTTTGGCACTCTCGTCAAATACCACTTGGTTATAGATGTGTAGGTTTATATCTGGAGTCTCAATTCTATTCTGCTGATATTGGTGTCTACCCTTATGCCAATACCATAATCTTTTGATTACTATGGTTTTGTAGTAATTTTTGAAGTTGGGAAAGATGAGTCTTCCAACTTGGTTCTTCTTTTCCAAGTTCTTCTTTTTCAAGATTGTTTTGACTCCCTGGGACCCTTTGTGATTCCATATGAATTCTGCAAAAAAGGCTGTTGGAATGTTGATAGGGAATGTATTGAATCCGTAGATCACTTTGGTTAGTATTCATTGGTGGTATATAGAAGCACTGTTTTTTTGTGTGTTGATCTTGTATCCTGCAGCTTTGCTGAATTTGTTCATTATTAGCTCTAGTAGCATTTTTGTGGATTCTTTGGGATTTCCTCCATATAGGATACTGTCATCTGTGAATGAATAGTGATAGTTTTACTTTCTTTTCCAATTTGGATGCCTTTTATTTCTTGTCTAATTGCTCTGGCTATAATTTCCATTACAATATTGGAACAGCAGTGGTGAAAGCAGTCATCCTTATTTTGTTCCTGGACACTTCAGTCTTTCACCATTGCATATGTTAGCCGTGGATTTTTCATAAATGCCTGTTATGTTGAAGAAGTTTTCTTCTATTCCTAGTTTATTGAATGTTTTTATCATGAAAGGGTGTTGGATTTTAGCAGTGCCTTTTCCACATTGATTGACACAATCATGTGTTTTTTTTCTTTCATTGTATTAACATAATTTATTACACCGAGCCACCCTTGCATTCTTGGAATAAATCCCATTTGGTCATAGTGTATAATCCTTTTCATGCCCTGCTGGATTTGGTTTGCTAGTATGGTCATTTCTCATTATCCGCAGATTCTATATTTTCAAATTTGCCTGCTTGCTAACATTTATTTGTAACCCAAAAATGAATATTGCAGCGTGTTTGTCATCATTTACAGACATGTTTAGAGTGGCAAAAAAAATTCAGTCACCTGACACACAACCTTCCTAGCTGAGATTGACCACAGCAACACACTGCCTTATTGTAGTTCTCATATAGAGACCACCAGAGGTTGGAAGTGGTGTGGGCAGTGCAACATAGTACAAGAACCCTTGGCCTTAGAGCCAGTTGATGGAGTTTAAATCCCAATTCTGGCACCTGTTGATGGGGTGGCCTCAGGCAATCCCATTAAAACTTATGAGTCTTGTTTTTCTTTTGTAAAATTAATAGAATCTACCAGGATGAGATGTTTCTAGGATTTTAGATTATAATCTGTGTGAGATATATGTGTGTTTCTGTTTGTGTGCATTTACTATAGGAGCAGTGGTTTAGTATTCACTAACTCAGTGTTTGTGGCAACTTTATAAAATACAACTACTGAAAATACTGAAAATTGACTACTTTGTTGAGGATTTTTGCATATATATTCATAAGGAATATTGGTATATACTTTTTTTTTCTTGGAACATCTTTATCTGGCTTTGGCAGCAGAATGATGTAGGCCTCGTAGAATGAGTGTTCCCTCTTCTGTTTTTTGGAAGAGTTTGAGAAGGTTCAATGCTAATTCTCCTTTAAATGTTTGGTAGAATTCACCAATGAAACCACCTGGTCCTTGACTTTTCTGTGTTGGAAGATTTTGATTACTGATTCATTCTCTTTACTTATTAGAGGTTTGTTGAGATTTTTCTGTTTCTTCTTGAGCAAGTTTAGGTAATTTGTGTGTTTCTAGGACTTTGTCCATTTAATCTAGGTTATCCAATTTGTTCGCATACAATTCTTCCTAGTATTCCCTCAAAATAATTTTCATTTCTGTAAGGTGGTAGTAATGTCTCCATTTGCATTTCTGATTTTAGTTATTTGTGTCTTTACTCTTTTTTTGTTAGTCCAGCTAATGGTTTGTTAATTTTCGTTGAGCTTTTCAAAGAACCAACTCTTGGTTTTACTGATGTTTCTTTTTTTTTTTTTTACTAGTCTCAATTTTATCTCCACTCTAATCTTTATTATTTTCATCCTTCTGCTGCCTTTGAGTTTAGTTTGTACATTTTCTAGTTCCTCAAGGTATAAAGTTAGGCTATTGATTTGAGATTTTTCTTCTTTTTAAATGTAAGGTTTATAGCTATAAGTTTGCTCTGAGCACTGCCTTCACTGAATCTCATACCTTCTCTATGTTGCGATTTTGTTTTCATTTATCTCTAAGTATATTCTTCCTTCCCTTGTGATATCTTTTTTGATCCATTGGTTGGTTGTTCAAGAATATGTTTTAATTTCCACATACTTGTGAATTTTTCAGTTTTCCTTTTGTTATTGATTTCTAGCTTCATTCCAGAAGATACTTGATGTGATTTCAATCTTCTAAATTTGAGAGTTGTTTTGAGGTAATATTTGGTCTGTCCTGGAAAATGATCCACGCACATTTAAGAAGGTCTATTCTGCTGTTAGGTTGAGTGTTCTATATATGTCTGTTAGGTCTAGCTGGTTTATAGTGTTGTTCAAATCCTCTGTTTCCTTATTGATTTTCTTTCTAGAGTTACATACTTTATTGAAAGTGGTATGTTGATGTCTCCTATTATTGTAAAACTGTCCTTTTATCTTCAGTTTTGTCAGTGTTTGCTTACTGTGTTTTGGAGCCCTGTTGTTTGGTGCATGTTTATAGCAGTTATATTTTCTTAACAAATTGGCCTTTGTATTAATAGCCTTTGTCTCTTGTAACAGTTTTTAACTTAAAGTCTATTTTGTCTGATATTTTGGTTACTGTTTACATGTAATATCTTTTTTCAACTTTTCACTTTCAGCCTTTCTGTGTTTTTAAATCTAAAGTGAGTGTCTTGTGGACAACATATAGTTGAATCATGTTTTTAAATTCATCTCGCTAGTCTCTACTTTTTGCTGAAAAAGTTTCATTTACATTTAAAATAATTATTGAAAAAGAAACACTTCTTCTAATTTATTTTCTACCTAATACTTCTTTTGTCTTTCATTTCTTTAATTACTGCCTTATGTAACTAATGTTTTTTTTTGTAGTGGATTGTTTTGATTTCCTTCTCATTTCCTTTTGTATATATATTTTGTAGATTTTTTTTGTGGCTGTCATGAGAATTACATTTAACATCCTCAGTTTATAACAGTGTAGTTTGAATTGATAGCAACTTCAATAGGATATAAATGTCTGTCTCTATATAGTTCCATTTGCTCCCTTTATGTTGTCACAAATTTTATCTTTTTACATTGCATACCCGATAACATGGATTTATAATTAATTTTTTATGCATTTGACTTTTAAGTCATGTATGAAATAAAAAGTGGCTTTACAACCCCAAAATATAGTAATACTGGCTTTTATATTTGCTCATATATTACCATTACCAGAGAGCTTCATTTCTTTTTCAGCTTTGAGTTACTGTCTAGCATGCTTTTACTTGGAAGTATTGCCTTTAGCATTTCTTGCAGGGCAGGTATAGTGATAATGAACTTGCTTAGCTTTTATTTATCTGTGAATGTCTTACTTCCTCCTTAAGTTTGAAGGTCAATTTGCTGGGTATAGAACTCCTGATTGACAGGTTTTGTTTTGTTTGTTTCATCCCATTGCTTTCTAGTCTCCATGGTTTCTGATGAGAAATCAGCCGTTAATCTTACCTAAGGATAACTTGTATGTCTTGAGGCACCTCTCTTGCTGCTTTCAGCATTTTCTTTTTGTCTTTTGCTTCTAGTAGTTTGATTATGATGTGTCTCGAGTGCGGGTCTTTTTCGGTTTATTCTGTTTGGAGTTCTCTGACTTTCTTTGATTAGTAAACTCATGTATTTCCTCAGATTTAGAAGGTTTTGACTATTATTTTTTTTAAGTAATTCTTTTTGCCCCTCTTTCTCTTCTCCTTCTGGGTGTCCCATAATTTGTTGTTTGGCTTCCCACTTATGGTGTCCCACTTAGGCTTTGTGTCCCACTTTTCATTTTTTTTTTTACTTTCTACTACTCAGACTCAATAATTCTAATTGTTCTATCTTCAGGTTTGTTGATTCACTTTTTCTACTTGGTCAGCTCTGTTGTTGAACCCCTCCAGTGGGTTTTTCATTTCACTTATTCTACTTTTCAGTTCCAGAATGTTTATGTGATTCCTTTGTAAAATTTCTATTTCTTTGTTTTGTTTATGGATAATTCTCCTGATTTCCTTTAGTCTTTTGTGCATGTTTTCCTTTAGCTTTTTGAGTATATTTATGACAGATGTTTGAAATTCTTTTGTCTAGTAAGTCTGATGTCTGGGCTTCCTCATGGCTTGTTTCTATTAATTTATTCCTTTAAATGGACTATACTTTCCTGATATATAATAATAATCATATATATATTTATATATATATAAATCTTATGATTCTTCTTCCCCCTCCTCCCTCTCTTTTTTCTTCCCAGCCAGCAGATTCCAGTGTCTTGTGACTTCTTCTGTTGTTGTTGAAAACTGGACGTTTGAATGTTAAAGTATGATAATTCTGGAAATTACAAATTCTCTCTTCCTTGTGTTTTGCTGTTTTGTGTTTTTTTTTTTTTTATTTTTTTATTGTTGAAGGCTGTGGTACTCTGTTTAGTGACATCTCCACACAATTTTTGCAACGACTTCCTTGTGTTAGTCACTGAGTCTCTGTTCCTTAGCTTATGTTCCACTAATGTTTTCACAGAGACTTCCTTGGATGCCTGGAGTTAAGCAAACAAGCTCCCCCCTTCTAGTTTTTGCATATTGACTCTGTGATGTGGCATTTCTTCCACACTTAGCCAGGCCGATGCTGAGCCTGGGGATCAGCCTGCGATGAAAGCTGAGGGTCTTGTCAGGTATTTTCTGAGCATGTGTCTTGCCTTGGGCATGTGCATGGCTCTCTGTGTTCCCCCATATACCCACATGATTTTTAGTGTCATGATTGTCCAGAGAAATTCTCCCTCAGCTATCCTTGGGGCCTGTGGAGTCTACTGTATGTCTTACCCTTGATCTTTTACCCCAGGTGCCTGTGAGTGTTAGTTCACCTTGCAGTGTTAATGAGCAATGCCTCCACTTTTCTGGCCTAAGGGCCTAAGTTCAGGTGTCATGCCACTGTCCTGTAGGTAGCCCCTAGTCAGGTTAGATCATACACGATAATTCATGAATAAGGTCTGCTCTCTGCTTCCTCCAGAACCAGGAACCAGGGACTTCCACTGGGAATACAGGCTACCAGACCAGGACAAGAACAAGTAAAAATACCACAAAACTTTCCTACCATTTTAAAGTTGCTGTCTTTTTGAATCAGTGTTCACTTGTTTGCTGTAATCTTGTGACTTGTTTCCAGACTTCTGACAATGTTGGTCTTGTCTCTGCTCTTTTTCAATGTTTCTGTCAGGAGGAATGAGAAGTCGAGATTCCCTGCTCTGCCAGTTACCTGCCCCGTCTGTACTTCTGAGTGGTTGTGGTGGAGGGTCAGTGAAGATTTAAACATCCAAGGCATGCATAAGCACTGTCCCTACAGCTCAGGGTCTGCATACCCCTTTGAACATTAGTGCTAGCTTATGGTTTTTATAATATATTAATACATTTAATATATAGTGTTAGTAAAACTAAGTGTTCATCCTTGTGCCACCTAAAAATCTTGTACATCACCAGAAAGACGTATATCATGCTTTGGGAAATACTTCCCTACCATAAATACAGATCTCAAATGGCCTTGACAATGTTGCCTTCCCAGCCCAAGCTGTGTTATAGATCAGGCCGATCTGTTGTATACATTGTCACAACCACATTTAGTTGTGGGCGCTCTGCAACTCAGGAATGGTTCTGAAGCTTTTTTTTTTTTAATTGGTGATTTTTGATCTGGGGACTTTTAAATCAGTGTTACTCATAACACTTAGGTTTCCAAGTCAACCACAAATGCTACCTATAATAATTAATACATAACATTCAGAAAAGAGTTCCATAGAACCAAAAGTGGGTTTTAATTTTTTATTTTATACATGTGCTTTCAGAGTTCCATCACCCTAGAGGAGGTGAGATTTTAAACCAGTGTGATAAATTCTCTGTTTGCTTCAGTTTCCTCTTAAGATTCCATTCTTCCCCCTCCCTAATGGGTCCTGAGAATTGGGCCTTCTACTCCCCTTCCAGTAATACCATTTGCCTTTGTGTGTCCACTGTGATGCATGGCTCTCACTGTGTCCCTCCTCTCCTGTTCCTATAGTCAGCATGTAGTCCTTCTGAAGTCTTTTAAAAGACTGCTCATGAAAATATTTCTTAAATCTGTTAGCAATAGGGGAAGAATGAGAATCTAACCCTATTTCTATGTACACTGCCATGCAACAGGGAGAAAAATAAGTTGCATATAAGTGTTGTGCAGTTGAAAGAAAGCAGCAAAGAACTATACTTGGTGAATCTGGGAAATGGTTTGGCCCTTGGTGTTCTGGTCTGTAGTGTGGCTGAGACATAGAGAAAATACTAGCACTGAATGTGGGTAAGAAGATAACAGACAGCAGAAGGGGAATGAATACGTTTCTGGTTCTGGTGCCTTGCTGGAGATGGTCATATGACTTACAAACCTTGTCCTGGATATACAGTAAGAGAATTGAGGATAAGAACGCTTGGTAGAACAAAATGGGATTTGTCCGTTGTGTTGCTCCTGGGATGGAGTGGTAGATGTGGGTTTGGTGCCTGCGTTGCTCCTACATTGCCTGGCAGAAGTCTCTTCCACCAGAATAAGGGCAGGAATGGTGTCTGTCTTGTTCATCTGTGTGTCCCCAGTGTCTTGCACAGTGCCTTGTACATTACAGATACTCTCTTGCTGAATGAATAAGGGTCCAGATAAAGGTAGGTCAGCCATTCTTGGAGGCATGGACCTGAGTTAAGGGGGTGTTATATGTTCAGGGATATGAGTTGGCAATTAGTTTTATTTTGCCAATTTGACTGTGTACACATTCCTCACAGGGTGTTTTAACTAGAGTGACCATGTAATTTATTCAGATGGATGCATGTAAAAGCAAAAGGAGGACTAAAAATTTTTATATAATCTTCTGAAATATTTTTTGACCAGTAGATTTACTTGATTTATATAAAATTGTTCTGTTCAAAGAGTTTCTCAAATATTCTAAAGAGGTAAACTTCTGTGCATTAAAAGGATACAGAAAATAGGTGGTATTGCTGGTTGACTTTCAGATTTAATGACATGGTAAAGTGAGAACTCTGTTCACTGCATGTGTGTCTTTCATATTACTAAATGAGATTGTGGCAGAAGCAAGGTACAAAAATTAGAGGTATATTAAACCCAAACTGGTTTATTTTAATGCAGTGATAAATACATAACACTTAATGAAACATGAACAAATAAAGGCAAAACCAGATTGGACATTGAGACAGCAGGCATAAGCCAAGGCTATCTAGGCAAACCAAGACATGTGATGATTTTATTTAAATCCATAAAATTTAGCTTTTCTGTAATTTGGATAATTCTTCTCTTTCACAATTTTGTCAGCAAAGTAGTCCCCTATTAGGTTCCTGCAGCAATCTCAGGGCCACTTAGCTTACTCTCCCCATTCCACACACGATGTTGACACAACCTGCTGTATGAACCAATGAGACCCAATCTTGCAATCATGTCTGCCTCCTGCTTAGGAGCCAGCATGGACTGCCCAGGAGTGCCACTCATGGCCCTTCAGCTAGTGTGTGCACCAGAGTCATCTGCGTGTGAAGGTCAGTCTTGGAATAGCACCAACACATGGGAAGTTAAACCTCTGTCTGTCTCATTTACTTCACCACCTACCATTTCCCCTCCAGTCTCATGGTCCACCCAACTCCTGTAGGTCCCCAGTGTCCTCTTGAGTGGACTTGTTTGTCTTTTCTCCATATTTTTTCCATCAGCTAAGAGGGCTGTTACTGTACATCTTTCTGTGGAAATTACATTTATTGCTATTTAATTCCGTTTCTTTCGAGACTGAGCATGTTGTGATAGCACAGTCTGGGTCTCAACATCATTTCTTTTTTTTTTTTTGAGACAGAGTCTCACTCTGTTGCCCAGGCTAGAGTGAGTGCCGTGGCGTCAGCCTAGCTCACAGCAACCTCAGACTCCTGAGCTCAAGCGATCCTCCTGTCTCAGCCTCCCGAGTAGCTGGGACTACAGGCATGCGCCACCATGCCCGGCTAATTTTTTCTATATATATTTTTTTAGCTGTCCATATAATTTCTTTCTATTTTTAGTAGAGATGGGGTCTCGCTCTTGCTCAGGCTGGTCTCGAACTCCTGAGCTCCAACGATCCGCCCACCTCGGCCTCCCAGAGTGCTAGGATTACAGGCGTGAGCCACCGCGCCCGGCCTCAACATCATTTCTGTATTCTCAACCTAACACCTGAAACTCATGTTGACTTGCTGATTGATGTATGAATTTTATAAAATTCAAGGTTAACAATCTTTGCAGTGTTTCTCTTGTCATGAACTAAAAATTCAGTGAATTAAAGCTGGATTTGTGTAGTCACTTCATTTAGGTCATTGTATATATCAAGTTCTGTCTTTACAACTTCAGTTTTGGCTGGATGCTGTGGTTCACACCTGTAATCCTAGCAACTTGGGAAGCTGAGGTAGGAGGCCAGAAGATCGAGACCAGCCTGAGCATGAGCAAGAGCAAGACCCTCTCCAAAATAAAAATAAAAAGAAGAAAAATTAGCTAGGCATGGTGGCGGCGGCAAGTGAGTGCCTGTAGTCCCAGCTGCTCGGTGGGGGTGGTGGGGGCTGAGGCAGGAGGATCTCTTGAGCACAGGAGTTTGAGGTTGCAGTGAGCTATTATGATGATGCCATGGCACTCTAGCCTGGGTGACAGAAACCCTGTCTCAAAAAAAAAAAACCAAAAAAAACTGAACAACTTAAGTTTTTACCAGAATCAACCAGTGTGGTAATTTTAAATTTCAAGCTTTAAAAATTGTGCTTTAGAACAGATGAAAAACACCCCCTAAACATTAACAACTTCTGCTGTATTTTAAATTAAAATAGCAACAGTATCTTTCTGCCACCAGGACAGGGCTCAACAATTGAAGATGGAAGATACTGGAAGCCTCCAGCTCTCTGGGGATAGTTAGAAACTATTGACAGGAGTTCTCTAGTTGATTCCACATGTCAAGATTGCCATAAGATTGGTTAGAAGAAAAGATCTGCTTTCCTGAGGGTTCCTGCCTCGCCTTTAACATGTCCCACATTTGAAATTAAGAATTTGTGGAAGTCTGGTTAATGACCAGTGTTGAAACTGGAAAATTCTTGGTCTTTTGCCTATAAATATTGACATTCAATAAAATTTAGCTATAGTTACTTATAGTTTTATGAAATTAGGTCGGCTTCCTCCAGAAACACGTGAGCTGTATAAGGCAGGGTTTTGGGGGGGAAGGGGGAAGGAGGGTCTCCTCTACACAAGCTCTGGAACAGTGTCTGATACATAGTAATGTCAGACAGTATTTGTTGAATGAATGAGTGAACTTACAGCAAAACTCCAGTACGGCAGATTGATTCTTTTGTGCTTCAATTTTTTTTCCTATGACAGATTTTTATGGAAATTGGAGAGTTTTGTGAAGATTTTTAGAAAGTTGTCAGAATTACTGGATATCTTTTCCCAAACAATCAATTTGGAAACAATTGCTAGTACCTTAAACTTACTATTGCAGTGTTGAAAATGTTCCCTTTTTGACAAATGTGTAAATGAGTTAGGTATGTGGGAACACTGCAGTTTCTTGTTTAGAATGACAACAATGAAGATCTTGCAGGCAGGAAAGAATCTGTGTTACATCACCACAGACCTGAAAGTTCAATTCAGTGAAAAGGCAAAATATTTTGATCAGGAGAAAAATTCTTCCTAGGGAGTATTAGCACAGTATATTTTTAGTTACATGGCTATTTATAGCTGCCTGATGGCTTGTGTGTTGGTCTTTGTTTGGCTTTTAGGATGTGCTAAGCATTGGGGGTCTTAGGGGTGGGGAATCTTTTCATGTTGGAAGGCCCATTAATTTAGCTGTAATCAAAAAAGAAACTTCAGTTAGATACACTTAAAAATGCACATTATTTTGTAAAAAATCTAACTTCTATATACTTAATAATTTAAAAAAATGAAAAGTATATGTTAATTTTAAAGTTAACCTTTTAATGACTTTGTTGTGTCTGCTTTTGTTGGAAACATTTGAACATTTGGTTGCAGCATAGAAGTATGCAGTTTCAGTTGATCCTCTAGATAGGTGTCTGTCATTTGTGACCCTAAGAGCGTCTTGATTTGGGTTAGGTAGGAGAATGTAGATTCACAGTAATAAGTGGTTGAAAAGCAAGAAAGCATTTTTTAGGCATGTTGCCGAAGGCATGGGTATTCTATTATATTTTTTCGTATTGCAGTTGGATCTTTTTTAGCATCAATGAGTTTAAAATGTCATCTACTGAGAGCTCAGTTCCATCTGTAGTTTTTTAGGTGCCTTGGTGATATCAACTAGGTGAGGCTGAAATGCTAATTTGAGTGTGATGTCATGATTCTCAAAGTCAGTGAACCTTTCGTTGAGTTCTCCGATTAATAGGTCTGTAAAAGCTGCATATTGTTCAGATGATTCGCATGTATCATCCTGCTCATCAGTAATCTTTGCTAACTGGAGAAAATGTTAAAACTAAATTTCCTTTTGAAGAAGTGTTTTGAAAAAAGATACCTTTTATCGAAATGCTTGGATTTTTTGCCATATATCATGTATAGATTTAATTTTACCTTGCAAAGAAATATTCAAGTTGTTTTGATTTGACATTATATCACATAGAACTGCTGCATTCCTATAGAAATCTTCCAATAATGGAATCAGCCCAAATGCCTATCAGTTCATGAGTGGATTAACAAAATGTGGCATATTTATATATACCATGGAATACTACTCAGCCACAAAGAAGGATGACTTAATGTCTTTTGCAACAATTTGGATGGAACTAGAGACCATTATCTAAGTGAAGCATCTAAAGAATGGAAAAACAAACACCACATGTACTCAGTATTAAATTGGAACTAATGGATGAGCACACATAGGCATAGAGGAAGTGAATCTCAAAGGAAATCAAATGGGGGAGGAGGGGATGGGCGAAAACCTACCTGACCGGTATAATGAACACTGGGTGATGAGCACACTTTTAACCATGACTAGAGCATTACAAAAGTAATCCAAGTAACCAAAAACATTTGTACCCCCACAGTACTTTAAAATAAAAAAATAAGTCACAATACTGATTCTGTTTTTCATAAAATTTAACTATCTGTCTTGCAGAGACAAAATTTTGGCTAACACCTGTCCCTGCGATAGCCATTGCACTTTACAATGATATGGCAAATCCACACTGAATACCTACCTCATCATTCAACTTCAGCATGTTACAAAACTGACCATGCTGTGTTGCATTTTCACAACTATAGATAACAATACTTGTTGCAAAGTGTCACTTAAAATAGTAGCTTTAGCAAAGAGATTTTGCTTATGCAAAATACAATGAAAAGAAATGAGAGCATCTTGATCTGTTAATACTTTTTTAAATCTGTGCAATAAACCCTTCCTCTTTTTCTGTCATGGAAGGTGCACCATCTATATATACACTCACTAAATTTACCAAATTCAGTACAATTTCATGACATTTATCTTGAAAGTTGTTGAAGATATCCATTCTGTTCTGTTCGCAAGAGTGTCCAAAGCGAGTAACCCTTTGTAGGAAAGGGTTATGCTTCTGTTATGCCCCGAATGAAATATAAAACCCGTTTCAAGTAGTATCAGTTGATTCATCCAAAACAATTGAGTATATATTTTCCCTTTGAAGTATTGCATGAAGTAGTTCTATTAAGTTGAAGGCTAATTCATGCTGCTGATCAGTTGTGGCTACGGTCCCCAACCCCTGGGCCACAGACTGATATCATCCGTGGTTGGTTAGGAACTGAGCCACACAGCAGGAGGCAAGTCAGCCACTTCCCCATTGCTGGTGTCACCACATAAGCTCCAGGTCCTGTCAGATCAGCGGCGGCATTAGATTCTCATAGGAGCACAGACCCTCCTGTAAGCTGTGCAGGCCACGGATCTAGCGTGTGTGCTCCTCATGAGAATCTACTGCCTGATGATCTGAGGTGGAGCAGAGGTGGTGATGCTAGTGCTGGGGAGCGGCTGCAAATACAGATCATCATTAGCAGAGAAGTTTAACTGCACAATAAATGTAATGTGCTTGAATCATCCTGAAACCTCTCCCTCCCACCAATCTGTGGAAAATTGTCTTTCATGAAACCAGTCCCTGGTGCCAAAAAGGTTGGGGACCACTGAGTTATGGTTCTCCTTGACAGAGGAAGTTGTTTGGATGACACTTTGAAACGTTATCAGGGTCTAAGCATCCTACAACTTCGACAACTTGCACGATTTCTACATCACTGAATGGCTTCCTTTTTTCCCCCTGAATATATTAGCTACTTTGTAAGTTACTTCAGTGGCATTATTTCCAGGTCTTAAACTGTTGCTTGAAAGAATTATCTTTGCTTTTGCTTTTCATCTTTTAACTTCTGTGATACAACCTTTCATTCCTCTCCCTCTAATTTAAAATATCTGTGATCCCTCTGAGTCTTACAGTGCTGATGATCATTGAATTTCTTTAATGTTGATATTGCAGTATCACAAAGCAAGCAAATCATCTTATCTTTAGCAGAAACAAGATAATATTGCAATTCCCAACCCTGATTTAAAAATCTGTTTTCTTCCTTCCGTGTTCTCTTGGTCTTCTTTGACATGATGGGCTGTTAAGCAGACAGAATTAAAAAATACTGTTGAGCTGCACAACGATTCATAAATCCCACTTTATACAGAAACACAGTGCACCACTGTCAAAAGCTGATAACAGACTGGCGTACTTGACCCCCATAAACTCTTGCCAACTAGCTTCATGGGATAGTGGCACCAGTCAGGGAGGGGAGGATAGAACTAAATCATGAGTGTAGCAGCTGTCAGTTTAGCCCTTATGGTTTACTAATTTTCTAATTGAGCTTGTTAATCTGGGAGGATTATTTCATAGAAACTTATTCTTTGGTATTTTAAATATTCATTTAAAAAAGATGAACAAAAATGTATTAATAAATACAAAAGGCTTTGTTCTGAAAACTTGGATTCAGTGAAAAGGCCGCAGGTTCCCCACCAGTGATCTTAGACCCCAGTGGCACAGAAGACAGCTCCAGCTGGCTGCCCTGAGGCCTCTCCGTGAAGCCTGGTAAGGACACCTGCTGGCTGGGTTGGCGTGCTCCTTTGTGAAGGTGGTAGAGGTCCTTGTATTTATAGGGTATTTGAAGCTTATCTTGTTCACTTCGTTTATGGTACTTGAGTAATTTTCCTAAACATTGCTCTTTGTATAACAGCAAAGATTAAAAAGATAGTACTTTAATATGTTAGGCCCCACTTGTCATTAATGTGTTCTGTAGAGCTGATATGTTTTTGTTGATCAAATTTTAATTATGTTTAGTTTAGAAGAGTGGTCTTAATTAAGAGTATTCTCATTATTGAGGGCATCTAGATGAAACTCTTTTTGTCTTAGTCCATAGTCTCACCTTTAAATTCCCAAAGGCAGGAATCAGTGTTTCTTAAAATCAACATGTGTAAAGCACCATTTTAGGAAAAGTGAGATAAGGAAGAAACATCTTGAAAGGGGGCTTCATAATGGTATTGAAGCCTGTTAAAAATGTGGAGTGAAAAGCCAATTATGGAAACAGATAATACTGACTTTGGTAAAATGAGTCTTTATGAAAGCCTACATTAGTGATTATCTGCCAAGTACAAGTGCTTTTTGAGGTTAAGAGAATTATAAACAGGAAACAACAGACACAGTGATCAATACTGAGCAGCATGATATTTATGTAGTATGTTCTTTTCAAAGATTCCTAACAATCTTTAAGCATTCTGTATGATACGTTACTAGTTTATTTGGGAAGTTATTAAAATAAGTGTTCTTATTTTCTTTCTCTGGTGCTTTTGCACATAAACTTCACTGTTCAAAAAATATTGTCCACTTTATTTTTTTAAATTTTTTACATAAAATTTCCCCCCAATTATAAAATTGGTCGTGCCAGGAAAAAAGGGCCCCCCAGTTTAAGCATGTTAGGTAAGTCTTGTTTATTGTGCACCTGTTAAGTGCCAGGTACTTAAAAGTTCAAGGGACACAGCAAGAAACAAAATAGATGAATTCCTGCCCTCATGAAGCTCACATGTAGACCACAAACAAGATACAGGAGAAAATGGAGTGTGTTAGATGGTGAGGTGGTGTGAAGTGCTCAGGAGAGAACAAGAGGCAGGGAACAGGGCCAGGACTTGGGGTGAGGGGTTGGGGATGAAGGGGCAGAACGGATTAGTTGGGTGACTTTAGGGTTGTCATTTAACTCTAGAACCTGTTTTCTTGTGAATAAATTGGTAAAACTAATACATGTTCAGCCTGCTTCACAGGGGGTTTTGTGGAAAGGAATGTTGTTAGTAAAAAGTGCATGTAAAGATAACTGTTAGCTTTTATCTAGTTATTTGCTTATTGAATCTTCATGGTAATGCTTCAAGCTGAGTGCTAGCATCACAATGCATTCCTTGATTAATTCAGCAAATAGTTATTGAGTGTCTGTGTGCTAGGCACTAGGGATATAGCTAGGTTTTAGATAGACAAAAATCTCTGCTCCCATTTTAGTTGAGCTGCAGTTGATGAGATGTGGTTTTTATAGCTTTCACTATTGGCTGTAGACTATACTTTATTTTAAAAGTTCAGGTTGATGACCCTTTGTTAATTAGCTGGAAAAGTTTATGTTTTAGTAAAAAAGTTTTTATTTTAGTAAAGCTTGTGATAGGAAATTCAATGTGGTTTTATTTTCCTGTTACTTAGTCTTGGGACCATTTAAAATAGTAATTTTGTTCATTCTATAAGTATCTTAATTTTAAGTGTTCCTTTCCTTATAAGAATTCTACTATATCCCTGAAATTTATAATGGTGCTCAGTAAGAACACTGAATATAATAAATTTTGTGATGTAGATCAAGATATAGAAACGAAATATGGCATTTGATAATCGAAAGCATTTAGTTAGATTGTGAAAGCCCTACGCTAGAATTCAGCTATGTTGATGAAATACGGGTGAATGAGGTGTAAATCATTCTCCCTTTGGGAGAGGGGAGGATCACAATAATTTGGATACTTAAACAGTTTTTTAGGAGTTAAACTATTTGAAAATTGTATAATTTGCTTTGTTAGCCAATGCTGAGTTCTTAATTGAACTAACAAGCAGAAAATCCAGGAGTGCTGCTCCATTTTTTTAAAAAAGCCTTTGATTATCAGGGGGAAAATACTTGGTATCAAGGCAGTGTGGCAGTGACTAGTTAAAAATGAGCACTAGGGTCTATGGCCGGTTAAGACCGACTAGGATTTGTGATTTAATCTTATGGCCCTAACGATTTGGGGTGGCTGGCACTGTCCCCTGATTGACTCAAAATCCTGACATTCAGTTTTGAGGTGATAACTCAGTGGGTTATAATGACAGCACTTAGATGAGTGGGCAGGTTCTTACAGGTTGACCTAGTTGTTCCCTTTCAAAGCCAGAGAACAACTTATTAGGAAGTAGTAATCTGGGCCCACCACTTTTCAAGCTCTGTTGCTAGCTCTGTAATCTTAGGCAGGTTGCCTTTAGTTTTCCATCTATAAAACGGATATAACAATGGGGTGGTCAGAATCAAATGAGTTGATCCATGTTAAAAACTTAACCCAGTATCTGGCACGTAGATACATTAGGTGCTTGATGATTATTATGTGTCATTATTGATTAAGCTGAAGGATCTTGACAGAAGCATAAACATTTAACTGTATTGGAGAGTCTCTGCTTGGGAATGTTTAACTCTCCCTGTAGGTTGTGAGTGAGCTTTTGATGTCCTCACTGTGGCAGGCAACATCTGTGACAGCTGCTCTCTTGTGAGTGTAGGAAGCTGGGGTCTGGGGTTGTCTCTTGATTAAGGAGTCTTTCAGAAGGTAGGAACAAAGAGGTAATTCGCCTGCCTCCTCCCCCTCTTGGGAGAGAATTTTCAAGTGGGCACCAGGATGGAGCTGGGAAAGAATTCCTGTTGAACTCCTCTCTGCCTCAGCTGATGGTGGGTTGCAGCCACCTGATACCAGAAAGCACTGATAGTGACTGTGCATACATTCAGGCTTTCTCAGCCTTACATCATTAGAAGCATGTGGCTGTCGTTCTTCATATTTAAATGTGAGAGACTAACAAACAAATTTGCAGAATGAACTGGGGCTGGGAGTGCTGAAACTACCAGCCTGCAGTTGAAATGAGATGGGGTTCAAACAGGCTGTGGAGATAAGGTACTAATTGAAACAGTATGGCCTTTTTTACCCTTTTCTGCTTCAGTCCCCTACTTGGATTTATTTATTTTTACATTGACTTTTTGAAGTTACCAGGCCAGTTTCTTGTTGAGTGTCTCACATTCTGGATCCATCTGATTATATCCTGATAGTGTGTGTGCTTTATTTCCCTGTCCCTTGCACTTCCTGTAGGGAAATGCCTTACCCTTTTCTCTTAGCAGGTAACGTGGGGTGACACTTTGGCACCAGGCATAAGTCCCCTTTCCCACTAATACTTCATTCAGTATGTGGATTTTGCATCTGCTGATCATCCTTGCTGAGTCTTCAGTGAGTGTTGTGATCTGATGATTTTCTAGTTCTGTCATGTCTTCCATATTTAGTAGGTAAAATTATTTTTTAAAGAAGAGCTTTTTCTCATCAACTGGGAAAAACTATAGTTTCTCCTAAAAAGGCTGGGCTAATTCCCTTTTTTTTTAAACAGATTATCAAAGTTTAGATTTGGTATAAAAGTTACCTTCATTGATGATAAATGAAAATTTAAAAATTTTTTGTATGTAACATTGTAAGCTTAAGATTTTCAATGATTCAAATACATTCATTCCTTTTGTTTGGATTGTCCAGTTTTTAGCCAGTGGGAACTTTTTCTTGTGGGTTTCTTTGTTCTTTTTTCATCTGCCTGCACTCCCTTGTTAGTTTTCAAGGCCTTCCTTGCTTTTTGGCACAATAAGATGGCCCTGGTTCACCTTGTCCTTCCCCATATAGTTTTGGATGATACACAAGTATCTGTTATCTGTAAGTATATTGTTATCTGTAAGTATGTCAGCTACTGGTTTGTACTTTAAAAGAATTACCACATTCAACCCCAAGGAAGGGTACTTTTATTTTCCCCTGTAAAATGAGGATACCGAAGTTCAGAGAGGTTAAGAAAGGGTAACAGAACGTCTCCAGAGCTACGCTGCTGCATGGCAGAGCCTGCACCTGAATCCAGGCCTTCCAGAACCTTCAAAGCCCTTGTTACTAATCACAGTCATACAGACTTCTCCCTGTTGTCATCATCCTCGTCCTCCTCCCCCTCCTCCCCTTCCTCCCCCTCCTCCCCTCCCCCCTCCCCCCTCCCCCCTCCCTTTTTTAGTACCAAGGATAGCTCTTAAAGTATCTCTTAAATCTGTTCTCTTCAGTTTCACTGCCTTTTTGCTTCAGGTGCTGATTCCTCTTCTAGATTATCACATTGAGTTTCTGCCTCCTGCCTTTCTCCTTCCAATATCCACATTCCTGCCAAGGGGATCTTTCTTTAAAAAACAGAAAGACAGCTGCCCCCTTTGTGTATAGGATAGATCCAGCCTCCCGTGTGGCATGCTGGCTCTGCTCGCTTGTCCTGAGCCTGCCCCTGCTTCACACCACCCCCACCCCCCACATGCTGGAACCTGTATGTGCAGAATAGCACAGTGTACACCTCCGACTCCATCTCATGCTTGCTCCTGGGCCTTTGCTTAGCTCATTTCTTCTTCCTGGAATCTTCCTCCCACTTTTTAAAATTCTATTTTTGCAAAACTCAGCACAGATGGGCTTCTCCTGGGAACATGTTGTCCTGATTCTCCACGCAGAGGTGAGCCCCCCCAACTCCTAGACAGACCCTGTCTAGTGTGCACACACTGTGCACATACCCTGAGGGTGCAGTCCACCGTGCACACACAGCCTCCTCCAGCAGGCCATGAGAAGGCAAAGCTGTCTGACCCATCTTTGTAGCCCAGTTCTTCTAGTCAACAGATAAGGTTTTAATTGTTACTCCCCCCCCCCCCCCGCCCCCCGACATATTTGAGTAGAACAGTGTCTGGCTCTCCTCAATGGAATTGTCACTTGGACTCATTTAATCTCAGTGATGCTGTCTTGCCATCGTTGCTTGGATCTTCAAGATGTTTTTTTTAATCCCAGTTTTCCTAAAAGCTCAGCATCCCCAGTTCCATCATCCTGTTTATGTGGTGTTATACAAGTTGATACTTAGCCATGTATTTACTCCACCAGATCACAAAGTTTGAACTTGAGGGTTCTTCCCAGTACAAAGAACTGGGCACTCAGTAGGCTCCTAGAGAATCCTTTTGGTTGACGAAGTGATGCAGGCCCTCACCCGGGAGCTCCATGTGTAAGCCCTCCTTTTGGAAGTGTTTAGAGAGAGGACAAAGATGCCAGATCTTCTGCTATGGCAAGTGTTTTCACCTGGGGAAATGCTAAGCCACCTGGAATAAAATAACAGTGTCATGACGCCATGTGAGTAGAAAAGTGGCTCCAAGACTGGCAGGTAGAAAGCACATCCCATTGAGGGCAAATGTACCTAACGGGTAAGTTCGGGCCTGTCGGTGGCAGCACAAGGGAGGCTCAGTTCCAAGAGACTGTCAACCCCGAGACAAAACTGCTTCCCTGAGAGTGCAGCAGGGAGTGTACCCGAAGCACTCCACACTGATTTAGGTTTGGCCTGTACTCCTTTGGTCACTCGCCTTAAAAGTTTAAAGTGTTAGCTTAGATTAATGGAAGAGAAGTCTAATGAGGCCCTGACAACCGTCACCTAAGACTCATGTTGAGAGTTAGGGCTACGGTCGAATTCAACCAAATCTGGTTGCAATTATGAAATACATGGATAGAGTAAATATAAGTTTGAGCTTATTTATCAAGTGCTGGAATTCTAGACATAATCTGTATCTAGACAAGGTTGCTTTAGGATAAAATGAAAGAACAAATATTTTATGGATAATAAGCTTAGGATGTTAGATTGACTATATAGACAGATTGAAAGATGGCTTGTATAAATTAATAGATCCATAATAGATCCTCAAGAGAGAACCAGT
The DNA here is from genome assembly GCF_041146395.1 of Eulemur rufifrons. Lineage (NCBI taxonomy): Eukaryota > Metazoa > Chordata > Mammalia > Primates > Lemuridae > Eulemur > Eulemur rufifrons. The sequence continues at coordinate 66,847,687 of NC_091000.1, read as the reverse complement.
GAAAGCCCAACATCTAGCCCTTTGAAATAAAGTGAAAGAGATTTGACCTTTTTTTCTACATATATCCTCTTACCAGCGATTGGACCTATTTAAGCCATGGGTCCCTTCCAGAAACTGCTAAAAAGCATGTACTCCCAACTAGAAAGTTGTGCGTGTGCACCCAGAATTTTTCACGTAGCTTTTTTTCCCCTTGACAGAAGGACCAGGGAAATCACAAACCCTTCTGAAAGTTGTTTGTGGATCCTTTATCCCAAAAAGTTTTATTGACCACAACCCACAGTTGAAAGTATATTTTAAATCACAACCTGTACATAAGTATATAAAATGAAAAATTTCACAAAACACTAACCTTACTATGTGCAATGCACTGTTCTGGTTCGTTTTATGAGAGGTCATCATTTGGAATGATTTTATGACACACTAATGGGTCTCTACCTGCAGTTGGAAAATGTAGCTCTCAGTGTGCAGTGGCCAGATTTTAGAAGCCTTGCCCTGTCCTGGTCAAGCTCAGTATTGGAGTGTTTCGTGTTCAGACAAAATTCTTATGCTCATTGTGCAATTTGTTGCTAAGCAGAACAGGTTGGGTCTGGCTAAATGCTTACCTCAAGCAGTTAGGAAAAAAGAATTGCTATTTGATTTGTGGCAGATTAAAAGTGCTGAGATCTGACCCGTATGGTTCATATAGATTAAGGGATCACACACGCTCAGCAATGTGCCTCCTTTGTGGCCGTGGCACAGATGTAAAGAGCATCAGTGTACAGCAGTGAATAAAACAAAAGCTCCGGTCTTCTAGTAGAGGAGACAGGCAACACACGAGATGATAAAATGCGTAATGTGTCAGATGTGATAAACACTAAGGACACAAATTAAAGCAGGGAGTGGGTATGAAGTGTTGGGAGAAGGTTTCAGATGTCTGGTAAGATAGTTGGGGTGTTAGCCTCGTTGAGAAAGTGACCTTTGAGTAAAGGCCCGAAAGAAGTGAGGGAGTCAGCCAGAGACGTAATTGAGGAAGGGACTTTGTGGGAGAGGCAACAGGAGGTCCAGAGGCCCTGAGTGGGAGAGAGCCCAGTGGTGTCTGGAGGTGGGGGAAGGGGCTAAGGGGACAGAGGGGCTGCCTGGGGCTGGTCTCAACATTGCAGTGCACTATGTGATCTGACACGTGTGTCCACAGGACTCTTTGGTTGTGTGAGGACCCGGGCTGTGGTGGTTGTGGTGTGGCCTGGATGATGGCAGCGGAAGAGCAGGAAATGCTTGAATTCTGGAAAGACCAAGCCTGGGTGGTAGAGAAAGGAGAGAGCCAGGACAACCCCAGAGGGCACTCAGGTGGGGAGACTGCTGGTGGAGTAGTTTGCGGCCTGGGAGGCATCAGGAATTTGTGATGACTTTCACACCTGATTGGAAACGTCAAGGAGATATTAGGATCTTTAATTTATAATTTTCACACAATTCCTCGTTATAGTTTGAAAGAGAAACCCTAACCTACTTCTGGCACGCATAGTCATGATATTTTTGTCCATGGCTGTCTCCTCGTTTTTAATGTGGGGCTGAATTCCTGGCAGTTCCTTTCTTAACCAACCAGAAGAAGTCTACTGAGTTGAGAGAAAAATCAGCTTAGGAGAAAGGCACCTTTTCTCCATCCTTCAGTGATCATGTATGGTTCAGTATTATAGTTTGTATCCTTTTCCAATTAGAAAAATACAGGTTTTTAAAAATTATAAAAATTGGCCTTTTCAATTGATAAAATATACATAATACAAATTTACTATTTTATTTATTTTTCATTGTACAGTTCAGTGGAATTAATTACGTGCATATTGATGTGCAACCATCACCACCAAATATCTCCAGAACTTTAAAAAACCAAAGTTATCTCAGAATTATCCAAGTTTATTATGAAAAATTTTTATATAAAAATATAAAAATATTTTCTCAAATAAGACTAAATATTTAATTTAAAAGCTATTGCAAATGGTGCTTTAGGGAGGACTTCTCTGCATGGGGCTAAACTTGATGAAGATTCTTGAAAAGTAAGTCCAAGGGATTCTTACTGGACTCTACCTTTTTCCAGTAACTCTCCCTTTAGCACACTTAGGGTCTTCTCTCTGTAGCTCTTTTGGCCCTTGAAGTCCTTTCAAAATGGGATTGTTTAGAACATTTTTGTTGCCTGCTTGATACCTCTAGATTGGTAAACCCCAAGGGATGACCGTATGCTCACAATTTCACCTGTCTATTGATCCCTTCTGTGTTTCTTTTATAAAATCTGTTGTTTGACCCAAGAATCATCTTTCTGGCCATTCCCTCCTCAGAATATCCTCTTAAATTAAGGCTTGTCCCAAGTCTCCCATCTTATGTGACAGAGAATTATCTGATGTTTGCTGCTTCTCCTTGAACCCTTTCTGAAGAAATTAAGTCAGCTTTTGTTCATACTTATTTCTTATTATGCCTGTTTTGAAGAAAGACCAACTCTCTGCCAAAATACCGTGATGTAGAGACGTGGGTTTGCCGAGTCGGATTGTATCCATTCAGTTTACAGGTTTTCCCCTCACACGTCTGCTTACCACATTGACCGATGCCTACGTATTGCACTAGCTGGAGGCTCTCTGCCCTGTTGCCTTATTTTCCTTGCCCTTCAAAATTGTTCTTATTTCTGAATGCAAGAATTTCAGCTTCATTTGTTCACTTTCTTTCATTTCCTATTATCTCAGAATATGCTTCTTATCCAAAGTGAGGCTTTCATTTCTCCTTCCCTCAAATAATAATGAAAATGGTTTTTTTTTTGTATTTAAAAAAAACGTATCTAGAAAAATTCAAGCGGTAAAGAGGATGTGAAAACTCAAGTATACAATCTGAGAGTCTGTACTAAAACAATTTGATTTATTTATCATCTTCATTATCTCCTTATTCATATGTAATAATGGCTAACATAAATGCAGTCTTAGTAGATGCCAGGCATCAAAAGGTTTGATACTCAAACACATCAGTTACTTTACACAGCAACCCTCCGAGGGTCCGTACTATTATCAGCTACTCAGATGACCAGACTGGAGCTTAGAGAGCCTAAGGAACCTGCCCCAGGCCATAGTGCCTGAGCCTGGCAGGTGTGAGCTCTGTGCCCAGCCAACCTCTGTCTGTGTCATCCTGCCTCCTCCGCCCGCCACCCAGACACAACTGTTGTTGGTGTAAGTATACACAGCATGCATATTTTCTTATGACCTGCCTTTTGTTGTTGTTTTTTTAAATCAAGGATATGTTAGAAATCTGTCAATATCTACGCACAGACGTCAAATTTAAGGTCATTGACATGAAGATAGAGTATGGACTTTTGAATTAGACTGCCTAGGTTCGAATCCTGGCTCTTCCAATTACTGCTCCCTAGACAAAGTTAGTTAACTTCTCTGAGTCTCAGTTCCTCCTCTGTAAGAAGGAGAAGACAGATATGATTTATCTCTTAGGGTTTGCAAGAATTAAACGAGTTAACAGATGGAGAAAGCTTAAAGCAGTGGTTGCTAAATAAGCACTGGGCAAAGTTGATTACCTCTGTTAAATGTAAGTCATCTGCTATGCCCTTTGCTCATTTTGAGCTTATTCATGACTGATTCATTTGTTAGAGTATGTACTTTTTGAGTGGTACTAGAGTCATTTTGCATGTATTTTAACTGATTTGTTATTTTTTAAAATGTTCATGGTAAGTCTTTTTGTTGGTTTGGTCTGGTGGCTGGAACTTTCCTTAGTGATTTCTAATACTGTCAGTGAGTCACACAATGGAAGATGTATTTTGTTGAACAAACCTATGCTTGGATTACAACAGACAGGGAAATTTTATTTCCAGTGTGAGCCTGATTCTATGAGCTGCGTGCCTCTACTTACAGTCTTTTTTTCCAGTAAAGATCACCACAGACGCTTGCTGTCATGTAGTGCACTGGTGCCCTGGGAGCAGCACCTAACGTTTCACGCTTCATTTCTCCTCCTCACCCTGAGTTGGTTACTGTTGCTTTACAGATGAGGAAGTGGTTGGGGTTATGTCCCTGCCGTGGCCGCTGGCAGAGCCGACGGTGATCTCCAGAGGTCCACACACACATTCCCTCTGGAGGGAAAGCTGAAGGGTGGCTGCCTTGTCTGTGGCTGTTACAGAACAGGGCATTTTTACTGTGGATTTTGCCATTAGATAATTAGATTATTTTGATTAACATTAGTTGTACATATCTACCTTTTAGGGACCCTCTACCTTATTTAGGAGGTAACTTTGTATTTTAGATGTCCCCATTTTCAGAGCCCTCTTTAAAGTTTAAGTGAGGTGTTTGGTAAGTCGAGGGGAACCTGGCTGCCAGCACCACCCCGCTGCACCCCTCTGTCTCCTCGCAGCATTTCCCCGTCAGCACCTCGTACTGATGCAGGTAAACGGAGCTCTGAAGGGCCCTCTCACGGCTGGACTGATCGGATGACTATTGTAGACAAACACGGTTTATAAGGATCTTAGGAACAAGTTTATATTTCCTGTCTTTTTCTTTTGAACTACAGGTTTATACTTCTTGTCTTTTTTTCTTTTGAACTATGACTTTGGTGTTGTGTTGCATGTGTGTAATACATGTGATTATTGCCACTACTTCTTGCCAACCATATCCTCCTCCCTCCCTCCCTCCCAACTACTGTGTCAGAGCTCCTGATAGTGTAACACGCAGGTGTTACCATATGTCCGGTGAGTTTCTAGTTAGGGAGCTAATTTCCAGGAATCACAACAGTATAGAAAGTGAAATTAATTCACTAACAGCAGTTATTTATTTCTCTGATACAGAGACCTAAAATATAGAGCAATTCAAACACATAAATGTCAGTGAAAAACGTAATGCCGTGAGCAAAATATTAGGGAAGCATATCTGTGTTCTTTCTAGTTATATCTATTTATGGCTTACACAGTGATGCCACGGCTGCCATCCTCTGGGATAATCACCCAGACCTGAAAGTCACTAAGGTATTAATGCAAATGGGGTTGGTTCAGAGCCAGTCTGCTGGCTGGGGAGGGGATGGCCCCAGGACTCACTGAAGGTTGGTGTGGCACCCATCCCTAAGTGGCTTTTGTGGTCACTTGAGTAACAGAGCTGGAGATGTTGCCCAGGCTGTTGCCATGTGTGAGCTCTACTTCCCTGCATCCAATTCCAAGAGGACCAGTAAACTAGGGCCCACCTTTCTCGAGAAGTAGGAGGAAGAGACTTGTAGGATAGGAAGTGGAAACCTACATCTTAAGATACAAGCCATGCTTTGCACAATGTAATGTCTAAGACAGTGTTTTTGTTAGTAGAGCCATTGCTATATTATGTTGAAAATATTTTAATTTTATAGGATTGCTTTTTAAAGAGAATAGATAGAAAAGATGTGCTTCTTGATGCTCTTGGAAGCTGTCACGAGTCCAGTCTTTTTCTCTTGTGCTGTACTATATCCGTCTCTTTAAATATGCTCAGCGCATAGCGACTCCCCACCTATTGTTTGTCCCTTCCAATTTTACTTCTCCATTCAGCAAACCTTCAGATGCATGGCTCTGATTAACTTGTAAAGACCCATGACCATCACTATCAAATCCAGCATCCAACACAAAGTGTACATTTCCTATTAAATCACAACAGTCTTCCTTATAAATTTATAACCCTCGTCATAAACAGGGCTAGAAAGTAAGAGAGTTCTCCCTCCTGTTCCCAACCACAGTCTTCGGGACCCAGAAACAAAAAGACCTGTTAGTGTGCTAGGTAGCCTGTGAGTTGCTGTGCAGGCAGGTCTCTGTGTGCCTGGTTTTAACAGTGTTAAAACAACAAACGACATGCTCTGGGATAAAAAGTAAAAAGTCCTCATTCCCTGTGATTACCCCTGAGTGCCTGGTATAGTCTGTAGATAGTAGCTTTAAAAGAAATGTTTCTTTGAAAGAAAGAAATGCAAAGTCCTGCTATTTCATTGGAGGTGTTTTTGTTCTTTTCTGAGGGGATGGGCTGTGTTTACTCTGACCCTGGTTTAAGCTATAAAGTAGGCTTTAAGGCCACGAACAAGATACCACCTCTGCCTGGTGATAGCTTACCCTGACAACTTAAGACATTCTTTTATAGAGAGTGTCATTTTTACTTGAGCCATATAAACTTAAATTCATAGTAATAAATATTATGATATTTATTTAAAACAGTATTTATCTAATCTGTGAAAGAGTTGTAAACATGATCTAATAAAGATCTCAAAGTTTTCTACCATTGGAGGCAGTTCAATTAGTATTAATAAATTTGAATATCTATTGTAGTTATCAGTGTGCTAGGTGTACGAAGTTTCCACATAACGTACTTTAGGGCAGCGATTTGTTTGCTCACCCTTAGTTTGTAGTTCCTACACTATTTCCTTACATATAGCTTCCAAAGGGAGATCCTATGGCAATAATTTTTTAACACATCTTTGGCAACTCTTTGCAGTTTAACTTGGTGCTATAGACCTGGCAGTCTTTTCCAGCTAGTTGGTGTCTGCCGATTTGAGCAAGAAATGTGTTTTCGGGTGGACTGCTTTGTTAAGAACATCTCTTCCCCACTTCATGGCAAAAATAGAAAAAGTAGAGTCTGTGATTCCATGTCTTTATGGAATAAGAAGGGTTGTTTTACACTTACAAAGAATGATACTTCCAAGGGAATTAATAGCTAACTAGATATTACTCAAAATTTGTATCTGGTGGCACTCTTCTGTAAGTGATCCTGGCTTTGATGCTGGTTCCTATTGCAAAGTGATATTTCTCACGAGCATGAGGTTATGAAAGTTGTTCCTAGAAAGTCATTTTGTTCCACAAACATACCAAATTAATCAGGAAAATTAATGTCTATTTACAAATTTTTATAGATATGTAAGACAAATATTTAATGGAGAAGCTGATCTCACATTGGCTTAGTTTTTAATGCCTGCATTGGAATAAACCCATCCATCCTCTTGCCTCATGTGGGACCCAAGACCTGCCTCAAGCATGAAAAGTTCTAATTTAAGCAAAACATCTGTTTTTGAGGAGAGAAGAAAGGGCCTGATGAGAAGATACTGGAAAAGATAATGGTTAGGAAGTTACCATTATTGATAAACGAAAAAATTCAGTTTGAAGCACAGTAAGCCCCAAGCAAGTTGACTTCAGACCTAGATATATTATTAGACACTACAAAACATCAGAGGTAAAGTAGAAGGTGTTGAAAGCACTGAGGGAGAGAGATCACCTAAGAAGGACCCACAGGGACACTGACTGCAGGTTTCCACAGCAATCTTAGAAGCAAGAAGATGGAGCTGAGAACATTGTTGCCAACCTAGAATACTTTACTAATGTAAAATGTCATTCAAAGAACAAAATGAAATGGACACTTTCAAACAAGCACTGAAAATTTTACTACTGGTAAGTACTTGCTAAAAAGATCATCAAAGGATAATCTTCAAAATGGAGGAAATTGAACTCAGGTGTGAGGTGTAAGGAATGACTGGTAAACAAAGATATTGGAGGTGGCAGGTACATCAAAACACTACACATTCATTGTTTAAAACGGTAATATTAATGCTGATAAAATTGGGGAAAATTTTATTAACTAAAATTTGTAGCAACAACAAGCAGATAGATGATCAAGAGTAATGTTTTCTCTTGTCCTTTTATTATTTGAGAAGGAGGAAATACCGTTAGATTTAAAAAAAACAGATAAGCATGCTGAAGATTTAAGTGTAACCACTAAAATGTACAAATTATAGGAAGGCATGGGGAAAAAAACTAGAAAAAGCAAGAGTAAACAGAATGAAATGGTCAAAATAAATACAGATAAAATATATTTGTAATCACAGATCAAAAAGAATTATATGCCAGATAAAAATCAGAGATGATCAGATTGGGTAAAATACAATTTTTAAGGCAAAAAGAGAACAAAGGTGGTCATTATATAGTGAGGAAAAGAAAATTCTCCATGAAGATAAAGAGATTTTAAACTTGTTTGCCTTTGTTAACATAGCTTCAAAGTAGGCAAGGCAAAACTGACATAATTGTAGATCTGCAGTCAGTGGGAATTGCTGAACGACTTCTCTGTGAGTAACTAGTGATTGATCAGAGAGAAATTACAAAGATAAGATGATTTGAATAGCTACAGTTTTGTTTGAGCTAGTGGACATAAGGAGCCCTACCTTTAATAAGGAGGTAAATTCTTTTAAAATACAAGAGACACATTCAAAATTTGTCCATACACTAAGCCACAAAGAACATATCAACAGATACCAAATTTATATCATGCAGTGTTCTTGGATGGCAATTTATTGAATTAGAAACAATTTCTAAGTTTCATGTATTTTTGAAATGTGAATTCAAAATAACTTACAGGTCAATAAAGAAATGATAATGGAATTAAGAGAACACCTAAAAATGAGTGGTTGTCAAAATTTTTGGAATCAGTTAAGTATTCAAGTAAGAAAAACCAGGAGAGTGCAATAAAGTTAAAGAAAAGGATGATAAAGAATAGAAAACCCCACAAACAAGGAGTGCAGTTGGAATGATACAAATTCCAAAGTTCATTCTTTAAAAAGACACAAAATATGAGTTTGTCAAGGGCAAGAAAGAAGATTAAAATAAACATTAGGAATGAAAAGGAGGTCCCATTTACAGCTACAAGTATTTTTTAAAAGTGAGACTACAAACTGCATTCCAACAAGTGCAAGAATTTAGAGTATCCTTGTTAGTATAATGGTGAGTAAAAATATTTAAGTATTTTTTTAAATACCAAAAAAAAATTTTTTTAAAAGTTACAGTAAGTCCTCACTTAATGTTATTGATAGGTTCTTGAAAACTGTGACTTTAAGCAAAACAACATGTAATGAAACCAATTTGTTTTTTCTCATCAGTGTTATAACAAATCGACACTGAAGGAAACATTATTCAAGGACCTGCTGTATATCATTTTACTTCAAGTTCCAGTTTCCAGAAGCCTATCGACAACATTAATGAGGACTTACTGTAAAATACTTAGAATACAAGCTATTTTCTAGAAATATCTAGATTTACCTAGACTGGCTTAGGAAGAATAAGAAACCATTAAAGAAACTACTCAGTTAACAGTCTGTACCCTCCCATCCTGCACCATTCCCTCATGCCAGGCTCAGAGAGTTCATGAATGTGCCAGAAATTCAAATGAATGATTATCTAAATTTTATGTCAGTATTTCCAGAGAAAAGAAAAAGAGGGACTAGATTGATCCTCTGATTTTGTTTTTTTTTTTTCATTTTCAAACTATCATAAAAAGTTGCAAATCCATACTACAAATAGGATAGTATAATAAATACTATGAATAAAGCAATCAGTAACCTATCATCAATCACTTAGCATTAACAATTAGAATATTGTCATTTATGTTTCATCTCTAACTCCTCACAGATGCCTTTTTTGTTTTACTTGTTGTTTCTCAGTTTTTTTTTTTAAAGCAAATCCAAGCCTTGCTAAACTCATTTATGAATTCCCATAGTTATTTTTTTCTAGATCTCCTTAATTTTTTTCCTGCACAGTGGATCACACCATCTGTGAATAAAGATAATTTTATTTGTTTCTAATCTATATGTCTTGTCTTTTTGTGTTACCCAGTACAGTGGAATGGGAATGCTAAGGATGAACATCTTTGCTTCATTTCTGGGATTTCTGGGGAGGTATGTTCAGTCTTTCCCATAAATATGATGTTAGCTGTAGGTTTTTTGTAGATTTCCTTATCAAGTTGAGAACATTACCTTTTATTTCTAATTTGTTGAGAGTTTTAGTCATAAATGGGTGTTGGATTTTGTCACGTGCTTTGTCTGTTGAGATGATTGTGTGGTTTTTGTCCTACATTCCAATAATGTGGTGTATTACATTAATTTATTCTCAGATGTGAAATCAACCCTGAATTCTTGGGATAAACAGTACTTGGTCATGGTATACAATCCTTTTTATATGTTGCTGTATTTGGTTTGGGATTTTTGTGTGTATGAGGAATATTGTTGTGTAGGATTTTTTGTAAAAAAAGACTTTTGCTGTAAATATATACAGATTTTGTTTCTTCTGTAGTCAGTTGTGGTAATTTATATTTTCTTGAATTTTTCCATTTTGTCTAAATTTCCTAATTTGTTTCTTTGTAATCCTTTCATTTCTGCTAGGTAGATAGTGATGTCTGTGTTCATTTCTGATATTGGTAATTTTTTGCCTTCTCGCCTGTTCTCTTTTTTGGTCAGTCCAACTAAGGGTACATCAGTTTTGTTGATCTTTTCAAAGAACTATCTTTTGCTGTTTTGTTGCTGCTATTGAATAGATTTGTGCTTGGATCTTCATTATTTCCTTTCTTCTGCTTGCTTTGGGCTTAATATGCTCTTCTGTTTTTTATTTTTTAAAGTTGAAAGCCTAGATTATTGGCCTTTTTATTTTTTATGACATAGATGTTTACAACTATGAAATTTCCCCTAAGCACTACATTGGCTGCATCCCATAAATTTTGAAGAGCTGCTTTCATTTTCATTCAGTTCTAAACACTTTCCTATGTCCCCTGTATGATCTTTTTTGGCTCAGGTCTTTTTTTTTTTTTCTTAAAGAAGTGTATTGTTTAATTTCCAAACTTTCTAAATTTTGGAGAATTCCCAAAATTTTTAATTTCTAATTTAATTCCATATGGTCAGTAAACACAGTTTTCTCTTGTCCCTAACTTTTGATAGTTTGACATTATCTGTCTAGGTAAGGGACTTTTTCTTTGTCTGGAGTTCTTTAAGATTTATTGAGACTTATTTTATGGCCCAGAATTCGGTCTAGTGTGGTAACATGTTCTGAATGCACTTGAAAAGAATGTGTATTCTGTTGTTAGATGGAGTGTTCTGTAAATGTGAGATAGCATGAGTTGATGAACAGTGTTCAAGTCTTCTATATCACCGCTGATTTTCTGTTTGGTTCTATCGGTTATTGATAGTGATAACTTAATATCAGTTATTGATATTCTAATATCCCACAATAAATATAGAATTATATATTTCTCCTGTCAGTTTTTGCTTCATGTGTTTTGAAGCTCTTTAGGTATACATATAATTCATAGTTATTATATCTTTCTGAAATATTGACTCTTTTAATTTTATGTTCCTCTTCTTCTATGGTAGTATTTCTTGTCTAAACATATTTTTTGTTTGTTTTCTTTTTGAGACAAGATCTCGCTTTGTCACCCTGGCTGGAGTGCAATGGCGAGGTCATAGGTCACTGCAGCCCCATACTCCTAGGCTCAAGCCATCCTCCCACCTCAGCCCCACTGAGTAGCTGGGACTACAGGCGTGTGCCACTGAAACCTACTAATTTTTTTATGTTTTGTAGAGACAAGGTCTTGCTATGTTGCCCAGGCTGGCCTCAAACACCTGGCCTTAAGCGATCCTCTCTGTTTGGCCTCCCAAAGTGCTGAGATTACAGGCATGAGCCACCGCACCCAGCTAGCTAAAAGTCTTTTGTCTGATATGAATACAGTCACTTTCTTATGGTTACTGATTGCATGGTATATTTTTTCCATCCTTTTACTTTTAACCTTTTTATCTTCGAATCCAAAGTGTGTCTCTTGCAGACAGCAATATGGTTGCATTTTAAAATTGATAATTTCTGCTTTTTGTTAGGAGTGGTTGATTCTCACATTTAATTATTGATATGGTTGGATTTAGTTTGTCAATTCGCTATTTGTTTTCTCTTTCTCTCATCATTTTTGTTTCTGTTTTTCCTTTTTTGCCTCGTATGTTAAATGGGTTTTTTGGGGAGGGGATACTATATCATATTAATTTGTCTTTTAAAACTTAATCTTTGAATTATTTTCTTAATGATTGCTCTCAGGATTCTGATATGCACTTTAAATTACCACAATCCACTTCAAGTTAATGCTACCTTTATTCTGGTCAGTCTATCAACTTTACTCCAACATATCTCCATTTTCTCCCCCCTTTTGCTATTTTAGTAGTGCATATCTAATGTGTTAAATGTGTATGGTGTTGTCATTTTTGCTTTATACAATGCTGTGCCCTTTAAAGAAACTAAGAGAAGAAAGAAACAATATTCAAATAGGCTTTCATATTAACTCACATATTTATCATTTCCAGTGCTTTCCCTTCCTCCTGGGCTTTTGCATTACTGTCTGGAGTCCTTTCAGCCTGTAGGACTCCCTTTCATGCTTTTCATCAGGCATCTGCTGGCCATGGATTTTCTCAGTATTATTTATTTGGGAATGTCTTTATTTTGCCTTCATTTTTGAAGGAGAGTTGTGCTGAATGTAGAATCTATTGCTTTCCTTTTGGTGCTTTGAATATGTCATTCTCCTGCTTTGCAACTCTTATTGTTTCTGATGAAAAGTCAGCCGTTAATTGCATACATTGTTCCTCTTTGCATTATGAATTGTTATTTTCCTTGCTGAGTTTAAGATTTTCTTTGTCTTTAGCCTCCAACAGATTAACTAATGTATGTCTAAGAATCTCTTTGTGTTTATATTATTTGAGCTTTGTTGAGCTTCTTGGATTTATTATATAAGTCATTTCTTTTCACCATACTTGGGATATCTTTAGCCATTATTTCTTGAACCCTTTCCTTCTCCTTCTGGTACTCCCATTACATGTATGTCTGCAGTCCTGCGCCTCACTCTCTGAGGTTTGTTTTTCTTGACTCTTTCTTCTCTCTGTCTTCAGCTTGGATACATTCTATTGATCTCTCAAAAATTCCCTATTCATTCTTCGCCATCTCAAATGTACTATTGAGTCCATCCAGTGAATTTCTTTTTTACAAGTTACTGGATTTTTCAACTGTAGAATTTTTATTTTGATAGATTCTGTTTCTTTGTTGATATTTCCTATTTCAGTCATTGTCATCATGTTTTTCTTTAGTCCTTTAAACATGGCTTTTTTAGTCTTTTGAACACGTTTATAATAGTTGATGTGAAATCTTTTCCTGCTAAAGCCAAATTCTGAGCAAAATCAGTTTCCATTGACTGTTTTTATTCAGGTTTGGCTTATGCTTTTCCTAGTATTTTTGTTTCAGAGTTTTAAATTTTTTTTCTGAGTTTTCTTGGTTTTGGGGAGTGTGTTTGTGTGTACTTTATGTCACTTGCTTGGATGTAATCTGAGGAATCTTGTCACCTCTGCAATGTGTGAGCACTGATTTTTCTGCTCAGCTGCCCTTTTACCCCCAGTTCTCATCTTTACTTTTTGGCCTGACTTTCTAGGGATCACCCTTGTATCTCGTTGGTTTGTGAGCCAAGTTTTGCTCGGAGGTTGTGGACAAACATCTTGAACTTGAAGGTTTCATCCCTCTGCTTTTGGATTTGTGTTTGGTTTGGGTAGTGCGTTCAAAGTTCAGGTGGCTTTCAAGGTTACCCTAGATTTTTCTCCCTGCTGGGCCCCTCATTTTACCACTGTGTGTGCACAGAGGCCCCCAGACAGCCAGGGGCATGTGGAATGTTTATCAGATGCCTCAATGGCTGTCTCATTTCCAGGATCTCTCTTTAAATTTCTGCCTGTTCTTCTAATTAGTCACTGCCGACTCCTATTGTTCATACTCAGCATTCAGCAGTTTTTTATAAATACATGCTTCTCATGACTACAGTTTGTCTTTGTTGGCTTTCCAGAAATGATTATTTTTGACAATTTTGCCAAGTTTTATAGTTTTGTTTCCAGTGGAAAGGATTTGTCAGCCTCTTCACTCCTCCATAGCTGGAAGTCCCACTCTTCCAGGTCCTATTTGACCTATTAAGAACACCTGACATGATTGATTGTCTTCTCTTTTAAACACCTGGATTTTGGGCTGCCACTTTCTTGGTTTCCAGAACCCCACCATACTCCTTATTCCTTCCGTATGGTTCCTGTTGGATCTCCTGTTCTTTCTATTTTCTAAATGTTTAAGTGCTCAGTCCTCAAACTGCTTCCTTTTTTCTTTGTCCATACGTACTTTCTTCACGATCTTATGGATTTAATGACTTTTAATGCCAACAAATTGAAAATTTCTATCTTTAGCTTGAATTTCAGATGCGTGAGTCAAATGGCCTAATCTCTGCCTCCTCTTAAAGTACTTAAAACACATAATGAGATATCTTGGGGATGGGACCCAAGTCTAAACATGAAATTCATTTATGTTTCACATATACCTTATACACAGCCTGAAAGTAATTTTAGCCAACAATTTTCTTTCTTTCTTTCTTTCTTTTTTTTTTTTTTGAGACTGGGTCTCACTCTGTGTCCCAGGCTAGAGTGTAGTGGCTTCATCATAGTTCACTGCAACCTCAAACTCCTGGGCACAAGGGATCCTCCTGCCTCAGCCTCCCGAGTAGTTGGGACTATAGGCGTGTGCCACCATACCCGGCAAATTTTTCTTATTTTTTTGGTTGAGATGGGGTCTCTCTCTTGCTTAGGCTGGTCTCGAATTCCTGACTTCAAGTAATCCTCCCACCTCAGCCTACCTAAGTTCTAGCATTACAAGTATGAGCCACAGTGCCCGACCTACAATAATTTTAAATAATTTTGTGCATGAAACAAAGTTTTGACTATGACCCATCATATGAGGTCAGGTGTGGAATTTTCCATTTGTGGAGTCATTTGCTCAAAAAGTTTTGGATTTTGGAGCATTTTGTATTTCTTATTTTCAGATTTGGGATACAAAGCCTGTATTATATCCTCAGAAAAAAGCAAGAGACCTCATGTGTCAGAGGGCCTCGATAAATATTGATGGAATGAAGGACATTGACTGTGGTAGACAAAACTGGACTTTAGAATCTTACCTGATTCAGGGCCTCCAACCAGACTGGAGGGAGTTAGCAGCAGAACCTCTTGGCAGATTTCCAAGCAAGTTTGTCAGACTTTGAGCCTGCAGACATTGGCTACCACTTCCACAATTCTCTCTGGCTTGTTGGTGTTTTGTGTAAAAATTCTATTTGGCTGTGTCTCCCATAGATGGGCTTTGGAGGAAATATAAAGGAATGCTTTCTCACAAAAACCCTTGGCACCCCTGGTCTAGCTCACTCCCATCTCCAATACTCATGTCATGGCTGAAGGAACGTAAATTCCCATTGCTCTTCTGCACTGACCCTCAGCATTCTTCATTGGCATTGTGACAGTTTTGCTGTTAGGAGCCTGCATTGTGATGTTGGAAGACGCTTTGGCCTCCATAACATCATCTGAGATCTTTGTGCAGGAGCTGAGATTTTGGTTTCTGGCCAAAGCAATTATATTCTGGTTCCTAAATGCTTTATTTGTTTGTCATTGGTCTGAGTATATATGTGCAAGTGTATCCATGTGTGGTTTGAATAGTCTTTTGTGAGCTGTAGAACAGCTTTGCTGCATTTCACCCTGGAGTGGGTTTTACTCCTGGTGGATATACTCAGTCCTGTTAGCCCAGGATTTAGTTTTGCAGCACAAAGGTGGCCTCTCCGTGAGTCATTGTCAAACAGCATCAGTGAAATCTGTCCCTAGCATTACTTTGACCAAGAGTCTACTAGATGCCTGATATATTCTACTTAGTTTAATTTAAATATGGTATGTCTTGGCATTTGGCTTTTTTGGTGGAACATTAGATTTAAAAATGAATACTTTGGCAAGGTTTTTATAATTTAAGATGTGCGAAGGCTTACCTGTAGCACTGTAGTTTCTAACTTCGTTTTTTTTGTTATGAAAATAGAAGTAGACAGAAAATTCTCAACCTCAGAAATCCTGGTTTATCTATTTTTAGTTCCTGAACAGTTTCATCTTTGTGTCTATCCATTTAATAAAGCCAAACAGTAAAGCATAGCAGCAATGATTCAGATTCAGAACAGGAATTTCTTTATGATTTCTTCAAGCTTTCCATTTAGCCTTTTTGGTTTGTGTTGTCAGAAATAACAAATGCTTTATTCTCTTTTGAGGTATCTGAAGAATAATACAGTTGTTTTGAAAAATGTTTTTATAGTTTTTCTTTCTCAGTTGCAGCAGCTGTGTGGGAAAAGTTCTGATTCACCCTATTTCTACAATACACTAATACAGATTTGATTCAGTTTGTGATTTCTTTGTCAGTATGCTAGAGGCAAGTGGTTTTGTTTGTACCAGACACCATTATACACTTACTGAGAACAAAATACCAGACATAGGACTTACTGGTAAAATTCGTGAATGGCTTAACCTTTAAAAAAAATTTAATCCGTTTTTATTTGGGTAAGCCATATAAGAAAAAAATGGGTAGATATGATAATGGGTATTATGACTTTTAGTAGAAGGTATCCATTTAATCTTCATACATATAGAATTCTTCATCTTACATGGCGGGGTGAGAAGATAACAATATTTATAGTCTCCATATATTTTCTTACATATACACCGAGAGACATTTAATTGCTGTAGTGTCGTGTCCTTACAGGAGGGGAATAATGGGGATAATGATGATACTTATCTGTGCATTTTTCATGGGGTAGATGGAAATCCACATTTGCTAATAACCTAAATGATAGCATTTCTCCTTTGTTTTTAGTTAGAAAGTTAACTTACTATTTTACACTTTGGAAAACATGACTATCGAAAATTCCTTTGCCTTAATTCTACCAACCTGCTTTAAGAATAAATGGATGTAATAATATAGCATTCTATCATTATTGAAGGAATTCAAAGATGAAATTTAGGGTAGCTGTGGTGACATGCTTTACTGTGAACTAGGCTCTGAAAGCCTGGTTTGAAATCACTGGACAGGGACATTCCACAGGGAAGCAGTCACATGCTCAACAGCCTCGCACATTGCACTTCCTCTCACTGGCTGGCTCATTCTGCTCCCCTGTTCTACCTGTTTGTGCCGCGTCACGCATGTCTTTTGAGCGCTCATTCATTTATTTCCTTGGGCTTATTCTTTAGCTTAATTCCTGAATAATAGAGTAAGATTGTTTTAAACCCATTTGATGCTCATTGTTCAGTTGTCCCCTGTAAAATTCTTCAGCTCACACACCTTCAGCAGTTTAAGGAGGGAGTTTCTTCACACGCTCGTAAGCCTTACAGACAGAAAATGATACCTCGCTTTGGTGAGGTTAGATTTTATTCACATGTTTATGGGGGGGGATTGTATTTTCTTTTATGAATTACTTATTCAGAATTCGTTGCATACTCTTTGTGTTGGCCTTACTGATTTGAAAGAGATTTTTATTCAATAAGATTAATAGCCTCGTATTCATAGTTTGTCAGTTTTATTTTTTTATTATTATTATTCTTTTTTACACACGCACATGTTTTAAGTGTTTCTGTTTAGCCTTGGCATCAGGTTAGCAAGGCCTTCCCTGCCACTGGCACAGGAGGAGCTAGCGCGCTGTGCTCCTCCAGGGAAGCTCTGTGAGGAGCCCCACGGGCCTCCAAAAGCCCAGCAGCAGTTTTAGATGTTACTGGCCAGAACTATCTCTTTATTCCATGATTGATTCCAGACTATGACCTGCCTAGGTTCCTTTCTGCCTAGATCTTAAATGTACAGCTGCATGAGTTTTGGCAAATGTGTACCTGTGTAACCACCATCTTGATAGAGATATGGAATATTTCCATCACCTTGTAAAGTCTCTTTGTGTCCCCAACACAGCCCCGTGGACAACCACTGTTCTCATTTCTCTTCCCACAAGTGGGTTTTGTCTCTTCTAGGACTTCATTCAAATGCAGTCATATAGTATGTGCTTGTCCGTATCTCGTTTTATGGCTGAGCACGGTGATTTTTAGACTCATCCGTGTTGTTGCACGACTGTTAAGAGTATACCTCCATTTGTTTACTCATTTGGCTGTTGATGGATACCTGGGCTGATTCCGCTTCTGGCAGTTACGAGTGAAGCTGCTAGGAACATTCTTGTGTAGGTCTTTTTGTGTACGTATGTTCTTATTTCTCTTGGGTAAAGTAACTAGGAGTAGATTTGCTGGGGCAGATGTATATTTAAGGAGCTGCCACACTGTTTTCCAGAGGAGTTGTGCCATTTTTACTCTCTAAAGCAGTATGAGAGTTCTGTTGTCCTGCATACTCAGCAACATTGAATATTATCATTTTAATTTTAGCCATTCTAATAAGTCTTGATTTTAGGCACTGTGAGACATGAAGAACTTTGGTCTTCTCTTTCAAGATTGTTTTGGCTATTCTAGGTTCTTTACTTTGATGTGTAAATTTTAGAGTTATTAATTATTTGTCAATTTGTATTAAAAAAGCCCTTGGGGTCTTGTGATTACGATTGTGTTATAGCTATATATCAACTTGGGAAAAATTACGAATAATAGAGTCTGCCAGTTTATAGCATGTCTCTCAGTTTATAGATATTTTAAAATTTCCCTCAGCCATGCTTTGCCATTTTTCAGTTTGTCTTTGTTGTTGGTAAATTCATTCCTAATATTTTGCTTTTTGATTATTTTGTGAATGGAAATTTTAAAATTTCATTTTCTAATTATTTACTACTGCTGTATGAAAATTCACTTGATTTTTAAAATTTTGAGATCAGATCCTTTGACTTTACTAAATTCACTTATTTTTCAGTCAATTTTTTGTAGATTCTTTTATTTTCTGAGATTTTGAAATCAAGAATATTGAATTTTCCATTTTTCCCCAAATTTTTTAATTATGAAAAATTTTAAATATACAGCTAAGCTGAAAGAAAGACTGTTGCAGTAAGCGTGCATATACCCACTGCACAGACTCTCATTTCACTGTTTATCCCGCTCTCCATCTATCAGTCCACCTTATTTGTTGACACATTTCGAAGTGGATGTAGATATTAGTGTTCTTACCCCTCAAAAACTTCAACATGCATTTCATTAACTAGAATTCCATGTTTCTTTATAGTTTTGTCTTTTGATATAAAATTTTCTAACAATACGTTTACACAGAGCTTAAATATTGAAACTAGTTGCTGAATTTAACAAATGCATACACCTGTGTAACTCATAAGCTTATCAATTTAGAAAGGTATCATTCACCCCAGAAAGGTCATTCATGCCCCTTCCCACTCAACTCTGCACCCACCTTTGTTGTTTGTTTTTATTGTTTTCTGTACAGTCTTTTTGCTTGTTATAGAATTTTCATTTAAATGGAATCATGCAATAAGTATTCTTTTGCAAATACATACCACAGTCTGATCAATCACATGTTGTTGGAAACTGGGACTGTTTCTAGTTAGGGACACTTATGAACAGAGCTTCTATAAATATTTTTTGTACAAGTCCTTTTGCTGACATGTTTTCATTCCTTTTGGGTAAGTAATTAGGATTGGAATTGCTGGGTCATAGGGTAGGTATTTGTTTAGTTTTATAAAATACTGGCAGACCTTTTGCCAAAGTGGGTGCACTTTTTAAAATGCTACCAATAATGTGTGAATATTTCAGTTGCTAAAAATGCTTTTAAAATTTAATTGACAAGTAAAATGTTCATCACCTTTTAATGTGTTTACTGGCCATTCATATATCTTCTTTTGGGAAGTATGTGTTCAAAACTTTTGCCCACTTCTTAATAATATTAATATTTGGTATTAATTTTTATTATTGAATTCTGGAAATTCTTTATAAGTCTTGGGTACCAGGGGTTATTGGGATAGAATGAATGTATTTTGCATGTGGGAAGGGTATGAATTTTGGGGGGCCAGGGACAAAATGCTGTGATCTGAATGTTTATGCCTCCCCCAGAATTTGTATGTTGAAACTTAATCTCCAGCGCAGTGGTGTTAGGGGGTGAGGCATCTGGGAGGTGGTTAGGTCATGAGGGATCTGCCAGGGGATTAATGCCTTTATAAAAATAAGAGGCCCAAGAAAGCTTGTGCATCCTTCCACCATGTGAGAATGCATAGAAGGTGCCATCTATGAGGAACAGGCCCTCACCAGACATCAAATTGCCTGGCACCATGATCTTGGACTTCACAGTCTTCAGAGCAGCAAATTTCTGTTGTTGGTAAATTACCCAGGCTAAGGTATTTAGCAGCCCAAATAAACTGAGACAGAAGTTGGGACAGTACTGAGAGTGGGTATTTCGTGGATATTATCTTCCTCTCTACAGCTTGTTTATACATTTTCTCAACATTTGTTTTTGATGAGAAGTTTTAAAATTTTTGATGAAGTCTGGTTTATCAGTTTTCTTCCTTTCATCATTAGTGCTTTTTGTGACCTAAGTAACCTTTGTCTTCTGCCAAGTCACAAAGATGATGATCTGTGCTTTGATCTAAAAGTTTTACCTTTCACATTTAGGTATATAATAAATCTAGAATTAACTTCTCTATATGATATAATTAAGGTTTGTGGTTTACTTTTTAACATATGGATAGCCAGTATTCCGGTACCATTTATTAAACAGACTCCACCAAATGGATTGCACGGGGACTTTTGTAACCAAAAATCAAGTCAATCATATGGCCATATAAATAGGAGTCTATTTTTGGGCACTCTCTTATTTTATTGATCTTTTTGTAGATCCTCACACAAGTATTACACTGTCTTGGAATCTGTTGCTTTATGATAGTAAGTCTTGAAGTAAGATTGTCTGAGTCCTCTAATTAGTTCTTTTTCAAGATTGCTTTGGGTTGCTTTTCAAGTTTGTTGCCTTTCCATGTAAATGTTAAAATCATCTTGTTAATTTCCACATAAAGGTTTCCTGGGGTTATTGTTGGGAATGTGTTGTGTCAGTAGATGTGTTCAGGAAAATTTACATCTTAATATTTGCTCTTCTAATTCATGAACATGGAATACCACTACATTCATTTAAGTCTTTAATTTCTCTCAGCAATGTTTTATTACATCTATTGAAATATCATGTGGCCATATGTCTTCCCCCCCACCTCTCCCACCCTCTTCCCCTCCCCTTCCCCTCCCCTTCCCCCTTCCCTCTCCCCTCCCCTCTTTTTTTTTTTTTTAAGACAGTCTTGCTCTGTGCCTAGGCAGGAGTGCAGTAGCATGAACATAGGTCATTGCAGCCTTGAATTACTGGGCTTCAAGCCATCCTCCTGCCTCAGCCTCCTGAATAGCCAGGACTGCAGGCATGTGCCACCACACCTGGCTAATATTTCTAATTTTTTGCAGAGATGGGATCTTGCTGTGTTACCCAGGCTGGTCTCGAACTCCTGGCCTCAAGCAATTCTCCTGCCTCAGCCTCCTAAAGTGTGGGATTACAGGTGTGAGCCACTGCACCTGACTGGGTTTCTTCTTTTCTTCTCATAATATGGTAGATTTATTGATTTTTGTAGTATTAAACTAACCTTGCATTTCTGGGATAAACCATGTTTGATCATAATATGCTTTTTTATCTCTTTGCATTTACTTTGCTGATATTTTAATGTGGATTTTTATATCTATATTCATGGGAGGTTCATAATTTGTTTTATATCTATATTCATGGGAGGTTCATAATTTGTTTTTATCCAGCTCTTTATTTCAGAATTATGTTGGCCTCATAAAACAAAGTAGGAAATATTCTCATTTATTTTCTAAAATGATTTCTATAAAGTTAGTGTTTTTTTTTTTTTTTTTTTTTTTTTTTTTTTTCTTTAAATGTTTCATAGAGTTCACCAGAGAAGTCATTTGGGGCTTGGGGCATGTGTTTGGGGGCGGGGAGGTTTTTAGAAACTATGCCTGCACGCGCGTGCACACGCGCACACACACACACACACACACACATTCATACTTTTGTTTCATCTTGTTGTCAGTTTGATAATTTGTATTTTTCAAGGAATATGTCCACTTCATCTAATTCGATTTTATTGGCATAGTGTTCATAATATTTTTGTTATTATTGTAGTATCTGTAGGACCTGTAGTGTTATCCTCTTTCATTTCAATATGGATAATATATGTTGTCTCTTATTTCATGACCATTCTGCCTAGGTATATCAATTTTGATCATACTTCAAAGAAATATCTTTTAACTTTTTAATTGTTATTTTTATTGCTGTTCTAATTTATCTCTGTTCCTAATTATTTTCTTCTTTCTACTGCTTTGGGTCAAATTCTATTTTTATAGTTTTCAAAATAGAAACCTAGGTAATTGATTCTTCTAAATTAATTACTTAAAGCCATATAGTTCTCTCTAAACACTGTTTTTATTAATAGCTGGATCCCAAAAAATATTTTCTATTTTTTTCATCAAAAGTGATTTCTTCTTTGACTCATGATTCCTTTAGAAAAAATTATTAATATCTGGATTTCTAGATATGGTACTGTTATTGGTGTCTAATTCCCCCACACTCAGAGAAAATAATCTGTAAGATATTCAAGTTTTAAATTTTTTATTGAGATATATTTATTTTATGGCTTAACTAGTGGTGTATCATTGTGTGGTCTATCATTGTGATATTGGTCTATGATAGTGGTCTATCACTGTGAATATTCCAAGTGCATTTATTCTACTGTTGTTGGATATAGTATTTTATAAATATTAATTAGGTTAAGTTGAGTAAAAGTGTGTTAAACTCTTTAATGAATTATTGATCTTTTATCAATTACTGAAAAAAGGGGTGTTAAAATTGCCAGCTGAGATTATGGATTACTCTCCTTCTCCCTTTAGTTGTGTCAGTTTTTCTTCATATATCTTTGAAGCTCTTTTATTAAATGAATACGTGTTTAGGATTTTTACAGCATCTTGATGAATTGTTCCTCTTAAAAAGAAATGTCCTCTTTGTGTCTAGTGTTGGTTTTTTGAGGTTTACTTTGGTAAACACCAGCTTTTATTTTATTTTTTTTTTTTTTGAGACAGAGTCTCACTCTGTTGCCCAGGCTAGAGTGAGTGCCGTGGCGTCAGCCTAGCTCACAGCAACCTCAAACTCCTGAGCTCAAGCGATCCTCCTGTCTCAGCCTCCCGAGTAGCTGGGACTACAGGCATGCGCCACCATGCCCGGCTAATTTTTTCTATATATATTTTTAGCTGTCCATATAATTTCTTTCTATTTTTAGTAGAGATGGGGTCTCGCTCTTGCTCAGACTGGTCTCGAACTCCTGAGCTCAAGTGATCCGCCCACCTCGGCCTCCCAGAGTGCTAGGATTACAGGCGTGAGCCACCGCGCCCGGCCAACACCAGCTTTTAAATTTAATTTATGAAAAATCTGTTGACATCTAAGAATAGTTAATTATGTTCCCATTTCTTTTTGTTGTCTTAATAGACTATATAGAGCAATTTTAGGTTCTCAGCAAAATTGGGGTGAAAAATAAAGAGATTTCCCATATACCTCCTGCCTGCACACATAACAGTCTCTCCCATTATCAGTGTCCCCCACCAGAGGGGGACATTTGTTAACAATTGATGATGTACCTACATTGACACATTGTTGTCACCCAAAGTCCATAGTTTACTTTAGGGTGCATTCTTGCTGTACAGGTTTGGACAAATGTGTAATGACATGTATCAATCATTGTAGTATCATATAGAATAGTATGACTGCCCTAAAAATCTTCTGTGCTCTGCCAGTTTGTTCCTTTTGCCCCTCTAACTCTTAGCAATCACAGATCTTTTTACTGTTTCCATAGTTTCGCCTTTTCCAGAATGTCGTGTAGTGTAAATCTTACAGTATGTAGACCTTTTCAGGCTGGCTTCTTTTAGTTAGCAGTATATACTTGAGCTTCCTCTATGTCTTTTTGTGGCTTGATAGTTCATTTCTTTTTGGTGCTGAATAATATTTCCATTGTCTGGTTGTTCCACAGTTTACTTATCCATTCATATACTAAAGGCCATCTTGTCTACTTCTCAAGGTTTGGCTATTGTGAATAAAGCTGCTATAAATAACCATGTTGCAGGCTTTTTAAAATAAGTTTTCAACTCATTTGGATAAATACCAAGGAGCATGATTGCTGAATCGTATGGTACGAGTATGTTTAGTTTTGTAAGAAACTGTCAAACTGTCGTCCAAAATGGCTGTACCATCTTGCATTCCTACCAATGGTGCATAAGAGTTGCTGTTTCTCCACAACCTCATCAGCATTCAGTATGTCAGTGTTCTGGATTTTGGTTATTCAAATAGGTGTGCGATAGTATCTCAGTGTTGATTTTTAATTTGCATTTTCCTGATGACATATTATGTGGCACATTCCTATTTCTTTGCCATCTGTATATCTTTGGTGAAATGTCTTTTGCCCATTTTTCAATCAGGTAGTTTGTTTTCTTACTGTTGAGTTTTAAGAGATCTTTGTATGTTTTGGATAACAGTCCCTTATCAGATATGTCTTTTGCAAATGTTTTCTCCTAGTCTGTGGATTGTCTTCTCATTCTCTTGTAACACCATCTTTTAAATTATTATTTACATAGTATTTTTTAAATTACTTTATTTCTGACCTATTTGTGTGTATTTATGCTGCTTCACTTATAGATAGCATATACTTGCATCCTCATTTTTTAAATGTATTTTGACAATTTCTGCCTTTGAAGTGAAACACTTATTCCATCAACAGTTAATATAATTGTTGATGGGATTTGATTTAGGTCTAGTATTTCATTGATTTTTTTTTTTCTAGTTGTTTCTTCTGGGTTTTATTCCTCTGTTCCTCCTTTCTGCGGTTAACAACATTTTTCAAATTTGACTTCATTTTAATTTTCTAATGGCTTTAGTTTTACCTGTTTATATTATTGTGGTTTGTTTTTTTGTTTGTTTGTTTGTTTTTAGTGATTGTTGTAGAGCAGTGATTCTGAGTAATCACATGCCTCGTTAGGAACACGAACTATCAGGCTGCATCTCAGGTCTCAAGTTCTGTGGATGAGGCCTCGCATTTCATGGTTTGACAAAGGTGTCAGATGATAAAATCAGTTATACCACCTTATATAAACCACAAGAACTTCATAACAGTATAATTCAATTGACTTCTCTTGTTTGTGCTGTTGTTATGTATTTTATATTTACATGTGATAAACCTCAAAATACTGTGTTTGGAATTTTACGTTTAATGCTATACTGTCTTGCAAAATTAAAAGAAAAAATGAATAGTTGTTTATATTTATTCACATATTTATTATTTCCGGTTCTCTTTGTTCCTATATATGTGAGGTTCCATCTTGTGCCCTTTTACTTCATCCTAAATCATTTTCTTTAGCATTTCTTATAATAGAAATTGTTGGGAGACAATTCTCCATAGGTCTTCTGCATTTCTGCACCATTTGCTAGGAGAGCACTGGCTGTTTTTCTTCTAGAACAGCAATCCCCAAAGTTTTTGGCACCAGGGACCGGTTTCGTGGAAGACAGTTTTTCCATGGACCAGGGGTGTGCAGAGGATGGTTTTGGGATGATTTAAGCACATTACATTTATTGTGCAGTCAAACCTCTCTGCTAATGACAATCTGTATTGGCAGCCGCTCCCCAGGGCTAGCATCACAGCCTCAGCTCCACCTCCGATCATCAGGCATTAGATTCCCATAAGGAGCCACAACCTAGATCCCTTGAATGCACAGTTTACAGTAGGGTTCGTGTTCCTATGAGAATCTAATGTCCTTGCTGATCTGACAGGAGGCGGAGTTTATGCTGTGATGCCAGCGATGGGAGTGGCTGTAAGTACAGATTAAGCTTTGCTTAGTTACCAGCTGCTCTCCTCCTGCTGTGTGGCCTGTTTCCTAATAGACTGTGGGTTGGTACCGTTCTGTGGCCCAGGGGTTGGGGACTGCAGTTCTAGATTGTCCTTTCAAGGATGTTTGTAGAGAAGACAAAAAATAGTTCTCCTGCTAGAGGTTGAGGCAGGCATGTTCACTGTCTATCATACCATAAAAGATTTGACTTTTTAACCTCAAAGTTCCTCTCCCATGATCTAACCCATTGTGTGCGTAGATGTTATGTTACCCTGTGGGAGTTGGGGCCCAGCACATCGGAGCAGGAAAATGCTGGTACTCTGGCTACTGCATTTGTTCCTGGTTCACTTCTGTCTATGTTCGGGAGTCTTTGGCTTCTGCCAGCATCCTTGAAACTGTGGCAAGCTCACTTGTTAGCTTGTTTAGGGTAAAATCGTAGACTTGTCATGGTCTTATAGGTGGGATATGAGGAAGAGAAGCTGACAAGGATATGGTTTTTCTCAGAAAGGAGAATGGGTTGGTGGATGAGATTTTAGGAAAATCCATGGGATTGGTAGCTGACACTTTGACCAGATTATCAACTTGGTGATAAATGGTCCTCCACTTTATTGCCTGGTAATGAGGAGAAATGGGGAGATGATTGCAGAGTAACTGCTGGGAAGTAGGTTTCTAAACAAAGTTGCCCAAATAATGCCCTGGTATGTTGCTAACTCTTCTCTGGGTGGAGAACATCCTCACCCTTCTGGTGGGCACATGGTTTTGACCCTTTCAGACAATTAAAGGAGGGAAATTCATGACTACTAGGAGCAGAAAGCAGGCAAATTGTTAGGATTTTGGCTGCTTCTCTTGGGAGAAGAGGAAGTGGGCCTTGTTAAGGCAGGACAGTAACACTGTGGCCTGTGGCCTGGCTCCCCCAGCACGCTTGGACACCCAGCTGCTGGCCCATTGGAAGATGACGGTAAAAGGCTCAGCGATTTTTGTAGATGATATCCTCTTGGTTGGCATGTCAGAAGCCTCAGTTCCAAAGCCTTGATTGTGGGTATCATCACCAGCAAAGAAGGATGGCTGATACACTGCAACAAAATCAAGAGCCCTCCTTGCCATGTAGAGGATTTTAGGACTATGTAGGCAGACTCACAATGGTCAGTCCCTTTGGCACTCAAAATAGCTGCTGTCTCTAGTCCATATGAAAAAAGGGAGGCCCAGCCCCTTGTTGGACTCTGGGTGTTAGAAACAGCGTGTTCCTCGTTGGAGCATTCTGCTGGGCAGTGTATGTAGGTTGGCTTGCAAATCAGCATCCTTTGAATGGGGACCAGTCTAACAGGTTGTGCTGGAGCTGTCCAGCATCTTCAGGTGCACCCTTTTGCAAGGCAGCTGGCTATGATTAGCTGTTATCTTGATATTAGGCTTTTATTGAAATTGAATGCGTAGCTCGTGTAGGTCTTGTGACTTTTGGGCCTGATAGTCTTGTTTTGGAATGGTCAGTTTGGAATAAGGGACTAACATAGTAGGAACGGCACATTGTACCTCAGTTAAGTGGAAGTGCCGTGTTGAAGATCGAGTTGGCCTGGCCCCAGTGGCGTCTTGTGAAAAAGCGTCAGCTGTTCTTCCAGGGCCGCGGGGGGGGAAATCTATACTCCTGCTCCTTCACCCTAAGCGGAATTGCTGGCTCTGTGGGGCCCTTCGTCCACAGTTCCCTTGAAATGCTTCGCCTGGTTCACTGATGGTTTGGTTAAACTGAAAGCTGGTGATTTCTACTTAGCTGCTGCTGTTCAGCCTCATCACTAGCTCTGCTCCTTGGGTAGAGTTCGAGGCAGTTCTCATGGCTTCCCTTGTTGTCAGATTTGTACGGACACTTGGGCTCTTTCCAGCTTTGGTCTGCCACTAAGAAAACTACAGACTGATAGATTGAAGACACTACTCTTTTGAGCTGTTGAGCTGTTTGGGGTCACTCATGTAGATGCCCCTGGCAAGGGCCTGTTCTCGGATGAGTCCAGCTGGAATCAAGCTGCTGACTGAGCCTGCACCATCCAGATTGACACCCTTACTGCCTGGATTCACCATCATAGACACTGCAGCACATCCACTGTCCTACACCAGGCTCAAAGTGCGGGATTTCATGTTTCAGTGCTGAGACTGCCGCTGAGCGTCAGACTTGTGACTCCTGCCAAAAGTTTACTCAGTTGCTTTATGGCGTGGGAGCCATACCACACGGGCTGTTGTCCCTACCTGTCCCCAGGCAGGTTGACTGTGTTGGACCTCAGAGACTTCCTTAGTGCTATTAGGGGTGCCTCCCCACTGTTGACACTTTTTCTGTTGCATTTTCTGTCTGCCCAGCCAATTCCGGCCACACCGTGGTGGCCCCCGAATCTAATCTGTGTCATGTTTTCAGCTTCCCAGACCATTTTCAGTCTGACTATGGGACACCATTATACAAGTGCCACCCAGTGGTTAAGGTATTCATTGGCCCTTCTATGTTCCTTACCGTCGACAGGCATATGGATTACTGAATGTTGGAAGAAGCCTCCTCAAAAATCCATCCAAAAAGTTCTCTGACTCTGCCTCCCACCTCCTCCTCGTGAGGCAGTTGGTCGCTGAATGCAGCTATCCCCAGGGAAGGATCATTTTCTCTGGGCTGCTTCATGGGTCATAATTAGGACAAAAGTTGTGGGGAGTTATATGTGCCTATTTTGAAAATTCTGGGTTCCACCCAGATCATTCCTGAGTATTCACCTCTCTACCCCTCAACCCCAGGCTGCTCCCATTGCCTCTGGGTAACACCCTGGCCAAATGGGGGCTCAGGGAATTCCAAGTTAATTCTGCTCCAGCCACCTGGATTCTCCCTCCCTAGATCCTAAGGACAATGACCACCTAGTTTGGGTCTGCTGCTCACTAAGTTCCCTTCAGGGCCCACAATGGCCAAAGTGGAGGACTTAATGGATCTGCACAAGCTACTTGAAATTTCCCTCATCCTTCTTAATGCCTGGCCTTTCCTCATAGAAGGGCTGAGTATGAGTAGGGTATCATTGGTAAGCAGACAAAAGATAGCTACTAGGAGAAATGCCAATTTGTGCTGGTGGAAGGAGCACAGCAATGTTGGTACCTAGGGAAGGAGAGCTTACACTTTGGGAGGTACTGGAATGGGGAACATTAATGATCCTTGTCTTTCAGAACCACCCCTAGAGCCTTCCTCAGGAAAGAAAAAGCCCTGATGCAGTTCTCACAAAGTTTTGCAAAGGACTTACATGTACCTTTTGGATCTGCCATCCCTGGCTAGACTGCTCTGATGATGATTTGATGTATTCCTCTGACACATCCTGAGAAGTCTTTCAGAAGCAGCAGAGGATGGCCCCAGTTCCCACACCTGCCATACAAAGCACCTACCATGCAAACGCCTGTTAACACCTCCAGATGTCGCCCCACCCCCACTCACGGCCATCACTCAGCCATCCCATGGTGTGGATGAGTGCCACCTGGCTGGTTGGCTAGACAAACAGGACAGGTTGGACTGACAACTCTTAGGCAGTTCCTCCAAAAACAAAGGCAAGACTCAATAATTTGAACTGAACTGTATACCTTAAAAGCTGAAGCCAGCTAGAAATCTATGTTGAAGACACTGTCAACCTGTGCCTCATAACGTAGAGTCTACTGGGGGAACCCTTGTGATTGTAAAGCACATTCCAGGACCAACATGTGCAGCACTAGGACTGTACTTGTGTGAAGGCCAGTAATTGTCTCCCTCCCCAAAACATGGTTACTTGCACCTCAGGGGTGATCATTAAAGATCTTTAAATGTTTAAGGAAAAAGCAGCAGGAAATCATGTAGCCCTCCTAGGACAGTGGAGAACTTTGCAAAATGAGGCTACCATTGAGTACATGGGGCAACTCCCCAGTGGGATCATTGACTCACTGTGTATGCCTGCTACAGGCAGTTTACCCTACCATGAGAGCCATAGACAAGGTGGTTAGGAAATTTGTCCCCGACTTTCCCTGCAGTAGTCAATGAAAACACCTTGGCCTAGAAAGATATTCAGGTCAGCCTTGACTGACTGGCCAGGGTTTAATGGATAATAGAATTGCTCTAGATTTCTTCCTTTGGGCCAAGATGGAGTCTATGCAATTGCTGATGCATACTGTTGTATCTGTATTAATGGCCTCAACCAAGAGGATGTCTATTCTGAAACTTCAGGAGAAAGCTCCCTGGCTTATTTGTTTAGCTGTCTTGGCCCAGGACACTGGGAAGTGAGATTAAGGTCAGTATTGCAGGTTGACTCATCCTGATGCTTATAATCCTGTTGATAGTAGTTTTACTTAAATGTTGTATGAGACACATTGAAGGGATTTGGTTCCAGCTTCTGTTGATCAGATTGATCAGGGTAGCTGATGGAGTGGATACTTAGAGGGAGATTTGCCAAGAGCCAAAACAATGTAGAAACAAGGAGTGGATGTTGTTTGGAGACGGTTCTCCAGGAATCTCTTCCATTTCTGTATGTCTTTCGAAAAGAGACACTGAGTGCATTTTTTCTGGACTTTCAATAGTGTCTATGTAGCAAGCAGTCTTGGAGACAAAGATAGCATCTCCCTTCAGATCATAGCGTAGGTTTGTTTATATCTTTGTATGATGGAGATGGAGCAAGCATGCTAACTGCCCATTATAAAGACGTTGGTTTCCCAAGCCCAGGATTCCTCTCCTGTGATGCAGCCTACTGTTGGAGCAGTTGTCACCTGACCCTCTTTGTATGCCCTGTGGGAACTGGTGCTCAGTGACTGGTACAATCAAGTGCTGAAAGGCTGACAACTGCTATTGCTGTGAGTAACAAAGTACAGTAGTCCCCTGTTATCTGCGGTTTTGCTTTCTGTGGTTTCAGTACCCACAGTCAACTGTGCTTTGAAAATATTAAATGGAAAATTCCAGATATAAACAATTTATAAGTTTTAAATTGCATGCTGTTCTGAGTAGTGTGATGCAGTCTTGTGCCATCCTACTTCATCCTACCCAAGATGTGAATCATCTCTGTCTAGCCTCTTGGTTACTTAGCCATCTGGGTTATCAGATCGAAAAAACAGTATTTATAGAGTTCTGTACTATGCAGTTGCAGATATCCACTGGGAGTCTTGGAATGTATCCCCTGAACCCTATGGATGAGGGAGGACTACTGTACCTTTTTTCTGTTGAGGACTCTCTCATCTTCTGCCAGCATCCATGAAAATGTCTGAAGCTAACTTGGTAATTTGCAAATAGGTAAAATATTTCAGCTTTTTTGAGATTAACTCATATACCAAACAGTTCACCCATTTAAATTATAGAATTCAATGGCTGTTAGTATATACAATTTTGTATCCTTCACCTAAAAATCTAAAAATGTCAGTTTTAGAACATTTTCATCACCTCAAAAAGAAACACAATATCCATTAGCTATCATCTCCCTATTCATCCCCGTTACCTTCCTCCCTAGCCCTAAGCCACCACTAATCTATTTTCTGTCTCTATAAAATTGCCTGTTGTGGACATTTCTTATAAATAGAATCATATAATATTTGCCTTTTCAGGACTGGCTCCTTTTATGTAGCATAATGGTTTTAAGTTTCATCCATGTTGTAGCACGTATCAGGACTTCATTCCTGTTTTATGGCTACATTTTGTTTATCCTTTCCTCAATTAACGGACATCTGGATTCCCCCTTTTTAGCTATTATGAATAATGATGCTGTGAACATTCATGTACAAGTTTTGATGGGGAGTAGTTTTCTTTCTCTTGGGTATATACCTATGAGTGGAATTGCTGGGTCAGATGGTAATTCCATGTTTAACTGTTGGGGGAACTGCCAGACTGTTTTCGAAAGTGTCTGCACCCTTTTACATCCCCACAAGCAGTATATGAGAGTTCCCATTCCCTCACATCCCCACCAATATTTGTATTTTTCATTATAGTCATCCCACTGCCTGTGAAGTGTTCTCTCATTGTGGTTGTAATATGTTGTAAAATGTGTGGTTGTAAAAATGTGTGGTTCACATTTCCCTGATGGCCAGTGATGTTGAACATTGTTTCTTGTGCTTATTGGTCATTTGTCTTCGGAGAAACGTCTGTTCAGATCCTGTGCCATTGTTAAATTGGATTATTTATTATTATTCCCTTCCCTTCTTTTTTGAGAAAGAATCTCACTCTGTCGCCCCCACTAGAGTGCAGTGGTGTGATCATGGCTAGAGTTCAGTGGTGTCATCATAGCTTGCTGCAACCTCAAACTCCTGGGCACAGGCGATCCTCCCTCCTCAGTCTCCCTAGTAGCTGGGACTCCAGGCATGAGCTACCATGCCCAGCTAATTTTTGGCAGAGACAGGGTCTTGCTCTTGCTCAGGCTGGTCTCGAACTCCTGAGCTCAAGTGATCCTCCCGCCTCGGCCTCCCAGAGTGCTAGGATTACAGGCGTGAGCCACCGTAACTGGCCCTTGTCTTGTTTTTCTGATCTTAGGGGGAAAGCTTTCAGTCTTTCACTAGTGAGTATGATGTTATTTTTGTTTTTCATAGGTGCCTTTTATCAAGTTGAGGAAGTTCCCTCTATTCCTGGTTTGAGGTTGTTTGTTTTTTTTTTTATCATGAATAGCTGTTGGAATTTTTTCAGGTGGTTTTTCTGCATCTGTTTAGATACATGATTTTTCCCCCTTTATTGTATTGATGTGGTATATTAACATTAATTGATTTTCCAGATGTTAAGCCAACCTTATATTGCTGGATTCAATTTGCCAGTGTTCTGTTGAGGATTGTTCATAAGAGATACTGGTCTTTTGGGTTTTTTTCTTGTGATGTCTTTTGTTTTGGAATCAGAGTAATGATGGCCTCATAGAATGACTTGTGAAGTGTTCTCTTTCTCTCTTCTAATTATTGGAAGAGTTTATGAAGACATGGTATTAATTATTTACAAATTTGTTAAAATTCACCAGTGGAGCTATCTAGTCCTGTGTTTTTCTTTATGGAAAGTTTTTTTGATTACCAGTTCAGTCTTTTTATTTGTTATATATCTATTTAGATTTTTTTTTGACTCAGTTTGAGTAGTTTGTGTCTTATTAAGAATTTGTTCATTCATCTGAGTTGTTCAAATCATCGGCACACAGTTGCTCATAGTATTATAATTCTTTTTATTTGCATATGGTTGGCCGTAATGTTCACTCTTTCATTCCTGATTTTAGTAATTTGAGTGTTCTGTTTTTCTTAATCAGAATAACTAAAGGTTTGCCAATTCTGTTGATCTTTTCAAAGAAACTTTTGGTTTGTTGCTTTTAAAATGCTCTTTTTCTATTCTTTAACTTCTAATTCTTACTCTTTCTTTACTTCTGCTTACTTTGTCTTTAGTTTCTTCTTTTCCTAGTGTCTTAAGGTCAAGGGTTAGGTTATCGATTTGAGATCTTTCTTCGTTTTAATATAGGTGCTTACAGCTATACATTTCCCTCTTGTCACTGCTTTTGCAGCATCCCTATTAGAGCAACATGAATTCTGCTAAAATTGAAGCAAAAACAAACATCAAATTTATGCTGTATTGATTGTCCTTAGGATTCTTAAAAAACAAATTATGCTTAAGCTTGGTTGGAAGAATGGCGAAATCATTGATTCTTTACAAAAAATTTATGGGGAGATGCCCCAAAGAAATCAGCAATTTGCAAATGGGTAACTTGTTTTAAGAAGGGATGAGATGATGTTGAAAATTAAGCCCACAGTGGCAGACCATCCACATCAATTTTCAAGGAAAAGATTCATCTTGTTGGGCCCTAATTGAAGAGAACCAATGATTAGCAGCAGAAACAGTAGCCAACATCATAAACATCTCAATTGGTTCAGCTTACACAATTCTAACTGAAAAATTAAAGTTGAGCAAACTTTGGACTGGATGGGTGCCAAAACTGTTCTACCTAGATCAGCTGCAGACAAGAGCAGAGCTTTCAATGGCAATTTTAAACAAGTGCAATCAAGATCCTAAAGCATTTCTTCAAGGAATTATAACAGGATATGAAATGTGGCTTTACCAGTATGATCCTGTAGACAAATCATAACCAAAGCAATGGCTACTAATAGGTGGGAGTGGTCCAGTCAAAGCAGAACAGACTGGTCAAGAGCAAAGGTAATGGCAACAGTGTTTTGGGGATACTCATGGCATTTTGCTTGTTGACTTTCTGGAGGGCCAAACAGCAATAACATCTGCTTGTTATGAGAGTGTTTTGAGAAAGTTAACCATAGCTTTAGCATATAAACACTTGGGAAAGCTTCCCCAGACAATCCTCTCCACCACAGCAGTGCTTCCACTCATTCCTCTCATCAAACAAGGGCAGTTTTGTAAGAATTTCCATGAGAAATCATTAGGCATCTACCTTTACTGTCCTAATTTGGCTTCTATGGCTTCTTTTGTTCCCTAATTTTAAAAAATCTGTTAAGGGCACCCATTTTTCTTCAGTTAATATGAAAAAGACTGCATTGACTTGGTTAAATTCCCACCATCCTCATTTCTTTAGGTTTAGACTAAATGGCTGATATCATCACTTACAAAAGTTTCTTGAACTTGATGGAGCTTATATTGAGAAATAAAGTGTATACTTTTTATTTTTGTCTTTTAATTCTATTTTTCCACAAACTTTTTGAAGGCACTTCATACTTTGTATGATTGCAATACTTTTGAGTTTATTGAGGCTTGTTTTAAGATTTAGTGTATGGCCTATGCTGGGGAATGTCCTGTGTGTGCTCGAGAAGATTGTATATTCTGCTAACACTTTGTTCCATAGCTGCCAGTTAGGTTTAGTTTCTATACGGTATTGTTCCGGTCGTCTTTCTCCTTGTTGATCTTCTGCCTGTTTGCTGTATCCAGTATTGAACTTGGGGATTGAAGTCTCCCTCTATTATTGTTGAATTGCCATTTCTCCTTTCACTTCTGTCAGTTTGAGCTTCATGCATTGTGTTGCTCTATTATTAGGTTTATATATATATGTGTACTTAAAACTGTTATATATGACATTTCTATATGTTATAGGTGCAGCAGTGTAGTTGTATATAATGTTTTATGCAGTTGCTGTTTAAATCAATCAAGAAAAGAATGAAGAAAGAATATACATT
Organism: Eulemur rufifrons; assembly: GCF_041146395.1. NCBI lineage: Eukaryota > Metazoa > Chordata > Mammalia > Primates > Lemuridae > Eulemur > Eulemur rufifrons. Next base: position 66,813,130 of record NC_091000.1, on the reverse strand, counting down.
TTTACTATCTTTTAGAATTACTTGATAGTCCTCTTTATTTTTCATGTAGATTCAAATTTCCATCTGATTTACCTACATTTAGTCTGAAGAACTTCCTTTAGTATTTCTCGTAAGGCAGGTCTGCTAGCAACAAAATCTCTCCTTTGTCTACCTAGGAATCCCTGCTTTGTTTTCATTTTGGAGGATGGGGGAGAGTCAGATGTTTTTTAAGAGCAGTGTTTGGTTCACAGCAAAATTGAGTGGAAAGTATAGGCAGTGCCTGTATAGCTCCAAATCTCTCCACCACGTGTCAATGCACAGCCTCCCCTGGTGTCAACGTCCTGCACTGAAGTTGTACATTTATTGCAATTGGTGCACCTATGTTGACACATCATTTTTGCCCATAGTTTACATTAGGGCTCACTCTTGGTGTTGTGCATTCTTTGGGTTTTGACAAATGTATAATGACATGTACATTGTCCACCCTTATAGTATCATACAGAACAGGTTCACTGCCCTAAAAAACCTTCTGTGCTTCACCTATTCATCCCTTCTTCTCCTATAATCTTAGCAACCACTGATCTTTTAACTGTTCTCCATAGTTTTGCCTTTTATAGAATGTTACATAGTTGGAATCATGTAACATGTAGCTTTTTCTGTTTTCATTTTTGAAAGACAGATTTGCTAGATGGAAGATACTTAGTTAACAGGTTTTTAATTTTTTTAATTTTAGCAACCTTGAATATGTCATCCCACTGCTTTCTGCCTTCATTATTCCTTATGAAAAGTTAGCTGTTAATGTTGTTAAAATCCCCTTGTACACAGGAATTGTTTTTTTCTTGCTGTTTCCACATTTTTTTTTCTTTTAGCATTTTAACTATGGTGTGTCTGTTTGTAGATCTCTTTGCATTTATCCTGTTAGGAGTTTGTAGAGTTTCCTAGATGTGTAGGTTATCGTTTTCCAATAAATATAGGATGTTTTCAGCCATGATATTTTTGTATTTTTTTCTGCTCCTTTATCATCCATTACACATTGGTGTGCAGAAATGCATCTTGTATTTTTCTGTGGTTCTGTATCATTTTCCAGAGTACCCTTAGGCTTGAAGTTCTGTACATTCTGTCTCAAAGTCAGTTATTTTGGGGAACGTTTATCTTTTCTTATGGACTGCGTCTCCCCTGGACAAAATCTCTGAACCACTACTCTGGGTGCTAGGCAAAGTGGTAGCCTTTGGTCTTTTCAGCTTGCCTGTGCCAACATGAAACCTCCCCCCAAGAGTCAGTCAGAACCCTGGTGTTCTTGATGTGCTGCCCCTGGAGTAGAATCTCCTTATGCGTAAGGGTTGGATTTCACCATTTTTCTTAAGCTTTGAGTGAAGAAGAGAAGTGCTGGTGGCCTGCCGCTCCTGTTGAGATACATAAGCTTTGTTTGAGAACCGAAGGGAGAGGGAGCCCATGCACCCACCTGAAGTAAGCTCCTGTTGCTCTAAGCTGGAGCATGGGGGAGGAAGGAGCTGAGTCATGGCTCAAAAGTCACAACCTAAGTTCTTGCTGAGTGTTAGTAGATTTTCTTGAATACATGTTTTGTCATTTGCTCTATCCCCTTCGGACAATTTACAGAGATTTTAATTTTCCTTTTCATGGTTTTCACCAGCTCTGCTTGTTTGGTTGGGAGTGTGTCCGCAGAGCTCCTTACGCTGCCACACAGAAACAGAACTCTACCTTTGCTTTTGAGACATTTTTCTTTCAGACATAGAATTCTAAGTTGAAAGGGGTTTTTTCCCTTCAGTGCTTTAAAGATGTATTCCCTTGTCTACTGGCCTCCATTGTTGTGGCCCCGTAGGTGATGTCCTCTTCTGCCATTCCCTACCTGCCAACGGGTTTATGTTTTCCTGGTCTTTGTCTTTTTTTAAGCTTACCTCTGATGTTCATTGGTATAGTTTATGCTGAACACCTGTTTTCCTTCTGAGAATCTGGAATTTTGGTACACACTGGGCGGAGGGTACCTAAGGGACCAGCCCAAAATAAATGACTGGACAATGAGTCTCTGGTGAACTTCCCTGGCAGACATCATTTCACACCTGTTGTCACAACTTGTGCTTGGAGGAGTGAAGTGTGTCTCATGTGACTTCCCTGGAGAGGACCCTTGCAAGCTTATGCCTGGCTTCCCCTGGACTTCACCCCATGCACCTTTTCTTTTTTCTGGTTTTACTTAGTATCCTTCTCCTATCATAAGTCATAACCATGAGTGGGACAGTGTGCTGGACAATGTCCTCTGAGTCCTTCTAGTTAATCATCGAACCTGGGGGTAGTCTTGGGAACCCCCAACACACCATTGCTGCTTTCCACTGGTGTGCTGTCATTCAGGGGTGTGCCCAGGATTTGAAGAGGTTGATAGGTTGTTTTGGGTGCCCTCCTGTTTGTGATCTTTCTGAATTTCTAGCCACTCTATCAACTCCCAGCTTTACAGTTGACACCTGAAGCTTGTAGGACTACGCTTTCTGCCTGAGTTATTGTCAGGCCTGTGCAGCAGACTTGGGAATGCTCCTGGCAGAAGCTGGTGTGGTTCCCTGTCTCGAGGGTCTGATCCCCTTTGGTTTCTGCCTGCCTTTGGTTTCTTTTCAGTGTCTTCAAATGTTTGTATTATTCCTCCATTTCTGGCAATGGAACCATCTGTCTTTTTAAAATCATTAAAAACTATTCTTAGAAGTTAAGATAACTTTTCTTGTTCTTAATACTTAACATTTCAGGTGGCCGGTGAACGATGTATCATTCTCACCTAAGGAGCATTTTAAAGGTCACCAGAATTCTTTGCTATAAGCTGAGTTTGTATTTATTCTTTTTCTCTTCAGTGATGCTTTGTTGTTCCAAATTATCCAGCCAGTGGTGTGAGACCCAAACCTGAAAAAAGTTTTCGGCCTTGCTTGTGGTTTCCAATCTGTCCTGGCGGCCTACTCACACTGTTCTGGGAGGAATCAGAGCAAGTATTGACGACCAGCACTGCTGCTGGCACAGTTATTAATTATGCGACATGCCAAACTTTGCCTACTGGGATTATTTTGAAACTTTGGTCTTTTTCTTGTAAGCCAGTATTTTTACATGCCTTGCCCTGATTTGTATTTTAACTGGAATGATAGCAGAGTTACTCTTTCTTTCTTCTTAATCTGAGCTCTTTAACAGTTTGGGTTTCTCCATGGATTTTTGTTCATGTGTTGGTGAATCTTTGGTCTGTCCTTACCTTTCTGTCTTTTGCAACCCTGAACACATTTCAGCACATTCCTGGGCCTAGGGGATGTTAGAGTGTACTTCAAGGCTGGTAAATCAAGCAGATGGGTTAGGAATTTGGAATGATCCTTCTGGATTAATTTCATTGCCTTGCAAACCACCAGGGAACTTTGTGATGTTAAGGAAAGCCATGTTTTATTGAGTTTTAGAAGTAAATCCTAACAAAAAGAACTTTGGTCAGCTTACTATGTAAAGACAAAGAAGGCTATTATGATTTGGATTTGCCAATTAAAATTTTACTCCATGTGTGATTATGGGTAACATTAGTGCAAAACAAGAGTGCCAAGGTGATTTGGGTGAGATTTCTTCATGTCTTTCTTCCTTTATTTTTGTCTTGGTTTTTAAAAATCTTGGTTTAACTTATTTGCAGTTCTATACTTTACATTATCTGTAAAGAGTTTGTTTTGTATGAAATTCCTTGCATTGAAATTCTGTAACTAGAAGGATACTTGCACATAGGTGGATATGGTGGGCTGGGGGCAGGGGGGACTCAAGGGAAAGGGACTGAAAAGCTGAAGAAAGATGTATTTATATGTTTGTCTTGTGATTAAGATTTTCCTTCACCACCACCATAAAAGTGCTCAGGAAATAATTTTAGGTTTACTATTCCAATAACAATTTCTTGAATCCAGGCAATGCCATTTTGTGGGAGATTAATGTATTTTAGCCGTCAGACTAGATTAGTCAACAAGACTTTCACTTTTCAAAGGGGTAGGGACATTTGTCCTTCAGCTGGGGGGATCTCTTGTCCCCGGTTGAGTCTGAAGTCGGTATTTGGCACCTGGTGGTTTGTGTTGGACTAAAGCTGCTACCTTATGTCTCGTCTGTGTGACTGTTTTGTAGATCTCCCACTTCAGAGTCATGTTTGTCAGACATGTGTCTGTCAGCTTGCGGACCGTTTCCATCCCAAGAACTAGCGGAGCAGCATGCCTGCGCCTGGATGTCTTATCACTCTTGCACAGTCGGATGCAGGGGTAGCAAACTGTGGCCGCTTGCCGGAAAAGAATAGTTTTCACATTTTTAAATAGTTGAAAAATATCAAAAGAATTGTATTTTATGGTGCATGAAAATTACAAAATTCAAATTTTAGTGTCCATAATAGAGGATTTTTTTGGGTTGTTTAATGCCACCTGATTCATTGAAGTATTATCTGTGGCTGTTTCCTTGCTACAGTAGCAGGGTTGAGTGGTTGGGGAGACTGAATGGCCCATAAGCCTAAAATGTTTACTCTTTGGCCCTTTACATAAAGTTTACCAACTCCTGGTCTAATGGGTCCCCTGTGACTGCCATCTTCCAGTGTCTAAAAATGTCTGGCCAGTGCGTGTACACAACCCAGCACACGCACCCACCTAGAGCTACTAAACTAGTGTTGCGTTCCTCGTCTTAGTGTCCGAGGAGGGGCAGGATGGGGGCCTGACAGCCAAAGGGCTCCGGGGATGTTGGCCCTGGGGCCAGTGATGCACAGCTTCGAGGGGAGGGGACCCCTGCTTCAGCTTTAAGGAAATGGAGGAAAGCAAAAGGGGGTGCTGTAGTTTAGTATACGGTACGCTTCTGGAATTGAAACTGACATAGAGGGAGGAAGGGCATTAAACATAGCTTTCCCATGTGACATAATCCCTTTACACCTTGCCTTTAAAACTTTTAAACTTCCTGTCATAAAATTGATTTGTGTGGAAATTTCCAGAAACATGTATTTTACTTACACTGAAATACTTACACCCTTATACACAACTATTCACAAGTGAAGGAGCAGGGAAAAGATACCACTTTTCAAGCTCTCCTGTGGACTGTGTGGGTTCACATATGCTGATCTGACATTACTTATTGACTCTGTGGAGATCTGCTAGACGTGTAATGTGCCTTGTTCGATGAGACAAGGCTTTTCTATTCCTAATCCTTTTTTCATGGAAGCAATATGTGCATTTAATTTTAGGCTGTTCTATAGTTAAGGAATTTAATTTTCTATATCTCAGGAAGATATATTGGAGTGTTTTTTTGAGATGTGGGGGAATCATGGGGGTGAGGTACTCTCCCATTCTCTGCAATTGTCTACAGTTTTACTTGTTATCCTCTGTTGTTTTGGGGTGTTTGGCAACTAGGGACACCGTTAGGCTGTCTGACCTGGCCTGTAACTGCTAGAAATGTCCCGATGTGCTCGATGACTGAGGGGCTTAGACCTTTGTGTTCTTAAAGAGCTGCTCTGTGGCTGCTGGCCTCTGCCCACAAGATGTGTGTCCTCCGGGTGGCAGGCCGATGGCTTTTATATTAACTGCAGATGTAACAACAGTCTAGACATTTTTCCAGCAACACGGGGGCATTATGGCAGATGTTTTCTTGTTCGTGTTGAGACGTAGATCTCTCTTCTGTTTACACTTGGGATGTTAAGGTTGTAGAATTTGTCATAGTAACAATAACATGCTTAAGGACAAGATTGTGAATTAATAAATGTGATTAAGAATATATTGATAGTCAAATTCAAAGATTAACAGCGTCTTCCTTTAAAGATGTCAGCGTAAAGTTAATTAAAACCAAGATTTGAAGGTAAATGACCTGACCATTCTAGACCATTTATTACAATAAAACATTGTGTTTGGGTTCTGAGTGCTTCAGAATGATACCTGTGAGACAGATCATATGTTTCTTCAGCGAGCCAGTTCCACACCACAGAAGGTTCTCAGTCCCTCATAGCTTGTGTTGGTCACCCTGCCGGGCTACTGCTTGGATGTCTGCTGCTGAGGATGACCAGGCACGAAGCTGCAGGTGACCGGCCCTACTCCAGTCATATTGTGAAAAGCAGCTCAGGTGGGCAGGCTGCAGTGTAGAAGTAACAGCAGAGCCCCTCTGAACCACAGAAGTGTAAGTTACCTACGGTACATCCACACATTCTCAGCATAAAATTTTAGCATTTTGTATGACTTAATTTCAAGGAAATTGCTCAAATCCCAAGGATTCTATTACTATTTTATTTTCAGATGATTGGGGTTGGGGAGGAAAAGATCATTTTTATTATCTGTCATGGTATTTTATTATTTTTGATATTTCCTTATTACACTTTTACACTTGTACCTTTTCCAAATAAGTTTTGATTTTTTTAAAAACTAAAACTGTTTTCTTTTCTTCTGTAAACAGGTTGAAAGGATTGTTGACAAAAGGAAAAACAAAAAAGGGAAGACAGAGTACTTGGTTCGGTGGAAAGGCTATGACAGCGAGGACGACACGTGGGAGCCCGAGCAGCACCTGGTGAACTGTGAGGAATACATCCACGATTTCAACAGGCGCCACACCGAAAAGCAGAAAGAAAGCACATTAACCAGGACAAACAGGACCTCTCCAAACAATGCTAGGAAACAAATTTCCAGATCCACCAACAGCAGCTTTTCTAAGACCTCTCCTAAGTCGCTAGTGATTGGCAAAGACCTCGAGTCCAAAAACAGCCAGTTGTTTGCTGCCAGCCAGAAGTTCAGGAAAAACACAGCACCATCTCTCTCGAGCAGGAAGAATATGGACCTAGCAAAGTCAGGTATCAAGATACTTGTGCCTAAGAGCCCCATTAAGAGCAGGACCACGGTGGACGGCTTTCAGAACGAGAGCCCCGAGAAACTGGACCCCGTCGAGCAGGGCCAGGAAGACACAGTGGCACCGGAGGTGGCAGCGGAGAAGCCAGTCGGAGCTCTGTTGGGCCCCGGTGCGGAGCGGGCCAGGATGGGGAGCAGGCCCCGGATACACCCACTAGTGCCTCAGGTGCCAGGCCCTGTGACTACAGCCATGGCCACGGGCTTAGCCGTGAACGGGAAAGGTGAGTGTCCGGGTGAGCTGCCCGGGAGGCAGTGTCTCTGTCAACGGCCATGGGCTGTCACTCAGCACGCTTGTGATGATCCCCAGGAGGTATGGGTCCTACTCTAGAGAGCAGGCCTCGAGCTAATGTGAGTCTGGGCAATTCTCACAGATGTCTACTGGAGCCTTTGAGAGATTTTGCCAGTTTCTCCTTTCTTCACTTGAAGCCTTTGGCATTTCTCTCTTAAATCAGCACTAGCTGTCTCTGTTTAATTCACCATCCACAAACTCTGCCACCACTTTGACTTGCTTTAGACAATATAGGTTACGGCTGTTAATTTCTTTATAGCACATTTCTTTCTGCAGCTGTCTGTCTACCTTTCTCCATCTCTTAGGCCCTGAATCTCGTGTTAAGCATCCGCCTGCATTTCCTGAGTATGGCCAGCATTGATTCAGAAGTGCTGGTCCTTGTTTTGCTCACCCATTTGGGTAACCAGAAATGCCTTTCAGTGAGGGTGTCTACCCCAGTGGGGCCTTGGCGAGCATGGCTTGTTTCTCTGTGATGACAAACTGTTCAGACGCCATCGCTCCTCTTGCCGGGCTAGGAATCCGCACACCACATGGCATTTCCTATTTCACTGTCACACCTGCCCCTGCTCCTGGCTTCTGCAGCTGTCTTGGTTGTGCCATGACCTGCTGGTCTCCCAAGACAGCACACCTGGGAACCCACAGAGAGGGCTGCCTTCTCCTCGCTCGCCACGCCTCGCTGGCCCCCAGATCTTAAAGATTTCTACTGCTTATTTCTCTCATCCAAGCCTCACTTTAGGCCCAGGCACCTTCCTATCTCCCGTAGCTTTCTAATAGGTCTCCCTGCTTACTGCCTGTCGAAAGCTTCCATCCATTTGCATAATTCTTGGCCGGGGGTGGAGATGCCCCCCACCGCCGTGGGTAGCAGGTGTGATCTGTGTGTCTGAGCTGCACGCTCGTCCTCATCCGCCTCGTGGACTCCAGCTCTCCTGCCGGCCCTTCTCTCTCATTGCCCTCTGTGTTGCGGTCTTGGAGTTGCCTGTTTGCCTGTGTGTCTCCCCTCAACGCAAGCTCAGTGGAATAGTGTAAACAAAATAAAATGGTGTGGGTTTGTTTGAAGAACTATTTTCCTCTAAAGAGAGGTGTTCGCCTAAGACATTATTCAGCTGTCTTGCTGTGGTACGTTCAGCAAGCTTTCATCTTGGCTTATGCCCTCCTCTAGCGATGAAGCGGGATATAAACTGAAATCTGGGGTTTCCCTTTGGGTTGGAATTGCCGTCTTTCCATTGTTTGTCAGATAGGTGCTTCACCCAGATGCCACGACATCCTGCTACAGTGTTGCCTCCACCTGACGTGTGGGAACTTGTTCACAGATTTGACTTGCCGTATCGCTGACCTGCTGAAAATTCAGTTTTCTCTTACTTGTACCTGAAGGATCATAGAGGGTCAGAGGTAGAAAGGACTTTATAAATCATGTAATAGCATGCTCTGTTTTACAGTTAGGGAAGTTAAGTCCAGAGAGAAGGTGATGTTTGTGGAAGAACGGAGGCGAGAAAGGGAATCACAGCATGTGTCTCAATTCCTGTCCAGTCTTCCTTCCATCACTGCTTGCTGCCTCCACTAGACAGTTAAACATAACTGTCTTTACTGATGGCTTTGGGCCAGGCACTGTGCTACAGCCTCTGGTGTTACAAAGACTGGGGCAGAGGCTGGCAGTCTGTAGCCGGGGGCCTAACCCAGCCCCCAGTTTCGTATGGTCTCAAGCTTAGAATGGTTTTTATATTTTCTAATGTTTGAAAACAATCAAGAGGAATGTTTACAAAATTAAAATTTCTCCGTCCATACATAAAATTTAATTGGAACACAGCTACCTTCATTCATTTACGTTTTGTCTATGGCTGTTTTTCAGCTATAGGGGCAGAGTTGGGTCATTGTGACAGATATTATATAGCCCGCAAAGCCAAAAAAAATTAACTGCCTGGCTCTTTGCAGAAGTTTTCGGATCTCTGCTCTTAAGAAGCCATAGTCCTGCTTTTTTGTTGTTGTTGTTGTTGTTTTAATTAAGGGAACATAAAAGTCTTTAGGAGATCTTGGGCCACCTTTTGTTGTCCACAAAAGTTGTGTATATATATATTTTTATGGGAGAACCCCTGATTTTCAAAATGTTGACCCAACACGGTTAAGCACTCCAGTCCTTTGCTGGGAACCCACAAGTCCAGCTTTGGTTGGTCACCACTTCCAAAGTGGTCTTTCTCCTGTTCCCGCCTGTGTTAGATCTTCCAGAGTGAACTGCAGCAGCCTTCTCTCATTTCCACGTTCGGCTGTTACCGTGAGAAACACTCCCAGCAAAGCCTTCATTCCTTTCTGTTTCATGTGTAAGGTGGTTAATGGCTTCTCTTTAAGTAAGGGTCTGGTGACTTCCTTTTCTGAAACATGGCTTTGGTTAAACCAAAAAGGATGTGTAGGCATAGAATCTTAAATTACTTTGTTTTGTGGAGTTGCTGTAGATTGCGGTGGGAGTGACACTGTATTTCCAGTGCCCTTATGGTCATCTTTATCTAAAGCCACCGTGATCGCTTTACCCTCTGGCTCACTTCTGCCTGGGTATTAGTCAGATACAGCCCTAAGTCCTATATGCTGCTGAGAATGTAATCTTGACCCAGAGGAAAAATAGGAGCCGCCCAGCAATGTTTTTAGGACAGTGGTGAGTGACATCCCCTAGGGCCTTGATCTAAATCAGGCTTACAGATTAACAAGGAAAGGACAGGCACCTCCTCCCACCAAGGCCTCTGTTGGAGGATCCTTTCTGGAGGAAACGTGGTGGCAGAAGCAGATGGTGTCTGGGCCACCTGCAGATGCAGGAGGATTAGTGCCATTGCTGCCCTGCTCTCTGTGAGGAGAGATGCTTTTGTTCCCTTCACTGGAATGTAAGCTCCAAGAAGGGATTTTGTTCTAAATCTTCTGTGCGCAGAATGGTGCCTACCACATGGTTGGTGCTCTGCAAGTATTTGTAGATGGGATGATTCCAGTAGAATGGGGGCTCATTGAAGATAAGGATTTCAAGAGTCTTTTCTGGCCCCTGTGGCTGGCTCAGAGTAAATGAGAGGGAGAGCAGGAGAGAAGAAATGCTGTTGAAATGACAAGGTCTATGGGCCAGAAACACAGACATCGTGGAAAGCCACTCATTTGCCCTTAGGGTACTCTTTCCTGAACGAAAAGAAGTAATACTGAAGCTCTGTTAGATTGTTGTGCCACACTCATACGTTTGTAAAGCAGTTATTTTTACTTTCCAGATTAATTGTAGAGCTACATGAGAACACTGATTTTTTTTTCCCCCCCTGAATCTAATTGAAGCAGATACTGGTGGAGTGATAGTGAAATGAACCATCTCCTGTTCAAAACAGTAATCATGTGTATTGGAGGGATATTTTTGCCACTGAAAACAGAATATTTGTTAACCCCCAAGGAGTGAATGTTTTGGGAGCATTTTCACACACACTCGATTTCTTTTATAGAATGACCATATGTGTGTTTGTTTTTTAATTTAAATATGAAACAAAGGTTTAAAAGATGAATATATTGCTTCACTCAGAAATGTGAGAAGATTTTAAAATTTAGGTGATGTAGCCGTCTCTCTACTCTTTACCAGTGTTAATGATTTCTTGCTCTTTTAATTGCTCAATGAATGAATCCTACAAAAGAAGTAGTTGCTTTTACAATTGGATTATCATGACTTTGTTCTTTCATGAATTCCAATATGTAATTCATCATCATTCCATAAGTATGAGATTTGAGAAAATGCTATTAGCAAACTTTTAAAAAATTGGTGTAAACTTGACAAAGTTTACGTGAAGTTTACATGTTATCATGTAGGGTTGGCTTCTGGATTTTAAGTCAAAGCCAACAGATTTAGTAGGAAAATGACTGAGGAAATATTTTAGCACGCCTTCCATCCCACGAACATTTCAACCAAAGGAAGGTCCCAGGAGAAAGCATCCAGGACAGCTCGGCTGCTCCTGAGCAGCTGGAGTGCGATTTCCTCTCAGTAAGGATATGGAACAGATGATCCATCTCCCTTTTCTCTGTGCTTGTCGGGGAAGCTGAAGTACCAAGTCCCCAGCTCAGCTCTAGAAAGAGGCCCCCTGACCCTCTCGGGCTATTTGTTATTTAGTCACTGGAATTGGAACTTTACTGCAGGGAAGGTTAAGAAGTCAGGAAACCAGTGCCCAGAGGCAGTAGCTGTTCAGTGTGGCCACAACTGGAAACATCCACTTGAAAAGAGGTGAGGATGAAATCTGGTTATAGCAAACAAGCAATTTGGTAAGTGTGTATGAGGCTTTGATAAAAAGATTTGAATTTGAGACTGACAAGCACTTGTTGGCACCTCCTATACAACAGGCTCCATGCCAGAGGCTTCCACCTGTATGATCTTGCCCGTCCCTCACAAGAACAAACCCACTTACTCGTAGAAAGGTTCCAGAAGCTAAAAATAGAACCAGAGGGGGGCAGACCTTTGAGGCAGCCAGAGGTGTGACTTCCCGCCCTATCCTAAGTATTTGATAGGTGTCTTCAGGTAGAATGATGTGATTGCCCAGCAGCAGATGTGTTCCCCTGCTCCTCAAGACCTCAGTGGTCCTCACACCTGAGTGTGCTTAAGAATTCTAGTGCAGAGTTGTAGACACAAAGCCCAGGGAGAGGATGCTCTCATCCAGCAGGAGTCAGTCTGTTTGAAAAATTTTGTTACCCCCAGGAATCTTTAAAAATATACAAACCATCCTAATCTGAAAAGACCAGGAGAAAAACCCATACAAACCATTACCATTTCATTTAAAAATGTGCAGTTATTTGCCCATCATTGACGTAGAGCCGAGGCCTTTTAAAAGGCACTTGCCTTTGCCACTTGTTTGAGGAGCCAAGGCCTTTTCTTTGAGTATGGGTCCATTGGTTGGAGTCTTCTTTTGTGGACGGTAATATATCATTTACTATTCCCAGTTTGCATTTCTTTAAAGTGGAGCAAGAACTTAGATACTTGTAAATCTGTCTGAGGGCACCGTCCTAGCCTTTTTGATTTTTCTCATTTTCTCACACCTGGTCTGACAGTAATTTTTAGTCTAGAGCCTTTCCAAATCATTTGATGTAGTTTTCATTGCCATATCTTAAGCTCAGGTGTGAGGACCACTGAGGTCTGGAGGAGCAGGGGAACGCATTTGCTGCTGGGCAATCACGTCATTCTGCCTGAAGATACCCATCAAATACTTAGGATAGGGCGGGGAAGTCACACCTCTGGTTGCCTCAAAGGTCTGCCCCCCTCTGGTTTGATTTTTAGCTTCTGGAACCTTTCTATGTGTAAGTGGGTTTATTCTTGTGAGGGATAAGTGAGATCACATTATAATCATATCTCCTATTTTATGGTAGAATGAATTAAATATAATTTCAGCTAGCCTGAGAAGCGTAGGAGAAGGAAAAATGTTTCCTCCATCCCCTTATGTTTGTGGCTGGGGCATGCAAATTACACTGACAAAATACATATTGGCAGGAGAAAAAAGCATACACATTTAATTGATGTTTTTAATTGAGTGCCGGAGGGCTCCACAGAAAAGAGGAAACCCCCAATGAAGTGGTTAGGCTTGAGAGCTTATATACCATTTTAACAAAGAATGATGAATTGTGGAGAAGTCGCTAGACAAAGGACAAGGGTGTTTTGAGGCATCTAGAGGCTAGTAAAATACGGGAGGTAAATCTATGGGGAAACTGAAGATAAAGGCTAGTTTAGTAAGGTTTGTTGCAGGCTCATCTTGGTTCCCTCTCTGATGATAAGCTTGTCCTTTTCATGATCTGCAAAGGGAGGATGCCTTTACCAGTGGAAATTTATGCCCTGCTTTTAGCCAGAAATGGGGAGGTGGGGGGGCAGAGAGTTCTTCCTACATCTGTTGCTTCTCAGTTGCCTTCAGCTCAGAACAATCCATATGTCAAAGGGGCTTATTTTGGGGTTGCATATTCTGACCCCCATCAGATGTTTAGGGAATAAACCCAGGCCGCTCTTGACCAGTATATATCCCGACAGGAGGAGCCGGGTGTGGGCTCTGTGGAGTGCCCTGCCTGGCCGCTGACCACTCACTGTGCATAGGGAATTGGGGGTTCCCAGGTGCTTCCCTCCTACTGTACTTCAAGTGTTTGATATTTTCAGGGATGGCTGGGACTCCAGGCAGTGTTTGCCCAACGAGTCAACTTCAGAGTCTTCCTTCTAGCCTAGAAGCTGACTCAGGACATGATTATGACTGTCGAGTTTTCTCTTTTCATTTCACCTTTTTTTTTTCCTGTATCACTGGTTCTCAGAATATCACGCCCAGACCAGCAGCATTGGAACATGTTAGAAATGCAGATTCTTGGGCCCCACTCCAACCTTCTGAGTTGTAATTTCAAACTGGAGTCCAGCAATCTGTCTGGCAGACCCTCTGGTGGTTCTGGTGCTTGCCTCAGTTTATTGTCCCCTATTACAAGTTTGTGGTTTTATAGAGGAAGATAGGAAATAAAATATACTACTAAATTCTTATGTTTATGGAAGAATCTATTTTATTTTTTTTAATTCTTTTTTTTTTTTTTTTTTTTTTTTAGAGATAGAGTCTCGCTCTGTTGCCTAAGCTAGAGTGTAGTGGCATAATCACAGCTCACAGCAACCTCAAACTCCTGGGCTCAAGCAATCCTCCCACCTCAGCCTGCAGAGTAGCTGGGACTACGGGCATGTGCCACCATGCCCGGCTAATTTTTTTTTTTTGTTGTTTTTTGTAGAGACAGAGTTTCCCTATGTTGGCCAGGCTGATCTCCAACTCCTGGCCTCAAGCGATCCTCCGACCTTGGCCTCCCACAGTGCTAAGATTACAGGCGTGGGCTACCTCGCCCAGCCGAAAATCTATTGTAGATTTTTGTGGTTGTATATATTTAGTTTCTATTCTGTTTTGAGACTGTTTATCTTTAGCATTTCTTGATTTAAAATTGTCTTTAGGCTTTTATAGTTTGTTTTTAATAAATATTTAAATAAACATTATAAAAAATTAAAATAGCTACCTCCTCTTTCTACTCTCCAGAGATAAACACCATTAATAGTTTTTTCTTTTAGAAGTTGTATAAATATATCCAGCATACACATTTTTTAAATACATCAATGTAATTATACTTGTCATATGGTTCTATAATTTGTGGTTAGCTTTGGTTTTTGAATTTTTTAAAATTTTGACACATTTTGGACATTTTTTCATGTCCACACAAACAGCTCTACTGTATTCTTGTAAAAGATTTGTGGTTATTTATGATGTGCATATATCATACATGATATTAGGGATTCTGTGTTAGTGTTTCTCAGCAGGGGGCGCTCCAGCATTTGAGCCTGGGCACTTCCCTAGTTGGCATCCCTGGCCCTGCCCTTAAGATGCTAGGAATGGCCTCAGGCCTCGTGATGAGTCACAGTGCCCTTTGTTCCCAGACACCCACATCTCACATCCCACAAGGGGCCTATAGTCTGGGTGCATCCGTTAGATGAGAACCACAGCTACAGACATTGAGAGTTTTCCCCCCTGTAAATGAATGTTTTAATGATGTTACAACTGCAAAAATGTTAACACACATCCTATTTTAAACAGAATTAATAAATACCTTTTTTTTTTCCAGAATGTTATGGGGGTACAAATGTTTTGTTTACATGAATTGCTTTTGTAGGTTGAGTCTAAGTTGTATGTGTGTCCATCACCCAGATCGTGCACACTGTCCCCATTAGAAACCCCCTAAATTTTTATACAACTAATTTAGAAGTACTCTGAGCAAAATATGAAAGTTCACTATTATCTCCCCTCATCTGAACACTGAATTCCCCAGAGAGAGCATTAATAATTTGATATATGTCATTTCTATGTCGTCATCTATGTCTTTTCCCATCTATTTATACGTTTTTATATATGAGACAATATTATATAAATTGTACTGGCATTTGCTTTTTTCATTTAACATGTCTTAGAGAACTTTCTATTTTAAGACTTATAAGTCATTTCTTTTAAAGTTTTAATCTTCACATCAGTATGATTTCAAACTTAGGAAGAAGTTGGCAGACTAGTACAAGAAACACCCATGTGCTACTCTTTACCTGGATTCACCAATTGTTTACATTTTGCCTCGTTTACTTTCTCTTTCCTCTCCTCGCTCTTCCTCCCCCATGTGTACATACTTAAACACACACACACATACATGTGCATATAGTTTTTTTCCGGAACCATTTGAGTTAGTTGGAAACTTGCTATCGTAAATGATAACAAAATGCAAGGGCTATAATTGATTTAAGATTTTGATGGATGTTGCCAAATTGCCCACTAAAAAAGCTATCAAGATTGTGAGTGCCCATTTGCCTGGGTTTTTGGGGGGTTGTGTTTTTTTGTTTTGTTTGTTTTGAGACAGAGTCTCCCTCTGTTGCCCTGGCTAGAGTGTAGTGGTGTCACCCCAGCTCACTGCAACCTGAAACTCCTGGGCTCAAGGAGTCCTCCTGCCTCAGCCTCCCAAGCAGCTGGGACTGCAGGCGCGAGCCACCACTCCAGGCTAATTTTTTCTGTTTTCTAGTACAGACTGGGTCTCACTCTTGCTTAGGCTGGTCTTGAACTCCTGACCTCAAGCTGTCCTCCCACCTCAGTCTCCCAGAGTGCTAGGATTATAGGCCTGAGCCACCTTGCCTGGCCCCATTTACGTATTCTTAACCAATATTTTAATCTATTTTTCAATATCTGCCAGATGAGAAGGTAGAAAGTAGTATCTCACTGTTTTAATTTTAAAAGAAGAAAACTTTTTTCACAGGTTAATTGACCATTTGCATTTATTCTTCATTTAATTCCCTTTATATATCTCTTGCCTATTTTTCTTTTGAGTGGTGTAAGTTTTTCAAAATGTGAAGATTTCATGAATGTGTATGTCCTGTTCTTCTCTGCATGCTTGAGCTGTGGTGTGCATACTCCTAAAGGGAGCGCCCCGCAAATGGTCAGTGTCTCAGTGGTCCTCCTGGCCCATGCATGGACTCATTCTTCATAGCAGGGGTGAGATTGGGTAGGGTTCTCTTGTCTCTGCCTTAAGGGACTAGAAAGCCTCAAATTAATTCGCATTAACTTTATGGTTCCTGCTCAGTTTTGAATATACCAAAGTATATTTCATTAATTTGGAGTTTCATAAAGTATAATTTAAAAGAAATCTGGAATCCTTAGGTCAGATGTTACAAAAGGAATATTTCTAACTATAGTTCTTTCTCCTTTTAAATTTTATAATTAACTGGTACCAGAAGAGGGGACATCACCTTTTCAGGTTAAATTCCATTTTTATTTAATATTTGCTCTTGTTGCTGCATGTGCTAGCGGGAGCTGAACACCTGTTACAAGTCCCACTCGCACCTTCTGTACTCCCATATTTGTTGTTTTTGTTGCAACAGGGTACTGGTCTTGTAGAATATTCCTCTAATGGCATCCTGTATCTTAAGGTTGAAAGCACCTATGTATATACAGGGTACAGTTTATCTGGTCTCACTTCTGAGCATGCTGTTCTGTTGCCTTTGTTCTAAGTTCCTCCAACATTCTTCTTCCTCTTTCAGAGAATCCTTAGTTTATAAATGAGACCAGTCATGAAAGAGAAAGTGATTTGATGACAGTGACTAGCAGATTTGGTGGGAAAATAGGGTCCACCTTAGAACCTACTCCTAACTTTCATTTAGCTCTTTCTACTGTGTGACACTGATGACAAGTGATTTTTTTATAAGCATAATTCACACTACTGATAGGTACTATATTAGTTAAGCCTTTTGCTTCTGTCTCGAGTGAAACTAAACTCACATTGGCTTAAACAGTCCAACAAAAAACGTAGTAGCTCACGCCTGTAATCCTAGGACTCTGGGAGGCACAGGTGGGAGGACTGCCTGAGGTCAGGAGTTCACAACCAGCCTGAGCAAGAGCAAGACCCCGTCTCTACTAAAAATAGAAAAAATTAGTTGGACATAGTGGCTCACGCCTATAGTCCCAGCTACTGGGGAGGCAGAGACAGGAGGATCGCTTGAGCCCAAGAGTTTGAGGCTGCAGTGAGCTATGATGACACCGTATCACTCTAGCCAGGGTGATAGAGCGAGACTCTGTCTAAAAAAAAATAAAAAGGAAAATGGCATCTGTTGGCTCATGTAACCAAGATCCAGACACAGCTGGATCTGTGGCTAGAAAAGTTGCCTACTCCCATCTCTGGGCTCTGTTTGCTTCCCTCAGGCCTGCCCTGCCCATGTGGAAGCAAGGAGCTGTCAGCAGCTCTGGGCTGGCATCCTGATCTCTTAGCAAACCAGACAGAAAAGGATCTTCTCTTCCTCACAAGTTCCAAGTGGTGAGATCACTCCCTCTAAACTCTCTAACCTAGAAGCGAGGGATAGGGTGATTGATTCCCAAGGGAAAACCAGGCCTAATAACAATAGCATGGAAGTAGGTGCTGAGCAGGCCTGAACAATAGGTGTCAGCAGTCTTGATATAGTTAACATCGCCAGGTACATTTAAAATATAATACTACTTTCCTTAAGTTAGAGAATGTCATGAGTGTTAAGTGTTAATCACTCGAATAATAGTTCGAGTTAACGACATTTGGGTGGTCCACTCAGCACCAGCCGTCCTCCCAGACAGCGCCCCCCCTCACCACGCTGCTCACCATGAGGTCGGGCTGTGTGTCCGTCTTTTCACTGCCTGTTTTTGATTAGGTGTTCTTCCTCCTTTTCTAGTCCTATCTTTGGGTGGCTAGGCACTGCACTTAGGCCCTTCCTAATGTGATACGTGACCTTCTAAGTCAGTCGCATTCATTACAAACGAAGAAAGGCCGCTCAGCATATCAGGAAGCCTTTGAAGGAAGATGCTGGGGAGTCAGGTTCTCCAAGGTGAAGTCTTAACTGCAGTGACTTGGACACCTGGATTGGATGCATGAGAAACAATTCCTTAGAGGAATCTCTAAAAAAGGAACAGCTGATGTTTTGAAAAGATTGATATAAAGATTCAGAATGGATCAACAAATTCATGAAAACTTTAGATGATAGAATGGAAAAACATCGTGTAAACATCTTAATAATGGTCTTTAGAATCTCCTGCGTTGTCTGCTCTAATTATTTACACAAAGTAGGTGCTTAATTAACATTTGTGTGTGCATGAATGAGTTGAAGGGATTTTTATCACTTCTGTCATTACTGTTTATCTTCTAAAAAGAGTGAAAAAGATGATTTGTTGGAGTAGTTGGGAAAAATTACCAAGGCAGTGAAAGGCAGGGCGAGATTTGGGCTTATGTGCAAGTAATCAAATGATGATAAGTGGGTCTTCGAGCAGAAAAACTGAAGAAACATCTGTAGGTTAGTGGTACAGAACATCTTTTAAAAACATCAATGAATAATGTTGCTGTGTGTGACTGCATCCAGGAAGCAACTTGGTAAGTGATAAGGAGAGCCCTCGCCCGGAGTCATTCTCTTCTGGAGGACGCAGTCTCTCCAGAGCAAGCTCCAGACCCACAGAGCCGCGCAGTGCCTTGGGCTCTGGGTCATTTGAGACAGAAGTGACCCCAGCATCTGGTTCCATGGGTCCCCTTGTCACCCTAAGCTGAAGCCTCTTGTGCAGCTTCTCCCTCACTTTCCCCATTGAGCTAACTTTGCCCTCTTATCTGCTCCTAACCTAGTGATGTTCACAGCTGTGTCTTCATCTGATTCCCCGAGCGCCCAGCCCTCCTGCCCTCAGGCAGAGCCCAGTGCCCCTTGGGCAGTGCTCCTGCAAAGACCCTTCCTTGTGAGGCCTGTGCGCCTGGCTCTGTCCCCTCCTGTTACTGTTTGACTGACCAGACTCCTGGTCCTTTTCCAGTGTGAGCTTTTGAGTCACAGCCTTCAGTCCACCCCAGGCCAGCTGTAACCTCATAGGACCCAGCCTTCTAAGGGAAGCGAGCGACTTCAACCTCATCCGTGTAGCTACAGTTCACGGACACCTGCACTGAGCAAGGCCCAGGGTTCCGCTTGTCCTGGGTCGTCACAGCCAGCACTGCACCCGAAGGCCTGGTTTACTGATGAGAAACCCCAGCCTGCAAGAGGGGAAGGAACCTGCCCAAGATCACACGCCCGAAGCCCAGAGCTGCACTTCAGGCCCATTGCTGCCCATTGCTGCCCCTCTGTCCTCCTCTCCGAAGTGACTCAGTTTCTATTTCACAGAGAAGGACAGGTTCCAAGGTGCAGAGTCCCTCCATCCAGTCCCTGGCCCGCCCCGTATTTCCTCAGCCTCTCAGGTTTCCGTAGTTCCATCAGCCTCTTTTCATCAAGGTTTTTCTGTTTTTAAACAAAAGTTTGTTTCTACCCTGTTTCTCACTTTTCCTTTGGTCCACACCTGCCAGCTCCTCCCCTGCCGCTCACCCCCGGGGTGATCACCCCTGGCTGGCCCCACGGTGCTGGGTGCCAGGTCCTGGGCTCCAGCACTCCCAGCCATGGTGCATGTGGATCACCACGTCTTTGCAGGGTTTTAGTTTTCTTTAAAACATTTTTAATTGTAGTAACAAACACATAACATTAAATTTACCATCCTAAACATTTTTAAGCATACAGTTCAGTGGTGTTACATGTATTCACACGTTGTTGTACACAGATCTCTGGAACCTTTTCAGCTTTAGGAAGCTGAAGCTCTATACTCATTAAATACCAATGTCCCCTCCCCCTGTTTCTACTTTCTGTCTCTGAGTTAACTCCTGCAGGAACCTCATATAATTGGAATCATGCAGTATTTGTCCTCTTGTGACAGGCTTACTTCACTTAGCGTAATGTCCTCCAGGTTCACCCATATAGTAGCATGTGGCAGGATTTCCTTCCTTTTGAAAGCTGAATAATGTTTCTGTATATACATCCCATCTTGTTTATGCAGTCATCTGTCAGTGGACACTTGAGTTGCTTCCACCTCTTGGCTATTGTGAATAGCACTGCTATTAGCATGGGTGTACAGCTGTCTGTTTAAATCCCTGCTTTCAGTTCTTCTGGTTAAATACCTGGGAGTGGGACTGCTGGATCATATGGTAGTTGTTTATAAGCTTTCGATGAACCTCTGTAATGTTTTCCATAGCATGTGCACCATTTTACGTTTTCACTGACAGTGCCGAAGGTTTCAGTTTCTCCACATCCTCACCAGCACTTACTTTTTCATCTTTGTTTTTAAAATACTTGTTTCCAGAACACTTAATTCTCATTTCGTTCACATTCTACCTCTCTGGCCGTTTCTTCTCATTTGGCTCTGTGAGCTGTTCTCTGCCGCCCCAAGACACTGCTTGCCACGGCCCTCATGTGCACAAGGTGCCTGACGGTGGCCAGGGACCATCCATGTGGACCCCTACAACCTTGTTTCCCAAAGCACTTAGGGGGGCTTCTTCCAAATCAGATGACTCAGCAAGCCTGTGCTCCCGTCCCTGTGTCCCTGCTGTCCCTGTGCCTGTCCTTTTAGGTAAAGTTAATACGTTCCTCTTCACAGCCGCGTCGCCGACACACAAGGGAATTTCTTGAGAGTAAGAACCAAGACATTTCATCTTTGTTTTTCTACCACCTGCCACGTGGTAGGTGGCCACTAAACGTGTTGAGTAGGTGAAAGCATTTTCTTCTTTGATGGTTCATCTTGAATGTCTTTTCATAATTACTATTTTATTGGAAACTACTACATTGTTTTATCAGGGCAAAATCTAGTTAAAGCATTCAACTTCAGCACATGGAATTATGAAAGAAGACGCCCATCTAACTGTAGAAGGAATACAGCTGCTTGCCGCTGTCCGGGTGCTAGCAGGGAGGAAGGCTCCTGCTCACTCCACAGAGCCTCTGGTCCTGGGGGCGCCCTTGGCTCTCCCCATTTGTGCCGCTTTGAGGGCTTTGGCCCCTGCAGCTGGGATCTGTGGTACTTGATGCCTTTTCCTTGGCCTCAGCACAGTTGTTGGCTCCTGAATATCTTCTCTTTCATGACTTGTGAGTCCCTGAAACAGTTTTTCCTCAGGTTTAAACGCATTTTTAAAACCTTGCTTTTGGTTTCTGATTCAGTATGTTGCATGCCATATACTTGACAGCCAGCCACCTCTGCGTGGAGGGGTTCTGGAAGCTCCCTGCCTATTCATCATGTATACAGTGAACATTTGCCACGTGCTGGGCTCTGTGCTAGATGTTGAGAAGTCAGAGCTCAGAGAGCCCCAGACTTCTACACACCCATAGCCTGGCAGGATGGGATTGAAGAGAGAGCCCTTGTTTCTGATGGTAGGAGTCTATTTGAATGGCACTGTAGGTGACAGAGTTGTGCCACACCTACCCCCAGCCCAGAGGCCAGGCCGCGCCAGTGTTGAGAGTTAAGCTTGCAGTTTTGGGCCACATTCTGTAAGGCAAGAGCAGAGTACCAGACTGTTATTAAGGTTATAATAAACTGATCCTGGTCAGACCTGTCCTCCTTGTGAAGTGGTGCCATCCAATGACATATAAATGGCCTCTATACCACAGTAATTGCCCCAGTGTAGTAAATACCCATCTCCCCTAATGATAAGCATCTGATGTAATTGCCTCCCCGTCTGGGACATAGGATCCGTGGAGGCATTCAAAATAGGAAATATTAAGAAAACATTTTGGACAGTACCTCCAAAGTATTTGGTACTCCAGGTTATTTTCTGAACTATGTATTTGGTCTTCAAAGCAAGTGGGTTTGTTACTCTTCCATTCACCATGCCACCTCCCTGCCCCTCTTTTGGGAAGGTGACACCTTCTAATCAGATTTATGTATGATGACATCTGGTCTGCCCTCCCTGCTTCATTATTTAGGAGTTGTTTGTGCTTAAACAATGTTTTTTAATGGGAACGTACTAAGTTCTCAAGTACACCTTAAAATAACCCGCTTTCCACCCAGTTACTTCAGTCATAGTCATCTTTAATTTCTGCCTGCAGTTTACAGTCTCATTTATGTCTCTGTGGCAAGGGGAGGGAGCATGTTGCCAGGTGAAAAGATGTAAGTGACTTTGCACCTCATCACACAACTGCAGGTTGTACATGGGATCATACTGGCCGCTTAGACTGCAGCGGTGTCTCCCCCTCACCTCCCACCCCCAGCTGAGTAATAACTGTCACCAAGTCCGAACACTGACATGGAGGCGTTTAATCCCCAGCAGACCTCTGCAGCCCCTGTCAGCGGGTGTCCCTCACGGTGAGCCCATTCTCCGCAGCAGTGTTAGGGGGCGGCCACCGCCCAGGGCTCCTCCCCCAGCGTGGTCTGAACTTCAGAAGTCAGGGAAGTCCAGGGTGGATAAGCAGATAGTGAACCCAGTGCCTTGGTTACCAAAGCAATTGTGTATCACTGTCTTACTGAACCTGGGTTTACGTAATTAAGATGTGGACTAGATTGAGTCTGTGTGTGGTTTTCTGTCTTCTCCAACCTCCCCCCCCCAAACCTGATAAGAATGTTAAATATTAAGCCCATTCAGGAGTCCTTGGTGGTTGAAGGGACTCTGTTCTTTGATTTTTGTTGGGGTTGATCTGAGCCTGCGGACCTGATGTGCTTTGTGGGTGCTGGCTTCTCCCAGGCGACTAACCTGGACTGTCTCCTAAACTGCTCAACTGATTTTGAGAAACGTCTTCTGTCCCCAAGGAGGGCCATATTTCAGTGCCGAAGTGCTTAATACTGTGGGGGTATATGTAGAGGTGATCTGTGAGAAAGGATGAACTGCTGATTTTGAAGTAATAAAAGGCAAAGGCAGCCATAAAATTTGTTTTTGAGAATTACAAAGAAGCCATTGACTCCGTCTGGATCAGAGTGGAGACCACATCACGGCGTGAAGCCCCTCCCTTGCCCAGTGTCAGTTCAGCTCTCTCGCCTCCGTTCCGCAGGAGCTTGTCCGCTGCTGTCTGTGATCACTGTGGGAATCGCTGTGTCTCTAATGCGGTTGGAGCCCTGAAAGAAACTAACTTGGTCCCAGTAAAGTCTTAAAATCTACTAGTAAGATGACATGGTCTGTGAGGAGGAGTGTCTATCATTTTAGTTAAGTATCACGTTGGTAATTGGGGGAGGGTTTTGCATTTTATCTGGTAAGGGAAACTGCCTCTCCCGTGGATGGGTAATGTGACTTTTATTGAATGTGACACACCTTATTACCTGAAGCTCTCAATTTGGGTGGACATTGTTTTTCGTCTTGCTAATGTAGTTTTCAATTCTGTATTCCATGTTCGCATTGTAATTGTAGCATTTTCTTTGAATGACACTTTCGGCAAAGCTCAGTAGCTATTTCCCATACTTGGCATTACCTCTAAAGGTGAAGTGACGTGGACTTTGTGGGACTCCTATGAAAGCATAATGTGAACGTTATCAGGGCGGTACGTGCAGGAGATCACGCTGTGTGGTCACTGTGTTGTCAGCGTTCCGATTGTGCTCTGCCAGCCCAGCCAGCTCTTTGTGTCTGTTTTGTGACGGTGCAGGTGTAAGGATTTCGGGAGGAAGGACACGGCCACACAGTCAGATCAGCCTGGAACATGTGATGTCTTCTACAGGGTGTCACTTTGGATACAGTTTTTTCCTAATTCTGTGACTTGAACCAATATTTTATGGACTTTAAAGGGAAAGTGGAAAATAAGTTCTCCCCTTTCCTTCATAAAGTTGACTTACATGCTTTGGTTTTCCAAATAAACCTTACTTGATGGGACTGGAGTTCTAAGACTGTGACAAGCTATTTCTGACAGTTTCCAAAATTGCCACAGCTTTGTAACAACCAAGAGGAAGAGTGCTGTAAGAATAGTCTCAATATGAGTTGTGATTTGGTTTGGTTTTATTTGAGGAAAGGGGGGTTGCCCTAGTAAATTTGCTACTTGCAAAGTACTCCACATGCTATTTTCTGGTAATGTGTTCTCAATAAGTGGTCCAAACCAATTTTTTTCCATTATATTATCACCATCTACAGAAATTCACCACTTAGAAGGACTGCATAGCGTACAATCTAATTTGTGCATTTTCCGGTTTTCACAAGGGATTTTCTAATATGAATTTAATAAGCAGTTATACACTGGATTGTCTTGATTATATAGTAAGGGTAATGCTGTGACAGCCCAGAGTGGCACTGTACCACAATCTTCAGTGTTGCACATGTTAACTGCTTAACAAGTCCACATAAGAAACTGTGGCTACTCCAAGCTCGAGTGAGTTGAGGGGGTGTACCCCAATAGCTGGATTACTGTAGGGGCAGGATGTCACTGAAGTGTCCTGCTGCAAAAAGCAGGGAGATGGTGGAAAACACAGAACATGCCACTGTAGTTTTAGCATGCATTTCCTTGATTTATGAAAGAAAAGCTGACTTTGTTCTATTACAGTTTTGAAGTAGTCTTGGATGCTCACAACTGACCTCAAAACTAGATTTTGAAATGACTGTATCTTCTATATTATATTTATGAAACATAGCAAGTTGTGGCTTTCAAGTTTTTGCCTTATGTTTTGAGTCTGTTATGCTGAGGTCAGCTTTCTGTCTTGGATTTGGAGTAGCTTTTGTTCTCACCTGTAAAATGGTATGTTTGTTAGATGCTCTCTCTGGATCCTTTTCTTTTTAGCACGTCTAGAATGTCTTTGTTGAGGTGAACAGTCAGTTCCATGGCCTGGCTCTCCTTGAGCTACGTGTTCCCTGCCTCCCCACATGGTGTCCGAGAGTAAAGAGGCACATACAAGCCCCTCCCTGCTGTCAGTGCGCTCGTGGTCAGTCATTCTTCAATGGCGGTGGTGTGTTGACCCCTGAAAAGCCAAACACGAGGAGCCCCCTTGAGAAAATCCTGGCACCCCAGTTGGAGAAACATTGTGTTACAAGTCCCTGTGATTCTCAGTCCTGGCTTCTCGTTGTAAATGCCTGGCCCCCTGGCAGAGATGGATGTGGTCCCTCCTCGGTGGTGGTCCTGCTGGTTCAGAATCATCACTGTAGATGATCCTTGGCAACACCCTGATTAACCTGATGGAAAAGGGCGGGAGCAGGCTGTCCAGTCCTGTGGGTGATCAGCAGGGTGCCAGCGCAGGCGTGACAAAATGATGTAATTAGCTTCGTTGACTTGCGGTAGATGGTGTGTCCTTGGAGACTAGTTTGAGAAGCACTGATCCAGACTGAAGCTAGATGTTTGTTTTAGAAATTTGCTTACGGAAGTATTTAATTTCACTCAAGTTTTCTTAGCCTTTTAGTTTTTCAGGTTAAGCTAGCTGCGTAGTGAAAATACCTTGTCAGAATCCCCCTGGGGCAGCTTGTATCCTCAGCTCTCCAAGGTTCTAGCGTCTGTCTTCTTCGCATAAAAGTTTCTACTACTTTTAAATAGTACTTACGAGATAATGCCTGACCTGTGTACTTACCACTATCTTTCCCCATTTTCTGCCCTCCATCCTTCTGAAATGAACTTTTTATTCCGGTCCAGGCAAGCACTAGCTCACACAGGTCCTTTGACATTTCTGACCCACTGTGGATCCTCCAGCCTGCAGCTTTTTACATCCACGTGTGGATGTGCTGGGCCTCTAGTTAATGCTGTGGTGCTTATTAACTGGAGGTCACCTGTTGCCACACATGGTCACATTCTGCCTGTGTCAAGATGCTCCATTCTTTGCTGGGTTCTGCTTACCTGGCTGATCCACAGAGGGTCCTATGCTTAGACTGGACATGGGATTTTAAAATCCCCATGCCATGCACAGAAGTGGAAGGTTGAGTATGCATGAGCAACCGATTACAGTTCTAGACACACCACTCCTCGGGGCCTCAAGTCATGAGATGGGGCTTTCTGTATTTCCTCTGAAACCATTTATTCTGTTGCTTCATGAGAATAAGAGAAATTGTTTTAAGGAACCCATCCAGAAAGAGAGCGGAAGCAAGTATATTAGAGGAAGAGATGTATTTATTTATTATGTCGTTACTTAAGCCCTTAAACTTACTGTAAATGCCAAAGTAGTTACTGACCCCCTCCACGTCGGAGGTGTTGTGTTCCAGGCTTTCCCACCTTGGTAAGTGCGCCCTCCACCTATCTAGCAGCTCAAGCCAAAAGCCATGTCTTCCCCTCTCCGCATCCTTACCACCCAGTCTGTCACCAGGCCCACTTCATGCCACAGCCTCTCACCATTGCCACCTCCTGTTCAAGCAGTTGACATCTTTCATTACTGCCTTTTTCAACCCATTTTTCACTTAGCTTTGCTGTCCTGCTGAAGGCTCTTTCTTAACTTTCTGATGTACTTGAGGTAAAATTAAAACTTCTTACTGTGGTCTACACAACCTTTCAGGGCTGGCCTTCTGTTGCTTACTCTGCTTCCAACGCACTGGGCTTCCTTCACTTTCTGGAAGTGGCCGATTTCTGTCCTTCCTCGTGGTTTTGCACATGCACTCCTGTTTTTTTTTAACCCGGTTAACTCCTCATCCTCTCCACAACTCTTCCCCCACCATAAATTGACCACCTCTGTTCTGCGACTTTATAGCATTCATCCATGGTTCTGGTTGCATACATAGTGTTTATTTTGGGGTTAGATATCCATATATATTTATTCAGCCTCACAATAATCAACACCTGGAACGATGCCAGACAGCGATTACCTGCTCGGGTTTGTTAAATGGTGATTCTGATAGTCATGTCTTTCTCTTCCTGCCAGATTAAGTTCCTTGAGGGCAGTCTCTGTTCCTGGCCAGAGGTGCTCATACATGAATGAGTGCTCTGCATTTAAGGACCATTTACCTTTGTACTTCTTCCTGCGTCCTTCCTTCTAGTGGATTTGTTCAGCACAGTGCATACTATGTGCCAAGTATCATGAGATCCCCCTGGTAACACACCTATGGCCGTGTGACTAGTCTGACCACCAAGAGCCAGTACTTGCCAGGATGGGAGAAGCCAGTTACACAAGAGCTGTAACATAAGGTGGCGTGTAAATGCCCCTGGGCAACTAAAGGGAATGTATTCCAAAGGTTCAAGGAGAGCATGTGTAGTTGAGATCTACAGAAACTTTACTAAGAGGGTAAAAGGTGTGTTTGTGGGCCTGGAAGGATTAGTTGGATTTTGTTAAGAGACAATGTTGGGAGAGATGGTCTGGAGAGAAGGCAGGAGCAAAGGTCCAAAGGGTTACAAACCTTACTTGGAAAAGGATTTAAGGCAGTTTACAGTTTGGAAGTACAGGGTTTTGGTGTTTTTTTCCAGGTGAAGACATTGAGGCAAATTGAAACTAAAAACGTAATAAAGCCAAGAGTATGGTTAGTCCAGAAAATGTGTATCATGACATTGGAGATTGCAAGTGGCCCTCACGTTTGGCTTTAAGCTGTCTAGTGGCATATCCTCAGAGTGAACTGCTGAGCAGATGCACAGTGATCACTCACAGACACACACACAGTAGTTGCTTAGTAAGAGAATAACTATGCACAGTGATAAGACCTGCAGGAAGATTTTGCCCTGGATCATCAGTGGGAAAAGTTCTCCCTGATTTAGTGAACAAAACATATCCACACCACCTTCTTCACAATAAATATGGTATCCGTGGGGCTGTTTCTTAAAGGGGAGTTTATGCCATAGAGCATGGTGTTTCTGTATCCCTCCAAAGCTATAAATAAAATGTTAGAAAAGAACCCATAATTTTTAAAATCTGTTTAAGTGACTTCCCAGTTGAGTTGACTTGCTGTTATATATAGGGTGGTTAGTTTTAAACCTGTAAGTGTTAAAGGACGTCTAGTATCAAATAATTTCAAAAAGTAAAAACATGACTTATAAATACAGAATGAATGCATGTCAAATATTCATTTAACTCAATAAAGGAATCAAAAGGATGGTAAAGTTGATTCAAAGACAATTCCAGGGACTGACTGTATAGGCACTGAGGCAATGCCTGAATAGTTGCAAGGACAGAGACAAAACCAGTTAATGTCTTGCAAGGTGATAGAACTAATCTTTGGTGGTGTCTTTTCTCCTGGACAGGTGTCATTTCAATCTCTAAGCAATGCTATTAATTTATTATCACTATCAGTTTTATAAAGTTAGCACCTACCGTTACGGGGCTATAAAATATTCTAACCAGTGCTAAATAGTAAGTTGGATGAAGATTCATTGGCCCTGAAGAATGAGGTAATCCTTGGTGGGCATGTCTCACAATGCTCCAGCGTGACATTGAAATGACACGTGGTCATCCTTTCACCTGTTTCTAATTGGAGATTCCCCCCACCCCCACCCCGATCATTAGAAAAACTGTTGACTTTGGTTTTAATAAATTTGATCTGACCCATTCTTTCTGGGAGTAATTGGATAGCATAGCCACTTCTCATTTGTGTGGACAACCCAGGTCACCGTCATCTGCACATGGCCTGGAGCTGTTTTCTGCAGCGGCTGCTTGTGAGAGGAGTAGCATCCTGCTCATGAAAGGAAGGCACCAAGGTGCTTAAAATTGTTGATCAGCAGGAACGGAAGGCTGTAGGGCTTTGTGGCCAGGGACGGAAGGTTGGATTTTTCTCAGATGGTGAAGGAGTTAGTTGGAGTGAAAACATGACATGAGCTCATTGACATTTGACTGTCTGCCTTAGTCTAATTTCTGATGCTTATAACAGAATAGCTGAAATGGGTGATTTATAAAGAAAAGGAATTTATTTCTTACAGTTATGGAAGCTGAGAAGTGCAAGGTCGAGGGGCCGCATCTGGTGAGGGTCTTCTTGCTGGTGGGGACTTTCTACAGAGTCCCAAGGTGGCCAGGGCATCACATGGTGAGAGGGCTGAGCTGCTGGCTCAGGTCTTGCTTCGTCTTAGAAAGCCACCAGCCCCACTTCTGTGATAACCCATTAATCCACAAATGAGTGGATTAATCTGTTCATCAGGGCAGAGCCCTCATGACCCAGTCACCTCATAGTACTGCCACACTGTGGATTAAATTTAACATGAGTTTGAGAGAGGACATTTATTGAAACCATAGCAATTGCTGACTTCTTAGGGGAGTGACTTACAGTTGAGGTAGAGAAACAGAAGTCATCAGAGGCTTTCACCAAGTCCAAGGGCCATTGACAGTGGTGCTTTGAAGATAGAGACTAGTATCGTCAAGCCGTCTTAAAAGAAAGATTGGTTTCCCTGGCATCAAAGCTGACTTGCAAAAACCTTATTATGTCTTAAGAGTTTTCTTCCCAATGCTAACATTTCTCTGAATAAAGGAAAGAAAATCTCTTGAATGTGGCTAATTTCATTGACACTCTTCCTTACTATTTAATTAATTTTTTTTTTTTTTAATTTCAGAGGTGATAAGTTCAGGGCCTCTATTGAAAGCAAAAAGTGTAGTGGTGGCAATGGAATCACCAAAACTAACAACTTAGAGAATGGTGGCTTGTAGTAACTTAAAACTCTTAATTTATAAAGTGATTATGGGACTGGGGGAGTGTTGGTAGTTCTGACGTTTTAACAGAGAACAAAAAGTCTGGTCACACAACCAGCAAACAAATTTACATTTTAAAAATAGTTCTCGGCCTTAAAATATTTCCAGTAGACATTTATCTCCTTCCAGTCTTCCAGGGAATTCTCTCTCTACACTTCCGTACTAGGAAGACTATGCCGGACATAAGAGGACCATCTAGTCTAAGGGATCCACACACCTTTTCTGTAAAGAGCCAGGGAGTAAATATTTTAGGCTTTCAGGCCAGTCTCAACTCTTCCATTGAAGCATGAAGCAGCCGTACTACACAACATGTAAACAAATGAGCGTGGCCGTGGTCCAGTAAAACTTTTACAAAAACAGGAACCCGCTCACATATGGCCTGGCCAGGGAGCCCTAGTTGGCCGACCCAAGTTCTTACCTATTTTTCACCTTTGGAAATATAACTTGATATCAAAGAACCAGGGCACTCACCTTTAGCAATCTTGAAAATATCCCAAAGCCCCCTTCTGTATTTTCACAACAATCTTTCATCTGTATAAACAGGATGTGTTTTTTGTGTTTTGATGGCTTTAAACACTTTATAAATTAAAATTAAATGGCTTTTTCGGCCTTTTTCTCCTTCCTTTTTGTTTTAAACTTATTAATGTGGAGCACACATAAGAAAGTGCACAGCCCGGTGATTACCACAAAGGGGTCACCCATGTAATGACCACCTAAACCAAGCCATAGGGTATTACTAATATCCAGAAGCATCTCCTGACCCTCTCCTAAGCCCTGCCTCTTCCCAAAAGTATCCCAGCTCCTGATTTCCAACACAATAGATTAGTTTTGCCTTAATGATCTTTTAATGAATAGTTCTTAGTTCTTAATTTTAAAGTACTCCAACTTATCAATGTTTTCTTTTTCTTTTGATGGTGTTTAAAAAATCATTGTCTAGGCCCCAAACCATGACATTATTCTCTCATGTTATCGTCTGGAAGCTTTCATATTTAGAGCTGTGATCCCCCTTGGGAGGGGTGTGTGTGATGTGTGTATGATATGTGAGGGCGACACTCAGGTTTTATGCCACTTTCACCACTGCTGCGCTGCCACCTTTGGCATAAACCCAGGGTCAGTCTGTTTTGGATTCTTTTCTGGTCTGTTACTTCCTCTTATGTCAATTCCACATTGTCGTAATTATTGTATCTCTAAGTCTTAGCAGATTTCATAGAGAAAGTATTCCTACTTGTTTTTCTTCAGGAGTGCCTTGGCTACCCTTGACCCTTTGCATATACTTACATGCCGTCAAGTCAGCTTATCGGTTTCCACCCGGGGTCGGGGACTGACCGGAATTTTGACAGGGACTACATTCATTCTTAGGAATAATTGGCATCTTTACAATTAGTGAATGTATTTTATCATTTTTTGGGTAGAGGCCTTGCATGTCTTTTGATTGATTCTGTGGTATTTTTCAATGTTATTTTTGATGATATCATTTAAATTTTGTTTTTATTTTATGTTTATTGGTATCCATGTTCTAATCTCAGAAAAAAGCCTTTCAGTATTTCACCATTAAGAATAATGTTTGCTCTAGGGTTTTTAATACTATATATTAGGCATCTCAATTATTTGTCACCATAATAATGCTGTGTAACAATTTCCAAAATCTCAATGGCATGTACCATTCACTGTTCACACATCCAAGGTGGTTGGGTAGGCAGCTCTGATCTTGACTGGGCTTCCTTACACCTCTGAGTTTGGCTGGCTGGCTGGCTGGTATTGAATGGCCTCAGCTGGAACAGCTTGGGTGACTAAGGTCAGTTCTGTGTGTCTTTCTCCCTGTAGCAGGTGAATCTGGTCGTATTATCATAGTAATGGAAAAGGTAAGAGAGCAAGCTCTGCTTGGAAGATAATGCCAGAAATTCAGCTGATTTCCAAATATTGATCTTACACAACTTTATAAGTTGATGAATTAATTTGTTCTAATATTAATAGTAATGTGTATATGTGTGGATTCCAAAGGATTTTCTATATTCCAGATCAATGTTGTCTACAAGTAGATAGTTTTACTACTTCTTTTCCCATCTTTTATTTGATTTTCTTGCTTAATTGCCCTTGCTACAATCTCTAGTACAATGTTTAATAGATGTGATGAGAGTGAACAGCCTTGACTTGTCTGCGATCTTAGGGGAAAAAACTTTTAGTGTTTTGCCAGTAAGTATGATCTCAGCTCTGGGTTTTTCATAGAAACTCTCTATTAGGTAGAGGACATTCCTTTCTATTTCAAGTTTGTTGAGTGCTTTTATCATGAAAGGGATTGGGGTATTATCAAATGCTTTTTCTGCATATATTAAGATGATTATGCAGTTTTTGGCCTCTATTCTTCTGGTTTATTGATTTATTTTTCTATATTGAACCAACCTTACATTCCTGAGTTAAACCCATTTGGGTCGTGGTTTCTAATGGTTTTTATATGCTGCTTGATCAATTTGCTGATATTTTGTTAAGGATTTTTGAATCTTCATTCATAAGAGGTATTGCTCTGTAGTTCTGGTGGTGTCTGTGTCTGGTTTTGGTATCAAGGTATTACTGGCCTCATAGAATGAGTGTGGGATTCTTTTTCTTCTGTGTTTTAAAAAGTTTGTGAAGAATTCATATTCTTCTTTAAATGTTTTGTAAAATTCACCAGTGAAACTGGTCCTGGGCTTTTCTTTGTGGGAAGTTTTTTGATTACTAGTTTAAATCTCTTATTATATGTCTATTCAAATTTCCTATTTCTTCTGGAGTCAGTTTTAGTAGTTTGTATCTTTCTAGGAATTTGTCCATTTCATCTATGTTATCTATTTTGTTGACATGCAGTTGTTCATAGTATTCCTTGTAATCCTTTTATTTCTGTAAAGGTTAGCGGTATTGTCCCCCATTTCACTTCTGATTCCAGTAATTAGAATCTTCTCTCTGCTGTTCTTGGTCAGTCTATTTAAAGGTTTGCCAATTTAGCTGATCTTTTCAAAGAACCAATTTTTGAGTTTTTTTATTTTTGCTATTTTTCTGGTCTCTGTTTCATTAATTTCTGCCATCATCCTTATTGCTCTTTCCTTTTGTTTTGGACTTAGGTTGCCCTTCTAATACAGGTGTTTCCCAGATTCTTTGGTTACTGATTTCTGATTTTATTCCCCTGTGTTCAGAGATCATACTTTGTATGATTTCAGCCCTTTTAAATTTAGTCAGACTTGTTTTGTGGCCTAGCATATTCTCTGTCATGGAGTTTCTTCCATGTGCACTTTGGGAGTAGATTGCTCTATGTTATGTGTTAGCTCTTGTTGGTTTATACTGCCATTCAGGTTTTCATTTTCCCTTTTGATCTTCTGTCTGGTTCTGTTCGTTCTGTATAGTTCAGTATCCATATTAAAAATGGGATATTGAATTCTTCCACTATTATTACTTTTTGAATTGTCTGTTTCTCTTTTCAATTCTATCTGGTTTTGCTTCATTTTAGGGTTCTGTGGCTACTTGCACATAAACTTTTAGTTGTTATGTCTTCTTAATTTGCCTTTTTATGATCATATAATAAAATGTCCTTTTCTCCTCTAGTAACAACTTTTGTCTTATATTTTGTTTTATACTAGTATAGCCATTCCAGTTCTCTTTTGATTGTTTGCATGGTCTTTTTCCATTCTTTTCATTTTAAAACTACTTGTGTCTTTGAATCTAAAGTGTATCTATCTCTTATAGACAGTGTAGAGTTGGATCATGTTTTTTTCATTCCTTCTGCCAGTCTCTGCCTTCTAAATGGAGTATTTAATTCATTCAGTATAATTACTGGTAAAGTAGGATGTACATCTGCCATTTTGCTGTTTGTTTTCTATGTATCTCATGCCTTCCCCACCACCCCACCTTTCCTTCATTACTGCTTTCTTTTGTGTTCAGTAGGTACACTGTAGCGCTGCGGTCGCCAGCTTCTGGGCTGGCGCTGCCCAGGCTGTCCAGTCTGCAGCCTGTTAGGAAAACAGGGCCTCGCATCACCGCCTGAGCTCCGCCTCCCCCACACCTTCCCACCCCTGTGAAAAAATTGTCTTTCATGAAACCGATCCCTGGTGCCAAAAAGGTTGGAGACCACTGCTCTAGTGTATTGTTTTAATTCTTTTTATGTTTCCTGTACTGTATATTTTTAGCTGTTTTTTCATAGGTTGCCCTGGGAATTAGAGTTAACATGTTAATTTATTAAAATCTAGTTCAGATTAATATCAGTTTAAGTTCAATAGTATAGAAAAGCTTTGCTCCTGTATAGGTCCATTCTCCCTCCCTCCTTTGTGCTGTTACTGTCATACAAATTATGTGCCCATCAACACAGATTTATAATTATTGCTTTACTTAGTTGTCTTTTAAATCAGATAGGGGAAAGAATTACAAACCAAAATATATTTATCCTGTATTTTACGATTACCTGTGTGGTTGCCTTTACCAGTGCTCTTTATTTCTTCATGTGGATCTAAGTCAGTCTCTAGTGTCCTTTCACTTTAGACCAAAGGACTCCCTTTAGTTTTTTATTGTAGAGCAGCAGATCATCACAATGAATTCTCTCAGTTTTTGTGTGTCTGGGAATGTCTTAATTTCACCTTGGTTATTGAAGGATAGTATATTAGGGTTCTCCAGAGAAACAGAATCAAATGGAGAGAAAGAGAGATATGAGAGCAGATTTATTAGGGAAATTGACTTATACAATTATGGAGTCTGAGAACTGCCACAGTAGGTTGCCTGCACGCTGAGAACCAGGGAAGCCAGGAGCATGGCTCAGTCCAAGTCTGAAGGCCCGAGAACTTGGGGGGCTGCTGGTGCAAGTCTCAGTGTCCAAAGGCCAGAGAACCTGGAGTTCTGATGTCCAAGCAAGAACAGGAGAAGGATGGTGCCCCTCCTCCAGGAGAGGGAGAGAATTTACCTTTCTTTAGCCTTTTTCTTTTTTATTCCTGTCTGGGTCCCCAGCCAAATGGATAGTGCCCGCCCACATTGGGTGACAGCAGATCGCCCTTACTCATTCCACCGGGTCAAATGCCAGTCTCCTCCAGAAACACCCTCACAGGCACTCTCAGAAGTA
The DNA here is from genome assembly GCF_041146395.1 of Eulemur rufifrons. NCBI lineage: Eukaryota > Metazoa > Chordata > Mammalia > Primates > Lemuridae > Eulemur > Eulemur rufifrons. The sequence continues at coordinate 66,778,606 of NC_091000.1, read as the reverse complement.
ATGTTTTTTCACCTACTTGGGTATCCGTTAATCCAGTGAAGTTGACACCTAAAATTAACCATCACAGATAGTTATACTAGCTATAGAACTCTTGGTTGACAGTCTTTTTCTTTCAGCACTTTAAATATACCATCACACATTTTGTCCTCCATGGTTTCAGTTTCTTTGAGAAATCCACTATTAATCATAATCTTATCAAGGAGCTTTGAACATGGTGAGTCACTTTTCTCTTACTGCTTTCAAGATTCCGTCATATCTTTGGCTTCTGACAATTTGATTATGAGGTGTCTAAGTGGGGATCTCTTTGATTTTATATTGCTTAGAGTTCTTTGACTCCAAGTTCTTTGAGCTCCTTGAATGTGTAGATTAATGTTTTTTTCATTAAATTTTGGAAGTTTGGGGGCCATTATTTCTTCAAATATTCTTTCTTTGGTTCTTTTCACATGGTTTCCTTTAGTTTTTGAACATATTTAAGATAGCTGATATAAAATCTTTGTCTGTTAAGTTCATCTGGGCTTCCTCAGTGCCAGTTTCTATTGACTGTCGTGTCCCCCCCCCCCCCCCCCGCCGTGTATGAACTATACTTACTTGTTTCCTGGCATTTCTTGTAATTTTTTTTTTTGTTGTAAACCAGACATTTTAAAATAATGTGGCAACTAATGGGGCAGATTCTCTCCCTCCCCGCAGTTTGTTTCTGCAGCTTGTTGTAGTTGTCTGCATGTGTAAAGGCTTTTCGGAACTAATTCTGTCAAGACTGTATCCTTTGTCATGTGTGGCCACTTTGTCAATGTGTTCAGTTAGCTTACTAGTCTAATGATTGAACAGAGATTTCCTTAAACATCTGGAACCAGAAAGTCTCCCAGTCTTTGCCAGCCACATGACCCTTTGTTGGGACACACCTTCAGCACTCAGCCAGGCACTTTACCATTCTGCCTGTGCTTTCTGCTTGCACAGAGCATCAGATTTGCTCAGAGGTGAGAGCTTAGGTTTTTGTCACGACTTTCCTGAGCATATGCAAGCCTTGTGCATGTATGTGGCCATCAGATTCCTAGTAATGTGTTGAAATTTTTTTCAAAGCTGCCTGTGTACATCTCATTCACATCTTTTCCTTTTAAGCTTTTTGGTTTGCCTGTTATTATTTGCTCCAACAGCTATCCATTGCTTTAGGCAACTGCAGTTTTTAGCAGATGTCTGTGATTGTTTTCCGCCAACATCTTGGGTGTGGGACAGGGCCTGTTTATGCTGAGTGAGCTCCAAAGCAAATCAAATACAGACATCCTTGAGAATGGATCTCCACGGAACCACCAGTCAGCTCAAATGACAATACTCTGGAAACGAGGCTTTGAAGGAACTCTGACCCATTCTGCCCCTCCAGAGGTTGTCAGAGTGCTGGTTTTCACTACGACTGCAGGCAGTTGGTTTTCAGGGCTGCCATGGAGTTGATGTAGGGTGGGTGGGAATAGCACAAGTTAAAAGAGTCAGCCAATTTTCCTGAATAAATGCTACTGGATTGCTACAAGCCTTAGGTTAATTTCCAGAGACCTGAAAAGGTTGATTTTGACAATTTTTCCCAGTGTTCTCATTGCTTTTATGGGAAGGAGAATTTCTAATACCATTTTTTATAATGCCACTCCTATTCAAATTTTATATTTCTAAATATATCCATTTTGAAAAATTGTATATATCTAGGAATTTTATCTTAATTTGTTCATATAATGTTTATAATACCCTTGTGTTTCTGGAAGTTTTTTGGTTTTTGGTTTTTTGCTGTGGTGTATTGCTCTGTTGCCTGGGCTGGAGTGCAGTGGCATGATCATAGCTCAGTGCAACCTCAAACTCCTGGGCTCAAGTGATCCTCCTGCGTCAGCCTCCCAAAGTGCTAGGATTACAGGCGTGAGCACACACTCTATCCTTGTCTCTCTAATGTCTATGTAGATTCTATAATTATGTCTACTTTTGTTATTCCTGAGACTGGTTATTCTTTTCCTTATTTTGCCATTTTATCAATCCTGTCCAAGGGCTTATCAATTTTGTTAGGTTTTTCAAAGAAGCCTTTTGTCATTTTGATCTTATTTTGTTATTTTGTTTAATTAGTTTCTGCTCTCTTATTTCCTCCATTCTATTTTCTATCAATTTAATTTACTGGTTTTCTAATTGATCGGTTTTAGATTTTTGGTTTTTAGCCTTCTTAAAATATATGCATTTAAGACTCAGTTTCCCACTTAGCAGAGCTTTGGTTGCATCACACATGTTTTGATATGCATCTTTTTTAAATTTGATTTTTTATAAACGTTCTAATTTTCTATATAATTTTCTATGTAGTTTACATAGATATCTACTGCCTAATTTCTAAACATTTGGGAGCCTTATGCATTCCATAATTATTAGATACAGTGTTCTTTATATCATTAGTTAGCACAAGTATAATTGTATTTGTTCAAATCTTTCATGTCCTTATGATAGCAGTGGTTTCTGTCTCAGCCCTTCTTTTGGGAGTGGGGTGGTCTGAAAAAGTTTTAATTTTGCCTTCATTTTTGAAATATTTTACTGGATGTAGAATTCTTAGTTGATAGTTGTTTTCATTCATTATTTTAAAGATGTCACTCCATCTTCTGGATTGTATTGTTTTTGACAAGAAATCTGTCATTAGTCTTTGTTCCTCTCCATATAATGCTTGTCATGTGGTGCCCTTGTAGACTTTCTCTTTCTCTTTGGTTTTTAGAAATTTGAAAGTGATTTATATAGGAGTGGGTATTTATGACTTTAAAATTCTGGCTAGAGTTCTGTTTCTTGGATCTGTGATTAGATGATCTGGTTTTTTGTTGTTTTTTGTTTTGTTTTTAGTTTTAATTGTTGACCTATCTTCAAGTTCACTGAATCTTTCCTCAGCATTGTGGAGTCTCCTGGTGATCCTGTTGAAGGAATTCTTCATCTTTGATACCTTGTTTTTTGTTTCGAGCTTTAACATTTGACTCTTTCTCATAGTTTCTGTGTCTTTGATGGAATTCCCATTTCTTTGTGTAGGTTGTCCACCTTTTCCAGTAGATCCTATAATGTCTGTCGTAGTTATTTTAATGTCCCTGTAGGATAGACTATTACCTTGGTCATCTTGGAGTTCTGTTCTGAGTTCTGATTCTGTGGATTGCTTTATTTCTCAACAATGAATTGTATTTTTTTTCTTAATCTTTGTGTATTTCCTTATATTTGTTTGAATGTTGGACATCTTATATAGAGCAGGAGAGACTGAGATATGTAATATTTATGCCTAGAAATGGGCATGACTTCTGAGACAGCTAGTGTGGAGGACTGAGTCATTCCAGTCAGGAGTTGAGCTCTTTTGGGGTTTTGATTTTGCTGTGATTGCCTTCAGAACACCACAGACTGTGAATTCCTCTAAAGATGCTTTGTGCTTAGGGTGAGGGTTTGGGGTTGCTGGAAGGTTTTTCTTGGTGTTTGTGATGTGCTATCCGCTTTCAGCTGTCCCCATGTGCCCGGAGTCACACAGGACTTCTCTCTCTACACTCTTGCCCCTCCCCTAGGGGCGGACTGCTTTTGATTTTTACTTGAATCTTGCTAGGCTAGGGTAGTAGGAGCAGGGCGGTTCTTTGCTGTTCTGATCTCAGGCCCGGTATTCCTCAGCCTTGGGAGTGGAGCTTTCTCAAGATTGGGTCAGCAGGGTTTGCTGCCCTTCCCCCAGAAGCCAGCGACAGAGGGCTGGGCTGGAGGGCGGGGCTCCATGCCTTGCCCAGGAGGGTGGCAGGTCCCTTCCTCTGCTCCTGAAGCTCCGAAGGAGGTTGTTTCTGGTCTCCTGCCTTGCCCCCAGACTTCCTCGTGAGGGAACTGCTATGCTGCTGTGCCAGCCAACAGTCAGCCTTTAGCAGTTCTTTAGAATTTCAGCTAATTTCTTACCTTTGTCTCCCTCTACTGTTCTGCCACAGTTGAGGCAGTCCACATGCCCCTGCTTTCCTGGGGGGGAGGGGGGGGCTTGTCTGTCTTTGGATTCCAGGCTGTGTTTGGTTGCCTTGCAACCTCAACTCTCCTATAAGTTCAAGAAAAGTTGTATTTGGTAGTTTATTCAGCTTAACCAACTTTTTAGCTGTGCATAGATCTGTTCTTCATTCTGAGCTGTTGATCTGTTTTCCCCATTTGACTTTTCTTTGCAGTAGAACACGGGGTTTGCAGAATGGGTTTTGAGACTGGAGCAGGTTCCAAAGTGGTTTCTTAGAGCAGGTCCACAGATGGCATTATCCTTGATGAGCAAGAGCTGGATCTGATTTGGTGTTTACAGCCCCAGCCTCGTGGCCTACAATACTCTCCTTACGTGGTCAGCTCACAGTCAGGCAGAGAAGTATGTTGGTACAGCAGTAAAAGCCTGGCACAGTACCACAGTCTCCACGTGTGGGAAGAGGGCGAAGAGTAGGTTGTCCTCATAGCTGGGAGACTAAGAAATGGATCACTGGGTTAGAGTGGGCTCAAGGAAGTGATAGAACCAGCTCTGAATTGAGGAAGTCTGGCTCAAACCTTTGCCTTATTCATGGTGCTCTGCATGTCATTTGCATGTGAGAACACACCTCCCTGTTCTGTGTACCATGCTTGGTTCCTCACAGATCCTGGATAGCTCTCTGTGTCATTAGGCACAAGTACACAGTGTCTTTTAATTACAACAGACACCCTCCTGTTCAGACACATTGCAGAGAATGTCCCTTTTGATCAAATCCCAATGAAAATCCATGATTATTTTTTCTGCAGGATAAATTTCTAGATTTGGATTTCTCAAAAGTCTATTGTTTTATTTCATTTAATGTTTTTGATACAAGTTGTCAAACCATCCTCCAAAACACATTTTACCACTCTGCTCTCTAGCCAGCGAACACATTTTATATGGCCTTGGTATTAGGGAGCTTGTTGTTTTATATGTTTGATAAACTTGTGTGTTTCTTTTGATGTTAGATGATTAACTTGATTGCTCCAAACCGTCAAGTTTGGAGTGGCCATCTTTTTGGTATAAACTGTGTACTTCTAGACTTCTCTTAGGAGATGATACTACATACCAAATTTTTAAAACTTTGAGGATATTCTTTATATAAAATCTATGTTCCTATGAATAAATTTACTTCAGGTAGTCATGAGATGAAAAAAATCTTGACTGAAAAGAACTAAAAATGAAGACAGAGTGAATGTCACAAATACTGAGAACAGTTCTTGAAAAGTTCCTTGTGAGTTAAATGAAGACCTTGTTCACATGGTCTGAAAATTACTTGAAAGGCCATCATTGGATTGCCAATAGTGTGGCCCGATCGCGGGGGCAGTTTCTGTCCCCCAGGCCTGCCTTCTCCCTTTTAGGGATTCTGACCGATGGCTTTTACACCGAGGTGGCTCATTCCAGGAAAGCAGCTGAGCCTGTGAGCACAGAGGCATCTCTCTGTTCCTCACAGCAGCCCGTTTCTTTCTGAAATAACATCACATATTTTCGTTTTCTTATGGTGCTTCATAAATTCAGGGGAGTCTGTTGATCACTGTCTGCTGGGCAGGCCCCTGAGTGGAGGTTGGGGCGTCACACCCGAGGGGTTGGCCCTGAGGCTGATGGGAACCCCGGGGTGCGCTGCCCACCCGAACGGTTTGTTTTTGAGGTCCCAAGCGAGATTTTTAGTTAGGGAAGGAAAAACAGCTCCGTGTACAGGGGAAATGCTAGGAAAACAATTGCTTCTCCTGTACTTCGGGGGTTCTGTTGAGTTGGTAAGCTGACTATCATGTAGAGTCCTTTGTTTTTGTTGTTACTTGTCCTTCTGGTTTTGGGGTAGCTGAGTGTATTGGCTTCTTACTTCTTTTAAAGAACCTCAGGAGAAACTTCTCTTGAGTCTTAGAAGTACCAGATTGTCTCCTTAAGTCACAGGTTTGTTTTTAATCTTAGAATCTTTTTAATGGGCTTTCTAGCCTTGTTCTGGCCTCTAGAAATGCCAGAACTAAGTATGTGGCCAGCTTTTAGGAGCTGACTACATGACTGACTTTTTTCTGTGGTGACATCATCTCTGGCTTTGTGTTTTTGGGGGTTAGTTGTGTTTTCAGTAGGCTTTGTCTTTGTAGTTTTAGAGGGCACTGAGGGTCTATACCATACGCTAATACAAAACTAGTCAAAATTACTGCAAACGTTATTCTAGTTAAACTGTTTCTGATTTGGAGATGAGGCGAAGAGTAGAAGGAAGAAGTAAATCGTACAGTCTTGTGGTGTACTCTGTTGTTTGAATACTCAAAAATTGATAGAAATGGTGGCACTTGGAAGAGATTAAAAGTATAGCTGAGAAATTTTCATTCTTAGCCTATTGCTATTGGCATTGCAGGTAGAAGGCTGAATTAGACTTCACTGTGAATATTAGCAAGCATTTTGAACCTTTCCTAACTCTAGGTAATGATATACTTCCAAATGAAGTGTTTGAAGTTTTGCCCTCTGTGAGGTGTCTTTGCGCTAAGGGTAGAAAATTGGCACTAGAACATTTTAGCTTAAAGTATACTAGATGCAATAACTATAGATTGCGAGTTAATTTTCTTTGGAGTAGAAGTTTGATTATAGCTACTCTACATGTAAAATTTAACCCTAACCAAGATAATTCTTCCTTTCATATCCAGGAGTTGAAAATAATGGCCATGCACTGTTAATGAAATAGGAAAATTAAATTGTAATTGATTAGTTATCTAATGAAAGCAATAGTTGGAAAAGCTAGTTCTAAAAGTCAAGACAAACGTTGAAGAAAACGTGTTGAGAATTTGATTCTCTGTCACATAAAGTAGAATCATTTTTTCAGGAAATAAAATGTTTGTAGATGTGACCAATAATAAGATCCCACTGCTAGAGAATTATACTATGTAGATAGCTATTGTTATCATTCTTACGGTTTCATTTGTCTTTTTTTGTTAATCCTTCTTTACTCTGTACTAAAGGGAAGGTCTGATGATTTTTTGTTCTTTTTTTGGTACTTTAAAGTGACATGGTAGCATACAGATTATGGGGGGGGGCATTCTCTCCAATATTCGACTTATTTTCAAAGCTATTAATGAGGAAATAAACTAAGTTTAAAGTATCACCTGTCTTGTTGAATTTAGTTTAGGAATTTATCCTGATATGCTTTGATAGACTGGTGGGATTTATATTGCTTAGTAATTTTTCATTTTTTGTTTTAATTTGTCAAAAGTAAAACTAAACCCAATAGCTTGAATTTGCATCTGTAATTAAAGATTGATCACGCTTGAATAAAGTTTTCCATTAACTTCTTCAAATAATACAGTTCACTTTTGTGTTCTTAACTTAAAATGTTGGTTGTAGCGATAGCTTTGGAACTATTTTATTGCTGCATATGTTTTTGAAGAACTGAGTAAAAATGAGTGCTTAGATTTCTTTGGGCTGCTAAAGACTTCATTACTTTTGTAGATTTAGGGCTCCAAATCCCCCTCAGGATTAATGTTCTCCAAGGAGCTTGGCACAACTCAAAATGAAGATTAAAATTAACAGAGGGTTTTTCCCACACCTAATCATCTGTCCCATACAGACCTTTATGCCACAGAAACTTAAAACATGAGCAAGGACACTTGGTCATCTCTAGTTGAACCCTGAACTTGATTGTAGAGTTTTGTATAGTTTATGGTGATATTGTTAATTGGAGTATTTTGTTCTGGAAGATTTCTCTTCTTCAAGTTCTTAGGAATTTATCCTGATATGCTTTGGTAGACTGGTGGGATTTATATTGCTTACTAATTTTTTATTTTTTGTTTTAGTTTATCAAAAGTAAAACTAAACTTAATAGCTTGAATTTGCATCTGTAATTAAAGATTGATCACTAATCAATTCATTCAGCAAATTCTGAGTATCTTTAAGAGCCAGGCTTGTGTACAGAACCAAAAGCACAGCTTGATGAAGCCTGGACCCTACCCTTGGGGACACGTGTGGCGTATGTGTGTGCATTAAAACTGCAAGACCGTGATTCCAGGCAATGATAAGAGACACAAAAAACGTTACCAAAGGTTTTGTCTCCAAGATAGCCTCAAAATCGGCCACGGATTCGTGTGCAATTTATCTTTAATTCTATAGGTTAAGTTTCCTTTATCTAAAATGCTTGAGATTTCAGATTTTTTCAGATTTTGGAATGTTTGCATTATACTTACTGTTGAGCACCTCAACTTGAAAATCTGAAATGCTCCAATGAGCATTTCCTTTGAACATAATATTGGTGCTCAAAGACTTTCACATTTTGGAGCATTTTGAATTTCAGATTTTCAGATTAGAGATGCTCAACTTACAGTAACCTCTCTTCAACATTTAAAGGGTTATACACTCTTGTATTGCCTGCTTCTCCATCCCAGGAAAACCAAAGTGAAGACATTTAACAAGGAAATGGAAGTAATCACAGCCCATAATTTGAATATTTTCTAAAAGTATGATTATAATTACTAATTAAACACAATATAGATAATTTAGGAGAATATTAAAAATAACTTCAAAAATTACAGAATTACCATATGATCTAGCAATTCTATTGCTAGCTATATACCCAAAGAATTGAAAACAGAGTCTCGAAGAGATATATTTGTACACCAGTGTTAACAGCATGTTTAATAATAGCCAAAAGATGGAAGCGACCCAAGTGTCCATGGACAGAGGAACAGCTAAATAAAATGTGGTGTGGAATCTTATTCAGCCTTAAAAAGGAGGGACATTCTGACATGCTATAACATGGACGAACCTTGGAGACACTATGCTAAGTGAAGTAAGCCAGTCGCAGAGGACAAATACTGTGTGATACCATTTATGTGAGGTACCTAGAGGAGACAAATTCATAGACACAAAAAGGAGAATAGTGCTTACCAGGGGCTGGGGGAAGGGAGGAGGGGAGTTAATGTTTAATGGGTACAGAGTTTCAGGAAGATAAAAAGTTCTGGAGATGGATGGTGGTGATGGTGGCACAACAATGTCAATATACTTAATGCCACTGAACTATATACTTATACACGACATAAAATTTACCATTTTATATCAGAATAAAAAGTGCTCTAGATTCTGTTTGCTAACATTTTACTTAGGACTTTTGCAAATATATGTATGTATACACACATACATGTATATTATGGTGCCACTGGACTGTAATTATCCTAAGGACCAAGTCCACAGAGTGAGCCGGGGCTCTGCCGGCAGACCGCAGGGGCGGCCAGCAGACCGCAGGGCGTGCCCTGCAGGCAGTAGAGTGAGCTGCAGGAGCAGAGCCTTTCCTGGAACAGCTGACGCCCCCAGCAGCTCTGAGCAGTAAGAGGGATAAAATCAAGAGTGGTTAAAATTAAAGTGAATTGTCAAAGCTTGTTTATTAATCAAATTTGTTAGTTTTTAAATTTTTTGGGTATATTTTTTAAAAATCGTGCTAGCATGAGACGTTCCTGAGCCGTTCCTCTGAAAAATGGTGGTCTTCAGTCCTGCTGTGGGCACAGCTAGTAGGGAACAGTTACAGCTTTAGCGTAGGTGGACAGGTAGAAGTACAGGACTTAGAGACTAGGTGTGTTTTAAGCACAGAGGAGGCATCCACACATGCACCTAGAGTGTCTCCTCCCAGGCTCTCCCTCCACAGGATGAGGAATGCCGGTGACTGAGCACAGCCTCATCTTTCTGCCCAGGTAACCAGACTCGCAGCCTGGTGGCCCAGCCTTCTCCCCGCTTGTGAAAAGCCATTTTCCCTGCCGTTCCCCCAGGTTAATACCAGAAATAACAAGAGGACTCTAGTTTGGAGACCTTAAAATTTAAAAAGCAATTTTATAAAATTTGTGTTGGGAGTTAAACAGCCCTTGATTTTTTTTTTTTTTTTTTTTTTTTAATTGGTTCAGACCACATTTTCTGGGCCCTGGAAGATCTGTCCAATTACTCTCTTCCTAGGCTCAGCGTTTAGTTGTCCCTGGCTGGTGGGTGAGCTGTAGATCCCCTCACCCCCTCTCCACTGCCTCCATCATTGCTCCTGTTCTGTTTAACTTGACATTTAACCCTTAAAAGGCTGCTGTAGGCTGTTCTGTTCATTTTATCCTGTCTTTCTGTGATAAACCTATATATGGCTTCCTCCACATCTTTTTTTTTTTTTTTTTTTTTTTTTGAGACAGAGTCTCGCTCTGTTGCCCGGACTACAGTGCTGTGGCGTCAGCCTAGCTCACAGCAACCTCAAACTCCTAGACTCAAGCAATCCTACTGCCTCAGCCTCCCAAGTAGCTGGGACTACAGGTATGCGCCAGAATGCCCAGCTAATTTTTTTGTATATTTTTTTTAGCTGTCCATATAATTTCTTTCTATTTTTAGTAGAGACGGGGTCTCGCTCTTGCTCAGGCTGGTCTCGAACTCCTGAACTCAAACAATCCGCCCACCTCGGCCTCCCCGAGTGCTAGGATTACAGGCGTGAGCCACCGCACCCGGCCCACATCTTTGTTAATGGCATAGTACCCTGATGTGCCATATTCTATTTCTTGCCAATTATATTCAACAAATACTGAGCGCCTACTGTATGCAAAGCTCTTGGAAGCCAGTTAAAATTAGCTCCATGAAGGCTTCACTAACATTGCCTAGAATGTTCCTGGCCTTTTTGAAGCAGTTTCTTGTCATTAATCACTCCTTTTCCCCATCATTTTCCTTTTGCTAGCTTGCTTTTCATGAGTACATCTCTTTACCTCCACAGCAAGCAGCTGATCATGATGGAGAATGTGTTTGTGTAGCCTCATGGGCCTGAATGTGACCTGCGCTGGGTGCCCCCTCACCTACGTGGTGACCCCGGGCAGGCAAAGGGTTAAGCACTCCTAGCTTGGGGATTTCATCCTGTAAAGTGGGGATTGAGTGAGGTGCCTGGTACATGAGCCAGTAAGGATGGGCCCATAGGTGTTGGTTGCCCACCCTTTGCCTCGGTGCGTCTGTGTCTCTGACCTCTAGTGATCACCTTGCTCTGAGAAACCAGTATGATTGATCACTGGGATTTCCCCTCTTGCTTTTGGCAAAGAATTAAGTTGGAAAGAGTTATCAACGAATGGGTAGTTCTTTCCGAGGGAAGATGAGTAATCAGAATGTGAAAATTTTACTTTCCTGAATGATATTAATTGTGAAAAATTATACATACAACCAAAATAAGAACCAATCGTTACACTATTTCCACATTAGAAGATAATTCATTGTGAAATCGTGTGCATGTTTCCTTGGATATGGTTTTTAATGAGGAAAGCAGTATAATTTTGATGCTGTCAACCAGTGAATGCTTCAAAACTCCCTGCTAGTTTCCAGATCCTGAGCAGACTTGCTCCCCTTTTATTATATAATATTAATATTTCATTGTTATTTTATTGCGTTGCTACTCTAATCTCAATCTTCCGACCTGAACTTTTCGTTTTGAGTTACCTCGAATATCCTCTTTCATACCTCAGATATGCCACATCAGTGATAGACACCACACACGTGGACTCTGAAACAGTGGTCCCTGCCTTGGGGCATCCCAGCATCACTGGGTGAGGGGCTGGGCTCTACCCCACGACCCATCAGGTGGCTGCAAGTGTGGCCCAAGGACCACCTTTTTTTCCTCTTATTTTACTTGACACATAATAATTGTACATATTTATGGGGTACAGTGTAATTTTTTGATACATAGGCACAATGTGTAATGATCAAATTAGGGTAATTAGCAAATACATCACATCAGACGTTTGTCATTTGTGTTGGGAACATTCAAACTTGCTCTTCTCGCTATTTGAAAAATATACAATAAATTGTTGCTAATTGTAGTCCCCTACAATGCTGTAGAGCACTAGAACTTACTCCTCTTATCTATCTAGCTGTAATTTTGTATCTGTTAACCAACCTTTGGCTCTCCCTCTCCCCCCACTTTGCACTATTCTACTCTATACTTACATGAGCACAACTTTTTTAGCTCCCACATACACGTGAGAACATCCAGTATGTATCTTTCTGTGCCTGCCTTATTTCATTTAATATCTTCCAGGCTCATTCTTGTTGCTGCGAATGATAGGATTTTGTTTTTTCTTAAGGCTGAATAATATTGTGTACATAGACCACATTTTCTTTATCTGTTCATCCACTGATGGACACTTAGGTTGATTCCATATCTCGACTATTATGAATAATGCTGCATTGAATGTGGGAGAGCAGATGTCTCTTCAACATACTGATTTCTCTTTCTTTGGGTATATACCTAGTAGTGGGATTGCTGGATCATATGGTAGTTCTTTTGTCAGTTTTTTGAGGAAACTCCATACTGTTTTCCATAATGGCTGTACTAATTTACATTCCCACCAACATTGTATATGCGTTCCCCGTTCTCCAAGGAGCACTTTTGAAAAAGCCCCCCGATGATTCCATTGCACAGTCCAGGTGAGAACCCCTGCTGTAGGTGGCAGCACATTGCAATTGCCATAACTCTCTTGGTTCATGATGCTGCGGTGGTTTAATCAGGCTGGTCTTATTTAGGTTTTGGGAAATTATAATTAATTAACTATCTAGAGTTGATTCAAAGTCATATAGTCTCATTAATTGATACTTTTTGTCTCAAAATAGTATTTTTATCCTCATTGCTTTTTGCACTTAAGATTTTTAGATTGGTTGTCTTTGAAAAATTAACTTCCTAGACAGAATCATTTTAGTTCAAAAAGCGTGGCTTATATTCTTCTGTTGATTTTGCAGGGGGGTGTGGGGGCAGACAGAGTCTAGCTCTGTCACCCTGGGTAGAGTACAGTGGCATCATCATAGCTCACTGCAACCTCAAACTCCTGGGCTTAAGCGATCCTTCTACCTCAGCCTTCTGAGTAGCTGGGACTACAGGCGTGCGCCAGGACTTCCACCTAATTTTTCGATTTTTAGTATAGATGGGGTCTCGCCCCTGCTCAGGCTGGTCTCGAACTCCTGAGCGCTGAAGCGATCCTCCCGCCTTGGCTTCCCAGAGTGCTAGGATTAGAGGTGTGAGCCATGGCGCCTGCCCCTTCTGTTGATTTTCAGAATGTTCTCTATGGACTGTCAGGTGTTGAACATCCTCATTTCACAATTTTTCATTCATGTCCCTTGAGTATAGTTGTAGCATACCCAAGTTATTTAGCAGTTTCAAGGAATTATTTTTATGCTTCATGGATTAAAATGGCATTTATGCCTCCTTTGTTCTCAGGTTTTCTTTTGCTCTTTAAAGAGCATTATTGCCAAGTGGGGAGGGGAACTGAGGTCACCAGTGACCCATGTCTTGCTCTCCCCTCTGTACCACCTGCCTCCCAGGGTGAGCCAGGGATGGGGATGAGATGACACTATTGAGGAAGCCCAGGCATGAGATCGGGTCAGCTTTATTCGTTTATCAAATGTACCCTAAGTGTCTGGTGCTGAGCTGGGGTCCAGGTAGAGAGATGTGCTCCCCCTCAGGGCCCAGACAGGTTGGGGCCCTGGGGCTGCCAGGGTCACCCCTTATGGGGGCCATCCTGGAAGCGCAGCTGGAGCTGTCCCACAGGCGAGCGCGGCATGCAGAGTGGCTCGGCAGCACCGGGGCAGAGCTCTGGGGCTTCTGCAGTGTGACCTGAAGTAAGAGGCGCATCAGGGCACTGCTCTGCCACAGTCTCTAGTTTCTCCTAGTCTGTTCTGTTTTAAATAAATAAATACCAAGTGGTAGCCACAAAACTGATTTTATATCCCAGATTTTAAAAGGTACTTTTGTATAGAGTAGGAGAGATGCCATCCGGGGAACAAGAACGCCATACCGACCCGTCATGCACCCCTAGACAAAGAGCCCCAGAGTCGACAGTCAGACAAGTGTCGGGTAGTCACGCTGAAATGACTAGAAGAAAAGGACCTTCTAATCCTGACCCAGTGTGGAAAAGGATTGCTATAGTCGCTGGCCCAGGAAAGAGACTGCTCAGGCATTTGTTTTTTAGAGTGACGGTGGCAGTTTTACTGGGCCTGGCAAGTGGCTGGTCTGGCAAAACATTGTTGTTTCTTGCAGACGTATGGGAGGAAGCCCAGTGCTGGTCACCAAGGACAGCCTGGCCTTCCCTCCGTTCATGGGCTATGTCTGCTGTCATTGGGGAAGGGCTTTATGTGTGTCCAGAGGCAAAGCGCCTGATGCGTGGAACACACAGTTTGGGGAAAGGGGGTGGGTGCAGGGCAGTCATCGTGCCTGTGGCCAAGCTTGGGAATAATGCAGGCCAGGCCACATGTGTTCATGCTGCAGATTTGGACAGGCTCATTCCTAAAAATAAGGTTTCTTGTGTTTCAATTTAGTGACATTAAATTTGTATGAAAGGCTCAATGTCTTAAGTGGCTATCTTAACCACTGGGTTTTTCCTAATACAGTGTTCAAAAATAAAGTACCACCAAGTCCAGCATTCAAGAGCTACAATGGTGGCACAAAAATGAGCTTGCCCTTGGTGTCTGAATCCCAAGTCCAGAGCTGCAGGTGGTCTTCAGGCACATCCAACCAGAGATTGGGGAGCTTCTCTGCTGGGGTAATGCTGAGGGGCCACCAGGGAGGTTCTGGGTGGACTGGACGTCATGGGGTGCAAGTGGGAGTAGATTTTAAAGACCATGTGTACCCTGCTTCCGCTCCTCCTGCAGGGTGATGGGCGGGGACAGGATTCCCCCTAATTGGTTGGAAGAAAGATCTATCTGTGGCCAGTCACTTGGCCTGAAGGGCTAGGGGAGGAATTCCCTCAGTCCCTCTAGGTTTCATGGGTTTGAGGTACCATAGCTGCCCTAAAACTCAGGCCACCTATGGAGATTAGATGGTGGATGCTGCTCTTTTAAACAGAGAGGATATAATTAACCTGCAAGTGAGCCTGATACTCTTCAGGACAGATTTGTGAGCAGAGACAAAGATTCTGGAGTGACCTGCTATCCATCACTGGTGGGTGGAACTGAGGAAAATTGAGTAGGCCAGAGAACCACCAAGGACAAAGGAAAGCTTGCAGAATGATACTCTTCTCTCTCCAGTTGTAGAGTCTTCATTCTGCCTCAGGAAGCGTCAGGAGCCTGTGCTGTGGAGATCCACTCTGTTCCCAGCTCCTTACCTGCGTGGTGCTTCCCCATTTAAGGTGGAACAGCAGTGTCCGGGTGCTTTGCAGTGGGGTTTGGGTGGAGCCCCTGTTGAGCCCCTCCTGGAAGGATTTGGCTGATGAAGAACAAAGCATTTTCTGAACATGGTGGTTGGTAGTAAGCATTTCCCTCCTCAATCTGCGTTGAGCCGGGCTGGTTGGTTTGTATGGCGTCTTGAAGCCCAACATTAGTTAGATGATTTTATTGTTAGGGCCAGGTCTAAAACATGGCTGTGAATAAATTCTTTCTTGAATTAAGCAAAAAAGGACTTTGTGAGCAGTGGAAAGAAAACTTAGAGTCAATTCTGCTGTCGTGTGATATATGTATTCCTAAAAGTAACCACACTATTCAAAATTATGCAATAAAAACTACAGGGCTTATGGGGGAAATGGGGTTAGGGGTACAACATTCAAAAACCTTGTCATTGAAACTAAAAAATGAGATACGAACTGAATAGAAACAGTAGCACAATTTCACACGTTAAATGGTTAAGAAAAACAAATACTGCAATAGATATGGTACTTTATCTTGAAAAAGCCCAGCTTACAGAAGTGGGTGTTGGAAGGGTTGTAGCTTGTGGCGTATTGTGAAGCTGTGGAAGGAGTATTATCTGAACTCACGTGGAAAGCTCTCACACCTGATGTGAATGGGCGGCTGCTTGAGCTGTGTGCAAATGTGTGTTTGTGTATTCCTGCCCAGCCAGGTTCAGCCGGATACGGTTGTACCTTCACCAGCTTTCTCCAGACAATTGCACATAAACACATGTGAAACTCACAATACCCTGAAATTGTTCCTAATGTATCATTTGTACTGGAACAAAACATTATAGCAATATCAATGGTATATTAATGTCTTTCTTGAAAATTGAAGGAGTTGGAGCACAGGGACTTGTGCAGTTATTTGTAATGAAGTCCTTTAGCACATTATGGAGGAAAGGGGTACTAGAGTTTAAAGCTTACCTTTACTTCCATGTTCGTGCAAATTTTTTTCCCTTGAATGAATTACGTTTGCAGATTATATAATCTGAATAAAATTGTAGGATTATGTATAGTTAAATAGGATGAGGTTCTATAGGTGTGAATAACTCTATTTTGAAATAGTGAACTTCATAAAGGAGGCTTACTAATTCTGTATACACTGTAGTCCTTGCTCTCTAACTTCAGACTAAAGAAAATAATAGTAGCCATGAATATCCAAGATGGTTAAAAATAGTTTTTGAACTCTTTTTGTCATAGAGACCCATTGTGCCTAGACAACATATTAAAACAATCTTAAACTAAAATTTAGTCAGAGAAATACCAGTAATCTTTACATAATGAAAATAATATCGCAGACACTTTCATCTGAATTTGGATGCTATAATATGATTGCAAGTGGTTTCCTGACTATTAATGATATACTGTAGAAATTTATAAGATACCAAGAATATAAGAATTACCCCATATCTCTGTCACCAAGAAAGAGCCATTATTAACATTTCTATAGTTTATATTCCTAATAAACTCATATGAAAACATTGTTTATCTGTCTACTCATCCACACACCCCTTTTGTTATCTTTCATTTTCATTTCTTTCGTGTATGATTTTAATTTTGGTGGTGGGTGGTGGAAGAACACAGGCTCAGGAATCATATCTGCAGATACAACACACCTTTCAAATGTGCCGTATGGATTTAAATTGGATTATTTATGATAAGAGCACAACATATCTAAGGTGTGTTGAAATGGTAGCTGCTGTGATGTACTTACAGACGTATGTTTTTTAAAAATCTTCATAAACATAAAGCTACATAATACCATGTCAGGTACATGTGTGTACCTTACTATTAGACACAAATTAAATTTAGGGCTCTTGACAGTTTTTCCATTTTAAAGTAAAGCTGTTTGAATACTTTTTGTATATAAAAACATGTCCTCATAGAATTTCTTTCGTTTTTTAGGAGTAGAATTATAAGGGCAGAGGTTGATTAGCACATCTTCAAAAATCGCTTTCTAGAAATGTACCAATTTATGTATGTGTGCCCTTCACCAGCCCTGACTTAATTGCCATATTTTAAAAGTTTTTCATAATCTGAAGATAGAAAGGATTGTTGCATTTTTTTCACTTGTGACGTCAGTGTTTTGGTATTCTGTCATTTGAATTTTCTGTGAACATCCTTCGGGGCAGTGTATACGTGTGTGTTTTCTGTTCTGTTCTTTACATTCAAATCAATTTATATGAGGCCAGGTGTGGTGGCTCAGACCTGTAATCCCAGCATTTTGGGAGGCCAAGGTGGGAGGATTCACTGAAGCCAGGAGTTCAAGGCTGCAGTGAGCCATAATTGTGCCACTGCATTCCAGCCTGGGCAACAGAGTGAGACCCTATTACCAAAAAAAAAAAAAAAAAAAATTATATTACTTCTTTAATGATAAAAAATATTAGCCTTTCATCTGTGTTTTTGATTTTTATGTATTTGAATTTTCCTTTAACTTTTATCATTTTTTTCCTTTTCTATCTAGAAACTACATATGTATGAATATATATTTTTTCATTCTGTATATTCTCTTATGCTTTTAATAAATGTTTTTTTTAAAGAAAACTTCCTTTTTTTCATTATTATTTATTGAATGGTTCATACCAGTTTATATTGGTTTGTAGTGCATGTGTTGTCATCATAGGAGCTATTTTTAAAGTACTTCTAGCTCATCATTTTTCCCTGCACTAGAACTATGCTCCTTGTGTATTTTTATCATATATAACTAATTAGGTATATTTCACTCATTCTTTCTTAGCTTGTCTTCCTGCTAAGTTTTGAACACTGAGATTTTAATAAGAAGTCTACTAGAATTAAAATTTGGAAAGATAGATAGCTCTGTAGTATTTGGTTTTCTCCAGAATCATGGCATTTTCTTCCAATTTTTTGTCTTTTATGTTCCTTAGTAAAATTTGATGTTTTCTACTTATTCATTCTGTATATTTCTTGAATATTAAATTTATTCCTAATTTTTGTTACTGTAGATGAGGTGTTTTTAATGTGTATTTATTTTCTAAATACTTCATAGAATGTAGAAAAGCTTTTGTTTAGTGTGTTTTTATGATTCTTGCCCACTAAGATATTTCACAATTATCTTTAAGTGCCCTTTGGCATAAGCTGTCGACTATTAATAAAGTAAAATTACACTGCCATGAATAATAAGTAAAATTGATCTGTGGTTTTATTTTGTGTCATCTGTGTCAAGTTCTGACATCAGTTATCTTTGCATAATGAATTGGATAATTGTCTTTCTTTTCTGTGTGCTCTGAAGCTGTTTGTTACTTGTACAGTGAGCTGTTCCCTAACCTGGCTAGCCCCAAAATGGTTTTAAGAGTAATTCTTTAATAACTTTATTTTTATTTTTCCTTGGTTATTTTTCTTTTTCTTTCTGCTGCATCAGAGATCAGTCCTGATAACTCATATTTTTCCAGAGAGTAGTCATTTTTTTGAAGATATTTTAATATATTTGCATAGTATATACAAAGCAGTTTTTAGTCATATTTGTTAGGTTGGTACGAAAGCAGGGGATTTTTTTTCTGTGACCAGGCCAAACAGCTACTACTTTCTATTTTTAGTTAATTACATTTGCTAAACAGTCTATGCAGGTTCATTTTTACCCATTTATTTACCAGTCTGATGCTGTTCTTTCATTTGTATATATCCAGGTTTCTAGCTGATAATCTTTTTTCTTCAGCCTGAAGAAAGCATCCTTTAACATTTCTTATATACAGGTCTGCTGGTGACCAGTTCTCTCAGCTTTTGTCTGGAAATGTTTTTGTTTCTAGTCTGTTCTTAAAGGACATTTATGCTGTATATGTGCTATATGTATAGGTTTACTTTTTTTTATCCTTGCTCTTCAGAGGTACCATTTTCTTCTGTCTTGTATATTTTCTGAAGATAAGTATGCAATTTTTCTCCTGTTCTATCTGTAATCCTTTTTTTCCTCCAGGTTTGCAGCAGATTATAATATGCCTTAGTTTGGGTTTGTGTGTATTTGTTTATCCTGATAGGTGTTTGTTAAACTTCCTAGATTTGTAGGCTTCTGGTTTTTGTCAAATATGGAAAACTTTCAGCCATTATTTCTACAAATATTTTACTTACGCACACACATGCCCCTTCTGAGATTCAAATTACACACATGCTAGACTGGGCGCTCAGGCTCTGCTCATCATTTCTTCTGCCTCTTCTCTCTCCGCGCTGCATTTTGATATAGAGTATATTGCTATGTCTTCAAGTTCTTTAATCTTTTCTTTTGTACTATCTAATCTGTTAAATCCAATGAAATTTTTTATTTCTAATCTTCCATTTTTATATTATGTTCATGTTGTCATTTAAATTCTTGAGCCTATTGTGGTTATTTATAACAGTTTTGAAAATGTTCTTTTCTGGCAATTCCATCATGTCTCATTTTTAGTTCTCTTTCTATTGACTGATTCAGTCTTGGTCATCTGTCCTATTTTCCTGCTTTGCTAGTCTAGGAATTTTTGGTTAGTTGCTGAAAGTCATTACTTTTACATTTCGGGGTGCTGGATTTTGTTAAAAGTGTTAGATTTGTTCTAGCAGGAAATTATTACTTGAATATCAGTTTGATCCCTTCAAGGTTTATTTTTAAGCTTTATTAGTACAATTCTAAGTATCCTTCATTCTAGAGTTAGATTTGTTCTACTAATACGTGCCTGCTCTGGGGTCTTTACTGAATGCCCCGTTTATTCTATGAGGTCTCTCCACTCTGGCTGGTGGGGACTCCCAGCCCTATGTGAACACTGAGAATTAGTCAGTTTACAGGTCTCCAGTGATTGTTCTTGCCTCAAAAGTTGTTCCCTGCCCAGCCTTGTGGAATTTCTCCCTCCTGTGCATGCTCAGATTGTCATTCAACAAAGGCTCAAGGGAGTCCCCAGGCAGTTCTGGGCCTTTCTCTGTAGCTCCTTCTTTTCCATAGCCTGCATGACAAATTATAGCTGGCAAGGCCTCCCTGAGTCTTGTGTTCCAATTCAGCATTTTTGCTGGCTGTGTCTTCCCCCGTCCCCTCATCCCCCCCAGGGTGGAGATTGCCTCTGGCAGAAAGCGGGTGGGTCACTGGGCTCACTTGTCTCCCTTCCCTCTGGGAACGCAGTCCTGCACTGCCTGTTGTCCAGTGCCTGAAAACAGCTGTTTCGTGTGTTTTGTTCCGTTTACTAGTTATCAGTGGCACGTGAGGAAGTACAGACACTGTTCCTCTCTCAAGGTCACAAGTCATTTTTAGAGAAACTTATACTTTCTAAAGCATTTTTAACATACATGTTTGAGGGTATCTTTTTTTGCTCTTAAACATATTAAAAGAAAACCAGTTATTAATAGAGGCACTAAAATAGATTTCTTTCCTAGTCAAATTTTATGTTAATAAATCCTAGGAAAGTGTTCGTAGTCCTTGAATCCAAATCCTTTAAGAACTATCAGTTCACGGAGGCAACTTTTCCTCATTCCTTTTCATGACAGTGTAGTGAGTCACACTAAATTTTCTCACAGTTTATATTGTGGGGAGTATTTTTCCCTGAATCTCAGTGTTCGCCTTTTGTTTAGTCATTAGTGGTTGGTTCTGCTCTCAAGTGTAGAGCTTACTGTCCCTGGCTTGGCTTCAGGTAATGATCTGTTTGGTGTTTGGCAGGCCACTACTCATCTCTAAAGTGAGGGGTCTGGACTAATGAGACTTTAAAGTCCCTTCCATTTGTTTATTCAGTAAATATTTACTGAGCATGGTGAGTACTGGGGACACATTGGTGAATGAGACAAACAAGAACCCTGCAGTTACTCCTATAAATAAAAATGTAACAAGAAAGAAATAACTTTGAGGGATGCCTGAAGAAAACAAACCAGGGTAATGTGCAGTGACAGTGGGGAGGGGCCCACATTAGATGGGGTGGTCCAGGAAGGCTTGTCTGAGGAGCTAAGTGTGAGCCATCCAGATGAATGAAAGAAATGCCATTTCAATTCTAGGACACAGGCCTTCTAGGCACCAGGAAGAGCACGTGCAAGGGTCCTGAGGTGGGCACATACCTGGGGGCTTTAAGAACACCGTTGTCTTGAATGAGGGGCATAAATGATGCAGGGGTGGGGGTGCAGGACAAGGCTCAGTGCTGGCAAAGTCTGTGACTCCGAGGCTCCATCCTGCTGGGATGCTTCTCTACCTAAAACTGTTAGGTGCTACATGCTATCCACGGATGGATAACATGAAGGAATCACATTGGAGTGGGCATGGCAGTTGAGGATACTAGCAAGATCACAGAGTCAAAATCAGCAAGGACCTCAGTGGCGCTAGTGAGCTAACGTGGTTTTAGCGAGGAGGCTGGAGGCCAGCTGCAGTGGTCTTGGTCAGCATGAGCCAAAAAATCCATTTTTAAATTTGTAGAACCACGGATAGCTCCATAGGAACTATCACTTACGGAAATGTTTCACTAAGAAAATATTGAGCTTTTTCTGAAGCTCACATAAAAAGGCTACATGGACCCCATAGCCTAGAAATCCTGCTTCCGTGGAAGGAAGCTGCCAGTAAAACTGCTTGGAGAGTTTAAGGAATGTGTGACTTTTAAATAGAGAAAGAAAAGGCGCTGTGGAAAGCAAGAGCAATTCAAGGGTGGAAGGGGCTGACCCCCGAAGCCAGCCGGCTTTGTCCTGTTGGAAAGCAGCTATAACAAAATACCATAGACTGAGTGGCTTATAAACAACAGAAACTTACTTCTCACAGTTCTGGAGCCCAGTAAGTCCAAGATCAAGGTGCCAGCCAATGTGCTGTCTGGTAAGGGCCCTCTTCCTGGTTCTAGCCCAATCCTCCCATGGTGGAGGGGAAAGAGGTCTCTCCAGGGATCTTTTATCAGGGCACTGATCCCATTCATGAGGGCTCCACCTCCATGACCTAATCACTGAAGGTCCCACCTCCTTAGACCATCAGATTGGGTGTTAGGATTTCGGCAGGTGGATTTGGGGAGGACATAAACATTCAGACCATAGCAACAAGGTCTTCCCTGTGTTGCTGGGATGATTCTTCTTGTGCTTTGGTATAGCACCAATTAAAATCCAGTTCCAGCTGAAGAACTCTCAAAGACCCAGCAGCTCTCACTTGACGTTATTAGCACACTGGCGTGTGCAGTGTGAAGAAATCCCCTCTCCTGAGAAAGCCCAGTCTCCAACCTGTTTCCTCATCTGTCTCTTGTCACGTCATTCCACCACTGTGTCCTTGTGGAATCTTTAGGCAGAGAAGCCATCGTTGTGAGCTACCACCTAAGTGTTAGAGTCTTGTCACCTGCAATTGTATCTCTGTGTTCCTTAAGTTTCTTTAAACAGCATTTTAACAAATTCCTGATTTGAATATATATGTTATTTATTTATTTATTTATTTATCAATTTCTATCTGCCTTCTTTTGTACCCTGTGGTCTGGCTTCTGCCCTCAGTGCTGTAGTGAAACAGCTTGCCCACGTTTATTAATGGCCTCTGGTCTCCCCTGCCCCTTCTCCATTCTCCTCCGCCTCTCTGCAGCGTATGCCTCTGTAGACACATCCTCGTTGCTATGGCATTCTGGCCTTCCTTTTAGGACACCTTCCTGCATCCAGCTACCTCCTGGCCCTCCCCACCTAGCCACAGCAGGTTCACTTGCCTGCTCTTCCCTCTGGAGCTCTTACCTGTCAGCTCAACCGTCATCTCTGGGCACCAACCCCCAAGCACATATGTCAAACACTGACTTCCCCGCTCCCCCTTTTGGGCCCTGGGCTCTGTGCACCTTCACCTGAATGCTCACCATGGAGGAAGCCAAGCGTCCCCCCTCTCCTCCTCCCTCAGCTGCCTCTAGCTCCCCTGTGGGTGCCCCTCCCTCCTGCTCACCCAGGCTCGAAGTTCAGAATCCCCAGGATCCTCTTCTCTGTGTTCAGAGGTTATCTGGCCATGTTAACTCTAGCTCTGAATTTAAGTTGGTTGAGGACCGATGGACAGAGGGAGAAGTGTAGACAGCAGAGTAGACAGGTTAGGCTGTCCTGGGCAGGGGACGAGGGCGGTAGCTGAGAGGGGAAGAGCAGGTCAGAGAGGGTTTCTGAAGGTAAAAGAGATTGGGGGATGTTTTAAAACAAAGGGTAGGGAAGGATCTGGTAGGAGAGAAGACGAAGGTTAAAAGAAAGAGAAGGATCTTTCCCAGGTTCCTCAGAAGGATTTAGCAACACCCTGTCTGACTGTTGACATCTTACCAAACGCTCTTTCAGTTAGAAATACTCCTGGCTGCAAGTCCTTTAGGAACTTGTCCTACAGATTTGCCAACGTTGGAATGATCACAGGGATACATTATAGCAGTGTTTGTCCTGTCAACAGATCATTGAATAGTAGTGTTTATTCCAATGTGAATTAGAAAAACACGTTATAGTACATCCATACAGTGTGCTGCTGTGTAGCCTTGGAAAAGAATAGGAAACTGTGTCCTTCTAGAGAAAGGGAATTCTAAGATATTATCAAATGAATAAAAGCAAGATAGAACAATGTTGTTGTATCTTACATATGTACAAGCAAGACATAATGTGTATAATAAGCTATAACAACACACTGTGTTTTTTAAAAGGAGGGGGTGAAGAAGAAAGATATTCATATTTTCTTGTACGTACATAAAGACTCTGGAGGGACCCCTGAAACACTGTGGCCGATTAGCGGGGGCTGGACCTGAGCAAATAGGGGAAGTGGACGGGGGGCTTTAACCATGTCTCTCTTTATAGTTTTAGATTCTTGAACCATATGCATATATTATAACCTCTTTAAAATTTTCTAAAAATTGAATTTTTTTTAAACTTTAAAAAGATTAAAATGAATAGCATTACTTCCACCAATTCAATAAAAGCCAAGTTGTTTTACCAGAGAGAGTATCTGGCTACTCTGAAGTGTCCATTCATGAGTCTTTCTGGTTTTCTGAGTAAGGTTTGGCTTATTCTCTGTCACTTCAGAGGAATTATTTCTGATTTGTAATTATTCCTGTTATTCCTCTCAGAGAACTTCTACCATTGCTAATATTATTAGTGAAGCCAGAAACAGTTTTCTTACATGTGTGTCCCTTTTTCCCCCATCCAAAGGCTCTGTACTTTCATTGCCACCTTAGGTGATGTTTCGACAATTCATATAGATAGGAGGATAATTATTTGCCTTAATACTTGAATTCTTACCCTGATACATCTTACATCTTTACTCCAGTAAAGTGTTAAATGAAACCCTTGACTTTGTCATAATAAAAAATACTAAGTTCAGGAGACCTTAAGGCTGATGGGAGCAGCTGTGCGGGCGGGAGGGGAGCGCCGTTGCAGCTGCCTACAGCTCCGTCTGAAAACGTCGTGAACTGGGCCTAGTGCACGGACCTGCTGGTAGTCACCTCCAGGGCAGCTTCAGGAAGAGGCCCTGGGCATCTCGGGTGCCCCGCAGCGGGGCGGTGGTCTCAAGTGGTGGCTGCAGATCTGCAGAGACACGTCAGTCTTGAAGTTTCAAAAGAAGTTTTGACTAGACAGCAGGTGGCCTCGACTCTAGTAAGATTTTTCCTTTTTTTCTTTCAACGTCTCAAACCTGGAACAGGTGCTCTCCATGAGACCCATTCTCCTTCAATTCCATCCTTCAGAAGTCTCAAAATTTGTAGCTTCTTTTCAGTGAGTACCTTTCCATCTGTATTTTTTAAGTAAGATCAGTCATCAGACTTCGAAGGAAAACAAATGACTGTAGATGTTCTAAAGGTTCTAATTAATAACAAACGTCCTTCCATTAATAACTTAAGTCCTGGGTTTGTAACGAGCATTTTTACTTAATTCAGAGATGACACTGGGGAGTGAACTGGTGGTAGGACAGCACAGACCACTCTGGTTTCAAACTCTTGGCAGGTACATCTCCGTTCATGGATGCATTAACCGCCAATGGAACAACCAACATACAGACATCTGTTACAGGAGTGACAGCCGGGAAAAGGAAATTTATTGACGACAGAAGAGACCAGCCTTTTGACAAGCGGTTGCGTTTCAGTGTGAGGCAAACAGAAAGTGCCTACAGATACAGAGATATTGTCGTCAGGAAGCAGGATGGCTTCACCCACATCTTGTTATCCACAAAATCATCAGAGAATAACTCTCTAAATCCAGAGGTGAGAGACACTCCTTGGGCTGATTTGTGCTTCATGCTTCTCCACGCCCGTGTTCCAGGCCGCTTTGCTGAATTGGCGCTCCTCTTTGTGCTCTCTCTAAACCTCCCTCCGGCCGTGTCCCAGTGCCCTCCAGAAGGTAGGGCGCAGAGGGAAGCTGGCGCTTTGCTCCTCATCACACTTGGGACTGAGGTGTAGTCGGCACAGCAGGCGTGTGCCGAGTGTCCATCCCTGTTCTCCTTGGGTGTGGGCTGTGATGGGAACCAGGGCTCTGAACAGGGAGGTGGTGGCTGTGCCTTTGTCCTCGTTCACCCCCCAGGCCGGAAGTTCTTCATCTGGAGGGCACAGGGGCTCAGGGAGCCCGCGCCTCCCTGAAGTCACATGGAAATGTGTGTGCACACATGCTTTGCTTTCGCTTTCATCAGAGTCTTAGAGGGTTCTGTGTTAGACAGAATTAAAATGCCCTGGGTCCCAGTCCCATCAGAACACTTGTCATCATTCCTAGTCTTCAGAACTTGCAGCAGAACGCACTGCTGCAGGGCTTTCAGCACGTGCTCAGAGCTGAGCGCTCAAGGACCGGGAGGCTGGCGGTTGCCAAGGTTCGAAAAGGAATTTTATAAAGTATCTAGAATTGGGAGTATCAGAACCTGCCCTGTAGTTTACCAAAATGTTAAGTTCTAGTATTGGTTTGTTTTCCATTGTGAGCAGCTAGGTCAGGTTTTTTCCAGGCAAGAAGACCAAAGTACATACAGAAAGTCGGTGTGTCTGGCAAGGAAGGATCACATAAGAAATCAGTTCAAAGCTGGGTCTTGGTACATTTTTAGACTGCAGAGTCCCTTTGTTGGTTATTTTAAATGCTTCTTAGAGACCATTTTAAATCATTTTTGTGCCCTTCTAAAATATCCTTTCCATGCTAATGTGTTTGTACTTAATAATGCACTTGTGTACCAAAGTATTTAAGTTTCTGTCCCAAGTGTGGCAGGCTAGGTTTTTATATAAAAACAAAACAAAAAAAAAAAAAAATGGAACTAGTTTCTTTCAACTGGTTTGAATATGCCACCTGCTGTCCAAACTGGAGAAATGCCCAGTGATGTGAATGTAACTTGGCTTATCTACCAAGAGCCGCAGTGACTATAGCAATATTAAGGGAACGTAGATTCACGTCTTTCTAATTATACTCTACTTATAATTAGTTATGTGGTTATGTTTATACTGTCCCCAGCAACCCAATCTCTGGTTACAGAAAATAAGAAATTTGCAAAATAATTAAAATTATGATACACGTAGGCAACTCTTATCAGGCCACGAATGCCTTTCTTTTATAGGTCCATATTATCTAGTAATTAAATGCTTTTATGGTTCTATACCCAAAATACTCTTTGCCACTTTAACTTCTGGTGATTTTCAGGTAATGAAGGAAGTCCAGAGCGCCCTGACCACGGCGGCTGCCGACGACAGCAAGCTGGTTCTGCTCAGCGCCGTCGGCAGCGTTTTCTGTTGTGGGCTTGACTTTATTTATTTTATACGACGTTTGACAGATGACAGAAAAAGAGAAAGCACTAAAATGGCAGAAGCTATCAGGTATGTAAAAATGGTGTGTTTTTAATGTTGGTTTGGGTGTGCCAATCCACAGAGAACATGCCCAAACAAGCCTTGAGAATAAAATGTACGTCTTCCACTGAGAGACACTAGTAGCAAGATTAATTAGATCATGTCTTGTCTTTGGGCCTGGCATGAATTACTGCTTGCCTTGGGCAAAAAACTGACTTAAAGGCTGGCTTAAGCCCAGCAAGTGCTGAAGGAGTGTTCTAATGATTAAAGTATGCAATAATGTATAGCAACAGTTTCCATTATTTGTGCTCTGAGTGTGTTCTGTCCTCAGCCCTTAAATAAAGATGGATTCTCTTCCAAATAATGACTTACCATTTGCTTGACTCTAAAATAAATTGTCTAGGCTTTATGACAAGCTAGTTCCATAACATCACGTGGAAAGATTTTTTTTAGTACAAGCAGTGTAAATTCTTGTTCAAGTTCATCCTAGGTTTCAGCTAGACAGCAAACTAGATAATACAAAGTGAAGAAATGAAAGTCCCCCTTTTTCTCTTAACATCCACAAGATATCCACTGTTAATTTGCATGTCTTCCCCAACATTTTTCTAAACATTTTGGTTTGTATTTTTAGTTGGGGTTTTTTGGGTTTTTTTTTTCCTTCAGCAACAGGGTCTTACTGTGTTGCCCAGGCTGGAGTGCAGTGGCTATTCACAGACATGATCGTGGCACACATACTGCAGGCTCAAGCTTCTGGGCTCAAGACTGGCAAATAGACCAGGCAGCGCGGTGGCTCATGCTTGTAATCCTAGCACTCTGGGAGGCCAAGGCGAGAGGATCGCTCAAGATCAGGAGTTCGAGACCAGCCTGAGCAAGAGTGAGACCCCCGTCTCTACTAAAAAATAGAAAGAAATTAGCTGGACAACTAAAAATTTATAGAAAAAATTAGCCGGGCATAGTGGCACATGCCTGTGGTCCCAGTGACTTGGGAGGCTGAAGCAGAAGGATCGCTTGAGCCCAGGAGTTTGAGGTTGCTGTGAGCTAGGCTGACGCCACGGCACTCCAGCCTGGACAAAAGAGCGAGGCTCTGTCTCAAAAAAAAAAAAGATTGGCTAATAGAAATTGCATACATGATGTTTTGAAATATGTATACACTGTGGAATGTCTAAATCCAGCTAATTAACATATGTAATACCTCACATTTATCATTTTTGTGTGTGGTGAGAACACTTAAAATCTACTACCTTAGTAATTTTCAAGTTTAAATACATCGTTATTAACTGTAGTCACCGTGATACACAATAGATCTCTTGATCTACGCATTTTCAAATATATGTTTCACACACACATGAGTAATATAGATTATGTTTAGTTCTGTTGAATTAATGTAATTGTACTTTTTTGCTTTGCAGCTTTTTTCATGTAACAGTATGACTTTGAGATATTTCAGTTTCCTCGGTTATTGGATTTTCCACAGCTGTATCATACCAGTACAAAAAGCTTTCCCTAGAACCACCCTAATTCTGCTATGAACATATCCCCTCATTTATCATACTAATCACTATACTGTATGATTGAAAGTGTCTTATTTTTCAGAGATGAATTTTATTTAAAATGAATGAAACCCAGTCACCAACCAGAAAGACTGTTGTACTTCCGTACCCACCTTCCTAAGTGACCCCCAAAACCCTTTGTGTCTGCCTTTTTAATTTATAGCAGAATGAAAAATTAAAGAGAAGGCAGACTTACAAAATGACAGTAAAGTGGCTTGGATCTTTCCCCAAATCCCCCAGATATCTGGAGTGTGGAAGTCGAGCTTCTTTTGGTAGATCCTGGGCTCCTGCTGGCTGAGAACCCGAGCACTGCCTTTGGGGCACTGGGCTTTCTGGTCCCCTAAACCATTCTAGAGGTGCACAGCAGGATGGGTAGGGGCACTTTTTTCTGTTTGGGTGGGTCTCGGGTGGGGCATCTCCCTTTGGCAGATTATCCCACGCTGACTCTGATGGGCAATAGACTGCAGAGGAGTCCTAGAACCTACGCCTTGGCCTTTCATAACATATTTAATCATTTTCAAAATTAATATATTTCTTATATGATATACACATGTATTTAGGTGATTTCTATTCCTTAATCTTTTGAGCATTACCATTTTTTAGGCTATAATATATATTTTTTTTTCCAGAAATAATTTGAAATTTTATAAGCTGATCTTATTAAGTACTATTTTCTGGTCTCCCAAATAATTTCAAATGTGTGGCCCACTAGATGGGACCCCATCTTGTTATTTGATTTAAGATTAAACTTCTCGATCGATGTGCAGGATTCCTTGCCAGATTAGCAGCACCTCCAAGACACCTGGTAGATGTCTGCATCATTAGACCACCCGGTCAGGATGAATCACATGAATTTAATTTTCATTTCTTAAATACAAACCATTTGCCCCACATGGTCATTTTGTGTTATGTATTTCCCATGAGATCACACTGAATTTACACATAATACTGTTCTTTGGGTACCTCTGCTGCAATAAGAACATAGGATTTGTCAGCACTACCTTCTGGGTCCTGGCTCCGTGTTCCCCTGTGGACTTTCCCTTGAGCTCCCCTCGTAAATCTTGCTGGTGCCTCACCCTGGCAGCCCACTCCCCCCAGTGTTGGATCACCCTGGACGGTGGATACGGCCAGTGGTGTTGGAATTAGTAAAAGCAGAGAGAGAGACCAAGACATTCAAGTAGAGATCTCATGTGTTGAACTTTTGAGTAACTTTAGAAGTTTATTTTCATCAGCTGATGAAAATTCTCCACAAAAAGCTGAATTGATATTCTAGTAAAAGCGCCAAATCCTGCTGTAGGGAAACCTGCTTGTTCTTTACATGACTGTATTCTTGTCAATGTGAATTTTTGTTAATATACTCTGGCAGGATCAGAAAAATAATTAGTTACACCGGATTCACTTAACCTTTCCTCTCACTCATTTGCATTTAAATTAATTTTTATGTGGATAAAATTGGCTTATATACAAAAGCTCTTCCTATGTATAATTTTGTTTCTCTGGTGTCTCAGAATTATTTAAAACTTTGAGGCAAAGGACTTCATTGTAATAAGTTTCCAGAAGAAAAGTGGGAAAGAGGAAAATGAAGTCAAACATTAGGTTGTCAGGTATCTGGGGCAGCTAATTTTGTGATCAGAATTAGTGGTGATGATGAATTTGCAGATTAACTGTAATGAAAATATTCACTACTTTAGTGATTAAAACCAAAATTCTTATGAATCAGTTTACAACATTAGGCTTTTGAAGCCTGTTGAAACTAGTAGCTGCCACTTAGTGTCTGGAGGACAAGGAGCCGCCTGTCCCCAGAAGCAGGTGTCTTCTCCCCTGACGGGGTGGGGGAATGAGTGGCCCCTGGAGGCCAGAGGATTCCAGCAAGCAGACATCCCGGGGAACCTGACCTCCTCCGAGGAAGGGAGCACTCGGCTGAGAAAAGGCAGCCACTGGCTACTCCTTGTTGCCTCATTTTCCCCAGACAGTTCCTAGACCATCAGCTCATGTGACTTTCTAACTATTTGATGCCTTGTGAATTACTCAGTGTTCTTCAAGAGAAGAATTTTGTTTAATTTTAAGGTATTTTTAAAGTAATTTTATCTCTCTCCTTCCCTGCCATAGCCAGCATAGCCTTGAACTTAATGCACAAACAATTCCAAGGAAACAAATTTAAATTCAGTATGTTGCATTGCACATATTTCAATGTTCATGTGTTTTGATTTTAAGTTTAAAAATTACATTTGCTTGAGGTCCAGCAAAAGCAGGGCCTGAAGGCAATTCCCACTTTCCCACCTCCGATAGCCCGTGGCTTGATTTGCAGTTCCCTTGGCTAGGCTTTTATGGCCCTGGGAAGTTTCTCCTAGACAGAAAAGCGTTTCTTTGAAGGTTTGGTTTGGTTTTGTATTTTATAGAGATGGGGTCTTGCTCTTGCTGAGACTGGTCTTGAACTCCTGACCTCAAGCGATCCTCCCACCTTGGCTTCCCAGAGTGCTAGGATTACAGGCATGAGCCACTGCGCCCGGCCTGTGTTTTGTTTTTTTAAATAAAATGAGTTTCTGTGCAGCAGGCCATGTTCATTTTTGGTATCTTTGGGCTCATCTTTCAGAATGGCCAGTTCCTGTCCTCTTAAAAGGGAAGGTGGTCTTTGCCTGGTTCATTTATGCCCCTCCCAGAGAAAACCACCAGCTTCCACTGAAGTCGTCATAGTTATCATTCCGGGCACAAATAAAATTTCAGTTCCAGAAAATTTCTCCAACCTGTTGAAATCTAAGTTTTGATTTTTTCAATGTCTATTTTAGAAGCTCTTTCATACAAACATATTGGGAGAAGGGGCAACTCTGTATGAAGTAATTAATTCCTTGTACTATTTCTCTGTTATTATTACCCTGATTTTGATCATGCCCTTCATATTAATCTGTCACCCAGTCCATGGTTTCCAGGTGTCAGGCCTGGGGCAGTTTCTGCTTTGCCCCCTGTTCATAGGAGCAGGTGAGAACCAGGGAGACCTATTTAGGAAATGTTTCTGCTCTGTATCATGGAGACAATGAAGTATTACCTTTTCAAGAGTCCTCAGTAACTGGGCCTAGGAAATGTACTTCCACCTTGTGTCATTGACCCCAAATCCTCAAAAGGCAGCACAACGGAAGTAGCTTCATGTGGTTTTTCTAGGCTCATTTCAAGAGCCTACTTAAAAGGTTGTCTGACTCTTTGTATCATTAAAGCCCAGTGTGATCTTTCTCACGATTCCTCAGGCTCTCTCATTTAGAAAGACTTAGTGCTACTCGTTCATTTGAGTGAGTCGATTCTTGCTTAATGCAAAGATCCTGCAAACTTTGGGGACTTTGCTGGGCCAGGCTGAGGTCAGCCTAGCTGGCTTGAGAGGTACTAAACTCTCAGCCCCCCCCTCCCCTGTTCTTCACATGCACACATTCCCCTTCTCACGTCCCCAACCTGTCTCCTGCAAAACAATCTAGGACTCCTCCTGTCAGTATCTAGGGAGCTGAAGGGGGAAATGTCTGAGATGCTGAGTCCTGGTTTTCAGAGGACCCTGAACAGATAGCTCTAGCTTTTAAACTGCTGAACCGTAGAGAGCATCTAGATTGTTACTTTCAGTACTGAAGATGGAGATCAGGTTTAGAATCCAGCAAGTGGAAAGCTAGCTCTATTCATTCTGTAATTCTGATCCAGAACTCAGACAGCATTAAAGGGATTGTCTTTTGTTTATTTTGATGTGTGTTTATGTTTTTCTCCACCATGTGAAATCATGGCAAGAAACAACCTCTGAACATAAAGTCAGCTTCCAGTGTGGGGAAGATGGACATTTCCAGTGCATTGTGTTAGGTTGGCTTAGGGTGGGAACCCAGAAAGTATGTATAGGACGTAATACTTAGATAGTGATCATAAAGAACTTTAGACCCCCTTGCTGTGCCAGTGGCAACAGAAGGTTGAGTGGCAGAATAGCATTGCGATTAAGTGATTGATTCTTGGGCCAGGTTTCCTTGTCATGTAACATAAGAAAGAAGAAAGAGAGAGATGTATAGAGAGAAAGAGAGAGTAGCTACAACACATGGGGGAGGAAAGAAATGTCAGGCCATTTGCCATCGTGGTGACAGAAATTGTATGAGACTTAGTGTTTTGAGACTTGGGAGGAGGCACCCCAGAGGGTTAGTTTTAGGAGGAGTAGACTGAGAGTTTCCCACATTCCTGGAAAGAGTAAGGGTGACCCATTCTAGGTGTCCCTAGAATGAAGGAATGGCATGGGAGTGATGAGTGAGCGACAAGTGCAAGTGACAAGTCGGACCAGGCCTCCCTGTGTCTGGTGAAGGGCCCAGGGGCCGGGGGTCCTCCGGCTTGCTAGTAGGGCTTTGGAGTCAAGATGAGTTCAAAACGAGAATGAGAACAAGCTTATGAGCTCCCCACTCTCCAGGAACAAGATATCTCGGTGTAGATTTTGGAGGTCAGCAAGGAAGATCTGGGTCCCGTCCAGTGTCTGCCTCTCAGCTTGGCTCAGGGAGGGTCAGGTGGACAATTACCTCATATTGGCTGAGCTAGAATGCCCTGCCTACACTCCAGGGTCAGAGACAAGTTAGAGAGGGACCCCTGCATGGCTCAGGACTTCTCCCAGCCACCTCATCAGAGACAAGGGAGGTTAGTGGCTCAAGGGGACATAATCAACCCAGGAGACTGGTTCCTCTCAACTTAGTCAAAGATCCGTGAAAACCTTACTGGTGACCCAGGGACTCAGAGGAAGGCAGGATTCGGGAATAGACCCAGGACGAGCTGCCTCCCGAATTGCAAGCCTTGCTTGCTAAAGTCCTGGAGGTCGTGTCCACCTGGTGTGCCCTCCGGGTTTTGGCACCAAATGTTAGGTTCTGAGCCAAGAGAGAGATACACGAAGCCTCATGTGTGGCAAAATGCTGTTTATTTTGAGCAGATGAGTGGAGGCCAAAAGGGCGTCCATACCAAGGGAGGGGAGAGGCTTGAGTTTTATACAGGGTTTTTCCAGTGTTTCGAAATAACACCTGCAGAGCTAGGAGAGAGAGGGTACCTTCGTCCTTATCAGGGGGGATAGAAATGCCAGCATCACTGCAGCAGTCTGTGGTCAAAATTAGATTTACAACCTACGGACTCTCCAGACTCCTGCGGCTTTTGTTTTACAAGCTTTATGATCACTATCTAAATATTATGTCCTACACGTACTTTTCAGATTCTCACCCTAAGCCAGCCTAGCACAGTGTGGTGCCAGCCTACCCTAAATTGAACAGCAGCCTATACTTTTCCAGCCTGATCCTAAAACAAATCCAGAAATATTATGGGCTTGGTTTAATAAAACTCAGCATCCTCCCCAAAGGCTGCCCCAGTTCTTCTCTCGCTGTCCTCTGAGCTCCTGCTGAGGCCGTACCCACAGCGGAGCACAGGGCGGTGCGCAGGTGTGTGCCTTGTGGCACTTGCTCTTGTTTGCCAGTTTCGTGTCTTAAGCCAGCCTGGGAGACTCTTACCTCCGCCTCCCCCAGGCCATTCAGTCTACTTCATATAAACTCAGCAAGTAGTCGTTTCCAAATAATCAGTGAGCTGCCTAAAGCCATAGACAAGGCCAGATCCCAGGGTTTCTGGCCCCTGATCCCCGTGCAGTCAGCACCAGGCAGTCTGCAGTGCCCATGCCACATTTTCCCTGGGACAGCCTCTCGGTCGGTCGTATGAAGCCCAGAATGTTTACTGGGCTCCTCTTCACGGGAAGGCCGGTTGAGGAGCAAGTTGTGTTGCTCATAGAGCCCAAGAGCCACCTGCAAATGCAAGAACAGCCTGTGGCTGCCTGTCCCCAGAGCCTTTGCACCGGTACCATAGTGCAGCCACCTCCTGCCTGGGGTCCCAGCTGTCACCAAGCATTTACAACACACAGCGAAGAAGTCCAGGGCCCACAACTGCTGGGGGAAGGCCTTAAATAAATCTCAGCTCTTGGTGATTTCTGTACAGTTTACATCTTGGTAAATTGAATTCCATAATAGACTTTTCCTTTGCTCAGATATGCAATGTTTTGAGTAATTCCCCATTTATTTTTCATTTTAGAAACTTCGTGAATACTTTCATTCAGTTTAAGAAGCCTATTATTGTAGCAGTAAATGGCCCGGCCATTGGACTAGGAGCATCCATATTGCCTCTTTGTGATGTGGTCTGGGCTAACGAAAAGGCTTGGTTTCAAACACCCTATACTACCTTCGGACAGAGTCCAGATGGCTGTTCTACCGTTATGTTTCCCAAGATTATGGGAGGAGCATCTGTGAGTACCTTTTTAAAAAAAAAAAAAAAAAAATCATTCTAGAAAACTTTCTGAAGAAATCTAGTTTGGTTATTGTTTTTCTAAAGATAAACAGTGTGTCATTCTGTGGGGACTTTCCATCTTATAATTTGGATTGTGGTTCGTAGAATGTTATTGACACTGTTTTGCATCATTCCCTGGAGAACAAATTTATTCACTAAGGACCCTGCAACTTTCCGTAATTAACAGTATATCCACTGTTCGTGAATACCCAGTTTGTAACCCAAACAACAGAGTTTGCACTTGAAAAGTTCTTTCCCTAGTAACCTAGAAGCTGCACTTTTAAAAGAAAGCAAGTTTAAAAGGAAACAAAGTTGCATAGGATTAGAGAGTTGTTGTCCAACTTAATTAACTGTTTAAGCTGATCCATTCATGGTAACAGTTTGCATCTGTATTGGAGCTTGTGCTTTATCAAGCGTGTATGCAGGTGTCATTCCTTAGCCCTTGACACAGGGCAGGAGGTGGTACTGTGGGTCAGGTTCTCCAGAAGCAGACACTAAGATGGGTTTGGCACATGGGGGGATTATCAGTGGTCAGCACCTGTGGGAGGTCAGGCAGGATGCAGGACTAGACAGAGGCAGAAGTCAGCAGAGCTTCAGCCACCCCCCAGGGAGCTCTGCAGCACACATGGCCTGCCCCAGTTGCCCCGCAGTGGACCAGAGTAGCTGGTTCTTTTACGTCCATTGTCCTTGGGTGTGGAATGCGCAGGAAGGGTGTTGTGCCTGTGGACAGGCGGCTGTCTGCAGCTGAGGGTGTCCCTGAAGGAGCCAGAGGCCGTCTGCTACCAGCGCCACCTGCAGCCAGGCAGTAAGTCTTCCTGGAGGGACCATGGCAACACAGCCTCCTGCCTACATAGCCCTGTGCCGCTCGGATCTACCTCTTCATGCAGAGTTAGGGGGCAGGTCCTCTGGGTTCCAAGAGCTATCTTCTTGGAGGGAGATTAAACAGTAATAAGTGTTTCAGTTAGTTAGGAACCACCTGGATGATAAAATTAGTGGGTAAAAGTATGATGAGACAAAGGATATTTCCGTCCTCTCATCACCTGCAGTGGGGAAAATAGTGATTTTTACAGTGGTGAAGCCCGGCAGGCACCACCTTGAGTGGTCAGAGTTCACCGGAAATAAGACCTGTCACCCCATACACCCTGACACGTTGCACTGAGGGAGACACAGCATCCATGGCGGCGTGGACCTCCTGCTGAATGGGCGTCACCTCGGTCTCATCACGGGAATGTCAGCTAAACCCAGACTGTGGGACACTCTGCACATACTGAGCAGCACTCCTCCAAGGTGTTGCAGTTGGAGAAGATAACGGAAAGACTGCAGAACCATCACAGCCTGGAGACCAAGGGGACAGGACAGCTCAGGCAGTGTGGGTCCTCGTGGGAAAGGGCACAAGTGGGAGAGCCAGTGAAATGTGTATAGGTTTGTAGTTGAGTTCATAGTATGGTGTCAGTGTAACGTGTTAACCTGGGAGGGTGGGGTGGAGGGGTTATGGGACCTCCGTACTGCTTTTGTCTTTTTTCCATGCATCTAAACGTATTCTGGAAACAGAAAGTTTAAAATAAAGGAATGAACGTAAAAGAGGAGGAGGAGGAGGAAGGGTAATAGGCTAGACTGCGATCCCTCGGCCACTCCTGGTCCCAGAGCCTCCCCTCGGCCCCGCCTCCCTGTCCAGATCCCCGAGGGTTCTGAGGCTGGTCACCAGGCCCTGCTCAGGCCAGAATCGCTGCTCTTGTCCACTTACTACCACAGCTGAGCAAGGGAGGCCCAAGAGGCACCTGCTTCCGTCCTATTTCCCAGGCACATGTGTCCTTCCAGGGCACCACATAAAGGTCGTCGGTGGGCCGTGGGCACTGCAGGTCAGAAGGTGGTGCCCGTCCCACAGTGCGCCCCGCCACACTGGTGTGTCTCAGGTCACGCCGGCACTCCGCCAGGCCGGCAGCTTCTGCAGGTGCCATGTGTGACTCAGCCAGAGGGCCCCCTGGTCCTGGGCCCTCTCCCGCAAGTTCTTTGCTGTGAGGTTGGTCTTCTGCAGGCGTGGCACTCCGCACGGAGGACCAGACCCTCCATAGCCTCAGAGAGTGGTGCTGCCTGAGGGCCAGCAGGCAGGACAGGCGAGGCAGACCCAGGGGAAGTGTTCGTCCCTGTTGGAACAGTCACCTTGCCACCAGGGGCCAATGGGCCTGTGTCCTCAGGAACGAAGCCATGCTGGTGGCTCAGCTGGGCATTCAGCAGTGACAGTAGCCACATCAGCCCTGATGGGTCACAGTCTGTGCTGCTGAGCTACATTCCTCACACTGCAGCCACTTGGTTCATGTGTCCGTCCTGCTGGCACAGGTGGCCAGCACCACCTGTCTCACATAGTCGGTTCCCCTCCGTGGGGGAGGCTCTCTGGTGGACACGAATGTGACACGGCAGTCCGCACCCTTTCCCATTCACCCACCTGTCTGCATGCCTCTGTCCCAGCCCTGTCCCCGGTCCTCTAGGCCCCTGACCAGCCGTCCAGGACACCACTGCCAGGGGTCAGTATCATTCTAACCTGATCCACTTCCTCTACACCAGGTGGATGACCAGGTGTGTCCCCCATTGAGGGCATTTTCCTCACCACTGTCTTTTTCTGCCACTGTTGGGTGAGGCTCCGGTGAAGTTGCCATCCCTGCTTTGGCCTGCACACCCACACAGCGAGCCAACCCACGCACAGACCACGCTTGGCCACGGGGAGTCCCCCACATGGCTGCACGTGGGCGGCTCTGCTGTGCCTTCTGTGTATCTGCCGCTGGCCCTTCCTGACCTCATGCCTGCGGGGCAGAAGGAACTCAACTCATGGCAAGCATTTCCCATGCGTGGTCACTTGGGGACCCGGGACCAGGCGCTCTCTCTCTCCCAGGGCCCAGTCAACTCTCCAGGCACGTCCTTCCCTGCTGGGGAAAGCCCAGCCTGGCTCCAGGGCTGTGCTGCCCTCCTCGCTCTGGCACTGGCCACAAGCCTCATGTGGCATCCTGTCCCACCGTCCAGAGTAGGCCATGCCAGTCCTGGCCTGTCAGCTTCACCCAACTGGGTCCCCGCTGTCTCAGTGCTTCTAGGAGCCATCCCAGGAGCAAGGTCACCCCATCTCCTGGGGAACCTACCAGGGGGTTAAATCACACTCTCGGGAGAGCTCCCGAATCAGTGAACTCTCCTGTCCAACTCTACGGTCGGGTTCTGGGCTAGGTGCCGTTAGAATTCAGGCCCACAAGGCTTCTCACAGCTCCCACCAGCACTCCTGGCTGGGCCATGCAGCTCCTTTGGAGGAGGAGGAGGAGGAGGAGGAGAGTTACGGGCCTGATTCCAGGAGAAGGGATGGGGCGGGTCTTAGGGGGAGCAACAGCATCTTGCAGAGAGAGAGAGAGAGAGACCCTGCATGACCTTCAAGCAAGGTGGCAATACTTGTTTTTAATAGGGATGGGTGGGCTATTTCTGTAGGCTCAGAGGAGGCTGGGCCTCCAAGTTTTGGGCATTCATCCAAAAGCCCCCACACTAAGTTTTAGGACGCCCTCCTCCTCCCACCACTGCAGCCTAAAGACCTTCCTCCGGTAGGTGTTTAACATTGTCTGAACTTGGTGGCACACACTGCAGCCAGGTCTCGGCTCGCTCTGCTTTCTTGCTGCCTGGTGCCTCTTTGCCTGTATCAGTGGCAACAGGCAGTTCCTGCTCCGTCACCTGTGAGAGTGCCAGCACGTGGGCAGCCGCCTGTGCTGGGTGCTGTGGGTGCTTCCCCTGGCCCATGCGCTGGTCCCTGCTGCCGTCCAGCTGGGGAGCCGCCCAGCACCAAAATGGCTCTCCTCACCACCTTTCTCTTCATTCCCACCTGGCACGAGGTGGTTTTTCTGGAAGCTGAGACGGATTTGGGGAAGGAGGACTTGGTGAGTTAGGTGTCAGCATCCATGGA
Organism: Eulemur rufifrons; assembly: GCF_041146395.1. NCBI lineage: Eukaryota > Metazoa > Chordata > Mammalia > Primates > Lemuridae > Eulemur > Eulemur rufifrons. The sequence continues at coordinate 66,740,063 of NC_091000.1, read as the reverse complement.
AGGGCAAGGAGGAAGCATGATTGGACAGAGGGTGACAGACATAACCCATGGGGGCTCTGGAGCCTGCGTGGCCTCCAGCGGTTCCAGGTGCCCCTCCGCACTCGGCATGGGGTGCAACAGCCCTGGGAAGGGCCCATCCGTGGGGAGGCCCTGGGGAGCTCTCGGGGGCCTCTGACAGCACTCCCAGCAGCTGGGCAGTTTGTCTGGCCAGGGCATCTGGGCGGCACATCTGTGCTCCTCCCGAGTGGTGCTCGGTCTCTTACAGACGGAGGGATGTGGGGGGTGCATCTGAGTTGTTGGTCTTGTCCCTTCCACCGTGCTGCACACACTTGTCACTACCCGATTCCCATGGTAAAAAGTCATTATCAGTAAAACTACTTTCAGTTCATTTTGAGTGATGACTGTTTCCTCCCACTTCCTTCCTATTCTGTCAGCAGAGACTCATCCTCATCAGTAGGATCATGTTAGACTCATTTTGAGTTATCTCAGAGGAGGTCGAAGTCTGGTTCTGTCCTTTCCAGTTGTACGTAGTGAGGGGAAGGCACATCTGGGGAAGTAGTAAACAAGCACACATTTTGGGCAAAGTCATTTTGGAAGCGGAGCCCTTAGGCCAGATGCCGCTCAGGGGTGCAGGTCTTAGCGGGCACGTGCCAGGGAGATCCGTGATGGGCCGAAGTGTGGCAGAATGGGTGGCTGGAGCGCCTGCCCTCCGTCAGCTGTGTCCCTCTCCGCTCCCCAGAGCTTGGCGGATCTTTAGTGTCTGCTTCCCCCTGGGATCTTCTGCTGCCACGGGAGCAGCTGCCCTCAACTGGGGCAGTGTCCACCCACCCTCGGGGGTCCTATTATGAGGATAAACAGAACATGCAGATAAAACAAGCTGTGCAGGCTCTCCTGTTGTTAGCGCGTCCGCCGTGGGGGGAGAGAGCCCTGACATCAAGCTGCAGGTGCAGGGGATGATGTCTGGGGGCATTTTTGGTTGTCACAACTGAGGAGATGCCAGTCGGCAGAAGCCGGGGTGCTGCTGCTCAGCACCCTACAAAACGCCAGCCAGCCCCACATGCGGAGCAGACAGTCAGTCGCGCAGGGTGAGAGACGCTCTGGAGCGAGAGCAGAGAGCTCACACGTCCCGCAGCGTGAAGCCTCTCCTTTCTGAGCAGAGTATTTGACAAAAGCTCTGTACGGAAAGTGAATAGATGCTATTGTGACAACTCTTGTTCAAAGTGACTATGAAAAGTCGCTCCTTTCATAAGCTTTTTGTGTATTTGAGCTTTTCGGCAGCCTGAGGCGAGACTCGAGCAAGTTTGGTTTTCCCTGCTGGGTGTGTGCAAAACTCTGCCAGGTGGATAAGCCAAAGGGATCATATTAGGATAAAAAGAACGTGCGGGTAAAACGGGCCGTGCAGCCCTCTTTTCCTACAGCGTCCGCCGTGGGGGAGCGAGCGCTGGCACCACGCGGCGGGTGCAGGCTGCGCAGGTGGCCTGGGAGTCTCTTGTGCGGTTCAGCACTCACGGGGTGCCTGCTACGTGCCACGCACTCTGCAAAGTCACAGGCCTGGCTTAGGGGCCACTGCTGTGAGCCTGTGGGCTCGGCAGTGTTTGAGGCACTGCGGTTGGCACCTGAAGGAACCTCAGCCGATGGGAGCGCAGAAGTTGGTGCCGTGTGGCACCTGGCCGCTCTTGGGGACCTGCTTGGGTGCGGGGCTGGAGAAGCGCCCAGCCAATGGCTGTTGTCCTTACCCTGAGTTCACCCATGAAAGCTCCTCCCGGGAAGAGACTGGCCCGAGGGAGTGAGTGGCACAGCGTGTGCCACAGCGGCCCCGTGAGGCCTGCAGCTCCCCGTTTCCTCACCGCACCTCTTACCGTGATCCTGACTGCGCTGAAGGACCTCTCTCTTCGCTTTCTCTGGCATTTCTCATTTGTCTGGGTGGCTACACAGGAACTTCTTAAAAAACAGCTGGACAGTCTTGCCCACTTTGGGTGCGGCAGGTTGTCTGCAGTTGTCTCTGTGCGGTCTGCCACCCCGGACGAGTGGCAGCCGCTCAAGGTCCCAGCGACCGCATGGTTGTGGATCCGGTACTTGGTAACACTTTGGAGCCTCTCAGACTGCTGAAAGCTGCATGTGTGAGCACATGCGCACTCAGATTGAGGATAGTTAATCCTGCCAATCTCACCAAGGGAATGTTTTTCTTCAGTTTTGTGTTGGTGACTGTAGTTTAGACCAGTTTGCTGCCTGGGTCTACGTGAGAAAACATTAACAACCTCGAATCAGTCCTGTCCTTCCTGCCCTTGGCGAATGCAGGACTGCCCCTACTTGTCCTGCGCATCCAAAACCTTCTGGAATAGAGAAAACTGAGAGGAGGGAGGGAAGGACTCCAGCCAGGCTCCAGAGTTGAGTGCGGAGGACAGGTCTGGAGGGGCGCGGCCGGGGTCGTTGGCATCCCCTGCCCGGGCTGAGGCTCTGTGGTTCAGGTCGCTCTTGAGAACACACTCATGCTTTGCCTAATGACGGGTTGGGGTGCTGTCTGCACCGGATGTTGAGAATGAAGGAAACGGGATCTAGAAAAGGGACCTCGGTTACCACAGAGCATTTCCCCGCCGCGTCGTTGCGTCAGGAACCCCTGTTCTGTCTACCCTGTCTCGCTGCATTTGAATCTGCCTTTAGAAGAACTGTTAGTATCCTAACAGCTAACCCGGTATCCATTCTTTATTTGTGGGTTCTCTTCTCACTGAGAAGGGGCTCTTCAGTTCAGGGGTTTTGAAGAACATCTCCAAATTCCTCAAAACACCCAGGACTTTGTCCGAGCCTTAGCTCAAATAACAGATTCCACACTGGGTGATAATTAAGCACCTTGCAAGCCCTTCTTGCGAGGGGCCCGTCCCCAGCCCTGCTTTCCAGTCTCCGCCTGTGTTGAAAGAGCAGCGAATGAGCCGGCATGTGCCTTGCTGACTCTGACCCTGTGCTAGTGTCCCTGAGCCGCCAGCACCCGCACGGGGGAAGGCAGTGTGCGGGAACTGTCAGCCGACAGGCAGACTAGTGACTTGGGGCCTTTCCTTAAGATTTTGCCTGTCTTGGAGAAGGAAGCCACCTACCAAAAGTGTATTCTGCCCAAGCCCCAGAAGCTCAGTCAGGTCTTCTTCAAGACCATCCGCGTCAGGAAGGTTAACCAGGCAAGACGAAGCCGGACGGGCAGCGGTCGCCGCAGGCTGGTGTGGAGTTGGTCAGGCAGATCCTTCTCACCGTACCTCAGCACCGCCGAGCCCGTCCTGGGGATCATGTCCAGTCCACGCGCATTGTGTGAGACCGTAAAAATGATCTAGAATCCAGGACAAAGTTAAAATCCATTTCGTATATATACACATTTTTTAAGCAAAAACAAATGTTAGCTTTCTCCATTAAGTCATGTGAAGTGACTATAATCAGACTCTTAAGCAGACTACAGAAATTATGGACACACTCAGGTCCTCAGTAGTTTCTTCTTTTAATATCCAGGTGATACAGTGTGGCCTCCCGGGTGCACTCCAGCAGACACAGTCACTTCCGTGAGAACGTTTTCTCTGTACGTGGGGAACAAGTCACTGCTGTCCCCTCCCAGATACAGAAAGTATTTTGAAGTAGTTCTGCGCCTGGTTCAGATCCTTAAAATTACAAATTCCCCAACCTTGCTTGTGCCTTATTTCCCCAGGGTGTTTTGTGCGTTATGTGAGTTTGCGAGTGGGAAGGGCAGGAAGGCAGGTGAGGAGAGGAGGTTCTGCTGGTACCTTTTCAAATGAGATGAGCGGCAGATAGACCTTTTCTAATTTAGATCTCTTTGTTCAGTCCCTGTGATTCTGCATTACATCATAAAATAAGCCCTTCACGTTCTGTGTTTAGAAACTCACCTGCCCTGTGTGCTACTTTCCCACCTGCACAGTTGATTGCGCCTCGCACGGGGCCTGCCCGCTGGCCCTAGCAGGTGTGCGCGTTGTCCCTGCCAGGGCCGGTGTTCTCACACGCCTGTCCTCGGTCTGGATTTTTGAGGGGTGAGTTTTCAGGCCGGGTCGTCCCTGCCTGCCTCCCCTGGCATTTCACACCACGTCCACTCTTCTTCCTTGCAGGCAAATGAAATGTTGCTCAGCGGGCGGAAGCTGACCGCACAGGAGGCGTGTGGCAAGGGCCTGGTCTCCCAGGTGTTCTGGCCCGGGACCTTCACCCAGGAAGTCATGGTTCGAATTAAGGAGCTTGCCTCATGTAATCCAGTTGTACGTCTGACCGGTTCTGTTACACATACTGCTTTTTTAAAAATAGAACACTTTCCTTCAGAGAGCTCCCCGCTCTGACAGTGTTTCTGAGCTCTGCCCGTCCGCCCCAACAGCGCCACCTCACGTGAAATATTGCCAGGAGCTGCGCCTGGCGTCTTTGCCCCAGATGCTCTGCCTGTCGTCCCTTTTCAGATACCCGGAATTAAGGGAAGGGACTTCAGTGTGAAATTTAGTGACTTCAGCTGTCCCATTATGAACGTCTACACCAACATTGATATGATTCTTTACCGTTTCCCAAGCCTTTTCATATAATCACACGATTGGATCCCCACCACCACAGTGGGCCTAAGTTTTTGTTTAATAATATGCTGAAGAATAATCTTCTAACAAGATTGCATTTAGCAAATTGCAGGGTGAAATGTTGCTTAATATTAGCTGACACAACTCCCATGCAAACTGTTGGAGCCCTATGAACAACAACATTAACATTAAATTTTGTTTAGAAGATCCCCTTGGCGGGCGCTCCGGGAGTATCGGGGAGCATCGAGGGCCGCCGGGGCAGCCGCAGTGCGGGTCGGGGCCGGCCTCGCGCTGAGGAGGGCCAGCTCGCGGGCAGCCCCTGCTCTCTTTTGAAATGGCTTAACAGCCACTTTAAAGTTGAGAATTTACCCCCCATCTAGTGTGAAATATGCTTTTATTCATAAACTAGGCCTGATGTATATTGTGAAAAACTGTCTGGTAACCTTTTTGACAGGTCATTTCTCAAGTTTGAGAATGGCCTCATAAATCGGGAGGAGGAACAGAGCAGGGTCTCCAGACGTCACCTTGGTAACCGCCTGCTTGTCGCACGCAGGTGCTCGAGGAATCCAAAGCCCTTGTGCGCTGCAACATGAAGATGGAGCTGGAACAGGCCAACGAGAGGGAGTGCGAAGTGCTCAAGAAAATCTGGGGCTCTGCCCAAGGGATGGACTCCATGTTGAAGTACTTGCAGAGGAAGATCGACGAGTTCTGATGGTCAGGCTGCCTCCTGATGACAGTGGAATTGGCTCCAAGTTGCCCTCACCCGTCCTCAGCCTGAAACAAGTTCACCCGTTGCTCACGCTTGGAAGCAGGACTAGAAACATCCAAGCTATTTATTATCAAGGAGTTTTTAAGTACTGTAACTTTAAAATAAATAACTACAAAGCTTCTTTGTCCAAACGTCATTGTTTTATACTTACATACACACAAGTATAAAAGTATAATGTGAGCACTAGACTGCTCTTGGAGGCTCTCGTTTTTATTTTCTTTGGCTAGTACTGTATAAAAGACAGAGCTGTGTTTTATTGGTTTTGGATGACAGGAAAGTCTGGAATAATGTTTGTTTTCCTCATTTTTTTCCTCCTAGAACACAGAATCTAAAGGGGTATTAGCCAGCCTCACCATCCCTGCCCCAGATAGAGATACAGAAAAATTTGAGACGTTGCCTTTGTCTCCAAGAAGGTACAAATACCTCAGAGATGGAAAATTCTAAATCAAAAGTAAGACTTTTCTTTTAGGATACATACTTCTGATAAAAGTCCACTGATGAGCATACCCCCAAACCAAACAAATGCTTAGGATTCATGCTGAGATATCGATTGATTTTTCCTTTTTTTAAATATGTCCGGTTCTTACCCAGTTAACATGAAGAAACCACTGTCTCTCTAGAAGAAAGCTTGTTTTGCAGTATTAGTGAATCACTGAATAGCTTAAGTATGAATATCTAAGTTATAAGTTAGGCCTAGTGGGTTTTAAATAGTTTTTCTGACCCTTTTGAAAAATAACTACATAAGTGCTTCTTGTTGCTGGGTGAGAAATACTACTTTATATACAGTTTTGGTTTTCTATTTGCAGATATGATTGATGTATTACACCAAAATAAAGTATTTTTATGTTTATAAAGTATAATTTTTAGGTTCACTTAGAATATATTTTATTTAATAAGTTAAAATTCTTTTGGCACACTATTAAATGAGAAACTCCTTTCAAGAAAAAAGAACTACCTTATATTTGACATTTAATGTTCTTGGTCTCTGCTCTGTCTACACAATACGCTGAGTACAGCACGGTATCCAAGATGCCCTGTGTGAGTAGACACGTGCGTTCCTTTCAGGAGTGGGTACTGATTCCAGACCGCAGAGGCCTGTTCCTAGTTAGGCTTCTGAGCTTGCAATCACATTGAATGTATGAAGAGCGAAATAAAATCAAAACCTTATTTTTGTACAGTTTTGAAGTTTATACTTAGAACTGACCACCTCCCCGGCCATGTGGAGAGCTGTACAGTGTGTAAATCTGCCTTTACCTTGGATTGATTGGTACAGTATTTTTGCATCTGTGGGACCTACTTTTTTGTTCAGTAGTTTGAACTATATATAAACTGTACAATCTGTAAAGTTTTTATAGAATAAATATTCAGCTGTGAAAACTGGTTAAATAAACTAATATTTCTTAACACATTTGAAAGTTTCTTTGATTAATTCTTGTGGGGTGTTTTCTCTCATCTGTTTTGTGAAGTGTATGTATGTGTGTTAAACATGTGTACGGTTTAGTCAGGTGGACGCCTGCGTAACTATCACCCAGGTGGGACGGAGAATATAACTAATGTCCTCCCAAGTCACAGCAACCTTGCCTCTCACCCAGGGGACCATTTCCTGAATTTTATGTCAATCTACTTCTCTTTCAAAGAAATTATTCCTAAAATATATTACTTAGTTCTACCTATTTTCAGCCTTTATATCATATCACAAATAAGCTGTGATTTACTTCTTTAATTCAGTATTATATAAGATATTCTCTTACATAGAGTTGTAACTTAATTCCTTAATTCCTTCTCTGCTCACAGCTGCATTGTGGCTATTTTCCGTCCTGTTTTACACCCTTGGCCCACAGTCACATAGGCAAATGGTCAGGATAGGACTGGGCTTCTGACCCAGGTCATTGTGGAAAAGCCCATATTCTGCCAGCTGCACCATGCAGTCTTTTCCAGAATTTACAAATAGGGAGCTAACTCAGTTCTCAAATCAGGGGGTCTGTCTCCATCATCCTGGATTTTGCATTTTCTAGGCTTTGTGGTCCCCATTCCCCTTTTCTGAAGCAGATTTCCCCATTTTTCAACTTGTGTCTCAAGAGGAGCATCAGCAACATCACCGGAGTTTGTACGTTCGTGCCCAGTGTGGGTGAGGATGGAGGGAATTGTAGCCTCGTGTTGGTGGAAGTCTAAATTGGTTCGACTCTGTCGGGAAGAGTTTGATAGTGACTGTCAAGTATAAAAACCTTGACCCAGCAAGCAACTCCGTTTGCAAGGATTCATCTTAAGGAGTGAATGGTTGTAGGAAATTTGACAAAGATAGATTTGCAGTTAAATTTAACTCCGGATTATTCCTAATAGTGAAAAGTTGGAAGCAACATTCATGTCCCTCAGTAGGGTTTTGGTTAAATAATTATGCCAACACTGCCACAGTGAAAAGAGTACACATTTATTGAAAAGAGATGTTTATAAATCTTAGGTTAAAAAACATTATTTAACAATGTATGTCAGAAACATGCTTTTAGAAGTTTTAAAGGATATGCACAAAAATACTCTCGTACTTGCCAGATTCTCCCCCTACTTCCCAGCTTGGGGCTAGACCAGGGCCGCCCTCCTCGGCTGTGACAACAGTGACAATATCACTGCAGTGTGTGTCAGGCTCTCTGCTAAACATTTTATGTGCATTAACTCATTTAACTTTTTGAGAGTATTCATTTCATAGAGAATAATGTAATATACAATCACTCTATAAAATGAGTGCTCTCGAAAAGTCTCGGTAAGCTGATAGAGTGAGTGGTTTGTGAGGCCCCAGCAAAACCAGTGAAGACTAAAGAACCCAGGCTCCGGATGGATGTCCCGGGCAGAACTAATGAAGACTCAGAACCCAGAACTCTGAAGATCTTTGAGGGAATCTGTGCCCGCAGTGTGAAGAGAGACGTGCAGAGGGTGCTTGGCTGGGGCTCCGCCCGGGGGCCCGGGGCCAACCGGCTAGGCCAACTCCCCTCCAGTGCGACCACCCCCAAGGCTCTGGCCCACGCACACGGTTTCTCTCGCACCAGTGTGAACAAGGAGGAGAAGCCCGTGTGCCGCAGGAGCATCGGCACATACCAAATAGCAACGCATCTGAAGAGGGAAAACCCCGAGGCACGGGACTGTCTCTGCACTTGGAAGCTCAGTCTCACCTCTTCTCCCCAAACCCACCTGCTGGCCTCTAACCAACTTTCCCCAACCTGTGGCCTGCCTGTCCTTTTAATAGAATGCGCTCAGCTTTCTGAGACTTCTGACACAACCTTTTGAGGGCCAGGCACAGTGGCTCACGCCCGTAATCCTAACACTTTGGGAAGCTGAGGCAGGAGGATCTCTTGAGTCTGGGAGTTCGAGAACAGCCCAGGCAACAGAGCAAGACCACATCTCTACAAAAAAAAAAATTAGCCAGGCGTGGTGGCATGCATCTAATAGTCCCAGCTATGAGGGAGGCTCAGGCAGGAGGATGGCTTAAGCATACCAGGAGTTGAAGGCAGCAGTGAGCTATGATGATGCCACTGCACTCTAGCCTGGAAAACAGGGATACCCTGTCTCAAAAAATAAAAACAAAAAAACAATGGCCAGTATTAGGTTATTAAGTATGAAATGTCCGATTTCCTTAAGTGCTAAGTTTGACAGTTGGTATCTCTGACATTTCACTTTGACACTCTTATTTTTTGCTGTGAAGGTACATCCTCAGTCTTTCAAATGCATTGTTTGGCTTATGATTATCTTTCAAAATTTTTTTAAAGCAATTTTTGTGAAACCATGTGTAAGTCAAAACTTTGTGTTATGTTTGAATATGAGTTCGTTCCGTCATGGAACCAATGCAGCGCAGACAGTTCAAAATATCAGCATGTTTGGGAAAGACGTAGCTTAGGAATGCACACACAGTACCTGGATAGTTTGAGAAGTTCCGCTTGGTGATTTTAATCTTCAAAACAAGCTACATGGGCCACCTAAGACCAAGGTGGATAATGATGAGCTGAAAGCTGTAATGGAAGCAAATCCATCTCAACCTACTCCTGAATTAGCAGCAAGGTTTGACGTTACTATTCCAACAATATTGGACCATTTGAAACAAATGGGCAAGGTAAAGAAGCTGGATAGATGGGTTCCCTGTGAATTAAATGAGAGTCAGAAGAGAAATCATCTCGAAGCTTGCCTTTCTTTGCACAAAGGTGAACGATTTCTACACCGTATTGTTATGTGTGATGAAAAATGGATTCTTTTTGACATTCACAAGCATTTGGCATAAGGGTTGGATAAAGATGAAGTGCCAAAACACAGTCCAAAACCTAATAATCATCAAAAAAAAGCTAATGGTGTCTGTTTGGTGGCCCAGCACTGGTATTACCAACTACAGCTTCATGAAACCTGGTCAGTCGATGACAGCGGATGTCTACTGCAACCAGCTGGATGAAATGATGAGGATGCTTGTGATGAAGCAGCCGAGATTGGTCAATAGAGACAGCCCAATCCTTTTGAAAGACAACACTCGACCACATGTCACACAAACAACGCTGCTCAAACTACAGAGGCTGGACTTGGAAACTCTCTGTCATCCACCATATTCACCAGACCTTGCACCAACTGACTCCCACTTCTTCCGGGCTTTGGACCACTTCTTTTTTTTTTTTTTTTTTGTTGAGACAGAGTCTCACTCTGTTGCCCAGGCTAGAGTGAGTGCCGTGGCGTCAGCTTAGCTCACAGCAACCTCAGACTCCTGGGCTTAAGCGATCCTACTGCCTCAGCCTCCCGAGTAGCTGGGACTACAGGCATGCGCCACTATGCCCGGCTAATTTTTTCTATATAGATTTTTAGTTGTCCATATAATTTCTTTCTATTTTTAGTAGAGACGGGGTCTCGCTCTTGCTCAGGCTGGTCTCGAACTCCTGACCTCGAGCGATCCACCCGCCTCGGCCTCCCAGAGTGCTAGGATTACAGGCGTGAGCCACCGCGCCCGGCCTTGGACCACTTCTTGCAAGGAAAAATACTCGATTCTCAACAAGCTGTTGGCAAATGCCTTTTGCGATTTCATGGCCGCTTGTCCAGGCTTTTCACTGCTGGCATTAAACAAGCTACCGTTAAGATGGCAAAACTGTGTCGATAAAAGTTTAGGTGCATACTTTGATTAATTGTACTACTTCTTATGTGAGATATAAGAAACTAAACTTTTGATTTGAAATGGGACATTTCATATTTAATGACCTAATACATGAAAGATGTTCAGTATCAGTCATTAGGGAAATGCAAATCAAAACCACAATAACACACCATTCCACTCCGCTAGAATGGCTATAAGAAAAAATGGAAAACTGAACTAATAAGTTCAGTTATAATAACAAATGTTGATGAAAATGTGGAAAAATTGGAATCCTCCTACATTGCTTGTGAAAATGTAAATTGATGTAGCCACTGTAGAAAACATCTTGGCAATTCCTCCAAAAGTCATACTTTTTTTTTTTTTTTTTGTGAGGCAGTCTCACTTTGTTGCCCAGGCTAGAGTGCCGTGGCATCAGCCTAGCTCACAGCAACCTCAAACTCCTGGGCTCAAGCGATCCTCCTGCTTCAGCCTCCCAAGTAGCTGGAACTACAGGCACACAACACCACACCCAGCTAATTTTTCTATTTTGTGGGTCTCACTTTTGCTCAGTCTGGTCTCAAACTCCTGGCCTTAAGCCATCCTCCCGCCTCGGCCACCCAAAGTGCTAGGATTAACAGGGATGAGCCACAGTGCCCAGCCATATCTCAACTTTTAAAAAGTATATATATTAATACATACATACATATAAAATACATATATATATGCACATATATATACACATATATATATATCCACTAAACTAACATAGGGAGACTGGAAAAATACTTAACTGACCCAAAATAAGCAAGAAAGTTATGAAAAGGATAGAGTAGCAGGACAAATAATGAACACATAGCTGATAAGGTATTTGTAGCTCAAAATATTAATAAAGACATTAAATGAAAATGGATTAAATCTTTGCATGAAAGGACAAAGATTTTCAGACTGCATTCAAAAATATGTGGACCCAGATAGATAGATACACATCTGTGCTGTTGACAAAAAACATACCGGAAACTGAACAGTTGAAAGTAAAAAGGTAGAAATATGTACTGTGCAAATAATAACCAAATGAAAACTGGCATTGCTATACTAACATCAAAATACCAATTAAAGCAAAAGTGCTGGGAAAAAGTTATTTCATAATGACAGCAGACTGCATTCTACTGAAAGATACAACAGTTTTCGAATTGTGTGCACCTAGTTACCCTAAAAAGAAAAAAAAGCATGGTCAGCAGCTTCTAGCGACCCCCACCTGCCAGTCTTCATACCCTTGTGTGTTCGCTCCCCTTGAGTGGGGCTAGACCTAGTGACTTGTTTCAACAAACAGAACATGGTAACAGCATTGGGATATCACCTCTGAAATCAGACTGTAAGACTGTGACTTCCGAGTTGCCCACACTTGCCCTCTCTCCGCCGCCTCTGGCCTGCTCACTCTGGCGGGCGCCACCGCCGTGCTGTGACTGCCCTAAGGAAAGGCCCCAAGAGCCAAGAAACCAAAGGTGACGTCCCTCCAACAGCCAGTGAGGAACCGAGGCCCTCAGTCCAACAACCCACAAGGAACTCAGTCCTGCTGGTGCCCAAGAGCGTCCTTCCCCAGTCGCGTGTGAGGTGACCGCAGTGTGCTGCAGCCTTGGGGGAGACCCCTGCACAAAGGATCCGGCTAAGCCATGCTGGGATTTTTGCTCCAGAAACTGTGAGATAATAAGTGCTGTTACTTTAAGCCACTAAGTTTGGGGGTCATTTGCTATGCAACAGGAGACAACTAAAACTGACAGCATGGTCAGTCTCACAGCTCACTGTGGGATTTGATAAGATATACGCTAGCCGTGGAGATAGAGATATAAATACAGACACAGTGATATAGACAGGTAGGGTCTCAGACAAAATTTTCATTTTTACATCCTGTTACGAGGTGCATAAATAGTCTATTCTAACCACGTTTAAAAGCCCCATTGTATGGGAATGGATACAGAAACGAATTTTTGTCCCTGCAATGGGATTCTGTGCAACTCTGTAAAAGAATATGACAATGTTAGTGAATATTTATGCCTCTCTGGGGAATTACCGTCAGCTCCATTTTTCGGATGAGAAGACTGAGACTTAGAGAGGTTCTATAATTTTCCTGAGGTCACCCCAGTAAGAGTTGGAACAGGGATTTCACAGCAACCACACCACACCCAAGAGCGGTATTCTCTCCTTGCCGTCCCGTGGGCTCTGGACGGCAGGGGCCTGGCGTGCCAGGAGCTCTCGGGCTTTCTCATTCTCTGACAGTAAGGAAATGTGGCATTTCTTTCCTCTTGAATTTTAGAAGCCATTCGTAGGCTTCTTATACGTATGTTATTGTAGGTATCCTTACTAGCCAAACTTTCACTTTCAAGCTCCAGGGTGAAATAAAGTTAGATAAGTTCTTAGATAAATCCCTTTTATAGAAACTCTTGCTGCTCACTGTCTCAGCCTCAGGAACGAAACCACTTGGAATCTGCCATCCCTCCCAATTCAAGCTTGGAGCCTGACTCCCACCATCCCAAGCAGGAGCCATTTGGTGGTCTGGGTGGTTTTGGTGGCTTTGGTAGTAAGGGACAGTTTTATATGCACAGAAAAGATGCCAAACTTTTGGTTTGATTATCACTCTCTTTAGCGGATGTGATTATGAAAAACTTTCTTTGCAAATAAATTGATGAAATGTTTTTTTTACCAGCATATTTACATAACTAATTTTTATAAAATGCACTTAAATGTGGGTGCCTTTTGTCCCTGTCTCTAGAAGCATAACCCAGCTTCCCAAAGGGGACCTTGCCTGAATATTTGACAAGTGCTGTCCTCAGAGATATAAGCATTAGCCTTGTTCTTCTTTCTATTTAAAGATCTGACTTGGCTGGGCGTGGTGGCTCAGGCCTGTAATCCCAGCACTTTGGTAGGATAAGATGAGAGGATCACTTGAGACCAGGAGTTTGAGACCAGCCTGGGCAACACAGCAAGACCCTGTCTCTACAAAAAATAGAAAAAATTAGCCAAGTCTAGTGGCGCATGCCTGTAGTCCCAGCTACTGGGGAGGCTGAGGCAGGAGGATCACTTGAGCCCAGGAGTTGGAGGTTGCAGTGAGCTATGATCAGGCCACCGTACTCCAGTCTAGGTGATAAGAGCAAGACCCTGTATTGAAAAAGAATCTGACTTCACTGGGTCCTTCCTTGTGGTGGCCTGCAGTTTGCTAGCTGGACGTTCCTCCGTTAAAGATGCATCCACCTATGCACCATGTGAACTTTCTAGATTTCACTGTGAAGCAACAATTCCCTCCTCAGGCCTTCGGTCACCTGGAGTCCAGCTGGGCATTTCGGGGGGGGGGCCTTTCTGACGCTCTGCTTTGGGGCTCAGCTTTACTGTTCCTCTTCTTCCTCTGGGGCTGGCGCCCAGACAGTCACAGTGCCATGCTAAAGCGGTGTGGTCCTGGCACGGAACCGTTGTGATCCCCACTAAGGCCCTTGGCCGGCTGCCCCCAGCCACTGTGGATTAGCAGAGGGACTGAGAGGCAGATTAAATGGACCAGGGCCACCACCGGCCTCCAGAAAGAGGCTGTGGCATCCTGCGACAGCAGGTCAGCACTTCGGCCACCTTCGTTTTTGGTGAAAGGAAAGATAATCTGTTGATTTCTACACCTTGCTGTAAACGTTTGCTAGTACAATCTGTTAGTTGTGACAGTCACCACTAGGGTTATGTTTTGGTTCTTTCTCCTAGAGCTATTCTCCCGAGCTTCAAAGCCTCCTGCAGTGAGAAAGTGTCACACGAGCATCCTGTTGGGAGGGAGGAAAGCGACCCGCGGTTCTCGTTCCCTAAAGGCGTGTGATTATGGTTAGAACAACAGTCACGGCTCTGTCATGGTGGCACCCAGATGCCTTCGCTCCCCCGCCCTCCATTCTCAATTTCCAGTCCCCCGTGGAGGATGGGGAAGGTGGTCCCGTTGCCTGTGAGGAGAGGGCTCCTGGCGCGAGCCTTGCTGATGGCCACGGTCAAGTCACCGCTCCGTGATCACGTGTACCAGCCGTGGGACGAGACAGAGGCGGGAGTAGGCTCTGCCCTTCTCTGCGCGTCCGGCAGGTTCTCTCCCCAGCTTGGGCCTTCGCAGGTCCAGAATAGTGACGCTGGGACTTGACGTGGTGGCAGCAGTCACACTGCGGCCCGAGTCAGGCTGAGTGCTGACTCTCCCCGGTAAGCAGGACACTCAGAAGAACCGGGCGGGTGGGGAGCGATGCTCCCACGGAGCGATTCACGTGAGACTCGAACAACTTCACTGGGAACCGCGCCAGAGCGTGTGTCCTGGGGGGATGTGGACAGCGTCACCGAGGGCGATGCCACGCGGTAACACCACGCATGTTTCAGGCATGCAATTCGACTACTTGTGACGTATGGATACGCCCAGAAGCCACAGCATGCTCAAGATGGTGAACCCAGCCAGCCCTGAAAGGTTTTCTTGGGCTTCCCTGGATTCCTCCCTCCCGCCCCAGCCCAGGCAGCCGCCGATCTGCTTCTGGAAGTATATTTTCAAATTGCTTCCAATACCAGTTCTGCACGCTGCAGGCAAATCCTTTCCTGTGGTAGGGTGGCCCTTTCCGTGCGTGTGTAAAATTCTCAACTCTGACAGAGAAAGACAGACAGACAGACGGACGGATGGGAAAGGCTGGCACCGGCCCTGCTGGGGAACCTTGCCCTGACCACAGCCCCAGCTTGGCTCATGTGCCCTGGAGCTCCTCACTGCCTTTCTAGAAGCTTTGCGGCAGCCTCATTACCTTTCCTGGCTGGCTCCATACAGTCTGGGACTCCCGGCCAGTCCTGACACCAAAATAACGAATGACAGAGACAAGACGTGTGGGGCCAGGCACTGCAGCCCCACCCCTCATGCCTGTGATGCTGGGCTGCTACGCAGAAGCGGTCCCTCGCCCTCCTTGCCGAGGGCTTCACCCCTGCGCTCTGCTCTGCCTCACGCTGGATCTCTCCTCTATCTGCTCCTCTCCCGCCCCTGAGCCCCAAGTCAACGCGAACACACCACAGCTTCTCCGATCTTCAAGCCCCACACCTTGGGACACAGGTGGGCTGTGACACCAGGCCCATCCTCTCCAACGTGCCAAGGGCATCCAGATGTCGGGGAGCCGCGGAAATGGTCCAGCACACATACCACGTCCCAGCGTGGGCAAATGAGGATGAAGACAGTTTTCCCACAAAATAGGAGAGAACATCTGTGAAAGTGCCTGGTTCATTTTCTAGCACAAAACAGGCACCAGAACAGTGGGGCTTAGGAGGCAGATGTAGACTTTAACAGCTCCATAGGAGGCAGGTGAAGATTTCAACAGGACACAAAAAACACCAACCCAAAAGGAAAAGATTGGTACACTGGATAGTAGTAAAATTAAGAATTTTATCAATAAGAGAATGAAAAAGAAAGTCACCAATGGGGAAATATATTTGTAACCTATATAATAGGCAAAAGACCCATATCCAGGATATGTAAAGAATTCCTACAAATTATTAGGTTATTAAGTATGGAATGTCCAATTTTCTTAAGTACTAAGTTTGACAGTTGATATCTCTGACATTTCACTTTGACATTTCTTGTTTTTCTTTTTTTTTTTTTTTAAACCAATGACTGTACTTACACACAATACTTTGACGAGAACAACATGTTTTCTGTAAGATACTGTTATGAAGAATTCCTGGTAAAATTAATATTCCCACTTTAGTTTGGGGCATCAAAAACAATCCAACTCAATAAATGATTATGACCACAAAGAATTCATCTCAGGAGTCAAATGTGCCTCGGCCTTAAAAATTATGTGCTCACTGTTACGAAACAATCTCTGTTCCTCATCCCAGGTTCAGAATGCCTAAGAAATAATTTTTAGTGTAAAACAGCATCATTTCAATTTAGTCATTTAAAATCTGTATTCCCTTTATTTTAAGCTATGTAGTTTCCAATAGGAGTCTTTGGTATAAACTTGGTTGTTCGTTTTTTTAAGTTTCAACAGAGTTAAATTTCCATTCATTTGCTATGTGACATGTCAGTTCCCTTTATTCTTATATATACTGAAATGCTGCACTAGTCTTTGGTTTCATAAAACCAGGTTTCACCTTATAATTAAGTTTCCTTTGTCAAATACAGTAATTAATAAATGTATATTGCCTGATTATTTGATTTTACATGTACATAGATGTGTCATTTTCATATATGCACATAATCAGATTAAGAGAAACTAACCTATAAACTTTAGAATATCCAGAAAAGTTATCTTTCTGTATCATTCTATTACTAATTAATATTTAAGTCCCTTACTTTATCACTTGATTAAGCAAAGTTCCCTTTAAAAAAAATTGTGTAGGCCTGAATGAAGCGGCTTAGCAAAACAGTAATACTGACAAGACATCATCTTACACCATTAGCTAACATGGACATGAAGGCAGTGACCAGCTACAGTGTGTGAAATGCCACAAGAAGTCATCAACAAGGGAGGAGTGTTATGTCAGTCCAATTTCTTCAAGAACACTACGTGGGGTTTCAGCTTCCTCCTGCAGTAGGTCGGCCTGCTCAATTGCTTTAAGGACATTTTTCTTGGCTGTTTCCTGAACTTCTCCTCCCAAAAGAAACTCATCTAAAATAAAATAAGCCTTCTCAAAATTAAAGATGATATCAAGTTCACACACACTGCCAAAATACTTGTCAAGTAATTCCACATAACGATGAATTATTTCCAGGGTAGTTAATTCATTGTCCTGATCCTCAATAGCACAGCAAAAATAAAGACTAGCATATCTTTTGTAAACAATCTTCAGATCGCGCCACTCCAGGAAGCTGCACATTTTCGGTTTCCTTGCTAAAACGGTTTGAACAAGTTCTCTTGTAATCTTTTTCTTTTCTTTGTCTGATAGTGGGACATACCATTTCTGCAGTCGAAGCTTTCCCTGACGACTAAAAAGCAACATAAACTGCATGGCGGCCGCGGGCCGCTGGAGCGGCTGGGCTTGGCCAGCTGTGGCGGCTGCAGCTGAGGGGAAGCCCCCGTCACTGTGCTGAGCAAGAGAAGCCGTGTTGCAGTGGGGAGCTCTTGCTTTTCTTTATTGTGAAGATACATCTTCATTCTTTCAAATGCATGGTTTGACTTGTGAATATTTTGCAAATTTTTTAGAGTAATTTTTTTGAAACCATGGATAAGTATAAAATTCTTATTATTTTTTAATATAAGTTCCATTGTGGAACCAATGCAGCACAGACAGCTCAACATTTCAAAGAAGTATTTGGGAAAGATGTGACTAATGAATGCACACACAGTACATGGATGGTTTGAGAAGTTCTGTTCTGGTGATTTTAATCTTGAAAACCAGCTACATGGGCGACCTGAGACCAAGGTGGATAATGATGAGCTGAAAGCTGTAGTGGAAGCGAATCCATCTCAACCTACTCCTGAATTAGCAGCAAGATTTGACATTACTGTTCCAACAATATTGGACCATTTGAAGCACATTGGCAAGGTAAAAAACCAGATAGATGGGTTCCACATGAATTAAAGGAATGCTGGAAGAGAAATCGTCTTGAAGCTTGCCTTTCTTTGCTGTCACAACATAAAGGCAAACCATTTCTACACCATGTTGTTACATGTGATGAAAATGCATTCTTTTTGACATTCACAAGCATTCAGCACAAGGGTTGGATAAAGATGAAGTGCCAAAGCACAGTCCAAAGCCTAATAATCATCAAAAAAAAGCTAATGGTGTCTGTTTGGTGGCCCAGCACTGGTATTACCCACTACAGCTTCATGAAACCTGGTCAGTTGATGACAGCGGATATCTACTGCAACCAACTGGATGAAATGATGAGGATGCTTGTGATTAAGCAGCTGAGACTGGTCAATAGAGACAGCCCAATCTTTTTGAAAGACAACACTCGACCACATGTCACACAAACAACGCTGCTCAAACTACAGAGGCTGGACTTGGAAACTCTCTGTCATCCACCGTATTCACCAGACCTTGCACCAACTGACTCCCACTTCCTCCGGGCTTTGGACCACTTCCTGCAAGGAAAAATACTCGATTCTCAACAAGCTGTGGAAATCGCCACTTGCTCTTCAGGCTTCTTCGCTGTTGGCATAAACAAGCTACTGTTAAGATGGCAAAATTGTGCCGATAGTTTAGGTGCCTACTTTGATTAATTGTACTGCTCCTTGTTTGAGATATAATAAACTACACTTTTGATTCGAAATGGGACATTTCATATTTAATGACCTAATAAGAAAAAGGCTGAGAACTCAATAGAAAAAAGGGCCCAAGAAATGAACAGCTAGAGCTGGAAATGGAGGGTGGCACATCAGTGTGAATGGACCTGATGCCACTGAACTGCACTCGTAATAGTGTTAAAAATGGTACATTTTATGTTACCATAATACATAATTTTAACTTTTACCATAACACCATAATTTTAAAAAGAAATGAACAGCTACTTCACGAAAGAAAGAAAGAAAGAAAGAAAAAGAAAAGAAGGAAGAAAGGAAGGAAAGAGAGAAAGAGAAAAGAAATAAAGAGAAGAAAGAGAGAGAGAGGAAGGAAGGAAGAAAAAGAAAGAAAGAAAGAAAAAAGGAAGGAAGGAAAGAAAGAAAGAAAGAAAGAAGAAAGAGAGAGAAAAGGAAGGAAGGAAGGAAGGAAGATACGGGGATAGGAAGGAAGGGAAGGAAGGGGAAAGAAGGACGGAGGGGAGGGGAGGGAAAGGGAGGGGAGAGGAGGATCCAAATGGCCAAAAAGCAAATAAAAAGTGCTCAACTTCATAAGTCGTCAGGCAAGTGACAACCACAGCAAGAAACCAATGCACACCCACCAGAATTGCTAAAATTATAAGAGCTGTTAATACCAAGTGTTGAGAGGAAGGTGGAGTAATTAAAACGCTCGTACTCTACTGGCAATGAGGTGACATAGCACGACCACTTGGGGAAACTCTGGCAACATCTACTGAAGACAGCACACTCCGTCACCCAGAAACCCCACTCCTAAGCACAGCCCCCAAAGAATGTGCACATGATGTTCACCAACGATGTGTACTAGAATGTTCATAGCAGCACTACTCGTAATGGCCCCAAATGTCCATCAACAGGAGAATGGCTAAATGCACTGTAATATATTTATAAATGGAATTCCTACAGTAATGAAAGTGGATTAACAATTGCTAAGCCCACCTGATGAATCTCACCAACATAATGTTGAACAAAAGAAGCCAGATACGAAAGAATTCATACTGCATCATTCCATTTAGATGCAGTTCAAAACCAGGCCAGACTAACCACGTGTTAGAAGTCAGTGAGGACTATAGTGCTTGGGTGGAGGGGGTGCTTGTAATGTTCTCTCTCCTTCCTCCCTCCCTCCCTCCCTCTCTTCTTTCTTCTTTCTTTCTTTCGACACGGGGTTTCTGTCACCCAGGCTGGAGTGCAGTGGTGCAAACATAATTCACTGCAGCCTCGAACTCCTGGCCTCAAGTGATCCTCCCACCTAGGCCTCCCAAAATGCTGGGGTTACATTTGTAAGCCACTGTGCCCAGCCTATATTCTATTTCTTGATCTGAGGTCTGGTGTCCTAGATGTGTTCACTTTGTGACAATTCATCAAGCTGTACACTCAGGATTGGTAGCTTTTCTGTATGTATATAACATACATTCAATTTTTTAAAAAATAGTTTATTGACTGGGCTTAGTGGTTCATCCCTGTAATCCTAGCACTTTGGAGGCTAAGGCAGGAGGATCGTCTGAGGCCAGGAGTGTGAGACCAACCTGAGCAACATAGCGAGACCCTGTCTCTACAAAAACATAGGAAAATTAGGTGGGTGTCGTGACCCCTGCCTGTAGTCCCAGCTACTAGGGAGGCTGAGGTGGGAGGATCACTTGAGCTCAGGAGTTCAAGGTTGCAATGAGCTATGATTGTGCCATCACACTCTAGCCTGGGTGACAGAATAAGACCTTGTCTCAAAAAAATAAAATTTAAAATTCTAAAAAATTAAAAATAGTTTATATTTAAAAGCTTCTGCTGATTAAGAAACATATTTTGTTTAAAACAAACTCCTAATTATCATTCCCTCTTGCTCTTTTTGCCCCATATAAAACAATAAAATAATAAAAAGCAGGAAGCTCTCAGCAGACTGGTTTCCATGTAGTAATGACATTTATGTGTGTGTCTCTCAACAGTGCTTGCATCTTTGTGACTGTGAAAAGAACAATGAGTACTGTGGATTTTGGAATTAACTGATAAAGGGAAAGGTAAGTCTCCAAACCAACAAACTGACCAGTGGATAAAACTGCCAGATGCCAAGCAGAGAAACGTAGGGATTGGCCACAGTTGTTTTTGTTTTTGTTCTCTTTTTTCCCTTTTTCCCCAAGTCATACATCTAGGTAGCCATATTTTCTTTAGAACCTTTACTTTTACTTACGGAATAAAGGTCTTCTTTTCATTAAAAAAGTTTGCAGCTTGAGCAGATAGTAAAGACATTTTTTAATGTGTAGGAGGGTTCCTTTGTTACAGACGGGACTGATCCCACACGGCCCCACCCCGACCAAGTCCCCCTGGACCTGCGGTGGGAGCTGAGGCCAGGAGGTGGAAGTGTCTTGGGTTTGCCAGGCCAGCTGGCCTGGTGACAGGCTCCGTTCCACCCCGTTCAGTTCTGCAAGGCAGCTACTCCTTATCATATCCTTGTGCCAAGCCTTGGGGACCCAAAAATATTAGATATGGCTCCTAGTCTCAAGAGCAATGTCTTGCTCTGTTTGGGCTGCTGTGATGAAATGCCATAGACTGGGTGGCTTATGAACAACAGAAATTTATTTCTCAAGTTCTGGTGGCTGGAAGTCCAAGATCAAGGCATTGGCAGACTCTGGTGCGGGTCCACATTCTGGTTTATAGATGGTGCCTTCTTGCTGTGTCCTCACATAAGGGCACTAATCCTATTCCAGAGGGCTCCACCCTCATGACATAATCGCCTCCCAGAGGCCTCATCTCCTAACATCATCACGTTGATGACTAGGTTTCAACATATAAATTTTGGAGGGACACACACATTCAGACCACGGCAGCCTATGTAAGCTACACAAGCAGGAGACGCCAATGAAGGTCGTGATATGAATGCTATGAATAATGCTATACATAGACCATGACCCTGGCCAAGTTGCTTAGCCTCTCTGTGCCTCTGTTTCCTCATCTGTGAACTGCGCATGAGACAGTACCTCCCTCCCAGGGTTGTTGCAGAGATAAAATGAGATCAAATGCATACAGTAGTTGGAAAGGTGCCCAACACAATTGTTGCTGAGGACATGATTTTTCTGCATGAGGTAGTGATGCTCAGGGCACCCAGAATGTGCTGGAAGCATCAGGAAGGGGCCCTCGACCCAGCCCGGGAACTCAGGGCTGCGTTCCTAGAGGAGATGATGTCTAAGCTGGCTCTCAAGGATGAGCAGTTTGAGAACATCTAGCAGAAAAGGAGAACGCATTCCAGCAGTGGGCACAGCTTGAGACTGTCCCAGAGCTGTGAGAAAGTGTGGTCCCCAAGCTGGGGCCAAAGTGCGGGGCATGGCGAGGCAGAGAGGAGGTCTGGAGTCGGGTCTAGGAGGGCCTCGATGAGCTAGAATTTCACCCTATGAGTGACAGAGAACCACTGAAGGGATTCTTTTTAATACCTTTCAGGTAAAGTCAGCAGGACTTGGCGTTCGATTGGTTAGGGGTGAAGGAAAGAGGAGTCGGTGATGACTCCGGGTTTGTCGTTCGCAAGAACAGAACTGACGCCACTGGAAACAGCAGGCAGGAGGAAATCGGGTGTGGTGGGGAGGGCCACGCGGTCTGTTTTGGCCCTGCTCCGTTGGAGGTAACCGAAGAATAGTCCGGAGCCAATTTGCAGAGAGCAGTTAGATGTGCTGAGTCGTGAGTGTGTCAGTGGTGCCCGGACAGTGAGACAGACGTCCAGAGAGTGCTGTGTCAGAGAGGAGGGGTCACCTCAGAGCACCGCAGCTCGGGGGCCAGCAGAGGGGAGGAGTCGTGCTGGGGCTTCAGAGGGGACAGTGGCACTCTCGGGAGCGAGGAGAGCATGGGGCCCAGGAGAGGACAAAGAGGACAGGACCAGAGAGGGCCGGGTGTCAGCTCGTGTCAGTGGGCTGCTGTAACAACACACCAGAGGCTGGTGACTTAAGCAACAGAAGTTTATCGTCTCACCATTCTGGAGGCTGGAAGTCCATGGTCAAAGTGTTGGCAGGGTTGGTTCCTCCCAGCCTCCCTGTTGGCTTGCAGACGGATACTTCGCTGTGTCCCCACGTGGTCACTCCTCAGTCTGTGTGCCTCCTGTGTCCAAATTTCACCTTCTTAGGAGGACACCAATCATACTGGATTAGGGCCCGCCCTTATGGCCACGTCTTAACTTAATCACCTCTACAAAGACCTTCTCTCCAAATACAGTCACATTCTGAGGTGCTGGGGGTTAGGACTCCAACATAGGAATTTGTGGGAGGGACACACTCCAGCCCCTAGCAGTCCTCTCGGATTTGGCCACAGGAATTCACGGACGTGCTCAACAAGAGCACGGAAGGAGAGGGGCAGTGTGGGGGCCGACAGCCGGCAGGAGCCACGGAGAGGAGCCTCCAGGCTCGGGAGAGACCCGAGCAGGGCACAGTCTGAAGGGAACCGTGGACCGAGGGAGGGATGGGGTAAAGGTCGGGCCACAGAGTCACTGTCACTGGCTGAGCCCGCACCCAGCACACTGAGGCACGGACCCTGCTCAGGGACTGTTTCAACCCCTTACACACCTTGACTCCTGTCCCTCAGGAATGGTGACCTGGCCCAGAGACCAAAGGAAAGTTGGTCACCCGGGGGGAAACACTGGAGGTTTTGTCACTATGACTTCCAGGGCCAATATGTTAAATCTGTGGATTCAGTTGATCATTCTCTCCTTAGTCACAAGATATCTTCTAAATTAAAAAAAAAAAAAAAAAAAAAAAAACTTCTTTCCACGAACATGAGGTCGCTAGAGTAGCCAAATTCATAGAGAGAGTAGACTGGGGGTAGAGAAGCAGGAGCGGGGGGCGGGGGGGGTCAGTGTTTAGTGGGACAGAGTTTCAGTTTGGGAAGATGAGAAAGTTCTGGAGATGCATGGTGGTGACGGGTGCACACCAGAGTGCATGTACCTAATGCCACTGACCGTTCCCGCCCTTAAAAATAGTTACAATGGGCAATTTTATGGTGTGTATATTTTACCACAACTTAAATAGCTTGTTTTAAAGAAAGATTTCTATGGTTTGTTTTCCTCGTTAACGTGCGTACTTGCATATTGCAGACAAAAGCATCTCTAATGTTCTCGATCAGCAAAGCGTTGCTCTGAAAGTGTGAGGAGGAGAGTTGCTTCAACAGTCCACGAAGTGCGGGAAACTTGACCTTTCCAAAGACGAAGAGAGAGCGGGGGGTTGTACGTCAGCGAGCCGATCTCTCCAACAAACATTTCACTTCCACTGACATTTATTGAGCACTTATGATGCGCCAGGCCTGGAAGGGAGGAGATTTGCTGTATCACCACTTTGTGGCGTCCGGGCCTGGCTTTCTCCCGGGCGGTGTCTCGCCCGGAGGCCGGAGCGGGGAGCGGGGCAGGGCTGCAAGGCGGCTCCCCGGGAGAGCGGCTCCCTCTTGCCCTCGCTTGGGTCCCTTCGTGTCTGGGTGTCCCTGCGTGTGGGGAAGCAGACCCGAGTCATTCCTAGGTCCTCGCCTCAGAGGCCCAAGTGCCTGGCAAGTCTGAAGACTTTGAAACACAAACCCGCTGTTGTGGGGCGGTGGGGCCCTGGGCTCCAGAAAGTTCTGAGCGAGAGCAGCAGTTGCAGCGTGCAGTGGGCCCGCACACCGCAGCGACCACTCGCGGGCTGTCTTGGGTTCTGGCAGGAGCACTTGAAAATCTGTGAAGGAGCCAAAGTGGGCAGCGGAGAGCCACAGGGGAGCTCGAACCCGGGGGCTGCACCCCAGTTCTCCTGGCCCCGTGCCCAGCCCTCCCCTCACAGCCTTGGCTCCAAAGCCACCAAAGCAGCAGCTGGGGGCAGCTCCAGTTTCAGCGGAACTTGACCGCGTGTCACCCTGGGACGGGGTAATCTGACGCCACGGCCGATGCTCAGAGCCACTTAACGGCTTTTGGCTCTGGTGGCCTGGGGGGCCGAGGCTACTTTTCAGGCACACCAGAAACGTCTGTGTTATTTCTCAAACGGGCCAGCAGACCGCTGCGGGTGCCAGGTCTTTGATGGAATGGATTTGGATACACATCAAATATTTAAATTGATGTTTTCCTTCTCTGGCAGGACCCTTCCAGCTGGACCTGTCGACTTGGTTTTATATAAGATTTGGACTCCTTTAAATGTGCATTTTTTTTTCCTTGCATATGTCTGGGGCAGACAGTGGCTGCATTTGAAAGCCCCAAGGTGCTGGTGGGGCCCGGCAGGGGGGGGGGGAAGGGGGGGCAGCAGGGCACCTCAGCCGACCCTCTAGGCCCAAAGCACACTTGTTAGAAAACCAAGTCATTTGCCTGCGGGCTCCAGTGGTTATGTATTATTTAATCACACAGGTCTTGGATTTACGCCAAGCAGCAACTTGCTGTCTGCTATCTTTCAAGAAAGAACAAGTTGGGCAAATTCAATCAGTTGTGTCTCTTTTTCACCTTCCTGGGCTAAATGAAAGCAAGAAAGTGTTGACAGACATCCCAAGGTGCTGGGAAATATTCATCCTGGTGAAAGTACACATCCCGCTCCCTTTCGAAAAACAGTGTTTTCTGTGAAAGGAATTTGTACCCATAAATTTAGCTCAGATGTTTCTTGATATTTCAAAGGGCTCTCCTTGCTCCCTCCACTTTATATTGAGAGGGACTCAAGAAATATGGAGTTCCTTTCTCCACAGACTCGTTCTGGGATCTGGCCTGGGCAGGAGTCTCCGTCCTGGCTGGTTGTTGTGGACACCGGCACACAGTGGCAGTCCTGAGATCACGTCCAGGAAGGGGCAGGGATTTGGTAACTTCGCTCCCGCGAGACCCAAGGAGCCCCGTGGCCCAGGCGCCCATGTACCCCCTGAAAGGGCAGGTAGGACATGTTCCCTCCAGGATGGGATCCAGGGTGGGGTGCAGGCTCTCCGTCCCGCCACCCAGGAGCCTCTACTGTGACCCTGCAGCCGAGGCCAGTCCCCCAGCCCCTCCATCAGCTTTTCATTCTGGTGCCCTTCCTCCTGGCGTGCTCCTTTCTCCTTCTGTCTTTCCAGCCCTTCTGCAGTCAGCAGGAGTCGTGTTTTCCTCTTTCTCTGTGTCACTTATTGCCAGGAAAACACAGTGTCCCCTTTGTTTACGCTGCCATCTGAGCATCACCTGCATGGTGTGAGTGTTAACTACCAGGCTAAGGAGCAGCCCTGCTCCGTCCACAGTAACAGTTTCCGTCTCGGCACAGCCAATCACACGGCAGACAGAGTGGGACTCCTCAGAGCAATGGCCTGGAGGACACAACGTGGCGTTCCAGTGAGGATGCCTTGACTTCAAACTATGGCTGTGGGAACTGAAAGGTAGAGAGAGCTCCAGGCACAGGCTTGCTGAAAAGACAGAGCATTTGTGCCCCTGCCTCACGGCGCGCTTGGGAGAACTGAATGAGTAAATGCACGCGGGTGCTTAGTGCAGCCTGGCACAGGGGAAGCTGTTGGTATTCTAATCTCCTTGTACTGGAGGCATCCCTGGGAATTCAGTCCTTAAATGTCACATGTGGATCTACACAAGCATACAGAAGAAAAGTCCAGGGAGACACTCAGCCTCCAAAAGCCAAACTTCTCCAGGCCGAGTAAATTCTGGGGCCAGTGGTTCCTCCCTTTGAGATCAGAGGGCTGCTGCCCAGATCAGGCAGTTAGACCTAGAATCAGGGCTAACAGCCGCTCCTCTGTTGTTCTCTCTCAGGCATCTGGGGAGGCCCAGGGGACTGCAGTGTCCAGAGTCAGCCCCTCTTAGAAATCCACAGCTGACCAGGTCTGTGTCGAGGTTTTGAAATCACATCTTGGCCTTCTGACTGAGCACAAGCGTGCACAGTAGAGAAACACTGAACTCTCTACTAAATAAAATGTCAAATTCCTGAAGCACCTGGGAGCATGGTAGTGACATTAGCTCCAGAATTCATGATTTCATCCTTCGAGCCCAGACTTGGGGCAAAAAAGGCAATGACTCTCTTTCTCAAAAAAAGGATTTTTTTCTTTTTCTTTTTTCTTTTCTTTTCTTTTTCTTTTTTTTTTTTTTTTTTGAGACAAAGTCTCACTTTGTTGCCGGGGCTAGAGTGCCATGGCGTCCGCCTGACACACAGCAACCTCAAACTCCTGGGCTCAAGCAATCCTTCTGCCTCAGCCTCCCGAGTAGCTGGGACTACAGGCATGCGCCACCATGCCCGGCTAATTTTTTCTATATATATTTTTAGTTGTCCAGCTAATTTCTTTCTATTTTTTTAGTAGAGATGGGGTCTCGCTCTTGCTCAGGCTGGTCTCAAACTCCTGAGCTCAAACAATCCACCCGCCTCGGCCTCCCAGAGTGCTAGGATCATAGGCGTGAGCCACCGCGCCCGGCTGGTGCTGGGAAAACTGGGTATCCACTTGCAAAAGAATGAAATTAGGCCATTTCATAACATATACAAAAATCAACTCAAAATAGATTAAACATTTAAGGATAAAACCTGAAACTGTAAAACTACTAGAAGAAAACATAGCAGAAAAGCCCCTTGACATTGGTCGGAGCCATGAATTTTTAAATTCTGACCCCAAAACACAGGCAACAAAAGTATACAAATAGGATTACATCAGACTAAAAAGGTTCTGTACACAAAAGAAAACAATCAACACAGTGAAGAGACAACCTACAGAATGGGAGAATATATTTGCAAACCATACATCTAATAAAGATCTAATATCCAAAATATATAAGAAAGTCAAAAATCCCAATAGTAAGAAAACAAGTAAACCTATTTTAAAAAATGGGCAAAGGACCTGGATAGACATTTCCCAAAAGAAAACATACAAATGGCCAACACGTATATTAAAATACTCAATATTACTAATCATCAGGGGAATGCAAATTAAAGCCACAATGAGATATCACCTCATATGTGTTAGAATGGCTATTATCAAAAAGACAAGAGATAACAAATATTGGTTGTGATGTGGATAAAAGGGAACCCTTGTCTGCTGTTGGTGAAAGTGCAAATTAGTATAGCCATCATGGAAAATAGTATGGAGGTGCCCCCTCAAATTAAAAAACTACAATAGAACTACCATATGATCCAGCAATCTCATTACTGGGTATATATCAAAAGAAATTGAAATCAGCATGTCAAGAGATACCTGCACTCCATGCTCACAGCAGCACTATTCACAACAGCCAAGATATGGAATCAACCTAAATGTCCATCAACAGATGAATGGATAAAGAAATTGTGTACAAGTACCTTTAATGGAATACTATTCAGCCTTAAAAAAGAAGGAAATCCTATCATCTGTGACAACATGGATGAATCTGGAGGGCATTATGTTAAGTGAAATAAGCCAAGCACAGAAAAATAATGCTTTATGATCTCACTTACATGTGGAATCTAAAAATGCCAAACTCAAAAAACAGAGTACAATGGTGGTTACCAGAGGTGGGGGCAGGGGGGAGATTGGGGAGACACAAAAGTTCAGTTAGACAGGAGGAATAAATTCAAGAGATTATTGTGCATCATGGTGACTATAGTTAACAATATATTGCATACTTTACATTTGCTAAGTGTAGATTTTATGTAATCTCACCACAAAAGAAAAGTATAGGAGGTAATGTATACGTTAAATTGCTTGATTTAGCCATTCCACAATATAAACATACACCAAAACATCATGTTGTATACCATAAATATATGCAATTTTTACTTGCCAATTAAAAAATTAAGAAAATGGCCAGGCACCATGGCTCACGCCTGCAATCCCAGCACTTTGGGAGGCCAAGGTGGGAGGATCGCTTGAGGTCGGGAGTTCGAGGCTGCAGTGAGCTATGATTGTACCACTGCACTCCAGCCTGGGCAACAGAGCCAGAAGCTGTCTAAAAAAATATTTTTTTAAAAAGATAAAACATTTTATATCAAAGCTGACAAAGGATAGGCAAATACCTTCAGCCAATCCCCAAGTGGCTCCAAGAACAAAAGCATGCCAAGAGGACTGGTGTCTTATGCCAATGGGCGACTCCCACTGGGCTGTGAATATCAAAATGCAGACGGTCACACACAGTGTAGATGAACGTACAGTGGGTGTGAGGGAGGGAAGACGTGGCAAGAGAGTTGCCGTAGACTGAGGAGTGAGCCTCTTCTGCCAACTTTTCCTTTGCAGAGTGGGTTTAAGGCTAGGCATAGAAAGTAAAACCGCAGAGGTTTTGTTTTGGCTTTGGGGCCATATTTTCAGTA
Organism: Eulemur rufifrons; assembly: GCF_041146395.1. Classification (NCBI taxonomy): domain Eukaryota; kingdom Metazoa; phylum Chordata; class Mammalia; order Primates; family Lemuridae; genus Eulemur; species Eulemur rufifrons. The sequence continues at coordinate 66,711,204 of NC_091000.1, read as the reverse complement.
TCATTTTTCATTTGTGAAAATCAAAACTCTGAAAACTTATGCTGGTAACTGTTGTCTTTTCCTGGGCAATCACCTGAATGACGGATACTAGCTGAGGCATGCCACAGCCTCCCAAGTATATATCATTCATTCATATATTCATTCAAGAAACAGTGACTGCGTGCTTGCCAAGGGCCGGGACTATAGAGACCCACAAGCTCTGCACCCATGCAATGGGATGCAGGGATTTCTATAAAAGGAAGCCGATTCTGACACATGCTGCAACACGGATGAACCCCGGAGACATTATGTCAAGTGAAGTAAGCCAGTCACAAAAGGAAAACTCTTATGTGATCTCATTTATAGAACAGGCAGATTGATAGGTATGAAAAGTAGAATAGAGTAGGTCATGGTGGCACACGCCTGTAGTCCCAGCTCCTCCGGAGGCTGAGGTAGGAGCATGGCTTGAGCCCAAAAGTTGGAGGTTGCAGTGAGCTATGATGACGCCACTGCACTCTAGCTGAGGCAACAGAACGAGACCTTGTCTCAAAAACAAAACAAAACAAAAAAAACCCCAAAGGTTTAAAAAGGTAAATTTTGTTATGTACATTTTACTGCAATCTCCTCCCCTCCACAAAAAGGATTGACAAGTTGTGGTCCCTTCCTGCTGGGAAGTGACACTCCAGAGTGGAGAAGGCTGTAACTGTGAGCTGCTCATTTCCATGCAGTGTGGAACCTGCCACGACAGGGAAAGCTCAGGATGTGCGGAGCCCGTGAGAGGCACCTCGTGAGAGGCACCTACCCTAGCAGCGGGTGCTAGGAGGGATCCCAGAGGGCTGACGCCCGAAAGATCAGCCTGGCCGAGCGTGTGCAGATGCCGAGACTGGCGGCTGAGACTGGTGGCTGCGGGACCAGAGCGGGGAAGAGTTTCTCATCAGGGAGGACAGCAAGCGTCCAAGAAAACTCAGTGTTCAAGGAACTTTCAGTTGCCCCTTTTACCCGGAGACAATGATGCAACAGAGGAGGAGGAAGCGACTGCTGGAGCCTGGTGACCAAGCAAGGCATCTGGAGCTTAAAGTGCAAGAAATCCCAGGGCATTCTGGATGGTCCTTTCTCTAGCTGGCAAATTTCAGTGGACCGTAAGCAGCTATTTACTAGTCCCTCTCTATCACTGTACTATAGCACCTTGAAAGCAAGGAATATCAAATAAATGAATTAGCCAGTTATTAATTAGTTCATCACCAAAGTTTCAAAACATATGCAAAGGGCCATAAGCTCAATTTAAAATTCTAATTGGTGAGCTTTGCTTTTAGTTTGAGAGGAAAAGGATGCTTCTCAGCCAAACAAAACAGTATCACAAATTGCCTGTGGTAGACTGTTACTTTGGTGGCCACCAATGAACCACATCTCCCAAGAGTCACACCCTGGGATAGTCTCCCACATTGACTCAGGGCTTGGCCATGAGACTAACTTTGGCCAAGGGCCATTAGCAACTATATTCCAAGTGAAGGCTCCACAAGCACTCTCACAATGGGGCTTGTCTTCCCGGAATGTTCCTTCTTAAAACCCAGTCTCCATGCTGTGAGGAAGCCCAAGCAGCCACACAGAGTGGCCCATGTGGGAGAGCACCAAGGCCGCCAGCCCACAGCCCCACTTGACCCCCATGTCAGTGACCAGTGCCAGCTGCCGGCCAAGAGGAGCAAGGCCATTTTGGATCTTCCAGACAACCCGCCACCATGTGAAAAATAACCCCATCACTGGCTGTATCATGAAAGATAATAAGCAGGGTTTGTTTCAAGCTACTAAGTTTTGAAGGGAGGGATTTGTTACCTAACTGAAACGATTCCTTTTTATCTTCCCAAGCTCGTTTTGGTAATCAAATGTGAATAAGCGAATTTGCAGGGGATAGCAAACCTTGATGATTAAAATTCCCAGCTATGGAATCAAACTTAACCAGTAATTTTAGTTTGACGGCTTACTTAGCCATGTGGTCTTGGCAAAATTATTTAATTTCTCTAACCTTATCTGTAAAATGTGAGTATCAGAGAGGAAATATAATTTTTCCTCAACCCTCATAAATTTGTAGTTGGCACAGACCCAGTTGGCAAAAGACAGACTAACAAGGGAAAAACAAGCAAGTTTATTAACGTGTGCAGCACACATCACGTGGGAGAAATCTCAGTGAAAGGAAACTCAAAGCGGTGGCTTAGAACTCTGGCTTATACAGCAGCTTCAACAAAGAACTGTACATTCTAGAGAAGTGACGAGACAAAGCAAAGGGAATTTCAGTCTCTGTGGGCAGTAACTTGAGGGGGAGGCAAACAAATGGCAGATAAAGGTTAGTTACTATAAAGTCCCCTGGTATCACCTCAAAGCTGTCCTCGGCTCTCCCTGGTAGAGAACAGGGGGCAGGATACCTCTGTCTTTGTAAATCTATGTCCTGTTTTTGGGCAAGCAGAGGAGGGACAGAGAGCTCTCCTGTATCACTGCTTCTTAACTGTCCCCAGCTCGGCGGAGAGGCACGTTCTGGTCCCCACGTGAGCAACCTCTGCTCTGAGGCGCTTTAGTGGGACTGGTGGGAAGTGTAAGAAATGCTCGGCCTGCCTGAACACACAGGAAGTGCTCAGAAACGGCAGCTATGTATGGAATCAAACCTCTGGGCTGTGCTTTTGTTCTGAGAACTGTAGAATGGATTCAAAATGAAATAGGGCAAAGTCTATTCAGTCGAGAAAAAGCGACAAGGTTTAGAAGTTCAGAGGGCATTACATGCCCACAACTTTTCCTCAGGAATAAGGTGATCGAAGCCCGTGAGAGGTCTAAGAGAAACACGACAAGTTCTGGCTGCTTATGGGCCCAAGGGGCTGCCCTGCATTCTCGGGCCTCCCAGTCCTACCTGGCTCTGCGCCCGGAAGCTGTACCAGGCCCCGGGGCCTGCGAGCCAGGAGCCAGAGATTTACAGAAGGCGACACGAGAGCCCAACGGCGGCTCTCCGTAAGCGAAGGGAAAGGCTCCAACTTACTCCTTAGCTGAAGGAAACAAAGAAAGTCTGCAGGAGCACGCCTGCTGCTCCAGGCCTATTTTCTCCTCAGAAAGAGCCCACAGATGCTAAGAGAACGACGGCCGGGACTTCCAGGCCCTGAACTACCTGCCATTTCCACCTTTCGTGCTGTGCTGTTCTCTGCCGATGGTGTCCCAGTGACTGCGCTGGACTTCTGCAGTGCTGTCCTATCAGCCACTGTCACGCCCTCCTCCCCCGCCCCCAACATGCGCATTAAAAGACAAAGAAAAAGGCAGCCCTACCCCAAGTCCAACCTCCTTGGCAGGAGTCTCCCAGTCCTAAAATAAGGGAAGTCACTCTACAGACACAATGCATGAACTGCTATTCCATAAACACGGCACGGGGTCATATTTAAGAAAACACTTGTTTCTATAAAGTAGAGCCTTCTCCTGAGAAAAGTGTCCATTCATCCCTCGAGGAACATGGCTCCTGTGACACTCTGGCCAGCATCCTGTTGAGTGGTGCCTTCCCAAATTGGGACATTGCAGCCCAGGGCTGAGGAGGGCAGGAGGAAGGAGCACCAAGGCCAGGAGGTTCCCAGTACTCCCCCCGGAGAGGGTCCCAGCTGACCTGAGGCTCCACCTCTTCCTGCAGGTCATTCCGCTCCTTCGGGGACAGGAGTCTACCCGTCAGCTCGAGGGAAGAGCTAATGAGGGCCAGGTAGGGACAGCAGCCCTCCTGAAACATCTTCTCCTCGAAGGGCCATCGATTCTTTCCGTCCTCACAGCCCCCCAGGAAGCACATGGAGAGTCAGTCAGATGCTCAGTAAACGCTGCAACAGACCAAAGCCACTCGTGAGGAGCTTTCCGGTGAAAATGGCACCTGGGTGTATAAGAGGTTTTGTGGTGAAAGAGGGAGAAACCCCAACCTTGGGCAACAGGAAAACAAGACCATCATTTCTCCAGTTATAAGAGATGAAAGTGATCCTCCTCAGACCCGCGTCATTTCCTCAGAGATGGGTGGGTCGCTCTGGCTACCGACTAACTAGTTTCATTTGCCTCTTCATTAAGGTGACTGTTGGTAATCTCGCCTGCAGAGGAGAAACCGTCTTCCCTGAGCGGGGGTCGGATGACCGTGCTTGCAGTGCACGCCCTGCTCCCCTGGTCCCGGCAGGTCACACCGAGCATTTGAGCACCATCTTAACTCCTTAAAAGTGGGGCTTCTGCTGTAGGTTTCTTGGCCAGTTGCTGTGTTACTTTTCCCTTGCTCCAAACCTAAGAAAACTGCCTTGGTAATGTGTAAGCTTTTCTCCCCCCAGAAACCTCTTGACACTCGTTCCATGAAGATCGATACATTTCCCTATGTATATAAATTTCTCAACTCAGTCTTTTTAAACCTCTCTTTTATATCAGACTTGTATTTTAATTTGAAACATGGTATTAACTGGCTGGTATAGATAGTTTGAAAAAACTAGTCAGCACAGGAATATTAAAGAGAATTAACAGCAATAAATCTTATTTCCAACCTCAACTGACACCTCCTAAGTCCCTTCTTACACCACTTCCCCTCAGTCGGCGCGCACTCTTACAGACTGTACGGGACACACTGAAACACACACGCCGTGCCTGCTGGGCTGGAGGTTCCACCGGGTGAAGGGGAAAGAAAGTAGCAGCTGGACGCCTTTTCGGTCCTCAGTGACAGGACTCCCCAGGTGGTGACGTGCTGTCAAGTTCCAAACAGCCCTGGCAGCGTGAGTGCCAGTCACTGCGCTAGGAACTCAGGATAGCCATTGGCTGGAGACACTGACCCGCCCTAAAGAATTAGAGCCAGAGGATCATGAAGACAGGGCGGAGAAGGCTCTAAGCCAAAACGTGCGCTCTGCACCATCGCCATCAGTGTGCAGAGTGCTCGGGGCGGTCAGAGACAAGAGAGGTGACTTCTGGCTGGGGACATGCAGCAGATGACAACCCACTGTGGAAGACTATATGGGAAAGCCAAGTTGAGTACCAGGAAATGCAAGAACAGTTTGCTTGGAGTGGAGAGTTTATGTCAGACATTACTGACAACTACGTGTTAAACACACTTGCCTGAACTTAGTGTCAATAAACACACTCAGCACCCAGATCTGGGCGTCTAATGCCATTCTCCAAGAAAAGAAACCAAGGCTCCTGGGAGAAGTGGTTGATTCTAGACTGAGGCAGGACATGTACAAGATGAGCCTGGAGCATCTTGCAGTGCCAGGAAGTAAGGCCGTGTTCAACACCACCTCCCCGCAGCCACACTCACTGTTGATGGGCTTGTCAGAGGGGCCAGGAGCCAACTGAAAGAGCTCCCAATGGCCAAGGCTGGAACAGTTTGAGCAACAAAATAAAGAATGCAGTATTAGATTGTAAGTATAAAATAAATATCCGTGAGTCCACAGTGACATAAATAAATTGAATAAATTAATGAGTGGGGGAGAAGGAACAGATCTCCTCTGCAGAATTCCAAATAAATTATTTCTCTATTCCACCCTAAAGGAGGGGGACCTCAACTTCCTTAAGGGTGGGCTGCACACAGTGACTTCCTCCCAAAGAGGACAGTATGGAAAGGGGTGGGAAGAGTAACTTTACAGTGGCAAAATCTGATCCCCTGCTTCAGCCAGGTGACCAAGGCCAACATCAACAGTCAGAAATCATATTGAGACTAGGTGCCCTTGAAATAACATGACAGTGGCACTGTAGCTCTGTGGTCTTCCTCCCCAAAACCCATAACCCTGGCCTAGTCGGAAGAAAAACGTCAGACAAATTCCAACAGAGGGGCACTCTACAATGCACCTGACCGGTCCCCTGCAGAACTGCCAAGGTCACCAAGAACAAGGAGAGTCTAAGAAACTGTCACAGCCAGGAGGACTCAATGTAATGTGGTATCCTGGATGGGACCCTGAACAGGAAAAGGACATTAGGGAAAAACTAAGCACGTCTGAATAAAGTATGGACCTGAGTTGATAACAACATCAGTATCGGTTCATTAATTGTAACATTTGTGCCATACCAGTGTACAATGTTAATAATACGAGAAATTGAGTGTGTGTGTGTGTGTGTGTGTGTCATAGGGGGTATACAGGAACTCTCTTATTTTTTTCCATAAATCTAAAACTGTTCTTTAAACAATTGTCTTAATTTAGAAAAATCCAACTCCTGGCAGGAAGGATGGGCACGGCTGAGAGGAACAGTGAAAGGTTAGTGGAGCAGGAGGCTGCAGATGCTCCTAGAGGGGTATCACTGTCACCACTGTGATCACCAGGGATGGTGGCTCAGTCAGCTCGGGCTGCCAATAACAAAATACCATAGTCTGAGTGGCTTAAACAACAGAAATGTTTTTCTCACAGTTCTGGAGACTAAAGTCCCACAAGCTGGGTACCAGCACGACTGGGTTTGGGGTGAGGGCTCTCAGCTTTTCCATGGCTGTGTCCTTGCTGTATCCACACGTGGCCGAGAGAGCTCTAGCTTCATCCTCTTCTTATGAGGACACTAATCCCATCGTGGGGGCCCCACCCTCATGACCTCATCTAACCCTAATGACCTCCCAAACACCCCACCTCCTAATACCATCACAGTGGGGGTCAGGGCTTCAGCACATGAATTTTGAAGGGATATAAACATTCAGCCCATAACAGATGGGCTCTGCAAAGAAAGCTTCTTGGCCCAGACAAGATTCCCATTTGGCAGGTAGTATGATGCTAAATAAATCACATACAGAGTAGCTTTGGCAAAAATAAGAATAAAATAAAAAATTTTCCCCTCAGTATGCCCTAGCTAGAGCAGGATGACAGCCATGGAGCAGGGAGGAAGGGAAGAAAGGAGCTGTGGCAAGACAGCCCTGAGGAGACCGAGCTCGCGTTCTGGCAGCCCACTGTGCGTCCCCCCAACACCTGCCCCCCAACAGCCCTCTCCCAGCGTCCAGGCTCCCAGCAGAGGCTGAGCACCAAAACGGGCCACCACAGAACCCAACCCTGGGCCCCGTCTCACTGCCCAGGGCCCAGCCCACGTGCTCATAGCTGTCCCCATCTGGGCCAGCCCTTGGCCGCCTGCCTTCTCTAGGAAGACACCAGCCAGAACTAAGTTGTAAAGGCAGTCCTTGCTGCTGCCTTCTTCCGGCACACTCTGAGTGTCCCGCCATCTATCTTCCTGTCTTGCTTGTCACTGTGCTCCCAGTGTCTTCTCTGGAAATCCCTGATTAACTCTGGTCTACTGATGACATCCACCCCAAACTCTACAGACTTCAGTCCCAGTGGACAGAGCTGAACACCACAATCATTGATTATGACACATTTTCATCACTGGTCCCAGACTGGGCCATTTATATATTAGGATACTGTAATAAACCCCCAGGAATCATGCATTCAACAAGGAAATTTCAATCACAACAACAATTTACATCTACCTATGTGGTCCTCCCCCTTCCATCCCCTTTTTTTTCCCCAAAATCTGTGTTTACCTTTCCCCTTTTTCTTTTTTGTATAGTTTTATTTATTAATATATGTATTCCTAAAAAGTACTTTTTTGGTTTTTATTTTTATTTTTAAATAATTATAGATCCAGAGAAAGTTGCAAAACATAACATAGAGAGGCCCTGTGTAACATCTCATGCCCCCAGTGGTAACATCTTACGTAACTAAAGCACATTGTCAAAACCAGGAAATAGACATTGGTACAATCCAGACTTGATTCAGATTTCCAAAGCTTTACCTGTAGGGGGGTGTGTGTGTGTGTCTATGTGTTTCGTTCTATGCAATTTTATTTCACGTGTAGGTCCAAGTACTGACCCCCACCGTCAAGATCTAGAACCACTCCAACACCAGGAAGATCCCTCCTGTTGCCATTACAGCCACGCCACCCCCCTTCTCCTCCCCCAGCATCACTAATCCCTGGCAACCACTAATCTGGTCTCCACTTCTATAATTTTGTCATTTCAAGAATGTTATACAAATGGAATCATACACTATGTAAACTTTTGGTATTGGCTTTTTTCACTCAGCTTAATTCCTTTGAGATCCATACAAGTCTATCAATAATTTGCTCTTTTTGTAGTTGAGTAGTATTTCATGGTATGAACGTACCAGTCTGTTTAACCCATTCGCCCACCTGAGGACATTCAGGTTATTTCTGGGTTTTGGCTATTACAAATAATGCTGCGATGAACATGTGTACACAGGCTTTTGTGTAAACGTAAGTCCATTTCCCTGCAATAAATGCCCAAGAATGAAATGACCAGATTACATGGCGGTTGTTGCAATGTTTATTTTTGTAAGTAAGCTGGTAATTATTTTCCAGAATATCTGTGAAATTATACGTTACCACCAGCAATGCATGAGAGATCCGGTTTCTTGGAATTCTTGTCAGAATTTGATGTTTACGCTATTTTTTAACCATTCTAACAGATGATAGTGATATTGAGATTTATTTCACGTTTTTCCCAATAGCTAATGATGTTGAACATCTGTTCATTGATTTATTTGATTTCCACATCTACCATTTGGTAAAATGTCTGTTCATATCTTTCCTTCACTTTCTAATTGGATCGTTTCCTTATTTTGAGTTTTGAAAGTACTTCATATTCTGGATGCAAATCCTGTATCATTGATCTATTGGTATATCCTTAATGTCAATGCCACACTGTCTTGATCACTGTAGCTTTAGAACAATTCCTGAAAAATCAGGTTTACTATTAGTCCTCCAACTTTGTTCTTGTCTGTTTGGCCTTTCTAGGTCCTGAGCAGTTCTACACACATTTTAGAATCAGCTTGTCAGTTCACACACACACACACACACACACACACAGGCTGCTGGGATTTTGATAGGGATTGTATTAAATCTACATTGAATCTGTAGTTTGGGAGTATGACATTTCAACAATATTGAATCTTCTGACCCATGAACAAGGCATATCTCCGCATTGATTTAGGTCTTCTTTATCATGGCATTATTTTATAGTTTTCAGAGTACAAGTCTTTCTCATTTTTTGTCATATATATTCCCAAGTACTTTTATGCTATTGCAAATATTGTTGGTTTTAAAATTTCAATTATTTACTGCTATTAACAGCATATAGAAATACAATTGATTTTTGTACATTGCTTTGTATCCTGTAACTTTGATAAACTCACTTACACTATAGTTCCAGTAGCTAGTGTATAGAGTCCACTGAATTCCCTACATAGATGATGTCTTCTGTGAATAGACAGTTTCATTTCTTTCTTTCTGACCTGGATATCCTTTATTTCTATTTCTTGCCGACTGCACAGTCCAGAACCTTCAGCACAATGTTGAACAGAGATGTAAGGGGGAAAATATTCAGCCTTTTATAATTATGTTAGCTGTAGGGTTTTGTACATGCTCTTTATTAGATTGAGGAAGTTCCCTTTATTCCTACTTTGCCTGATCACCAGAAACAAATGTTGGATTTTGTCAAATACTTTTTCTGTATTGAGATGATTATACAATTATTTTTAGTTTCTTTATATGGTGAATTACATTAATTTTTGAATGTTAAATCAACCCTGTATTCCCTGGATAAATCTCACTCGATCATGGCACATTGTCTGTTTCTTATATTGTTGGATTCAATTTGCTAAACTTTTGCTTAGAATTTTTACCCTATATTCATGAAAAACATTGGTATGCAGTTTTTCTTTTTTACAATTACCATCAGAACTCTAACATGCTATTAACTGTTGTACACCTCACAGAGCATCATCTTATCTATTTAAATCATGTAATTGTAGTTTTTTATAGTTTTTTCTTGTAACATGTTTGGCCAGGGTACCAGGGCAGTTTTGTGCTAGGGTAATTCTGGTCTCATAGAATGAGTTGGAAAGTATTCTTTCCTCTTCTATTTTTTGAAAGAGTTATTTATATCTGTAGAATCTTTAGTGAGGTCACCTCTCTCATTCTGTATACTGATAATTTGTGTCTTGTCTCTTTTTGCCCCTGATACATCTGGGCTGGAGATTTATCAATTTTTTTTTTTTTTACCCCCAAAGAATAAGCTTTTGAATTCATTGATTTTTCTCTATTTTTTTTTTTATTTCATTGAGTCCCAGTTTGATCTTTATTATTCCTTTTCTTCTGCTTACTTTGGATTTTTTTTTTCCTAAATTCTTAAAGAGGAAATTAAAGTCCCTAATTTGAGACCTTCCTTTTTTTCTAATATAGATATATAATGCTACAAGTTTCCCTCTAAGTACCACTTTAGTGGAAACTCACAAATTACATGTTTGTTTTTTTTTTAATTTTCATTCATTTTGCTTTCTAATTTACCATTAGGCTTCTTTTGACTTAGGGATTATTAATAATTGAGTTTAGTTTCCTAAAACTTGGGGTATTTTCAAGGATCTGTTATTGATTTCTAACTCCACTGTGGCCAAACAACATACCTGTATGACAAATATTTTTGAATTTGAGACATTTTTAATGGGCTATCATGTGGTCTCTCTCCATAAATGTTCCATGTGTACTTGTGAACAATTTGTATTCTGCTGTTGTAGGGTGGAATGCTCTGTAAGTATCAATTAGGTCAGGTGGGTTGATACTATCTACTATATTCCTGTTGATTTTCTGTCTACCTCTTCTATCAACTATTGAGAGAGGGGTATTAAAATCTGATCATTGTGTATTTGCCTATTTCTCCTTGCAGTTCTATTAGTTTTTGCTTCATATGTCTTGAAGCTTTGTTATTAGATGCCAAAACACTGAGGATATGTTTTCTTCATTAGTTGACCATGTTATCAGTATGAAATAACCTTCTTTAATCCCTGGTTTATATTCTTTGCTCTGAAATCTATTTTGATATTAATATAGTCACTTCACTCCAACTTTCATTTAGCTAGTATTAGCCTGGTACATCTTTTTTCCATCCTTTTACTTTTAACCTATTTGTATCTTTGTATTTAAAGTACATTTCTTGCAGGCAGAATATAGTTGGGTCTTGTTTTTTCAATCCAATCTGACAATCTCTGCCTTTTAATTGGGAGGTTTAGACTATTTACATTTAATATGACTACATTTAATATGACTACTGATACTGTTAGGTTGAGTCTCTTACCTTGCTATTTGTTTTCTACTCATCCCATCTGTTCTTTATTTGCTTTTACCACTTTTTCTATCTTCTTCTGGATTAATCAAGTGTTTCTATAATTCTATTGTTATCTTTTGTTAGTTTGATAGCTATGATTTTTTTGTTTGTCATTTTAGTGGTTGTTTTAGGGTTTATGGTACACATTTTTAACTTACCACAGTCTTCCTTCAAGTGATAATATATCACTTTGCATATAGTTTAAGAACCTTACCACAGTATGCTTCCCCTCTCCTAGTCTTTAAGCTATTATGGTCATCCATTTTACTTTTACATATTTTATAAATCCCACACTACTTTCTAACTTTTGTTTAAACTATCTTTTAAGGAGATTTACAAAATAAATCATATATTTACCCATGTTACTATTTCCAGTGCCCATTCCTTGGTGTAGGCATTTTCCTTCTGCCTGAAGGACATCTTTAAACTTTTCATGTAGTGCGGGCATATGGGTGATAGTCTTGGCTTTTTCAAGTTTGAAAACATCTTTATTTCTTCATATCTATTATTCTATTTTCAGTGGTGTCTAATCTGCTGTTAAACCAACCCAGTGAACTTTCAATTTTAATTATGGTATTTTTCAATCCTGGATTTCTATTTGGCACTTTTCCCATTCTACCTGTATATTTTTATACTCATCCTATTTAATCCCGCTTATTTAAGTATAAAACATACTTCATGTTGTGCTTGGCAACCATTAACACCTTAAATCTTTCTAGGCATTCTTCTGCCCATTGTTTCTCCTAGCTCTTGCCCATTTAATGTGTTTGTAATTTTTGACTATGAACTTACATTCCTTAAAACTATCTCTTGAATTCTTCCAAAGACAATCTGTTTTGCTTCTGCCAGTTACCTGGAAGGCACTGAAAACTTATTTTCACTTTAAGTTTTCAGACTGAGGCCCTTTAAGACTACCTAGGTTGTTCAAACAAACCACTTCAAGGGATGCCTGTGATTTTATATGCACACATGCACACGCACGCACACACACACACACACACACACACACACTCTCACTCTCTCTCAAGGGAGATGCTTTCCCTCAGGACAGGCAATCTTCCTTGTGTTCCAGGGGCTACGGGTTTGGGAAGGATAGGTGAAGCGAACAGGTTTATTCACAGTTCAGCCTTACACTAGTCCATCCTTTCAGAGTCCCACACACCATGAGGTCTCCTGTTAGCCTCTGACCTTAGGCAGGCCCTAAGCTTTGTGCTCTTCTGCTGCCTCGTCCCCCACCTTGAGCTGTGAAACTTAAGATGTTAGAGTCACCGAACACAATATAAGGTATGTTTTATACTTAAATAAGGGGGATTAAATTTAATGAGGTAATACATGAATAGCACTTACGACAGAGACTGGCCCTGGTGAAGATGATATAAAGATTTCTTTCTATTATCTGAAAAAGTTGTAATGAGTAACAGCACACATCTCACCCAATGCTCTTAACACCCCTGGTCCTGGCCCTTCAGACCTACTCAACCATGTAGTAACCTACAGCCCTGTGCTATACTGACAGAGAGAAATCAACTACGAGCTGTTCATTGGACAATAGGCTCAGCTGCCGTCACAGACAGACCCCAAGTCCAGGGCAGAATGCTAGCAGATGCTGATCTGAGAAACGTCATCATCACACAAGCCCGAGTGGACACACAGCCCTTTACCGTCAAGAAATCGGAAAACGAGCATAAACATAAACAAAAATGATTTTAAATTTTGTATTTTTTATGGTGGACAGTCATCATTTGCCCCGACAGCCATCTGAAGCCAATAGTCCTGGTTATTAAAAATTACAAAGTTGTATAAATGTTCCCCTCCTTTTCGAAAACCATGTTCATTTTCTCTCCACGAAACAGGGCTGTCTGCAAAGCCTTGAACCGACAACGTAACCCACGGAGCTAACTTCGGTTCATCAAAGTAGTGACTGAAAAACAAGATAATTCTTAACAAACAAGGAGAGTTAGGAATGTCTACATTTTTAAAAAATTTATTCAGAATAAGTGGTATTTCTAACATTCTAATGAAGCTTAAATCTTAGCTTTAATTAGTAACAAGTAGGAAATGCAGATTAAATTCCTGATGCCATGTTGGAAATTCTATAAAAGTTAACTAATATACAACGCACAAAACAAACTTCAGCTGTACCCAACCTTATTCTGGAAGGTCATTTAAGATTAAAAGAACCCAAGTAAAAGCAGGGCTGGGTGTGGCGGCTCATGCCTGTAATCCTAGCACTCTGGGAGGCCGAGGCAGGCAGATCGTTGGAGCTCAGGAATTCGAGACCAGCCTGAGCAAGAGCAAGACCCTGTCTCTACTAAAAATAGAAAGAAGTGATCTGGACAGCTAAAATATATATAGAAAAAAATTAGCCGAGCATGGTGGCACATGCCTGTAGTCCCAGCTACTTGGGAGGCTGAGGCAGAAGGATTGCTCGAGCCCAAGAGTTTGAGGTTGCCATGAGCTAGGCTGACGCTACGGCACACACACAAAAAAAAAAAAAACCCACACAAAGTGTGTAAGAACAGTCTCCCTCCTATTATGAGTGCCACTCGCAGAGTCTCAGTAAAACAAAACGCTGCAGGATGATTCACCAGACTGTTGAAATCCAGCCCTCTTACTGAGGAAAATCAAAGTACTAAACTAATAAGTGTGAAAAAAGATGTTGGGCTTAAAAAGGAAAACCTTCAAGACTTAAATCTGACATTTCAGGAGGGAAGATTAAGAAGACATGCTTACTAAATAGGATTATGCTCAATTTATAGTCTTTTCAACATAGGATTTGAGTTTCTTTACATTAGACACAAAGTATTAAATAACATATTTTATTTATATAGTACCTCCCAAAATGAAAAAATCTATACTATTCTATGTAATTCTTGGCATATTATTAATGCCCAGCGATTCACAGAATTTTAGAGCTGGAAGGTATCTTACATAAGATTTGGATTCAAAGATGGTCAGCTTTCCCCCACCCATTTCAAAATGAAATATTCTGCAGAACTTCAATACTTAAAACACATCATAATTTGTTCCACAGAGTATGCTGTGTTTTTAAGTGATATTATAGCTTCAGTTGCACAAAATGGCCCTGGGGAGCAGAAGAGGAAAAATGAGCAACTTGTTTTCAAGGAGCACATTGAAGCTGTGCTCTTTTTCTTTTCATAAGGACAGCTACTTGGCAACGGAATTTTCCTATCAGTGAGGACAGATATGCTGCTTAAGAAGGTAATGTTAGTATACTTGGACCCCAAGCAAGGGAAAAAAGGGGACCCTGCAACGTGGAATATCAGTATTACCCCAACACGTCACAGTGGCACAGACAAGCAAAATGTTAAAGGCAAAAAGGGTTCTCACCAGAGCTGTTCCAGGAGGAGACGTATCTTCTCCGGAAGTATGAAACCAGTGACTGTGCACAAATAAGCTTTTGCCACCACTGTGCTTGGCTCAGGACAGCAATAGGTTGATATGAAATTATTAGGCTCATTATTTCTGTCACAAAAGGAAAAAAACACATTTGTATCCATCACATGATCACTTCCAAACATTAAACTCATATTAAAGCCAAGCAGCAAACCAGAGCCCTACAAGATCCAGGGAGTTGAGATACCCACAGGTTGGCGTTACTGAAAACGGCACCAAGCCAGTCGAAGAGCTCTAGCGTGCTGCAGGACACCTCCGGCGTTCCCCCGAGCTCACCGCTCTGCAGCACCGGGCACTGGAGATCTCTCACCGTGCTCAGTGATACTTTTGGCTGATGCTCTTGAATTTGGTAATTGGAAAAGTATGACATCATCACTGATTCTTCTATACCTTAAAACACACCACATAAAGCCATTTGAATATGATAAACAAGTTCAGTGAATCCCTGAACCATTCCCATTTGGAAGCAGATAGGATTAAGTAAAGCGGAAGCAGTACAAAGCTGTATTCAAATTGAAACCATTTACAGCTGTTTTCAGCTCCTGTGCCCAAGTTCTGTAAGAACTCATTTTCTTTCACACTTTTCCTGGAAAGGTACAATACTTTCAGATCAGACCCATACTAGTTTCATCATTTGCTCTAATAAGAAAATTTCAACTTAATACATAAAACCAAAAGCATTCCTGAAGTATGAATAACATCAAAGAACTCTACAGAGAAAGGAGCACAATTACATAATTTCCATTAAAGGAAACAGAAGAGGAATTGAATGATGATATGACAGAATCTCATTCAAGTTTGCCTTTGAAAACCTAGTAAAACCCAGTATATCTTTTCAGGGATGTTTGTATAGCCAATAGCTTTGGAAGATAAAATAGTGCTCTACTCCAGGACAAAGGGACAGCCTGCCTACTGTCCAATATAATGGAAATGTCTCCCTCCCTCTCTCTGAAGCAGAGATCAGCAGGCCCATTATGAACAGATTCTAGTTCCTTAAGCTCCAGGTTCCTCTCCTATAAAGTAACCCACTCCATGTGCCAGCATCACCTGGCCCCAAATTTCATCAACACTTTGTGTCACTCCATGGGAAATGAGACTTGGGGAACTGGTATAAACGCTGATACTCTGTGTGATGGTTAAGTGTCGACAGGACTAAGGGATACCTCGTATGCTTGTATCCCTTAATAATGGCTGGTAAAGTAACACTTCTGGGTGTATCTGTGAGGGTGTTTCTGGAGGAAACTGGCATGAGTCTGTGGACTGAGTGGGGAAGATGTGCCCTCAATGTGGATGGGCACCATTCAGTTGGCGGGGGGCCCAGAAAGAACAAAAAGGCAGAGGAAGGGCGAATTCACTCTCTCTCCCCTGGAGCTGAGACACCCTTCTTCTCCTGCCCTTGGACTTCAGAACTCCAGGTTCCTGTCTTTGCACTCCAAGACTTGCACCAGTGGTCCCCGGGGTTCTCAGGCCTTTGCACTTGGACTGACAGTTATACCACTTTCTCTCCCGATTCTCAGCCCTTCAGACTTGGACTGAGCTACGCTACTGGCATCCCTAGGTCTCAAGCTTGCAGACAGCCTATTGTGGGACTTCTCAGCCTCCACAATTGCATGATCCAATTCCCCTAATAAATCCCCTCCCATCCATCCCTCCATCCATCTCTCCTGTTGGTCCTGTCTCTCAAGAGAACCCTAATATACTCCGACTACTGTTCTTGCTGTAAGGAATTAAATCCTTTGTCTCTGACCCAGAAGTCACATGTCTTCTGCCAGCATCCACAACACTGTGGTAGGCCACCTTGTTAGCCTGCAAGTAGGGAAATATCTCAGACCTTTCAAAGTTCCTGACAAACCCTTAAAGCAATTAGGAACCTCAGGAACAGAGAGCTATCCAGAACCCAGTGCGTGCAAGGTCCTCATAGAAGACTTCATGTGACTGAAACTTCAATAGGTCTCTCTTGTCTTCTTTTCTATCTACCTTTTGTATCTACCATACACAGAAGCAGAGGTGCCAAAGTGCAGACTTAGGACTCACGGAAGCAACCTGGAGCACCCAGTGATCAGAAACTTTCCACCATGAGCAGACAGATGGGCATATTTCTATAATGGACCACTGTGCTTCTTTACTCTCCAAAGGAGAGTACAATACTATCATAATTCCTGATGATTTGATTCATACAATCTTGTGATGGGCCAAAGATATACTTCTAGAAGGAGAAACACACACATGGCAGTTGTAGGCAGATTCCCATGTTTGGTGAACATCAAACTCTGAACTAAATTTAGTGTTCTAATGAATTAGAAGTTACAACAAATTTAACCTGACATTTAATGGCATGCCTTAGTTATTGCCCTATGATAATGAATAAGCAGATTATATAAGCAGTTATATAATCTATATATAAGTATATCTGGCATATACTTATATAAGTATAACTGGTGCTGTTTTAAAATATTATAGACAAGGCCATTTGAGGTATGCTGGACAGAAGGGAAGAAACAGATAAAAGTGAGCTGCTATGAAGCCACTCTCAAGATCTCTGGATCTACATACAATCCACGGAGACTGAGGCAGATGGCCTGCATACCTAGATAATCCTGAACTATGGTTTTCAGAGACATCAAAACAGCTGGAGCAGCTTTCTTGATAATTATTATACACAAACGTATACAATATCCCTTGACCATCGAGATAAATCAAGATTCGATCTTCCATTACTCCTGTTAAATGAACAATTAGGTTTCAAAATCACTGTATCATTACATAATTTATTCTTCGTACCTGTATGATGCCAAGCCAAAAGAAAATCAAATTTCAATGGCTTCTTTTCTTTGAAGGACCAAGATATTCTTTCATACTTCTTAGAATCCAGGTTAAAGGATAAATCCATCAAATCAATGGAAACAACTTTAAAAATAAAAAAAATAATATATATTTAATGCATATATATATATAGCTTGCACTGTGGAGAAAATGTTATTTTTTTTTGTTGTTGTTGTTGAGACAGAGTCTCACTTTGTTGCCCAGGCTAGAGTGAGTGCCGTGGCGTCAGCTTAGCTCACAGCAACCTCAGACTCCTCGGCTTAAGCGATCCTACTGCCTCAGCCTCCCGAGTAGCTGGGACTACAGGCATGCGCCACTATGCCCGGCTAATTTTTTCTATATAGATTTTTAGTTGTCCATATAATGTCTTTCTATTTTTAGTAGAGACGGGGTCTCGCTCAGGCTGGTCTCGAACTCCTGACCTTGAGCAATCCACCCGCCTCGGCCTCCCAGAGTGCTAGGATTACAGGCGTGAGCCACCGCGCCCGGCCTAATGTTATTTTTTAAAAATTGGGATTTTCAGAAATTTTATGGATAGTAAAATTATTTTATTCTTCCTGCATTCCCTTTGGTTTACCAAATCAAAAATATCCCTTTAGTGGGCATTTCTAGCATTGACAGTTAATAACAAGAGACCTTTTAAATTCATGTATTTCCTAGGTCAAAGGCCAAAGGCAGAGGATCTTGGGAGGTCAACTTTAATCTACTTATGGATTTGGCAGCTTTAAGGATTGATGTTCAAGTCAGACACTGTCAGCAGAACACCTCTTCATTCAGGGGTGAGTTTCTACCAGTAATCATAAAGACGTGGGGAAATCAAAGGAAATTCTTTATTAAGAACAAATTATAGATCCCTATCTTGGGTTTATTACTTGAATTTTTGACCCAAAACATATATTATATATCTAATGGACCAGTCCAATTCTATGATGTTTATAAAATGTAATCTACTGATGAAGAGAAAGAGATTTACCGGCATCATCTTATCCTCTATGAAGCTCCTCGAGTCATAAGTTTTACAAATAAAAAAAGCTGTATTTTTCTGAACAAAGAGCTCAGAGGCATTCATGCCATTTACATTGAAATTGCTACAGGAAGATTACAGACTTGTTGGAAACTGGTGGAACACACATAGTACTTACTAAATTTCATAGTTTTTCTGCCAGAATACTGAGATGGACGACCTTGAAGTCCACTTTCTTCATAAGTGTCTTTATCCAGTGATAAAATTAATTTCCCTATAAATCAAATAACTCCCATCAAAGAGATACTAAAAATATGACTTATGTTCTCTGACTAAAAGAAAGCAAGCCAAATTGAGCAGTTAGATACCAGTGTAATAAACTGGATACAAGGATCTTATTTACAATACAAGAATATCATTTATACATATATAATTTTATTCTGTTAATATTATTTATACATTATATATACAAGAATATTATTTATAATAGTGAAACCAGAAATAATCTGTATTTCTATTAAAGACAAAATAAATCATGGTATACCCATTCTTTTGACTATCTTCAAGACATTAAAAACATTAAGTTAGAACTATATGAACTAATACAGAAAGATGTCTATGATAGGAAGCTTGGGAATAAAGGCACATTGAGAAACATTGTAGTATATTGCAATTTATGCAAAATAAGAACAATTTTTGAATTTATAAATTTATAGGCAATGTGGAAGAATAAACATTAAACTATTAACAATAGTTTCTTCTAAGGAAAGTGGGTTTGGAGAGAACGGAGTAAAAGGGGAGACCTTTGCTTTCCTCTCTATAGATCTGTATGATTTGATTTTTTTTACAGTATGGATTTCTTTTATAGTTAAAGCAAGAAAAAATGAATGTTTACCATTTGGTAGCAGGGCAACAGTATTATCTTCATCAATATTTGTATTGTACGTTAGTGCACAGCAAGAACCTATAGAAAAAGTCCAGAGGAGAAATAAAAACAAAGAAGAAATCATACCTGCAAAATGTTAGTGGATTATTTTCACATGATAACAAATCTTCCAGGTAATTAACCGTCAGGATCTACCACTGCTCCAGCTCACTCAATGAACCTAACACCTGCCAAGGGTAAGCTGGAGCACACAGAAGGCCCAGCTCCAGCTAGTTCCCTCCCCTGCCAAGGAGACTCTTGGCAAAAGGGCAATTTGTGCAAATTTACTATCATCAAGCAGAAAGTGGACTCCGAATGGAACATGAACCCTTGGGGATGCTGGCAGAGAGGCACAAAGTAGAATACTAGCAAAGTATACACACCTTAGAGGCAGAGTTCCAGGTTAAGATTCAAAACCTTCTCCACCTCTCTGAGGCTGTTTCCTCACCTGTTAAATGGAGATTACAGGCCTGCTTCATAGAGTTGCTGCCAGGGTTAAATTCGGTAAAATATTTTAAAATGCCTCCTACAGCAAGTGTTCATGTTATTAACTGAGTAGCATCAGGCTTCAGAATGAGAGGTGCTACAAATGACCAGAATTCTTCATAGCTCCACTGGAGAGGATGAACTACCACATTATAAGTGTGAGGCCACTGCACAGACTTACACAGTGAAAGTGGAATTGCTAAACACACTCTGAAACACAGTTTCAAACAAATGGCTCCCAGGAAACAAGTAGAACCACCCAGTCAACCCAGCAGATGTGGCTGGGAATGGGTGAGCAGAGGATGAGGGACACAAAATCTTAGGAGAAGACATCGAACCCCAAAGAACACCTGGTTCTGTGAACAGCAGCTGAGGTTGCAACCTTCTGAGACAGCCGCTGTGGGGACTGCTGAGAGCACAGTGTCTTTGCAGCCACACACCCAACAGCAGTGCATCTGAACACAGATCACAAGACTTTCTTTTCCATTAATTCTTGTTTTAAGATGATGGATACCCTCGTGTTATTAATACAACATCCCCATCCAATGTCTGTGGATAAGTATAATCAGAAACCAGCACCTAAAGAGCAGGATGCGAACACTGAGGGACAGGCGGAGGGATGCATGTGTGCACTTGACCATACAGACATCCCCGCAGGCCCTATTTTTTTTATTTTTTATTTTTTTTGAGACAGAGTCTCACTCTCTTGCCCAGGCTAGAGTGCTGTGGCATCAGCCTAGCTCACAGCAACCTCAAAGTCCTGGGCTCAAGTGATCCTCCTGCCTCCGCCTCCCGAGTAGCTGGGATTATAGGCATACGCCACCATGCCCAGCTAATTTTTTCTACATATATATTTTTAGTTGTCCAGCTAATTTCTTTCTATTATTAGTAGAGACAGGGTCTCGCTCTTGCTCAGGCTGGTCTTGAACTCCTGAGCTCAAGTGATCCTCTCACCTCGGCCTCCCAGAGTGCCAGGATTACAGGCATGAGACACCTTGCCCAGCCCAGGCCCTGTTTAAAACAAGAGAAGAACCTTGTATTGTGATGTGGTCTCCCTACCTTTCCTCACCTTGCCTTTGTTCACAGACGTTACAGTTTTTCTTACCTTTCTTTACAAAGGTGTTGATGAATTCCTGTGAAATTAATTCATGAAGAGGTAAATTCTTCACAAAGTAATAGGGTCCAGTTTCCATGACCAGGTTTTTCAGTTCTTTCGATAGTATACCACATTCAGGAATGAGAAATGAAACCTATTGGAATGCGTAACACAAACAAGGTCTTACTTTCATCAAGATTAACACCCAGGTTTTTAAGAATGAAGTAAGATCATGAAAATTGCTGCCTGTTTCCCCACAGGTCTTACTGGAACATATAAACACAGGCAACAAAACTCTTAGGTTAATTTACCAATCTCAGGCAAAGAGAAATTTGACAATTCAAGTTTTTCATCCCTGCATTTGAACATACAGTACAGGAAAGAGACTGAGCAAAAAAATTGTAAAGGAAAGGTCTTGCTTGCATTTTATCTTTTGCAAATGAGCAATACTGTCTATTTTATGTCCTGTTCCTCTATTTTCAAGGAAACATAGTATAATTGAATATCCCTTGATTTGTTTACCTTGGTACTACCCCGGAATGAAGGCAAAAAGAATTTACAGATAAGATTGTTAAGCATCTACATGTAAGCAAAGGTGCTCCTGGATGTTTCCATTTTCGAGACAGAAAAGACCAGGCAAGTTAAGTTATACATCTCTGACGGCAGTCTGTGATCAGCTTTCCAACCAAAACAGAGATGTTAAAACCAGACAGGCTTCAAATGTTGCCCAAGTGCTGCATGTTGTGAAAGACGCTCTCCCAAAGCTCGAACACCAGTCCATTCCTGATGGATAAGGTGACCACTTATGTCTCTGAGACACTGCCCAGTTAGGCCTGAGTTATTAGGCCAATCAATTTAAAATGTAAAATGCTTAACCTCTCATCTTAAGTTTGTTTTGTTTTTTGAGATACGGTCTTGCTCTGTCGCCTGGGCTAGATGTGCGGTGGCGTCATCATAGCTCACGACAACCTCAGACTCCTGAGATCAAGCGATCCTCCTGTCTCAACCTCCAGAGTAACTGGGGCCACAGGCGTGTGCCACGACACACTACTTTTTCTGTTTTTGGTAGAGACGGGGGTCTCCCTCTTGCTCAGGCTGGTCTCCAACTCCAACTCAAGTGATCGTCCCGCCTCGGCCTCCCAAAGTGCAAGGATTACAGCTGTGAGGCACGGTGCCCGGCCTTAAATTCGTTTTTATGAAGTTTCTCAGATGTAAAAGCAGTTCCCATAATCAGTTTAGAAAAGCAGGCAGCTTCCTGCGCCAGGACTAGGCCCGGTGCTCTGGAAAGATCCACAGGTGTGCAAGTGGGAGAGGCAATCAAGCTGGAGAGGGAGGCGGTGGTGGAGACAAGGCGCGAGACCCGTGTCGGTTTTGGGCAAAAACGAGGAGCACATGGCCGCCCGAGGATTCACGTCGCAGCGGTCACACCGCCCTAACTCCCGGGTCCAGGCCCTGCCCCTCACATCCCTCCCTGGTACTCCCCGTGGTGTGGGGACTAGACAGGCAACCCAGGACGTTTTGGGAATCCGCTCCCTTCAGAGCTGCGCACCGCCCCGCGCCCGGGGCATCCTGGGAGTTGTAGTCCTGAAGCCCTGCTAGCCCCGGCTCGGGGCGGCTACCAGACTACAGCTCCCAGCATGCCCGGCGAGGGCCCCGTCCCTCGGCGTGCCGCAGGCGGTCCCGCCACCGCTAGCCGAGCGCGGCCCGGAAAGACCCGGACGGCCGGACTCACCCTGTAATTATGATAGTGCGTCTCCACGAGATGCCGGTGGCGCGACTTGTCGTGTCCGAAGTTGGATTTCTCGCAAACCAGTAAATGCCGTGGCGTCTCTCGAAGCCGGCGAAGCGTGGCCATGCGTTCCTGATTCCTGCCACTCGGGCTTCTGCCAGCTGCGCGCGCCCCGCCCCTTTCCTCCGCCGCGCCCCGCCCCTTCTTGCCCGGCTTCCTCACTCCCACGGGCATGCGCAGTGAGGCCTATCGCGCACTTAGGCGCTTTATCCTCCCTGTGGAGTTCGGCTAGTGGTGCTCGGTTTCTGGACGGTTTCTTTATACTTCTTGGGAAACTATGCAGAAGCGCTCTGTGGGGTGTCTGCAACCGTAAAATCACTGCCTTAAATGGAGATACCCAGTTCCTGGGAACCTGGCACTGGCGTTTTCAAAGCCACTTTTCCTCCATCCCCTGCAACCCTTGGAGCTGTCGTAAATCCTCGGTGGGATCCCCGACTTGCAGCTCGCCACAGAGAGCCCCTCGGACCTCCGGTCTGGGCGGCTGGCGCATGCCTCTGGCCACTCCAAGCGGCTTTTTGCCACTCTTACAAAAAGCAGAAAACACCACAGTGGAAAGGCCCAATTCCTGCATTGTTCAGTCAGGAAATGCAGCTGCACAGTTAAGTTAACGCCTAAGCTGCTTTTCTGACTTCTCACGTAGTCTGGTTCACAGCACTTGGTTATCTTCTTGGGGACCCCGTGGCCATAGTTAATTAACGTGGGCTAACAGAACCAAAAGTTCACGTTGGTCCTTCCCAAAAATGTTAAGTCCATGAGGGAAGGTAGTATGCAATTTGCATTTCTGCCCTTTTATAGGACTCCTATGAAACAATTTTTTTCCCTTTTTTTCTTTTCTTAAAGCCTCTCATGAGAAATCAGATGAAACCACTTTTAATATCTCTTTTTAAATACTCCTTCAGAACTATTAATACTTCTAAATTTTTTAAAATTAATTAATTTATCTTTTAGAGACAGGGTCTCTTTCGGCCAGGCTGAGTGCAGTGGCTTGGTCATAGTTCACTGCAGCCTCAAATTCCTGGGCTCCAGCGATCCTCCTGCCTCAGCCTCCTGATTAGCTGGGACTCTAGGCTCATGCCAACACACCTGGTTAATTTTTAAATTTAAATTTTTTTGTAGACAGCGGTCTCACTGTGTTACCCAGGCTGCTGGTCTTGAGCTCCTGGCCTCCTCCTGCTTTGGCCTCCCAAAGTACTGGAATTACAGACGTGAGCCACTGTGCCTGGCCCAGAACCACTTTTAATAATTTGTTGCTTTGGGGGGTTACAGTGATAATTCTTTCAGGCATTTCTCCATTTGGTTTTTCTGATTAACTACATTACAACATGCTTCTCAAACTGGAGAATACACAACCCCAATTCTGCACAGGGAGGATGCAAAACAGCAGAATTTTGGTGATACATCTTCCTGGAGCATCAGTTTTACTGCAAGATTTGGAAGAAATGGAGTTAGGTAATTTGCAAGGTAAATAGTTAAAATTGTAAAACTAAGACAAAGCTGGAAAGCCATCTGTCATTAATAACTATAAGTAATCTATGACTGAAATGTCAGACTTTTTCCAAGAAAAAAACTAATGAGAACCTATTTCCCATTATTTTAAATGACAAAATTATAAGGCATAGGAAGTCAGTCGGAAACCCTACCAATAACCTAAATCACAACATGGCTCCTAGATATATGTTGCAAGTAACATGTTAAGATGTAAAATGCTTAAAACATTGCTTCTTGGTCACCTCAAGTTTAATATGGTTGTTAACATACCATTACTTTGTGGGCACTAGCAGTGGCCTAAGACCGGCAACATCACATATGTACATCTCCTTTGTCAATACTCCAAAGCTTTGCAAAGTGACTAGCATGGTTTTGATGGTCTACCAATTGTATTTTGGAAGCAACATGGAGCTTTTCCAGCAAACCATTTAGTTTAAAATCTTACATTTTTTGAAGACTCAAAACAAATTTTACCTATATAAATATCAGCTCAAAAATGTATTGCGAGATAAATAGCTGCTATGCAGTTTGGGCATTAAAAACTAAGATGTGTTCGTCCAGAAAGCTACTCATTGGGGAATGCTTGTATTATTAAATAAATGGCAAGAATCCCATTTATTTTAA